>NC_084832.1:114558975-115183975 GCF_033115175.1 Lepus europaeus
CAGGAGGAAGCACCTGGCTCCTGGCTTCGGATCAGTGCAGCGTGCCGGCTGTAGCGGCCATTTTGGGGGTGAACCAACTGAAGGAAGACCTTTCTCTCTGTCTGTCTAACTCTGCCTATCCAAAAAATAACAAAAACAAAAACAAAAAACCACCCTTTCACATCTATTTAGTATATATTTCACCTGCCCCTCCCCCACCCCCAGTGCTGGTGAAAACAACACACACCAAATAAAATTCTATAAATGCTTACAGCTTCTAAATAAGACGTAATAAAAGCTATGGGTCTGTATCTTAAAATAATGGACACTACATATAAAATCATGCACTGTATTAGTAGAAAAAAGAACATGAGCCTCACGGTGTTACTAAGTTAACAAGCAAACAAACAAATGAGCATTATGAAAAGAAAAAAGCTGACAACACTTATTAAAAGCTTAAATAAAACTTAAATAACCAGGACTAAAACTAGAAAAGCTTCCAATACAAGAAATAGGCTCTCACACATGTTCAGGAACATACCCGCCTTCTACAGAACCTATGAGGCGATCCTCCCTTAGCAATGAAGTTTATAAAGCAAAAACAAAAACAAAAAAAGAAGAAAAATCATCCAAAAACTGTAACTACTTATTTTCCTACTAAATAAATGCAATGAAATACTAAATTTGTAATGATTAAAATTAAAGTATTAGATCAACAGAAACACATTATTTATATTAATCTGTGAAAACATAAAATATGTGCATTTCTTAAACCTAAAGAAACTGGCCAGTCATAAAAAACAATTTCAACAAAATAAATACACTATAGAATTATTTTTAGGCTACTTAAATGCTTTTTCTACAAAAATGACTGTCATTTCCTTTTCTATATTATAAACATAATAGAAAACCAAAAATGATTTCATCGTGCAATCAGTAGTTCCAAAAAGAATACTCCTAATAGACTGGAGGACAAAACAAAAAGAGATATAGAATCATTCCAAATCACGTAATTATTCATTAAAAAGAAAACTTTAAAACCTTAAATATGCTCCAGAGTTCAAATCTGCGATATTACAAATATATGATCAGAAACAGTTCATGAAAGTACAGACGTCCATGGAAGCACAAGATAATAAGGTCGTATCGACAGGACAATAATAAGGAATGTCAAGTGGATCTTACCCTCTGCTCCAGTGCCGACTGAGTCTGCTGTCTCAAAAGGGCTTTAAATGGCCCCCCTTCTTTTCCAGCACTACCACTTCCCATTCCTACAGAACATCAGTACATAAACAACAACCAAAACGACAACTATAGAAACAGAAAGTTTAATTGCATTTATATTTATAAACATGAGTCAGAATATTATAAAATGATCCAAATATCTAAAGTATTCTGGGATTGCAACTATTTTACTGTATTTCATTCACAAAGTTTTCTTTAGAGGCAAGATTTGGACTTAATTTGTCCAAAAAATTATGTTAAGGTGATGAATCTTTGTATAATATTCTATTTTTAAATGTTGAGTCTTCCAAATTAAAAAAAAAAACAAACAAGATAACAACAGTTGCTTACTTTACTAACAGTTTTAAGAATATTAAAGGAAATAAGAGAAATAGTAAACATGTGATTAAAAATAAACACAGAAGAAAAGCACTAATTGTGCACACTTAAAATACAAAATTCTCCAAAAAACACTAACTTTAGGCAATTCTGAAATATAATCAAACATTTCTTGATAACTTCCCATTTATAAATATGACTAAAGAGCATTGTTTTGATACCTGTCAATACTCATTCACAAAAGTCAACATAAATTTTAAAAAATGAAATAAAAATTATAGACATGTAATAGACACATCACAGATGTACACAGTTATGGATGAAAGAATTCTATTTCCCAAGCTCTTAGATGTATTTTTAAAGCTTAATTTTAAATTTCTTTTCCTATCTTATTTTACGGTTTTGAAAGTACAATAGACAACTATGGATCTAAGAAATATAGAAAGCAGGGGCCAGGTGAGAAGTCAGTGCTTTACATACTAGATTTAATCCCACCCTTTCAAAACTGAAAATACATACTAGTCAAATTTACTACAATGATTTAAAAAGGAACTAATTTACTTTCACAATTTTAGCTGTTCTTGGATAAGGAAACAGGTTAGCATGTGTATAGTCCCATCTGTTCTTTTAAAAAAAAAAGGAATTTATTTTTCTTACAGTAACCTAAACATTATTCTTAGAGACTATACAATACTAAACATAGAAATAAAACTTAGATCTTTATATGAAGCATATTAAAAGCCACAAAATAAAATATAAATTTGTAGTGATAAGTGAAATATCAGAAAATATAGCAGGAAAACTTGATAATTAATGCAATGGACAGAAAAAAAATGGGTAATGAAACAATATCATCAAAATGAGACTTGAACTGATTCAAACAGAATAATTTACTAATGTAACCATATGGCTTAGCCACAGGATGGAACAGATCCAGTGTGAATGGGTTGGTATGAAGGGAAAGAAAGTACAGCTCCTAAACCAGAAGTGCCAGTAATAAGATCCTAAATAATTACTGGGAATATCCACATGTATCTATGGCCTTAGACAAATGAGTTTTTACATATAAAATAATTTGGTGGAATGTTCATAATTATCCATCCAATAACCCCCAATGATTTCCATATGACAAATTCTGATCATTTAGCTCTACCATTAAGAAAATAAATAAATACATCCTATATAACATATTCAATAGTTCTTTACAGTACAAAGTAATTAATTTTTTAAGGAGACTTAAAATATACGGATTAAAAAGCTGACATAATTTGATCCTACCAGAAGCAGCCAGGAACAGCTCTTCACTGAAAGAAACACTTTTCCTCAGAACTGGGCTGACAAGGCTAGACTGATGAGGGGCAAGGTTAGATTCCGAGAGGAGGAGACAGGACTTTTTAAGATGAAGGGAACCACAAGACAGAGAGGGGGAGCTGGGACACAGGTAAATCCTAGGTCCCTGTGGGGAAGATGCTGTAGAGGAAAGTAGCAGAAAGAGATGCAGATTCAGATGATCAGAAAATGTAGGATAAGGAAACCAATGATGAAGCAAAAACATAACAATAAAAATGAATTTCAAAATGTACAGACAAATTACACTCAGTGTTATGACGTCACCAGCAAGACCATCTGTCCAGCTGAGTCTGAAAGTTAACAAAACTTTTACAAACTTTGCCTGCATTAAAATTATTTAAATCATTATCTTAAGACTTTATGCCATTCTAATGATTTTCAACTGATTTCAAATTATTTAAAATACCCGCTCTTTTTTTGTGCTAAAGAGTTTTTAAGGTTAAATGTCCCCATTGTCAACTTTTTTTTTTTTTTTTTTTTTACAGGCAGAGTGGACAGTGAGAGAGAGACAGAGAGAAAGGTCTTCCTTTGCCGTTGATTCACCCTCCAATGGCCGCCGCGGTAGGTGCGCTGCGGCCGGCGCACCGCGCTGATCCGATGGCAGGAGCCAGGTGCTTATCCTGGTCTCCCATGGGGTGCAGGGCCCAAGCACTTGGGCCAGCCTCCACTGCACTCCCTGGCCACAGCAGAAAGCTGGCCTGGAAGAGGGGCAACCGGGACAGGATCGGTGCCCCGACCGGGACTAGAACCCGGTGTGCCGGCGCCGCAAGGCAGAGGATTAGCCTAATGAGCTGCGGCGCCGGCCCCCATTGTCAACTTTTAAAGCCTGAAACTTGTTGCCTTAAAGAGTAACATTTATTTAAAGTATTACTAACTAAAAGAGCTTTTATGGGTATAAGAATTGAATACCTACACAAAAAGATGAAATACTTGGCACCACATTAGGTACAGTTGTCAATATGAATTTTAAATATATATTTACTTCTTTCTGTTCAGCCTTGAGATAGATGTTAATATTTTCTGCCCTCTAAAACTTTCAATGCTTTCACCTGATCCTGGTACCATTTACATTTACGGAGATTTGAGTACCCTAAAGGGTCACAATACCCTCCAGATCACAAAAACTATACCTGGTTAACAGCCTAAAAATGTTAACACTTAGATTAAGACAGCTGTCAAATCACTATTCCAACACTAACATTCTAAAGCTCCATTCTTATTAGCTGAGTACTTGGGAAAAATATAATAAAGCCTGGTAAAATGACAAAAATTAGAATCTACACAAATAAAAATGGAAATTTTTAAATGAAAATTTTAAACTATCAGAAAAACAAATGAGAGCTGTAACTATAAACAGAAAAACATCTTTCTCAGTCTAATTTTTATTATTTTTACCCTATTTTTGAGTCTTTATATGTAATACATAAATTATAACCAGCTTAACTCTTCTCACTACTTCAAGACACTGGTTTTTACATACAAGTAAATTAAATGAATGAAAACCAGGAAATACATGCTAAACTACAGCCTTAGAAATTTTCAGACAACTATTACAATGCCACCATTTTAAATATCTATGAGAAACAGCCAAGTTCCTCAGGACTATTTGAGGTTGGCTAAGGATTCACGATAAGGTCAATGCATTAAAAACATGTTAACTGTTGAGGTAGGGAAAAAGTACAGGCAAAATAAATATTTAGAGGTAGCTTACAAATGTAGAAATACATTTGAATGATATACTTATAAATGAATGTGTAAAACCTAAAAATTTAGAGCTAGAAGATAAAGTTTTCACTGGTAATACAACTGACTGCCTACTGGAAAGCTTAGGGAAAAGAAGTCTGGTATGTGAGGGGCGCTGGCTCTAGGACGTTTGCAGATTCAGAATCCACAGGTGCTTAAGACTCCTACACAAAGTATCGCAGTATTTGCCTAGAACTTATCTATAACTCCTATATACTTTATGCAATCTCTAGATCAGTTGTAATACCTAACACAATGTAAATACTATATAAATAGCTGCTACACTATATTGTTTAGGGAATGACAACAAAAAATTCTGTAAATTCAGTACAGACACAATTTTCAAAAAAATAATTTCAGGCCGGTACCGCAGCTCAATAGGCTAATCCTCCACCTGCGGCGCCAGCACTCCAGGTTCTAGTCCCAGTTGGGGTGCCGGTTCTGTCCCGGTTGCTCCTCTTCCAGTCCAGCTCTCCGCTGTGGCCTGGGAAGGCAGTGGAGGATGGCCCAAGTGCTTGGGCCCTGCACCCATATGGGAGACCAGGAAGAAGCACCTGGCTCCTGGCTTCAGATTGGCACAGCGTGCCGGCCACAGAGGCCATTTAGGGGGGTGACCCAACAGAGGGAAGACCTTTCTCTCTGTCTCTCTCTCTCTCTCTCACTGTCTAACTCTGCCTGTCAAAAAAAACTAAAAACAAATAAAAATTTAAAAAAAATTTCAATCTGTGTTTAGATGAATCCACAATGTGGAACCTGCAGACAAAGAGGACTGATGGTATTTGTAAAAAGAAAAAGATAAGATAGTGACCATAGTTTCATTTTTCATGATTACATTTATAAACAATGAAATTAAGCCCACAGTTTTTTTTGAAAAGCTGCTTTCTTTAGAAGTAGAAGTGATTTAGACTTATTTTTATTGTTTTTACAACATCTGGTATTATTTTATAAATTTTTTCTAACACAAAAATAAAGTTATCAAGGACGTAAATTAGAAATAATAAAAACTGTGCTTTAGTAAACTGGATGGAAGACTATAAGATAAAATTTATAGAAAATGCAAATCAAAAGCTTTCTATTTTTTCTTTTTATTCTAAAGAGTAATAATTTAATACTTTAAATGAATTAATACTGTTTTAAGGAGTAAAGAACTAATTTAATTTTAATCAGCTTTTTCTTACAAAATATATTTATGAAAATCCCTAGAGATTATTCATCAAAATAAAAATAGGATAAAAATTATAAATTTAATGAATAAGTTAAAATGCTATGTTTTAACCTAGAGAGCAAGATTAGCAAAACCAAATATTTAAAATAACAAGGTAATAGATATATGCACACCAATATAACCATGTTAGTTGTTATGAAGTTTTTCATAATAAAGTCTTAGAATGAAATTCAGAACTAGGTAAAAACAATGAATCCAAAAAAGCTCATGCTGCATGAGGAATTTGATGGCAAGCTTCTAATGCTTCTTCCTATTGGAATGCTTAAAGATGTTGTTCCTTTAAATTTGAACATGAAATGAAAAATGTCTACATGGATAAATTAACTTTGGCATTATGCCTTAGTGTGATTAAATCAACAAAATGTAGCTCTCCAAACAAGGTAATTTTTTGAGCTACCCAAGAATTTCATATTTTATTGGTAGTGACTAAAAATAACTAGTATTCACATTATCTTTTAATTTAACTGCCAAAAACAGAAGGAAAGATTTAGATGGAAACCTAGTTAAGAAACAGAAACAAATTCTAAAAAAAAAAAAAGAACAAAAGGTGGGTGGAAGTGCCTTACCAGTTTTGGGTGTCAAACTCAAATCTGTGTCAGAAGAAGAGGACTGTCGACTGTAGGACTTGGAAGGTGAAAAGGAATAAGTTTGGTTTTTCAGAGGGGTTGAGGGTCCTGATGAGTGAGTATTGGGATTGGGATCTTCATTGAAGGGAATCCTGCCAGAAGAAGGTGGAGAAATATTAAGCAGTCATGTGCCAGAGGGCTTGGCGGTTGGCAGCATGATCCAAACACCAGGAAAGTATTGGGGCAGGGCCAGCAGTCATTTCTTAAGTGTGGAGCTGGGAATGAGGCCAAAGACAACCGATTGCTGTTTAACCACTCATCATCTCCAGATAAATATTATCTGCATTGAAACAGTTAATAAGCCAAGGGAAAAAGCAAAAAAGCATGAAATGATGGACTAAGGGGGTAAAAATTATTAAAAAGAGAAATAAACCAAAGAAAAATATGACAAAATATTTTCAAATCAACAATGCTTTTTTAAATTACGAAAGGAAAAATGATGGCTTCAACTGGTGTGTGCAAATATTTATAATTGTTCTTATATTTGCACACACAGGTATCTTCAAAAGAAAAAAAAACATGTTTCCTTATCCCACAGCATCAAGAGTGCCACAGCTGAAAACACAGCAGAGAGGAAAACGAACCCCTGCGTTAACGCAGACTTGTTGCTTACCTGTTGTCCAAAAGCTCTCTTCCACAGAATCAAACAGACCCTATTGTATCCGGTTTTGTACATAAAGAAAATCAGCAAATAGAAGCTTTGGAAGCGATTTCATTCAGAATCTCTTCAATTTGATTTCTGAACAAATATAAAAATACACATTGGAAGATTCCCCTCAACATTCACAGTATACATACACAGCATAGGAGTCTCACAAGATCTGTGGAAGAGACTTCTGGAAGCGGGAAGAACACTTGCACTTCCATCTAGTGACAGCCTGTATGGTGGCTAAAAATGGAAGTTCTTCATTGTTGCTGGACTTGGAGTAAGAAAAGGAGGAAGCAAAGATTCATGGTACCTGCCTACACTACCTGCCTGCCTGCCTCTGCAGCCACTCTGCCCGTGGCCTGCCTCTCCCCAGCTCTGGAGTCTGAGCAGTCTCGTACCAGTATAGATGAGAGTGGGAACAGACACAGAGAAGTTCTGAGTAAGTCGTGAGCCAGTAGCAGTGTGAATTGGGCTGTTGTGAGTCGAGCGGCATCCATGGCTTGGAGGATGAACCAGCGGAGACCTGGGGGAATTTGTGGTCAAAGTGGAAGAAAAGAAAACAATACATACAACAGATTGCAAAGTTATGTTAAAATAATTTTGAAGGAGCTTTAGTTGGGGGAGAGAACTTATTTTTTAAGCCACAGCATGCAAAATACTAGTTGAAGTTAAAAAAGAATATCTAAATACTAATTTGTTAGGATATAGTTATAGTTTGAAATGACTGAGTTAATAAATTAGGACTATGAATTAGAAAAGTAGCAAGCAGAAGAGTTAAATTAGATAAAAAAAACTAAGATTTGGATTTTAAAATGTTTTAACGTATTTGCTACTATTTTCATGACAGCAGAATTTACTTATATACAGTTTATTGGGGGAGGAACACCTAAATAAGTGAAAAGTCAAATATAATCTCATATTACCTTTAAAACTGAGATGAATCGCTAATATAATTAATTACAGTTCTCTATAAATGAAGTTTAATAACTGTGTCTGGTATCTTAAGATAGGGATACTTAAGAATATGAAAAAGGACAGCATCAAGAAAAATGAGGGAACTGAATGATATAAACAAATATATACATTTCAGTATCTCAAAACATGAAACACACAGCTTAAAACCAGGGTGCAGTGGAAACAAAACAAAGCAGAAGCATGCTGGTTCTAAACACATTATTAAAGCCATGTAAATTTGTCTAGTTCCCATATACAGTGTATTATATGAACTGCATTCTCAACTGAAATTTGGTTAAGAAACCTACTTATATCTTTCAATGGACCCCATCTATGTGAGTATATAAATATAATGAGATCAAATACACAAATACACATTCACATATAACACTTAAAAATTTTCCAGAAGGAATTTGGCTGAACGGGTTCACTGAACAGGGTAAAGAAGGTAATATTATGTAAAAGTGCTGGACTTCGTATTAGCAATTATTTCACCACAGAAAGCCTCTGTTTGTGTATACTGGGGGGAAGCAACCATATAAAACACATCATCATATCTTCATTTTTTTAGAAGTGAAATTGAAGGCAGGCCAACTTTTCCTGACCTTCTCTCTCTCACTGCTAGACTACTGATGGCCTAGGGAACAGTTCTACCAATCACAATTTATCATGGTGCAAATGTGAGCTATCATGAATTAGCCAGATGGCTTTCCCTAGGGTCCAAAGACGACTTCCCAAAAATAGTACTGATTTTATAATATGACAAATGGTTCTGATTTTGTTGCTAATATACATTTAAAATTTGGTAACAATCAAACTGGTGATCTACTGTTATCCAACCAGAAGTTTTTCATTTTGTATGTCTCTGCTGAAATGAGAAAAAGGCTAAGAATCCTCAGACTTATAAAGTCTAACAATGAGTGCTGTGCACACGAGTAATTTGATTAAAGTGTATTGAAAAGGACTTTTTCTTAAGTAGGGAAGCAATAAATCATATTGAAAACACTTTATACTACGAAGAGAATTCATCTGGAAGCACCAAAAAGATTTATATCTTGTTACATTAAACATCTAAAAGAAAAAGTTACAAACTAGAACACACCTTAATAGTGGTAAAATAAAATGAACACTGTGAAATGTTCAAATCACAACATAAGATGAAAATTCAGATGAGAGCATCACTCAAACATACTCTTAGAGTTCTAACTCTATTAGTCTCCTTGCATAAAAGTGCCTCATACAAACACCTTTATGGTGTCCATGGCTGAGATCACACTATAATGGCAGAATTATATCACAGCATCAGGAAAAATTCAATTATTTAGGCCATGTAGCAACTTACAGAAAAAGTCTGTCAACTCGATCTAGAAAAATCTGCAGATCAGTGGTTCTCAATGAAGTACTATCGGCAGTCAGGACAGAGTAAGACTTTACTGTACAGGGCTGTCCTTTGCTCTGTAGGACTGTCAGCATTTCTAGTTCCTAATAGAATCTATTGCTGCCCCCAGTCATTAAGACAGAAACATCATTCCATGTTGAAAAAAATCACTCCATGTTGAAAAAAAAATCTTATTTCAAACACTCCATGTTGAAAAGCACTTATCCAAAATGTTTAGGACCAGAAATGTTTCAAATCTAACTTGCATAAACTGCAGGGCCTCTGTAGACATATGAGTTTCAGACTCTTATACAAGTCAGTCTTTCTTGCTTTCGTGTCAATAGTAAGTATAATTGGATTAACATGGTGGGGGGGCGGTATGCATTCCTTAGAAAACAAGTAAAATTTCACCCAATGCAGGAAAATCATTTTATGCCTTAAAAATACAGTATCTAAAAATCTGTAATAATTTTATATTGAGTTTCACATGAAGGAAGCACAAATAAAATGTCAGGAATAACAAACATTTTAAAATTCTGGAAATTATCTAAGAAAAATCATGATAGGAAAAAATGTATTTTGAGCAATGCTAATAAAATGTTTCAAATCAAATGAAAATGTATAAGTGAAAGATAAAAATCTCCATAAGAACAATCTCACTGATTCATACTTACTCCTTCATTTCTTTGGATGGGGAATTACATGCAGGAAGGAATGCTGCTGGGCTACTTAATTTATCCAGAGTGCACGCTGTTCCTATGGCTCGCACCACTAACCCAGACTCGCCCTCCAGATCAAAACACTGTAAGTACCCAACCACCGCATTTCCTCTCATTTCAAGGACTTTCAAACCAATCTTCCTTTGTAATTCACCTGAAAAAAGGGAAAAAAACTCATTCTTGCTTCCTATCTCTACATTGCACACAATTAACTGCTATGACAGTAACAGAAAACAGGTTGAAAAAAAAAAAAAAAACAGATTGGGGTCTGCGCTGTGGTGTAGTGAGTAAAGCTGCCTAAGGTGCTGGCATCCCAGGCAGGAGCTGGTTTGAGTCCAGGTTGCTCCACTTCTGATCTAGCTCCCTGCTAATGTGCCTGGGAAACTAACAGAACATGGCCCAAGTCCTTGGACCCCTGCACCTATGTCAGAGACCCAGAAGAAGCTCCAGGCTCCTGGCTTCAGATCGGATCATCTCTGGCCATTTAGGCCATTTGGGGGAGCGAACCAGTGGATGTAAGACCTCTCTCTCTCTCTCTGCCTCTGCCTTTGCCTCTCTGTAACTCTGCCTTGTGAATAAACAAATAAATCTTTAAAAAAAAAAATCAGATTTTGGGCCAGCGCCATGGCTCACTAGGCTAATCCTCCGCCTGTGGCGCCAGCAACCCAGGTTCTAGTCCCAGTCGGGGTGCCGGATTCTGTCCCGGTTGCTCCTTTTCCAGTCCAGTTCTCTGCTGTGGCCCGGGAGGGCAGTGGAGGATGGCCCAAGTGCTTGGGCCCTGCACCCGCATGGGAGACCAGGAGGAAGCACCTGGCTCCTGGCTTCGGATCAGTGCAGCGTGCAGGTCGTGGCAGCCACTTGGGGGGTGAACCAACAGGAAAAGAAAGACCTTTTTCTCTGTCTCTCTCTAACTCTGCCTGTCAAAAAATTTTTTAAAAAAATCAAATTTTTAGCATTTGTAGGAAACAAATAATTACTTGGTCCAGCCACTGACTTTCAGAGAGGTAAGATATCATTAGCTGCATTTTATTGATGTGCAAGTAAGGGTCATTCATTCATGCATTCATTTACAAAACTGTTCTGGATTCTGTACCATGTGCTGACATTCCTCCTTTCTATTAAGTAGTAGAGACACAGGGGTGAACAGGGAAGATAAAGCTCCCAATCTAGTGGAGTTCACATATTTGTGGGATAAACCAAAAGTTACATATGTAAGCAAATTAAATATTATACAGTATATTAAATAATAAAAATATGAATATAGAAACAATTCTAATAGACACTACAATTAAATTTATAAGTACATAAGCAGAAATACGCAGAACACAAATACTATATTAAATATAAATGTAACATTTATACTTCTGTATATGTATCCCTGAGTGTATACATATAAATCATACAATTACTCACATACAAATAATTATAAAGTTTAGGTGGTTTAGGAGTTCTTAGAAGAAAAACAAAGAAAGGTAATAGGGTAAGATTGGCAAGGAAACTGACAGGAGGAGTAGAGGGAGCTACAGTAAGTTCTCAGGAAAGGACTGGGAGAAGGCAGCATTTGAACACAATCAGGAGGAGAGGCAGATGATCTGTCTAAGCTCAGACTATAAACACATATTATGGGGAGGAAAACTAGACTCCAGTTTCCTGCTCAGGGCTCATTCCTGAACCTTCTCACTCAAGACTCTTCCCACTGTCCCACTTAATGGACATAACACAATTTCTCTCTGCTACCTGGTTAGGAAGGAACTACAGGCTGCTGATTCGGATTTCCACTTCTTACAAGAGGGCAATGCACCTGTGTTCTGGAAGATGGGGTCAGGGGCAAGGAAACATTCACAATCAAAGCCCTTGCTGTAAAACTTCTGTAGCATGTCAGAGGAAAGTGAAAATTTTAGTAGCATTACATCAGTCAGTACTAAAGTTTATTTTGTTTTTGTTGTTTTTAAATACCTGACATTAAAGAAATGAGTCTCTGTCTGGCCTCATTTGATGCCCTTGGTGTGCGAATTCGATCAATCCATTGATACTCTGGGTCTTCATTGACAACAAGTTCTTCTACAAATCCATGAATTATCACAGCTCTATAGCACTTTGGAATAGATGTTGCTGTTAAAACAAATTATCTGTTATGCCTTATTTACTGCAACGTAAAATTCAATTTTTAAAAAAATGTGTATGTACATTCTCAACTTTTGGATAGATAACACAAGACTACTTCTACTATGACAATCTCAATATAATTATAATACTAACACTTTCATTACATAGTCATGTGAGGTCTATTTTATTCTTACAAAAAAATCATTTTCTTTCAATAAGGTCTCTCATCTTTCTCACATTAGCACAGTAAATATAAATTGGACTTAAATAATTTGAAAAATAACTACAGACTACCTTAAATAATATTCAATACAGTTTAAAAAATCAGAAGATCAGCTGATTATTTTATAAACAGGTGCAAAGCAGATAACAAATCTTAAAGCTCTTTAATTATACAAAGCTCTCAAGAAAATTTCTCCTGTATGCTGCATGCTGCAGCCTCAAACATCACAGCTTTATCTTCCTAACATAATCTGAGGAGTCACACAGAGCTACAGTCCCTAATAATCCATGCCCAAACGGCCAACTGATTCAGTAGTGAACACACTATGCAGCAGAGTCATTTAATTAAAACAGATGCTTGTATACTAACACTAACTCAGCTACTTTGTATGAACCCTACCTGTACTGGCTGGTTATGTGTCGCCCAGAACTGCCTAATTCAGACCCTGTACTTCAGAGTTCTAATGATTCCATGCCTATAGGAGCATGTGTAATGTGGGACAGCACCAGTGCTTGGCTATTGAGCTCTATAAACTCAATAATATTAGATACCATTTACTCTCAAACACAATAACTGTTTCTGGAAAATCAACAATTTTATCTGGCATTAAAACCAACAAAAACCACCCTTTTTATTAACCCTCTGAAATATTAATTTGTTTCCCATATTTAAGAATATTAACGTTAAGTGAATACAACAACATATTTACTTACTGCAAAAGAATTTCACTCCACACGATGACTGTCTAAACCGATTTAAATCATTGAAGAGATCTACTTTGACAACTACATTGATTTCCCCACGGATACCTATAATTGCAAAAAGAAAATCAAGTTTCTGCCTCAGAAAATAACATGGAAGTAAGCAAGCAAATAAGTGTCAATTAATGATTTTTAAATAATTTATATAACTTATCAATCAGTAAAGCTAGCTTTGTTTCTTAATCATTTTCATACTCACTAGATTCTTCTATTTTCTGAAGTAGAACATGTATGCATTAGAGAATGAATAACCTGCATTTTTGCCACAAGTCTCCAGTTATCTGAACCAAGACTAACCAGAATGGAGTTCCATTTCAATCAAAGATGAGGATGATGATAAATCTAATAGTGGTAGCAACAGCATTGACAGAAGATGCCCTAAATGCTTTACATACAGTATTTCACAGTCCTCACATTAACACAAAAACGTACTACTATCAACCTCATTTTACAGTGGAAACAATTAATAATAGCTTTAAGTAGCAAAGGCAGGATTGAAGGTTAGATTTTCATGATCCCAACACATACACTTTTGTCTTTAAGACTTATTTATTTATTTGAAAGTCAGAGTTACAGAGGGAAAAAGAGAGAGAGATAAATTTTCCATCCATTGGTTCACTCTCCAAATAGCTGCAATGGCCGGGGCTGGGCCAGGCTAAAGCAAGAGCTTCCTCCAGGTCTCCCATGTGGGTGGCAGGGGCCGAGGGACTTGGGCTGTCTTCCACTACTTTCCCAGGCACATAAGCTGGACTGGTAGTGGAGCAGCGGGGAATCCAACCAGTGCCCATATGGGATGCTGGCATCCCTGGCAGCAGCTTAACCTGCTGCACCACAGTGCTGACCCCTATCCCAGCACATATACTCTTAACTATGCAAGAATCTGATTTAACACAAAATAAGTTTTATTCTTTTCAATGAATATAAATTAAAATAAGCTAACTAAAAATATCCCAAGAGTAAGGGTTTTCAGAACATGCCCAAATATATAAAAATGATAAGTACTTACCTCTAAACAATCACTAGGTATTTTTACTAGACTATCCTGATTCCACATCAATTTGATACTTATAGTGAAACTGTCCAAGAAAAGCACCTACTAATTTCACTACTGAAATAGTAAGATTATGTTACTAACAAAAGGTCCATAAACATTGAATCAACTAAAAACAATATTTAATACAAAATGTTCAGAAAATTCACTCATTTATTATAGGTATTGCCTTAATTCAAGCCCAGACTACTTCTTCAGAATGTTTTTTTTCTTAATATATCTAGTTTATTTTCATTTTTATTTGAAAGGTAGACACCTCCCACCTACTGCTTCACTGTCCAAATGACAACAACAGTCAGGGCCAGCCAAGGCTGAAACAGGAGCCAGAATTCAATCCAGGTCTCCCATGTGGATGGCAGGAACCAAATACTCAAACCATCACCTGCTGCTCTCAGGGTACATTAGCAGGAAGCTAGAACACAAGCAGAATAGCAGGACTTGATCCAGGCATTCCAATATGGATTACAGATATCCCAAGGGACAACTTAATGCGCTGTGCTACAGTACTGTCTGCTCCCTCAGCATCTATTTTTTTAACTGGTAACATAACATTTGGCTGATTTTTATTTCCTGATTACAAAGGTAAAACACATACACTGTAGAAAAAAGGGAAAAAACAAAAAAGAACAAAAAAATTTATCATATGCTTTTTTAATTTCTCTAGTGATACTGCATATATGCAACGTTTTAGTTTTTAGACAAATTTGGGATAACGTATAATGTTCTATAATCTGATCTTTGTACTTCATAACAAATCATACACATTTCCCAATGATACTGTTTTCTGAAAACATTTTTCTCTTCTGCATAACTAAGGTCTACATATGTCTAATTTAAGTAAATCCTGATTTTCACCCTATTTTGCCATTTTAATCATTAGTAAGTAATGGAACATAAATGACATTAAACATATGTGATTGTCAGCAAATTTTTTTTTTTTTTTTTTTGCCAGGCAGAGTTAGAGACAGAGACAGAGACAGAGGCAGAGAGTTATAGACAGTGAGAGAGAGATAGAGAGAAAGGTCTTCCTTCCATTGGTTCACTCCCCTAATGGCTGCTACAGCCGGTGCTGCGCCGGTCCAAAGCTAGGAGCCGGGTGCTTCCTCCTGGTCTCCCATGCGGGTGCAGGGCCCAAGGACTTGGGCCATCCTCCACTGCCTTCCTGGGCCACAGCAGAGAGCTGGACTGGAAGAGGAGCAACTGGGACTAGTACCCGGCACCCCAACTAGGACTAGAACCTGGGGTGCTGGCGCCGCAGGTGGAGGATTAGCCAAGTGAGTCACGGCACCAGCCAGCAAATTATTTTCTTATAATAAACTACTATCAATGGAGTTGCCAGCCCAAAAACGTAAAAAATGACATAAAGATACAAGGTTGGAAAGAGAAGCACCAGTTCTGAATAGGTCCCTTCACCAATTTAAAGACATATTATATGTTTAGTCTAGCAATTCTCAGATTTTTTGTTTGCAGGATCCCTTTACAATCCTAAAAATGGCTGAGGAGGGGCCAGTGTTATAACGCAACAGGTTAACCTGCTGCTTGAGATGCCTGCATCCCATATCAGAGAGCCAGTTTGAGTCTTAGCTGCTCTGCTTCCAATGCAGCTCCCTGCTAACACCTCTGGCAAGGCAGGGGATGATGGTACAAGTACTTACTGGACTACTGCTACCCGTGTGGGAGACCAGAGTTGAGCTCCTGGCTCTGGCTTTGGCCTGGCCCAGACCAGCTGCTGTAGACATTTGAGTCAGCCAGTAGAGGAAGATCTGTCTCTCCTTTTCTCTCTTTAGCTCTTTCTTTTAAATAAACAAATAAATATTAAAAAGAAAATGACTAAGGACCTCCAAGAGATTTTGTTTATGTAGGTCATATCAATACTTGCCATGTTAAAAATTAAAACTGGGAACTGTAAAAAATTACTTCCCATGTCTTCTAAAGTCATAATAATTAAGTTAACATATGCAATTTCTTAAAATAATTTCATTTTCAAAACAAAAAAATTAGTGACAAGAGTGCACTGTTATATGTTTTCAAATCTGAGTGTTGTTAATGAAAGATTCCTACTTCTGTTCCATATTCAATGTGCAGCAATATCACATGCGTGTATCAGAAAACTTCCAGAGAACTCCACCGTATACTTAGAACAAAAATAGGGAATGACACATGAATATTGTGCTAAAAACAGTTCTCAACTCACAAACCCTGGGAAAGCTGCCCAGGGAGCTTGACTGTTACCACATATGCAGAACTCATGCTTCAGACAACAGAAAGTCTCTGAAGAATTTTTGAACAGAAAAAAACCAGGAACATCAGATTGAATGTGTTTTAGAAATTACAGAGAACAAATACTAGATGATTTTTAAATTACTGCATTGTACACATTTAGCAGGTATTATTTCAAATGATGTACAGACAAATAACAATCACACCAACAATACTTCACTACTACTTGTATATTTTTAAAGAGGCATCTTGGGGCCAGGGGTACGACGTAGTAGCTTAAGACACCACCCATGAAACCAGCATCCCATACTGGAGCACCAGTTCGAGTCCCAGCTCCTCTGCTTCCAGTTCCTTGCTAATTCGCCCATGAAGGAAGTGGAACATGGTCCAAGTACTTGGGCCCTGCAACCCACGAGGGAGACCCACATGAAGTTCCTAACTCCTGGTTTTGGCCTATCCCAGCCCCGACTATCTTACAATCTGAGTTAGCCTACAGATGGAAGATTTCTCTCTGTGTCTCCCTCTCTCCATCACTCTGCCTTTCAAACAAAATAAATCTTTAAAAGAAAAAATTTTTAGCCAACTTTTAAAGATACATATTTCAAAACTACCAACTATAGCACAAACGTCTTCAAAGAGAAATAATAAAGATTGACACTGTGACTTACTCTCCTAAAACACTTCTTACCATGTATAGTGTCGTAAATGGGAAACCATCCCGAGATGACTGTGGCGGCTTCACTGTACAGTAAAGGGTCGATGTCGATGTACACTTTGCCAATGGCGTCATTGGCACTGTATGTGTCGTGGTCCAGCACTGTGATCTGCAGAGGCTCATCTTGTAGGTCTTCATCATCCACCTAAAAGTACACCTAAAAATTAAATCTGATAGTTTTTAATTCTTAATTATCACAAACGTATACTTAAACCCAATGAAAATGATGATGTTTCTGAAAACAAATCTTAGATCTATCTCTAAGCACAAAGGTAGAGGAATTAATACACATTAAAAAAAAAAAAAAAGTTGTAACTCCTTTTTCTATATAAGAAGATGACATCTTTCCGAGGGAAAAAAATACAGTTTTTCTCCAAGCACCAAAGTAGAATGATTAACACAAAAAACGTTCTCAACTCCATTTCTGACGTATTATCCTGTGTCTTACGACTGTGATATATAGCAACAATGCTTAAGAAACAGCACAACAGAGTCCCTATCTTCTTTACAGAGAAAAAAATATGCTAATTAATATAATGAAACCATAATTTCTAAGGACAATTTCAGAATAAAATTGTAAGCAAAATTAACTATGTGTAAAATGAAAAAAGCAATGTAAACACATGAATTAAGTTTATGCGATAAAAGTCTATCTTCTCTTCCTTGATTCACTAATTATCAAGTCCTCATCATGTGCCAAGCACTGTGCCAAACAGAACAGAGAACAAGACAAGGTCGTCTGGGGCCAGCACTGTGGTGCAGTGGGTTAAAGCCCTGGCCTGAAGCCCCAGCATTCCATATGGGTGCCGGTTCTAGTCCTGGCTGCTCCTCTTCCCATCCAGCTCTCTGCTTTGGCCTGGGAAAGCAGCAGAAGATGGCTCAAGTCTTTGAGTGCCTGCACCCACATGGGAGACCCCGAAGAAGCTCCGGGCTCCTGGCTTCGGATCAGCACAGCTCCGGCCGTTGCAGCCAATTGGGGAATGAACCAGGGGATGGAAGACCTCTCTCTCTCTCTCTCTCTTTCTCTGCCTCTCCTCTCTCTGTGTAACTCTTTCAAATAAATAAAATAAAACTTAAAAAAAAAAAAAAAAACTAAAAAAAAAAAAAAGACAAGGTCCTCACCAGTGAATTGACTACTTTGAAGAGCCAGGGTGGTAGAAGGGAACTCACTCCTGCAAGGCATAGTGTGCAAGATGGAGGTGCGGCGGTCTGCTCACAGCACTGGGATGGACAGGCTTGGGTGTGAACGCTCATGAGCCAGCTCTGAGGTGGACCTCAGCCACCTGCACAGAGCTGTGCAAACTGAATGAGTTAATGCACATAAGGCATTTCACCAAGGTCCAAGGCTGGTAAACGCCACATACATGAGACTGGTTCCCTTTTTTCAGAATTTCATCTTCTTGCCCCAAAGCCTGGAAGAGTACCTGGAATCTCCTGAAGGACTTGCACCCATCAACAGACTGAATCGATGCAGGAAAAAATGGAGTGATGCCCATGAAAGCAGAAAAAGCAGCTTAGGGGCAACACCAAGCAGAATCCACAAGGGAGAGCACGTGGACAGGACCAGTCCCATGTGTACCCAACATCCCTGCTGCTGCACAGCAGGGTGTGGGTGCGAGGCTGTGGAGAAGCCAGGAGCCCTCCAGGGTACAGAAAACACTCCCGCCAGCCTGAGCAGGAAGTGCTGGGTGAGGAAAGGGACCTACATGAGGAGACAGGAATCCCACTCTTGGAGAAGTTCTCTCAGATTCCCAAGCATGGGACACTCTGGACATAACCACTTCCTATGTAGGTGCCCTCCATCCAGCCGGGGTTCACCCTGCACAGACTGCAACTTGCCCGACTTGCAGTAGGCCTTGACCCTGCACTGAACTGCCATTCCTGTAGACTCAGCCTGGTCTGTATCTCACACAAGGTTCTTCCACTGACTTTGGACAAGGGTGCCAAGCCATCCTTGGGCTAAGAATAATCTCAAATGGGACTGAAACAACTGGATTTCTACATGCAAAAGAATGAAGTTAGCCTCTTAAATCACACCATTACAACAATTAATCCAAAATGGATCCACCATCTACACAGAAGAAATCAAACCATGCAATTCTTAGAATACAGGGAATTAATTCTTTGATTTGACAATGATAGCATTAGCAACAAAAGAGAAGCAACTATATGGGATATTACCAAATCAAAAACTTCTCTGCATCAAAGGAAATTATCAAGAAAAAATAAAAGGCAAGCTATTAAATAGGAGACAAGACTTGCAAACTATACATCAGTATAAGAGGCCAGCGCTGTGGCGTGGCGGGTAAAGCCGCCAACTGCAGCACCAGTATCCCATATGGGCACTGGTCTGAGTCCTGGCTGCTCCACTTCTGATCCAGCTCTCTGCTATGGCCTGGGAAAGCAGTAGAAAATGGCCCCCTGCACCTGTGTGGGAAACCCAGAAGAAGCTCCAGGCACCTAGATTTGGATTGCTTTTAGCTCTGGACATTGTGGCCATCTGGGGAGTGAACCAGAGGATGGAACTCTCTCTCTTTCTCTCCCTGCCTCTGCCTCTAACTCTGCTTTCACGTAAATAAATAAAGCTTTTAAAAAATATTCAGAATACAGAAGAACTACAAATTGGGGTTGGCACTGTGGCACAGTGGGGTAAGCCAGTGCTTGAGATGGCTCCATCCCATATCAGAGTGCCAATCTGAGTCCCAGTTACTCCACGCTTCCAGCTGAACTCCCTGCTAATGGACGTGGGAAGCAGCAGATGATGGTTCAAGTACTTGAGTCTCTGCCACACACAAAGGACACCTGGAGTTGCTGGCTCTTGGCTTTCACTTTGGCTACCCCAGCTGTTGTGGGTATTTGCAGAATGAACTAGCAAATGAAGATATGTCTGTCAGCCTGTCTGTCTCTCTCTCTGCCTTTCAAATAAATAAATAAATATATATATTTTTTTAAAACCTCAACAACAAAAGATAAATAAAGCAATTGAAAAATAAAAATGTGAAGACTGGTTTTTTGGCACAGCAGGTTGAGCCTGTGAGTAGTCTCACAATGCTGACATCCTAAAATGGAGCACCAATTCTAATCCAGCTTATGGCTAGTGCACCTGGGAAGGCAGCAGAAGACTCCCAAGTACTTGGAACCTGCCACCCCTGTGGAAACAGGGAGAGAGTTCCTGGCTCCTGACCTCAGCCTAGCCCCTGCTGCAATTCTGATTCTATTCATATGAAATATCTAGCATGAACAAATTCAAAGAGACAGATAGTAGACTGAAGGTTACCACAGCCCAGAGGAAAGACGGAAGGAAAGTGGAGTTACTGATCAGTGGATACAGAGCTCCCACACAGGTTAATGAAAATGTTCTGGAAATAGTGGTAATGGTCACACCACACTGTCACTGTAACTAATGATACACAACTGAGTACTTGAAAATGCTTATTTAAATCTTTAAAAAAAAATGCTTATTTAAAAATTTAGCAATATTTAAGAGATACATAGTTTTGCCACGATCTAAAGTTTTTTCTAAATCTGTGCATTGTTCTTTAGTGATTCCGGTATACGCTAAATTCTAGACAAAACTACAATAACAGTAACATAATATACATTAAGGACCTCTTTTTAAAAATCTGTTATCATATGCTGTATTTCCTTAACTGTAATATAGTTTTTTATAAGCTCAATATTCCAGGGTTGGTGTTTGGCACAGCTGTTAAGATGTCTCTTGGGGGGCAGGTGCTGTGGTATAGTAGGCTAAGCTTCCAACTATAGCACCACCTTCCCACATGGGCACTGGTTTATCTCAGCTGCTCTTCTTCTTCTTCTTTTTTTAAAGATTTATTTATTTATTTGAAAGTCAGAGAGAGGAGAGGCAGAGAGAGAGGTCTTCCATCCGATGGCTCATTCCCCCATTGGCCACAATGGCCCGAGCTGTGATGATCCGAAGCCAGGAGCCTCTTCCGGGTCTCACATATGGGTGCAGGGGCCCAAGGACTTGGGTCATCCTCCACTGCTATCCCAGGTCACCACAGAGAGCTGGATCAGAAGAGGAGCAGCCAGGACTGGAACCAGCACCCATATGGGATGCCAGTGCTTCAGGCCAGCGTGTTAACTCGCTGCACCACAGCGCCAGCCCCCAACTGTTCTTCTTCTGATCCAGCTCTCTGCTTATGGCCTAGGAAAACAGTGGAACATGGCTCACATGCTTGGGTCTAGGCACCCACATGGGAGAACCAGAAGAAGCTCCTGTCTCCTGGCTTCAGATTGGCCCAGCTCAGGCCACTGCGGCCATCTGGGGAATGAACTAGTGGATGGAAGACCTTTCTCTCTGTCTCTCTCCCTGTCTGTAACCTAACCTCTCAAAAAAAAAAAAAAAAAAAAAAGCCACTTGAGATGCCCGCCTCCCATATGAGAGCTCCTAGGTTCAAGCCCCTGCTCCACTTCCAATTCCAGCTTCCTGCTAGTTCATACTGGGAGGCAGCAGAGAACGCCTCAAGCGGTTGGGCACCTGCCACCCACACGGGAGACCAGACTGAGTATTAAGCTCCTGGCTTTGGCCTGGCCAACCTGGGCTGTTCTGGGGGATGAACAAGCAAATGTCTATGTCTTTATCTACCTTTCAAATAAATTATTTAAAATGAAATGAAAAGAGGATTTCTAATTAAACAGAAATATTTTTATGTTACAGAAAAATCAGCATACCTGAAATAAAAAGTATTGCTACCATTCTGGAAAAAGAATCACTTCTAAAAAATATACTCAAAAATACTGATTTTTATAAACTTACCTCAAATTTAAACCATTCTGAATTCCACTGGGGGTTGAGTGACTTGAGGTACACATCTGTCTTAAAGGTGGTATTACCAAACTTTACCTAAAAACAAACAAATATTTAAAATGTAAATAAAAGTAAATTTTAATGTCAGCCAAGTTAACCATAACAAAAAAGAAAGACAACTGTCCTCTGTGACAAAAAGAAAAAGGTACAGACCAGTCCACGTATGCTTGGGGAACACACCTGGTACAAAAATTACCCCTGTTCTGCTTGACTAGTTCCCTGGGAAAAAGAAAATCATAGATCATGATGCCAACTTAGATGGGAAAAGTCAGTATAGCCACTAAACATGAGCTCGGACAAAAGAGGGAAATCTTTTCTTGTTTTTTTTGTTTTTTTTTTTTTTTTTTAAGATTTATTGGGGCCGGCACCATGGCTCACTTGGTTAATCCTCCGCCGGCGGTGCCGGCATCCCATATGGGCATTGGGTACTAGTCCCAGTTGCTCCTACCAGGTTCTAGTCCCAGTTGCTCCTCTTCCAGTCCAGCTCTCTGCTGTGGCCTGAGAAGGCAGTGGAGGATGGTCCAAGTGCTTGGGCCCCTTCATCTGTGTGGGAGACCGGGAAGAAGCACCTGGTTCCTAGTTTCGGGTCGGCGTAGTTCTGGCCGTAGCGGCCACTTGGGGGTGAGCCAATGGAAGGAAGACCTTTCTCTCTGTCTCTCTCTCTCACTGTCTAACTATATCTGTCAAATAAATAAAAAAATAAAATAAAATTTAAAAAAAAGATTTATTTATTCAAAGGCAGAGTTAGAGAGAGAGAAAGAGATCTTTCATCCGCTGGTAAAACCAAAGCTGGGTCAGTCTGAAGCTAGAAGCTTCATCCAGGTTTCCCATGTGGGTGGAAGGGGCCCAAGCACTTGGCTCATCTGCTGCTGCTTTTCCCAGACCATTAGCAGGGAGGTGAATCAGTACCCTATATGGATGCCGGCATGGCAGGCGGCAGCTTTATCTGCCGCGCCACAATGCTGGCCCCAAGAACCTTTTGCCGTGCCACTGAGGGAAATCTAAAGAAGGAAGGAGCAGCAAAAATAAAAATCACAAGGTAAAGATCAGCTGACTTTCCCCTTAACTATCTAAACAAGAAAATCTAGAACTACACCCATTATTACAAGAACTTAACAATATTTCCTGGTAATTTCCCGATTACCTGTTGTTTTTTCATTCCCTTGTCTGTGTACAGCAACAAGCAATAAACGATTGCGTTTTATGTTCCCAGCTTCAGGGACAATAAAAGGGGTTAGGTGAAAAGACTATCTTAATTTACAGCCTATCTTGGCAAGCACGAAATCAGGAAGATCCAAAAACATGTAATCAAAAAAAGAAATGAAGGAAAAAAAGCAAGCTAATCCATGGGATTCGCTTCCAACAAAGAATGGAGATTGTGAAACTTAAGACCTGATCTAAGAAGTGGTCAGGAAGCAAACTTATGAAAAAAATAGGGAGGCGACTGTTTCATAACTTACCTCAGTCTCTAAATTTGACCTCTTCAAAGTCTTAACCTTGTTCTATTACCATCATCAAGCATCCTTCCTAACTTCAAAATGCTGCCAAGCTTATCGTCTTTTTCACTGCAACAGCATAGTTCTGCACGCTATGGATACTTAGTAAATGCTGGTCCACCCAGGCAGGTATTACAATACTCACTGATGTCAGTTCAGTCAGTCTAAGACACTTTTTAAAAGTAAAAGTATTTTCCTCTTCTGTATATTTTTCTAAGTATTTTACCATTTAGCTAATTCACTTTGCATTATCAGGCACAGCACCAACCATCTGGAACATAAGCAGTTTAAGGGTAGAAAATATTTTTTAAGAAAAAGTACATAGGAGTCAGTATTATGGCATACAGGATTAAGCCACCACCTGAGACACCTCCGACTCCCTTGCCACTCAGGTGGGAGAACGAGAAGAAGCTCCTGGCTTGCCTGGCACAGCCTTAGCTGTTGCAGCCATTTAGGGAGTGAACCAGCAGATAGAAGACATCTCTCTCTCTCTCTCTCTCTCTCTCTCTTTTTCTCTCTCCCTCTCTCCCTCACTGTTAAGTGTTTGGGCCCCTGCTACCCACGTGGGAGACTTAGAAGAAGTTCCTGGTTCCTGGCTTTGGCCTGGCCCAGCACTGGCCATTGTGGCTATTTGGAGAGTGAACCAGCAAGATAGAAGATTCTCTGTGTCTCTCCCTCTCTCTAACTCCGCCTTTCAAATAAATCTTTTTAAAAAAAAAATCATAAATTCGTAAATAATACTAAAACTTCTTTATTTGAAATAAAATGTTAGGATTTTCAAAACTTTTCAAAAATCAAATATACTTAAGGGTTTTGACTCAATGGCACAAAAGCATATCAGATTTTAAGTTATGAGCTCAGAGCCTTCTTCAGTTTTGTCCCAATGCAGCAGTTGTACCATGGTGTGGTTTTGTGTTGTTTTTTTGGCAACTGCTGCCATTCTAGATATATAAAAGATCAGGCAGTTCCCAAAATGATTTAAACAATCAGTAAGATTTCAGAAAAAAGAAGGCTCGTGTGTGATGCTTTCCCTTCAAGTAGAGTCGCAGTTTATTTGGTCTTTATTTAACTTAAAGGAAACTTTATTACTCATCAGTTAAATGAACACCTTACAACTTTGTTAAGAAACATCAGGGACTTTAATGGAAGATTTCCCAGTAATGTAAGCATTCTCTTTCCCCACTCATTAACTAAATTACCTTGAGAAAGTTATTTAACCTGTTATTTAAATTTGCTTCCTCCTCTGTGAAGCAGGATTGCTGTGAGCATTACATAAATTAATACATGTAGAGGCCCCACAAAATGTCTGGTTCATAAAAATACTCATTAAGCGCTAATTTCGCTTCCTCTCCCTGTTCCCTCAAAGGCTCCTAGATAAACACAAAATGACAATGTAGTTTGCAGAACATATTTTAACATGCACATTCAGAGCTAGTAACAGTTTTCTTGTCCAGAATCCCATCTTATTCATCCCAGGACTCCTGCAAGAACAGCCATCTTTAAGGACCACTTGATTTCCCTGGTTCCGTAAACTCACCTTACACAGTAGAAACCCTCTCAACCAATGCCACCAGGACCAGTATTTGATCAGTTAATCAAATAACTTGGTTAGAAAATCCCTAAAATAATATAATCTGCAAGCATCTCAAGATCTAATATATCAACAAATATTCATTCTTCTATCTTTCAATGCAAATTTAAGGGCTCTTCTTGGAGTACAGGTATGTCGTTCAGAGTTCCACATCATCCTTTGTTCATTAAACCACACACATAATGTATTACCTATGACTTCCAGCTTGGATTTATATGATGGCAGAATTTAAAACTGCTTGTTAAAAAAAAAAGGAAATGCTAGGGGCTGGCATTATGGCTCAGCGCCTGCGATGTCAACATCCTATATAGGTACCAATTCAAGACCTGGCTATACCATTTCCCATCCAGCTTCCTGCTAATGCACCTGGGAAGGCAGCAGAAGATGGCCCTAGTGCTTGGGCTCCTGTACCCACATGGGAGACAAAGAAGAACCTCTGTGCCCCTGGCTTCAGCCTGGCCCAGCCTTTGCCATTGTGACTATTTAGGGAGTAAGCCAGTGGATGGAAGCTCTCGGAAGCTCTCTCTGCTCCTCTATCTGTAACAGTGCCTTTCAAATAAATAAAATAAATCTTTAAAACAAATTCTATTTTTTTGTTACTATCTTTCCTCCATCTAACACAAGTATAATTCTTAGTGACTGCTTCCAAAAGTCTTTACTTAGCATTAATTTTCACACTCACCTCACCTATTTAAACAGTATATGGTTTAAACAAACTACAATAACAATTATAAAAACCATCAACAGATCTGGTTATAAATATAACCGCATCTTGGTAAAGTGTGTCAGCCAACTGAAGAAAGACTCCAGGTGCATGGGTGTAACATGGGCGTGAAAAGACACTGCCCCTAAAGTCTGTAGAGCATTCAAGAGAAACACCTACTCACCTCTGAGGAGTGTCCTCACTGAGCTATTGATCTTTCTTCTTTCTAATATTTATTTATTTATGCGAAGGGCAGAGTTCCAGAGAAGGAGAGAGAGAGATGGATTGGAAGTGCAGCAGCCAGGACTCAAATGGGTGCCCTTATGGGATGCTGGCATCACAGGTGGCAGCCCACCCGCGACAGCACAACACCAGCCCCTGAGCT
Organism: Lepus europaeus; assembly: GCF_033115175.1. Classification (NCBI taxonomy): domain Eukaryota; kingdom Metazoa; phylum Chordata; class Mammalia; order Lagomorpha; family Leporidae; genus Lepus; species Lepus europaeus. The sequence goes on from NC_084832.1 coordinate 114,585,244, forward strand.
ATTAATCTTTTCCACTAAGTCAGCTGACTTGGGTGATGTGCACACAGGATTTCTTTCATCTTGGTCATCTGGAGTAACCTTGTACAATCCTCATCTATACATTCCTTATCTAATCCCAGAAATGTTTTTAAAATTAATCAGTAGCCACTTTGTCAGTAGTAGCTTCCTCAGAGATGATGGTTGTAAGCAATCATGTTCTAATATACAATTTACCCTCTACCCCAAGCCAGTCTTTTCGGGCCAAGCTATATGTTCAATGTGTAAGAGTAAACCAAAATTTCCTGTCATGGAATACATAAATCCTAGATAGAATTCGGTAACTTTGGAACACTTTCTAAGACGGTCACTGGGCTTGTGTCTCTCAGACCTAGGTCACTCAAATGCCGCCCTAAACCTTGCATTATTGACAAGTCTTTCTGTTGACAAGGGCTTTTAAGAATATGCTTTAGGGATGGAATGCAGAGCACCAAAGACTAAAATAAATCAGCCAATGGAAGTTGGCAAAGAAAGCTTCTATTGTACAGACTTCTTCCTCTAATTCTCAAACTACTCAGGAATCTCTGATCCTTTTTCCTACCCAGATTTCCAACTTCTAGTCAACAGGAATCCTTTCAACTCTATCATTCCTTCTGCTTTTACGAAATTTGTCCTACTCAACTGAAAACGCTCCTTTTCCTCTATGCCTTGGAAATGTCACCACTTTTCTAGACACGACATAAAGATTTTTTGTAACTAGCCTAGGCTTCATAGCCTCCAGCTCCTGTGAGCTTGTATTACTTACAGTTCACATTGCACAATTTATCCCTTTATCAAACTGTAAATCCTTCATTATCCCTTTATGTGCATTTTTCTCTTCCTGCTGGATTATTCCTATTAGCACACAATTGGGTTTTGTAGCTTATTTTGCGAAAAGTACTGAGAGCTGTATGCTCCTCAAATACCACAGCATTTTCCTTCTCCCTTACAGAGTCATACTTATTTGTCTTTTTTAAGATTTACATATTTATTTGAAAGGCAGAGAGAGAGGAGATACTATCTTCCATCCATTGGTTCACTTGACAAAGTCTGCAACAGCCAGGGTTAGGCCAAGCCAACGTGAGGGGACAGGATTCCCTCCCATCTCTCAGGTGGATGGCAAGGACCCAAGGACTTGAACCAGAACCTGCTATCTCCCAGGATGTGCATTAACAGAAAGCTGGATCCCAAGTGGAGCTGAGTGGCTGGAGCAAGGGCTGCGGGGGCTGGCATTGTGGTCCAACAGGTTTAAGCAGGCAATTGACACACCAGCATCCCAAATCAGATTGCTGGTTTGAGTCCCAGATGCTCCCCTTCTGCTCTAACCTCCTGCTGATACACCTGGGAAGGCAGGTGATGGCCCCAAGCACTTAGGCCCCTGCCACCCACATGGGAGACCTGGATGGAGTGCCAGGCTCCTGGCTTCAGGATGGCCCAGATCTGGCTGTGGTAGTCATGTAGCAAGTGAACCAGCACACGGAATACTTCCAACTCTCCCTCTGTCACTCTGCTTTACAAATAAATAATTTTAACCAGCTGTGCCACAACATCCACACCCCTCAGCTGTTTTTCCTGAAATGGCTGCCTACATTCAACTTCATTACAGTACTGGCTTCCCCATGACTATGTCTCTTCCAGAAGCAGTAACTGCCTCCATATTGTCTAACAGTGATTTCTCTGTCTTACTTGACCTTTCAGAGTCATTTCACAGCCATCTAGAAACTTCCTCTCTAGCCTTCTAAGACATTACTATCCCAATTTTGCACTCCCACTGGCTAACAATGTGTTTCCATCAGCTAGTCTTCCTCTTATAAAAGGCCTCTTCAGGTTTTTCCCAGGATCCACCCTACCTCTCTCTCTCCCAAAGTGAGAGGTTTGCAAAAGTGACAGAACCAAATCCTAAAGGAGCTTTAGAAATGTCTATGTTACTGGGACACAGCAGCTGCTAGTGAGGAAGGGTCAGATACGCTGGGCGTCCTGCAGTGCAAAAGGGTCTCCCTAATTGTGCAGACTTATCCCATGTCCTGACTCCCCAATGTCCCACCAGATAGTCACACGGGCAAGAACCTCACCTAGAATCTAACTGTTCTACAGATAAAACGATTGTGATGGGGTCCAGTGTTGTGACACATTAAGTTAAGCCACCTCCTACAACTCTAGCATCCCATATGAATGCCCGTTAAGTTCCAGCTGTTCCACTTCTGATCCAACTCCCTTCTAATACACGTGAGAAAGCAGCAGTAGATGTCCCAAGTACTTGGGCCCTTGCCACCCACATGAGACCAGGATGAAGCTCCACGCTCCTGGCTTCCTTCTGGCCCAGTCCCAGCCACTGTGGCCACTTGGGGAGTGAACCAGCAAAGGGAAGATCTCTCTCTAACTATGCCTTTCAAATAAACACACCTTTTTTAAAAAAATAAAAGCACTGTGGCGGAGTTTCCTTAAACATAATTGTCAAAAGCACACCCATTGGGACAGGTATTTGACTCAGTGATTAATACACTGCTTGGGACTCCCACACCCCATATCAGGAAGCCCAGGATTGAGTGTGGATTCTGGTTCCAATCCAGCTTCCTGCTAATGTACCGGGGAGTCAGCAAATGACGGCTCAAGTACTTCTACTTGAGTTTCTGCCACCTACGTGGGACACTTGGACAGTGACGGATGGAAGATCTTTCTCTGTGTCACTCTGCCTTTCAAATAAATAAAAATAAAAATGAACAGACATTAAAAAAAAAAAAAAAAAAAACTCCTTCCCAAAGCAAGTCTGCTGTGGGGACTAAGAATTAAAAACTACTAAGCACTAATCTGGCAATAATGAGACTCAATACATGCTAGCTGTAAGTTGTATGGATCAGTCTCTGAGCTACCTGAAAGCAAATATCATGGTCTGGTCATCTCTTAGCCCCATTCCTTACCATCTGGCCCAACAACACACTCAAAAGAAAAGGAAGCTGGCATTAGGAATTACCATGACAACGGAGGGGCAGGGAACTGCAGTCATTAGGTTAGAAAACCTTTAGGGAACAGGAAGACAGTTCTGAGATGCAATCGGGCTGCAGACTGTCATGCTTCTACCAACTCTAAGCAATAACACCCCAATGATTACTGCTCTAATGCTCGGGCTCATCACGTTGATTTTTATTGCAATTTTTACTAGGTTTCTTTCACACGCTGGGTTATTACTTTCTGGGCCCTGGGCCCGCGCTAATTTGCATGACTTTTAAACTAATCATTAGATTTAAAAAGCAATTTTGCAATTTAAATCCGCGGCACTTAATTGACTTCCTACCTCAAGGCACTAAATTATCCTCAAACAGCTCATCAGACCTGCTAGTCCCTACAAGAGCAGGAAGTGTTAACAGTTGTGTTTGGAACTCACCCTGATGATTCACAAAAGGTTGGCTCCAGACTGGATCCCCTCGCACCGCGGGGCTCCTCCGTCAACACGGTGCCCAACGCTCGGGCGCCAAGGGCCAGCCCTCCCCAAGGACCGCCTGGCATGTGTGCGCCTGGGGGGCCGCGCCGCCACGCCCGGGCCCCTCCAGACCGGCAGGTGGCCTGCAGCGAGTCCTGACACCAGGGTCACCGCGCAGCCCGGGCAGGGGCGGCCTCCAGCGCCGCTGTGCGCCAGGACCCATCGCAGGGGCTGAGGTCTCGGCGGTCACCCCACGAGGGGGAGCTGGACACGCGCGGCAGACGGGTGGACCGCGGAAAGGGGAATGGGCTAAGGGGCTGGGAGCCAGCTGGGGCAGATCCTTCACAAGGCTTAGCGCGCCCTGGGCTCTAAGGGGCAGGACCTTGCACCAACCTCCACGAAGGCATCAGTCAGGTCACTGGCGCGGTCCATCACTGGCAAATGGCGCCCGGCCACGATTTTCACCTTCAGCTTCCCGGGCATCGTCTCGGCTTCGGCCTCTCCTTGGGCTCCTGCAGAAACAAACAAGCGAGTCTGCGCCGAGCGCCGGGGCCGGGCTGGGGGGCGCGCGCCGGCGGGGGCGCGCGGGGCAACTGACAGCAGAGGACGCGCGGGGGCGCGCACGGTCGCCGCGGGCCGTCACTCACTCTCGGGGGAGAACGGGGGCCGTCCCGCGCTGGCGCTGAGGCCTCATTCCGAAGAGGCAAGAGGGAGAAGGGTCCTAGCGGATTCTTCTGCCCTGGCCCCACAACGCCGGAAAGAGAGGCAAAGCCCAGTCACCATGCCGTTGAGCCTCTGCCGCCTCTACTGCTATTTCTCCTCCCCCTCAAAATGGCGGCTGTCGGGGCGTGGAAGAGGCATCGATCACTCGGCGCTCGGCGCGGGAGAAAGTGAATTCGCCGAGAAAGGATGAAGGGGCGGGGCCGACGTGGAGGAAGCTGGAAGGCAGTGGAATGGGTCGAGTGTCGCATCATCCACCGGGCCGCGGCCGTGCCTTGGCCGCGCTGAGGAAAACGCGGGATTCCCCGGACCCGCAGCGCTGACGCGGCTCAGTGGCCTAGCCCGCGGGCTTCCGAGCGGCAACCATCGCTGGTCGGACAGGCTGTGCCCGAAGTAGCAGCTGCGGAGGCTGCTGGAGAGGCGTTTCCAGCCTGTCGCTGACGACCCGTCGGTAGTTGGTGTAACCAATTTGCCAGGGTTCTGCCTGGAAGAGGTATAGGTGCGTGGAGTCGTTTTCTGTGAAGGAAACCACCGGAACGTCTCGTAATGAACGGAGCGCGGCTTCGTGAGGTGTCTCAGTCACGTGCGCTTGTCCCTGGGGGCCAGGGGACACTTTGAAAGCCGAAGTCGCTGCTTACAAAGTTGCACCCGGGTCGCCCCTGGGTGTTTATTCAGCATCCGCAAGCTTAAAAGGTAAGACTGACGGTGCTGGGGGCGTTCAGGCCTCCTGCACGGGAGAGTGCTGTCATCCGCAAAGCTTCGAGCCCGAGAAGTGGCCCAACGATAAACACAGATCGCTCCATGCCCAGTGCCAAAGCCGGCATTAGCAATATACTGTGTCCCAGCTAGCAAAAGCAGCCATAACAAACAAGGCCAGGGGAAAGGTCATCGGATCCCTGGATTCACCTGGCATGGAAACTTCCAGAATTGAGATATCAGCCTGCTCGGCTTACCTTCAGAAATCCTCAGCAGAGTGGATTAAGGACTCCGAGCAGCGGTGATGCAGAATTAGCTTTTCAAGACAAAATTTCCTTTTTGCAGAAAGGAATATTGTTCCCATAAATGAGAACTTCCGCCCTCCCCTCAAGAGAAAAGGAAACAAAGTAAAAATCAAGGATAAATCGCTTTTTTGGACTAGCGACAGAATAGAGGCCACAGTCCTTAGAGCCACCTGCAGCTCTTTCAGGTTTTCCATCCACTGGTTCACTCCCACAATGCCAGGCCAGGCTAAGAGGGCAGCCCTTGGGGTGCAATCTGGGTTTCCCACGGCAGGAACCCAACTTGAGCCATCACTATTGCCTTCCAAGGTGCACATTAGCAGGAAGCCAGTTAGAAGTGGATCTGAGACTCAAAGCTAGGTACTTCCACATGGGATATCAGGGTCCCAGGTGGCCCCTCTGGACTAAATGCCTACCCATGCAGCTTCTGGAGTCTGACTACCCTTGCCAGATTCTGAAGGCAGACTGCACTATGCAATCAGTGGCTTTTGGTGGTAAGGTTGAAGTAGCTGTTTCTAATGAAACCAAAGTATTACTACATGAGTTTTTTTTTTTTTTTTTAAATACAGAAGCATTAAAAATATATTAGAAAACTTTAGCAATAATCTTAATGGAAAATAAGACATATTACAAGATGTTGCAGTGTAAAAAGTATTTGCAAATTGCATAATTAGAAGTTAGCAATCTCAGCCTCCTAATTAGTAGACTATAAGGTACTTGTACGTTCCTGTTGCCCTAGGCTTCGTTAACAGGAGATTATAATTAAGATGCTTCCTGAAGACCTTTTTTTAAGTAAAATTAAGCCTATCTTCAGTTTAACTGTTCCCTAATAATTGCACTAGTTTGTTTTAATTAACGCTAGGAACAGTGCTGACTTGCCGGACAAATATATTGTCAGGAAAGACGAGCGTGTGAAGCCACAGCCGGATGGTGTTTATTCAGAGCAAAGCCTGGGCGGAGCTCACTCCCAAGTGAATGCAAGTTGCCAGTGAACACAGCAGAGAGAGCCCCCTGCCTTACAGCCTAGTGATTTATGCAGTACAAAGTGGCAGGAAGGGACTTGGGGTCTGAGATAAATCTGGGCTGCTGAGATGGAGGAGGCGCCTGGGCTAGACCTAAATGTTCTTCCGGATAGCAGTCTGAGCTGGGAGGGGTTTGGGCTGAGGCTGGTCCCTGAGGGTGAGCTGCTGAGTTGGGGGAGGAGAGCTTGGGAGGAGTGGGGAGGGCTCAGGCTGACAGATGGACTCTTCAGGTAGTGGTATGTCCAACAGGCCAGGCAGGGCAGGGCTGGTCGAGGCAGGCTGGGGCTGTATAAGCAGAGAAGAGCAAAGGGGGTCTGCTTGTTATGTAGGTGAGAGGTCACCGTGGACCTAAGGGTTTTTGTCCTTGCTCCATCACATAGCCTGATGTGACTCCTGATCAACTTCTGTAGCTTCATACCCTTGACTTTTAGCATTTTAGGCCCTACAATAAGAGTTAACATGTATTGAATGTTTTCTGTGTGCCAACTACTGAACTCAGTGCCTCACAGCTTCTAAGACTCCTTAAAATACTGAGATGTAAATGATCAGCCTTCATGTTTTTTTTAAGATTTATTATTTATTTCAAAGGCAGAGTGACAGAGAGAGGGAGAGATCTTGCATTCACTGATTCACTCCCCAAATTGTTGCCATGGCCAGGTTGGCCAGGCTGAAGCCAGGGGCCTGGAAATCATCCTGATCTTTTCATGTGCTTCCCCAGGCGCATGAGCAGGCAGCTGGATCCAAATCAGAGCAGTGCTCCAAAATGGGATGCTGGGGTCACAGGTGTCATCTTAACCCACTATGCTATGCCACTCGCCCTTCCCTTCATTTTATAGGTAAGCCAGATGGGACTTTGCAAAGCGACTGTGATTACCAAGGTCACACAGCCGGTAATGATGTAAGAAACTTCAATCCAAGAAATGTGATTCCAAGAACCCATGCTCTTTAAAGACTTTAGGTGGTTTTCCAGCAAGTTATTCTTTTCCCTCTGCCTGGAATATCTCTCTCTTAGTCATCCTAGCAATTACTTATGAATTCATAACTCAGTTCAAAAGTCACTTCTACATCTTCTCTGATCTCCTTCCTAAAAACCATACTCTTCACTCCTACCTTTGCTACTCCTTAATCTCATACGCCTATTACTGCACGTATTTATTCATAATTACTTTCCCGTCTCTGCCTCCCCACTACTAAACTTTGAGCACCTTGAAGAAAGGAGTTGGTTCTTGCTTATCTCTGAATTCTCAGTTCTTCTGTGGCACTCTTGCAATCAGCAAATACTTGTGTAATTAAATTGAGTAACAGTTAATATACGTGCTATTATTGCTTTGCTCTCTTTTCTTTCCTGGCTTCCTAGAATGTTCCTTTTGATCACTCTCCATCCTTTAAGATTAAAGTTGCCTGTCCTTGGTGCCCTCTCCTTGCCTACCACACGTGTTTAAAATTAATTGTATCTCTGTTTAGCCACCAGTATGCTACCAAGACAGCTTTACTTAATGCCACCAGTTGCTAAATCAAATGTTTTCATTTTGCATGACTCTCAGTGTAAACCACACTCTCCTTAAATACTTTCCTTCTTGATATTCAGATACCATATTTCTGTTACCTATTCTGGTATATACATATGTCTTTCAGCCTACTCACTGTGCTTAACTATTAAATATGTGTTTTTACAGCCTCAATTCTCTACTCTCTCTTTCGGTGATCTCATCCATAACCATAATTTCAGTTCCCATCTGTTTAGCCAATGACTGTCCAAAAGTTTTTAGTACAAATGCAATTTTTCCTATTGTCTTTAATTTTAAATAATACACAAAAATCATTCCTATTTGTGGCATACCATGTGATATCCTGATACATGTGTACATTGTATAATGTTGAATCTGAGCAAACGTATCTGTCTCTTCACACATTTACCAACTCTTTATGATGAAAGCGTTCAAACACTTCCAGCTTTATATATGTGTGTACATGTACAATACATTATCATCATTGATACTGACCCCATTGTGCTATAGGACAAAACATTTTACTCCAATCTAAGTACTAAGCTATGCTTGTTATATATTATCAACTTTTTCCTATTCCCCCAAGCTTTCCCAACCTCTGTTAACTCTCAACTGCTGTGAGATCAACTTTGTTTTAACTTTTTTTAAAGATTTATTTACTGGCCGGCACCGTGGCTTAACAGGCTAATCCTCTGCCTTGTGGCGCCGGCACACGGGGTTCTAGTCCTGGTCAGGACGCTGGATTCTATCTCGGTTGCCCCTCTTCCAGGCCAGCTCTCTGCTATGGCCTGGGAAGGCAGTGGAGGATGGCCCAAGTGCTTGGGCCCTGCACCCGCATGGGAGACCAGGAGAAGCACCTGGCTTCGGATCGACGTGGTGCGCCGGCCGCAGCAGCCATTGGAGGGTGAACCAACGGCAAAAAGGAAGACCTTTCTCTCTGTCTCTCTCTCTCACTATCCACTCTGCCTGTCAAAAAAAAAAAAAAAGATTTATTTACTTACTTGAATGCCAGAGTTAGTGATACAGGGAAGGACAGATATATCTTCCATCAGCTGCTTTGCTCCCCAAATGGCTTCAAAGAGCAGGACCGGGCCAGGCCCAGACCATCTTCTGCTGTTTTCCCGGGTCCATTAGAAGGGAGTTGGATCAGAAGTAGAATGGCCAGGACTCAAACTAGCGCTCATATGGAATGCCCATGTTGCAGATGACAATTTAACCCACAGCCCATTTGTTTTAATTTTTAAAATTTGTTTATTTTTATTTATTTGAAAGGTAGAGAAACAGATACAAAACAGAGTTCTTCCATCCACTGGGTAACCCTCCAGTGCCCATGACATACAGAGTTGGGTGAGGATGAAGCGAGGAGCTGGGAACTCATTCCAGTTCTCCCATGTGAGTGAGAGGGACCCAAATGCTTGAGGCCATCCCCTGCTGCCTCTGAGGGTGTACAATAACAGGAAGCTGGAACTGGGAGTGGAGCCAGGATTGGAACTCAGTGTGGGTATGAGATACGGGTATCTTAAGTGGCATCTTAACCACTGCATCAAATGTCTAACCTGAGATCAACGTTTTTAGATTCCACATATGAGTGAGCTCATGCAATATTGATATTTCTGTGCTTGGCTTATTTCAATGACATAGTGACCTCCAGTTTCATCCATGTTATTGTAAATGACGGGATTTCATTCTTTGTTGTGACTGAGTGGTAGGTATATATGCCATATTTCTTTATCCATTCATCCACTGATAGACACTGAGGTTGTTTCCATTTCCTGGCTATTGAGAATAGCACCATGATACATATGGGAGCGTAGATGTCTTTTCAACAGACTAATTTCTTCTCATTTGGATATATACCCTGTATTGAGAGTGCAACCCATATCATAGTGCCTGGGATCAAATGCCTCCTCTACCTCCACTTATTATCCTGCTTCCTGTTAATGCTCCTGGGAGGCAGTAGATGATGGCTCAAGTACTGAGTCTCTGAAACCCACATTGAATACCAGATGGAGTATCTATCTCCAGGCTTCTGCCTGGCCCAACCCTGGCTGTTGGAGACATTTGGGAAATGAACCAGTGAATGTCACTTTGCCTTTCAAATAAATAAAAATAAATAAGCATGAAAAAAGATAAATCTGGGTACAGAAAAGATTCAGATCCATGCATAGGTTTTTCATAATACTCATTTTCCATAAACTTTTTGACCCCCTTCATATATTTGGCAAATATTTTCCCCCATTCTGCAAGTTGTCACCTTACTCTGGTGTTTCCTTTGTGATGCAGAAGCTTTTAAGTTTAAAAAAATCCTACTTGTCTACTTTTGCTCTTGTCTCCTGTGCTTTTGGAGTCTCATCCAAAAAACCCTTGCCTACTCCAACATCTTTTTGTTCCCTATGTTTTCTTATATATTGTTTCAGCTCTTAACATTTAGTTCTTTAACCCATTTTGAATTAATTTTTCTATAAGGGCAGATAGAGGTCTAGTTTCATTCTTCTGCCTGTGTATATCCAATTTTTCTAGCCCTCTTTATTGAAAAGTACGTCATTTCTCTAATGCATACTCTTAGCACTTTTGTCTAGGGTCAGTTATCTGAAAATGTATGGGTTTACTTCTAGCATCTCTTCTGTTCCATTGGTCTGTGTGTCTGTTTTTAAGCAGTACTATGCCATGTAATTACTATAGCTTTACAGCAGGTTAAACCACCACTTGGGACACCTATGTCCCGTATCAGAGTGCTTACTTGAGTCCCAGCTACTCCTCTTCTAATCCAACTTCATGTTTACATGTCCTGGGAGGCAGAATGTGATAGATGGCACAAGTGCTTTGCTCTCTGCCATGCCAGTAGAGTTTCTATCTCCAAGCTTCATCCTGACCTAGCCCTAGCTGTCGCACACATTTGGGGAGTGAACCAGCAGATGGAAGATTATCTCTTGCTCTCTCGCTCTCTCTTTCTCTTTTCCTGTGGCTCTGCCTTTAAAGTAAACAACAAATATTTTTAAAATAAAGATTAAAAAGTCACTGTAGGTTTGTAGCATATTTTGAAGTCAGGTGTTATATTGCTTCCTGCTATGTTCTTTTGCTCAAGTTTGCTTTGGCCAGTTGGGTTTTTTTCTGTGTGTGTGGTTCCCTATGAACCTTATGATTGTTTTGTCTAGTTCTAAGATGAATATCATTGGTATTTTGAACTTTGTTTCTTGATGTTTTGGTTTTTATTTTGTTTATTTCACTTATTTCTTCTTTAATCTTTATTATTTCATCCGTTGTATTAATTTGGGTTTGCTATTTCTTGTTTTTTTTTTAATTCCTTGAGGTACAGTAATAGGATATTTATTTAAGATCTGGTTTTTGGTTTTTTGATTTAAGTATTGATTGCTATAGATGTCTACCTTACTACTGTTTTTTCTATGTCCCACAGATTTTAATGTTTCCATTTTTATTTGTTTCAAGAATTTTTAAAATTTGCTTCCTTTTTTTTAAAGATTTATTTATTTATTTGAAAGAGTTACACAGAGAGAGAAGGAGAGGCAGAGAGAGAGAGAGAGAGAGAGAGGTCTTCCATCCACTGGTTCATTCCCCATTTGGCCACAACAGCCGGAGAGAGAGAGAGAGAGAGAGAGAGAGAGGTCTTCCATCCACTGGTTCATTCCCCATTTGGCCACAACAGCCGGAGCTGTGCTGATCCAAAGCCAGGAGCCAGGAGCTTCTTCTGGGTCTGCCACACTGGTGCAGAGGCCCAAGGACTTGAGCCATCTTCTACTGCTTTCCCAGGCCATAGTAAAGAACTAGATCGGAAGTGGAGCAGCTGGGACTTGAACTGGCGCCCATATGGGATGCTGGCACTGCAGGCGGCAGCTTTACCCACTACGCCAAGCACCAGCCCCTAAAATTTGCTTCTTAATTCTTCCTTGATCCATTGGTTATTCAGGAGAAAGTTGCTTAATTTCTATGAAAGTTTTTCTTATTGATTTCCAGTTTTATTGCGTTGGGATTAGAAAATTTGCTTGATATAATTGCATTTTTAAAAAATGTATTGAGGGGCTGGCATGTGATATAACAGGAAAGACCACCACCTGTGATGCTGCATCCCATATGAATACTGGTTCAAGTGTCAGCTATTCTACTTTCAGTCGAGCTTCCTGCTAATGACCTGTGGAGAGCAGCAGAAGATGACCCAAGTTCTTGGGCCCTTGCTGTCATGTGGGAGACTCATATGAAGCTTCTGGATCCTGGCTTTGTCCTGGCCTATCGCTGGCCATTGTGGCCATTTGGGGAGTGAACGAGCAGATGGAACATCTCTCTCTCTGTCTCTCCCTGTCTCTGTGTAACTCTGCTTTCAAATAAACAAACCTTTAAAAAAAAAGCGAATAAAATAACTGAGACTTTTATGCCCTACCATATGATTTGTCCTAGAGAATATTCCATGTACTGTGAAGAAGAATGTGCATTCCACAGCTGTTGAAACAGATGTTCTGTAGGTATCTATGAGGTACAATTGATCTAGGATGCAATTCTGCTGTTTTCTCTCTGGATGATTTGTCCATTGCTGAAAATGGAGTTTAGTATCCTATAATGGAGGCCAGCGCTGTAGCTTAGTAGGTTAATCCTCTGCCTAGGGTGCCAGCATCCCATATGGACGCTGGTTACAGTCCCCACTGCTCCTCTTCCAATTCAGCTCTCTGCTATAGCCTGGGAAAGCAGTACATGATGACCTAACTGCTTGGACCCCTGCACCCACATGAGAGACCTGGAAGAATCTCCTGGCTCCTGGCTTGAGATCAGCACAGCTCTGTCCATTGTGTCCAATTGGGGAGTGAACCAGCAGAAGGAAGACCTTTCTGTCTGTCTCTCCCTCTCACTGTCTGTAATTCTTCCTCTCAAATAAATAAATAAAATATTTTTTAAAAAGTATCCTATAATATTATTTTTTTGAGTCTCTCCCTTTAGTAAAGTCTATTAATATTTATGTACCACAATATAGGGTGTGTGTGTGTTTGCGTGTGTATGTATTTGTAATTTTTACTTCTTCTTGATGAATTGATCACTTTGTCATTATATAATGATTTTCTTTTTCTCATTTTACCATTTTTGAATAATCTATTTTATCTGATAGAAGTATGACTACTCCTGCTTTCTTTTGGATTCCAGTGTATAGAAAGTTTAATTCCATATGTTCACTTTCAGTGTTAGAGGTGGAGCACGGTTTTTTTTTCTTCTTCTTCTTTTAAATCTATTTTTTATCTAGTCGGTCACTCTCTCCTTTCAATTTATTTTTCATTTTGTCCAAAAGGCAGACATATGCACGCACAGAATCTTCTATTATCTGATTCTGGTTCACTTCTCAAATGCCTGCAACAGCTGGGACTGGGCCAGGCCAGTCAGGAGACTGAAACTCCATCCAGGTCTCCTGTATGATTATCAGGTACCCAAGTGCTGGTGCCATCACCTGCTGACTCACAGGGTACACATTAGCAGGAAGCTGGATAATATGCAAAGCCAAGACTCAAACTCAGGCATTGTATTACAGGATGTAGGCATCCCAAGTCGTGTCTTTAAAAAAGATTTATTTTATTTTATTTGAAAGGCAGAGTTAGAGAGGGAGAGACCAAGAGATCTTCCATTCTCTGATTCATTCCCTAAATGGCTACAATGGCCAAGGCTAGACCAGGCCAAAGCCAGGAGTTTCATCTGAGTTTCCTATGTGGGTGCTGGGGCCGAAGCACTTGGACCATCCTCCACTGCTTTTCCCAGGCATATTAGCAGCTACCTGGTTCAGAAATGGAGCAGCCAAGACTTGAACCAGCACCCATATGGGATACCAGCATTGCAGTGATGGCTTAACCTGTTACACCACAATGCTGCCCACCTCCCACGTGGTGCCTTAAACTTCTGAACCCAACTCTGCCTCTTTTGGTTGGAGAATTTAATCCATTTATATTTAAGGCAAGTATTGCTAAGTAAAGTCTTACTACAACCATTTTGATACTTATTTTCTTTTTTTAGATAGCTTTTATTTAATGAATACAAATTTCATGGGTACAGCTTTAGGAATATAGCGGTGATACTTACTTTCTAGTTCTATTGTAATTCCTTTCTTTCTCCCTCTGTTAAAATCCTCCTTTGTGTTTTAATGATTTTTCTTTAGTAATGTGTTTTGATTTCCTGCTCATTAGTTTTGGTATTTCTGTTATAGATTTTTGCTTTGTGATTATCATAAGGCATAAAATTTTTTCTATATAATAGCATGTCTTGAAATGTTAACAACTTAACATTGATTATAAACTTAGGAAAACAAAACAGATAAAAATACTAATGAAAAACTTTACATTCACACTACATTTCTGCCATATTTTGAATTTCTGATGTCCACTTTTACATCTTTACATATAGCTTATCTCAACATATTAATGTAAATATTTTTAATTTTTTATTCAAATTAAAGATAAAATGGCTTAAGCAGTACATTTACAATATTAGAACATTCTGAACTAGTCTGTATAGTTATTCTTAGCAATGTGTTTTATTTCTTTTACTTACTTGAAAGATGGGGGGAGAGAGAGAGAAAGAGAGAGAAGAGAAGAGAGAAATCTCCTAGCCTCTGGTTAATTCCCCAAGTGCCCACAACAGCTGGAGATTGACCAGGCTGAAGCCAGGAGTGCAGCCCAAGTCTCCCTCATGGGTGGCAGGGATCCAAGTATTTTAGCCATTACCTGCTATCCCCAAGAAGAAGGTTATTAGCGGGAAGGTAGGTCAGAACTGACACTGATGTGGGATGCAGGCATCCCAAGTGGCATCTTAATCGCAGAGCCAGATGACCACCCTTACGAGTGATTTTTAGTACCTTCTGGAATTTTCGTATTAGCATCTTTTTATTTCAGATTGAAGAACTCCCTTTAAGCATTTCTTGTAGGACAAGTCTGACAGTAATAAATTCTTTCACCTTTTGTTTGTTAATATTGTTTTCTCTCCTTTATTTCTAAAGGATAGCTTTGCTGGCTATGGTATTCTTGGTTGGCAGGTTTTTCTTTTAATATTGTGAAAATCCCATTTCACTCTTTACTGGTCTAAAAGGTTTTTTCCAAGAAGTCTGCAGTTAGGCAAATTGGGATAACCTTTTATGGCACTTGTTTCTTTTCTCTCCCAACTTTGAGATTGTTTCTTCATCTTTAACCCTGGCAAGTTCATCATAATATATCTTGGGGAAGACTTGGTTGAATTGAATCTGACTGGTGACCCTTGATCTTCCTTTTCCTTTCTTTGTGTGTGAGGAACTCTCTGTTATTAAATTTTATATATTTATTTAAGAAGCAGAGAGAGAGGGGGGTGCCTTATTTTGTTCATTTGACAAGGTCATAGTTCTCTGAAAATTCCTGATGCTTTTTGGCACATAACATTGTATGTGCATTAAACCGTTAGATATTTACACTAGCTTCGTAATTTGGATTTGTTTTTGTCTCTCCTTCCAGGAATTCTAAGCAATTTACTTCTTTTCTTTTCTTTTTAAGTACTCAAAGATTTAAGTTCTAGCTCCCATTTTTAAAATTTTTTTTGACAAGTAGAGTTATAGACAGAGAGAGACAGAGAGAAAGGTCTTCCTTCCGTGGGTTCAAACCCCAAATGGCCACTACGGCCAGCGTTGCGCCGATCCAAAGCCAGGAGCCAGGTTCGTCTTCCTGGTCTCCCATGTGGGTGCAGTGGCCCAAGCACTTGGGCTATCCTCCACTGCCCTCTCGGACCACAGCAGAGAGCTGGACTGGAAGAGGAGCAACCGGGACTAGAACCAGTGTCCAGGCCAGCGCTGTGGCTTAACAGGCTAATCCTCCCCCTTGCGGCGCCGGCACACCAGGTTCTAGTCCCGTTCGGGGCACCGGATTCTATCCCGGTTGCCCCTCTTCCAGGCCAGCTCTCTGCTATGGCCCAGGAAGGCAGTGGAGGATGGCCCAAGTGCTTGGGCCCTGCACCCGCATGGGAGACCAGGAAAAGCACCTGGCTCCTGGCTTCGGATCAGGGAGATGCGCCGGCCGCAGCGGCCATTGGAGGGTGAACCAGCGGCAAAAAGGAAGACCTTTCTCTCTGTCTCTCTCTCACTATCCACTCTGCCTGTCAAAAAAAAAAAAAATTAAAAAAAAAAAAAAAGAAAAAGAACCAGTGTCCATGGGATGCCCGCACCGCAAGCGGAGGATTAACCAAGTGAGCCACGCGCTGACCCCAAGCAGTTTACTTATTTTCTCTGAGCCTGTGGAAACTTCTGCTACTTTATCACTAGATGGCATCCTAAATCCAGGGTTGCCACACGTTGCTGTCGGTGTAGTCTCACTATTTTAACACTAGAAGGCACCCCAAAGTCAGATTTTCCCTAATCTGTTCACAATGAACTGAGTGTTTAAAAAAGGTAAACTGTCCCTGCACACCTCTAACTAGGGCTCGGGTAAGCCCAAATGCCTTGTCCACAGTCACTGCCCTATGGTCAGGCACTGTGGAATTCTGCCAGGCTCTGGCCTTCACCAAGGAGGGATCAGTCTCAAGGTCCTTTGCAGTGACTTGGTGTCTGCCTCCCTTTCTTCCAAGTAGACAGTTACTCTGTATTAGGCTCCTTGGCACTTGGGGAAGAGTGGAGTTGGCAGTCATATTTACCATTGCTCTAATACTAAAAAAATACCCATAGCCCACTGAGGCCTGTGCAGCATGCAGTGTGACTAAGGCCCATCCTGCTCCAAGCTGCCTGCTGCTGAGGTGGACTTACAGCTGCAATTAGCCACAGATGATGCTGGCCAGTGTGTTAAATCTGATTAACTGGTGCCATGAGTCTTTACATGGAACCAGAATAAGTTCAGAGATTTCATCATCAGCCACTGGCCTGGATACAGGGACCATTGGCATCTGCCCAGTTTCAGGGTTTTTGATCAGCCCCGCTCTGAGTTCCAAGACATAATCCTATGTTCACTTGCCTGCCCTACTCTCAAGTGACTGGAGTCTTGCTCCTTGCTGTCTGTATAAGATGGGGAGAGGGATGATGGAGGTATTCCCTTGGCTGCCCAAGCTAACACCAAGCTGATTCTCACCACCTCAGGGACTTGTGCAATCTTGAGGGTGCATACCAGGTCTTTGTGTGGCTGACAGTAATGCAGGCCAAAACATTAAGTCCATCCCACTGGTACATAATTTTCTGCCTCATATCAAGGAAGATCTAGAGGTGGCCTGAAAATAGAGACTTTGGGCTTTATCTGGTGCTGACTCTCTGAGTCCCCAAGCAAGGACCTTTGCTCACTTCCCTGTCCTACTTCCCAGGAGCTAGAACCTTGCTGTTCTGTGTGCTCAAAATTAGAGGAGGAGTGTTGAAGGAAGTCCTTTGGCAACCTGGGGAGGAGGTTTCAGAGGCTCAGCCTGCATGTACTGGCCTGGATCATGGAGCCTTCTCTGGCACTGAATTTCACCGTGGCAGAACTGGTTATGAGTTGCAAGTCTAAGGTCTGGACTTGATTATCATCACTTCGCTCAAGCAGGGAAAGGTCTATTCACACTATACTGCTTGGATTAGAGGGATGATATAGTTAACTCTTTTCCTTCTTGCCTTTTCTGATGCATCTTTTGATGTTACGCTAACAAGCACTGTGATCTCTCATCTGTGAAGGTAGTTTGGTATGTGAATAGCTGTCCAAATCGGCATCTCTGTCAGGATATTATCACTAATGCTTCTTTCTTAGCCTCCATCTTGCTCTGCCTCTTCTCAAGTTTCTATTTGTAGCCCATAACTCTCTTCTGGACTCTTGACCCATATTTGCAACTGCGTAGTTCTCATTTCCATTTGGAGTACAAAAATGCCCAAAACTGAACTTACTTCCTTTATCTTTCCCACAACTACAGCAATAACACTTACAACAGCATTAACAACAGCGGGGCGGACATTGTAGTACAGCAGGAGGATGCTAGCATCCCATACTGGAGTTCCTGGGGTCAAGTCCTACCTCCTTCCCATTTGGCTTCTTGCTGAAACTCATTGTGGAAGGCAGCAGGTGATGGCTCAAGTACTTGGGTCCCTGCCCTTTCCTGGCTGTTGCAAGCATTTAGTTAGTAAACCAGCAAATGAAAAACTTTCTCTCTCTGTCTCTCTCTCTCTTCCTTTCAAATAAATAAACTTCAACAACAAATCCTGCTCTTCCTATACTACATTCCCCATCTCAACAATAGCAGCACAAACTACCTAGTCATGTGCTCAAGCCTAATGGATGATCATCATAAGGGCAGCACTGCACTGGAAGACTTGAAGTGGAACCCATTGCTTTGTATCAAAACTCATCCTCAGTGCACTCTGTGAGCCCTGGCTCCCAGAGGTAAGGGCAGGCACTTCGTTACTGTACCAGCACCAGGACAAGTTCCCCTAATTAGTGCCTGTACTGCAAAGCCTAGAGGTTTTCTGTTCATGTCTATTTAAGGGCTTTGTGGAAAACTGTAGCCATGATTGATAATTATCTTTTATTCTTCCTCTTCTTTACCCTTAACAGCTAATTAATCACCAAGCCCTATTGCTTAAAGATCTTCTCAAATTCATCTGTTTCCCAATCATTTCTATAACCTGGAAGATTGGTATCCCCATTTGTTCACTACAAAGCAGTTCAATTAATCTTTTTATTTAAAAAAAGATTTATTTACTTATTTGAAAGGCAGAGTTATGGGAGTGTGGGGGGCAGACAGAGACAGAGATCTTCCATCCATTGATTCACTCCCCAAATGGCTACAACCACCAGGGCTGGGCAAGGCTGAAGCCAGGAGCCAGGAGATTCTTCTGGGTCTCCTAGGTAGGTGCAGGGGCCCTAGCACATGGGTCATCTTCCACTGCTTCCCCAGGCTTAAGCAGGGAGCTGGATTGGAAGCTAGGATTTAAACTAGTGTCCATATGGGATGCCAGCACTGCAGACAGTGGTTTAACCCACTGTGCCATGGCACCACCCTCTCAATTGATTTTTTTTTTTTTGACAGAGTTAGTGAGAGAGACAGAGAGAAAGGTCTTCCTTCAGTTGGTTCACCCCCAAATGGCTGCCTCAGCCGGCGTGCTGCGCCGATCCGAAGCCAAGAGCCAGGTGCCTCCTCCTGGTCTCCCATGCGGGTGCAGGGCGCAAGCACTTGGGCCATCCTCCACTGCCTTCCCGGGCCACAGCAGAGAGCTGGACTGGAATAGGAACAACTGGGACAGAACCAGTGCCCTAACTGGTACTAGAACCCGGAGTGCCAGCGCCATAGGCGGAGGATTAGCCTAGTGAGCCGTGGCGCCAGCCTCAACTGATCTTTTTAAAAGGTTATTAGCATCACTTCTTCCAGGAGAATTTTTTTTTAATTTAATTTTATTTTTTGACAGGCAGAGTGGACAGTGAGAGAGAGACAGAGAGAGAAAGGTCTTCCTTTGCCGTTGGTTCACCCTCCAATGGCCCCCACAGTAGGCGCGCTGCGGCCAGCACACCGCACTGATCCGATGGCAGGAGCCAGGTGCTTCTCCTGGTCTCCCATGGGGTGCAGGGCCCAAGCACTTGGGCCATCCTCCACTGCACTCCCTGGCCACAGCAGAGAGCTGGGCTGGAAGAGGGGCAACCGGGACAGGATCGGTGCCCCAACCGGGACTAGAACCCAGTGTGCCGGCGCCACAAGGCGGAGGATTAGCCTAGTGAGCCACGGCGCCGGCCCCAGGAGTATTTTTTGCCAAAGATCAGAGGATTCTCCTCATGATAGCTATGGTATGTGTATCTTTTAGTTTTCATCTGTGGCTCCTGGCTTACAGCATATTCATTCATTCTCTCTCTCTCTCTCTCTCTCTTTCCGGACCCTTCCAGACCTTGCCTTATGTCTATCTGACTCCTTATTTATATCCTTTAAAATATGCTCTGTAGTACATCGGTAAATCTAGTATTTCTCTGAGTTCTGAGCTCTGCCAAATTGGTAGAACCTGAAGATCATGGGAACCCCAGTTTGTAGCCATTTGGTCAGAAGTTGCTGAGACCTAGACTTGTGACAGGGAAGTAGAGGCAGTCCTGGTCACTGAGACCTCAACCTGCTTGCTGGTAGGGAGAAATCCCCATTACTTTTAGAGTCACAGAAGTCTGCTGTGTTGATTGTGGTGTGAGAACAGAGAAGAAATGGTTAGTTTTTCCTATACACTTCCTTATTTCATGTCAGACCTCTGCTTTATAATACAGTATGAAAAATGTTCAAAACTTCAAGGGACAGATATCAATCAGAAATAGACTTTATGTTTTCTTTTATTTTTGCCCAGTCAGATGTGCTTAAAATGAAACTCTGGGAGACAGTTGTGATGCACCATGTTAAGCCACAGTTTGGGATGCCAGCATCCCATACCAGAGTGCCAGTTTGAATCCTGACTCCTCTGCTGCTTACCCAGCTTCCTGCCAGTGCATTCTGGGAGGCAGCAGATGTTGGCTCAAGTGCTTGGGCTCCTACCACCCCCATGGGAGACCTGGATGAAGTGTCTGTCTCCTGGCCTCATCCTGCCTTAGCCCTCGCTGGTGCAGGGATTTAGCGAGTAAACCAGGGGATGGAAGCATTGTATGTCTTTCTCAGTTTTTTCTCTGTGTGTGTGTGTGTCACTATGCCCTTCAAGTAGATGAAAATAAACAAACATTTAGTATAAAGTCAAACATTGGCTTTTCTGCCTTCTATCAACTTGTTACCTAATATTGGATTATTCCATTTTATTTCAACATTATCTACAAACTAAAGTAAGTCTCATTTGACCTCTCCTGATGGGATCCAGATTACACTCCTGACCCTTAAAAATTTTAACCCAGGCCGGTGCCGTGGCTTAACAGGCTAATCCTCCGCCTTGCGGCGCCGGCACACCGGGTTCTAGTCCTGGTCGGGGCGCCGGATTCTATCCCGGTTGCCCCTCTTCCAGGCCAGCTCTCTGCTATGGCCCAGGAAGGCAGTGGAGGATGGCCCAAGTGCTTGGGCCCTGCACCCGCATGGGAGACCAGGAGAAGCACCTGGCTCCTGGCTTCAGAACAGCGCGATGCGCCAGCCGCATCGGCCATTGGAGGGTGAACCAACGGCAAAAAGGAAGACCTTTCTCTCTGTCTCTCTCTCTCTCACTATCCACTCTGCCTGTCAAAAAAAAAAAAAAAAAATTTAACCCAACACTATACTCTTATGCATACAATTTTTCCTTTGCCAATTAGGTGGCTCTAATAAAGTTTTTATAGTCCTGTAAGCCATTATTTTAATAATCCTTTGTGATAGGAGTTCCAAGTATTTTGATGCAAAGAAGGCATTCAAATTTTCCTTTAACTATTTGGCTATCCAGTTATCCCAGTATCAATTATTATGAAATGGAGCATGGTGTTTTTTGCAGTTTACAAAAGAGCAGTGTAGTTGGAACATGGCAGTCAGGAAGTAATTAGAAATAAAGCTAGTTTAGAAGGTAGTAGTCACTACTAAAATGTTAATTATATTAATTAAAAATCAAATTGATGCATATTTTCCCAATCCATTTGTTAACTTCTAATCTTTTCCTATTGTTTGAGGAATAGTCTACTTATCCAATGTACCTTGGAAAGCAAACCTAGATAAATTTGCTAAATTTGTAATGAGCAGGATACCACCGTTCCCAAGATGTAATCACTGTAGCTACTTAAAGCCGGAGAGCTGGCATAGTAGGCAGTTACAAAAACTGAAAATGATGCGAAGAACAAAAATGAGCCATGTCCATGGCTGTTATCGCTGCACAATCCACAGACAGCTGCAAGAAAGGTTCCTAAACTTGCTATAGGTTGTGTTGTTTGCCACAAGAAGGAGTAACTTCACATATTACAGATATCCTACATGCAAGGCAGTTACTGTAATTCAGAGAAGGTGAAGTTGAAAATGTAACTTTACATTGTTCTTGTTTTTGTTAGAACAAGGAAAGTCAGTGATATGTCATCTAATATTAAGCATGTTGGGTCTTTATTAAATATCCCAAATATAAATTCAGCTACATAATCTGGGATTGAACTCAGTATTCCTGTTGAGGCTTGGCTACAAAATAGCTAATGTATCTTGCTTCCCATTAAGCAAAAAATCCCCAGCTATGGAAATTTTGCTCAAATATCCCTTGATTCACACTACCCAGTTTAAAACACTTCAGGGTCTGTCAACTGCTTATATTAAAATAGCAGACAAAATTTCTAATGTATATCATAAGACTGCATTATCTGGCTCCTACCTATAGTTTATGAGAGAAAGTTTCTCTGTGTATAAGTATTTGAGTTAATAAATGAATAAGACATCATAAAATTAGATTATCACTAATCTGCAATCCCTAATGAGGTCCTGTATTCAGTCAGTGGTTATCTAGTTGCTGACAACACACACAGAAAAAAGACAGTCAAGCTTATGTGTCTCCTGATTTAACGCAATAGGATATACACAATACCTGCTGTGAAGTATCTCTGACAAAAAATTCAGCTTGAATCTGATCAAACCTTTATACCTAATTACCAGTTTTATAGGAAATACAGTAGACAGAAGAGCATGTTAAATAACACCTTGTAAATACAGTCAGGAAAATCTAAAATAAGGGCAGTTCTATAGAACAAGTGACTGTTTAATCAACAAATATAAGTAAAATAAAGAAGTGGAGAAATGGTTATTTATTCTAAGAGAAGTAAGACAGTATTCAACTAAATGCAACAGATGAATCCTGATTGTGATGTGGGAGAACTAGACAGGGAGTCAGGTAGGAATAAATAAAGCTACAAAATATATAGTCCTGCATTAAAACTCCACCTTGTGGTCAATCCACCATACCCACTTTCCCATTGTGCACCTATGTCTCATCTAGATCCAGGAAGTTAAAGTCCAAGTGAAGGTGCTATGAAACTCCCAGAAAACCTCAGGCACACCAAACTCCACCTGGTTGTGTATTCATTTGGGGCACCACTCTCTATCTCATAAAATCAGACTGATGCATGTAGAAATGTGTTTCTTTTGCTCTTGGCTTCTGGACCATCCATATGGATCCCTTCTTCAGCTACCTCCCACTCTGTCTCCTCATAGGCAACTCTCTGGCCCACTCATGATGGGTATCTCTCTGTTTGGGGTGGCCTACACTCACACATGATTATATATTCACTCTCTCTTTTTTTAAAAAAAAAAGATTATTTGTTTACTTACTTATTTGAAAGGCAGAGTTACAGAGAGGCAGAGGTAGAGAAAGAGAGGTCTTCCATCCACTGGTTCAATCCCCAAATGACTGCAACAGCTGGAGCTGCACCCATCTAAGGCCAGGAGCCAGGAGCTTCTTCCGTGTCTCCCATACGGCTGTGGGGGCCCAAGCACTTGGGCCATCTTCCACTGTTTTCCCAGGCCATAACAGAGAGCTGGATCAGAAATGGAGCAGCCGGGACTCAAACCGGTACCCATATGGGATGCCGGTGCCACAGGCAGAGGCTTAGTCCACTGCGCCATAGCACCGGCCCCTATTCACTCCCTTTTGAATAAATCTTTCACAGTTGTGCACTGTTTTTATGCTTTGAATTCTGTCTCTGTGGGGGCAAGAACTTAGAATAAAAAATTGAGATACTTAGCCCATAACAACAAATCATAAAAACACTTCTGAGACAATTATGGACATTTTAATCTTGCCTGGATATTTGACAACATTTATTATCATGTTTCTTAGGCATAAAAACTGTATTATAGATACTTTAACTGCTAATCTATTAGGGGGTCTTCAAAGTCTATGGAAAATGCATATTATATAAAAATTATGCATGGGTTTCAGAAATTTTTTTGAAAAAGATTTTATTTATTTGAAAGAGTTACAGAGAGGGAGAGAGAGAGAGACAGAGATCTTCCATCTGCAGGTTCACTCTCCAGATGGCTATAATGACCAGGTCTGGGCCTGACAGAAGTCAAGAGCCAGGAAATTCATCCAGGTCTCCCACATTGGTAGAAGTGGCTCAAGCACTTGGGCCATCTTACAGTGCTTTTCCCAGGCCAGTAGCAGGGAGCTGGATTGTTACTGCTTTGCCAGGCCATAGCAGAGAGCTGGATCGGAAGTGGAGCAGCCAGGACTCGAACCTATTCCCATATAGGATGTCAGCACTGCAGGCAGGGGCTTTGCCTGCTAAGCCACAGCGCCAGCCCCTCTTCTTTCTTCTTTCTTCTTCTCCTTTTTTTTTTTTTTTTTTTTTTTTTGACAGGCAGAGTTAGACAGTGAGAGAAAGAGAGACAGAAAGGTCTTCCTTTTCCGTTGGTTCACCCCTAAATGGCAGCTACAGCCGGCGCGCTGTGCTGATCCGAAGCCAGGAGCCAGGTGCTTCTTCCTGGTCTCCCATGCGGGTGCAGGGCCCAAGCACTTGGGCCATCCTCCACAGCCTTCCCAGGCCACAGCAGAGAGCTGGACTGGAATAGGAGCAACCAGGACAGAACCGGCCCCCTAACCGGGACCAGAACCCAGGGTGCTGGCGCCGCAGTTGGAGGATTAGCCTAGTGAGCCACGGCGCTGGCCCCCCTCTTCTTTTCTTTAAAAGCTTATTCACTGAGTGTCCGGAATGCTCATGTCCCCTTCTCTTTCTTCCCATCTTCACCAAACTGATTTCTACTCATCTGTCAAATTTTAACTCAACCTGCCCTGACTAGATCCACTTTTGTTGTGTAATGCTATAAATACCCAAAAAGACCTCTTCTAATACTAAAATAATTGTGATTAAATAACTATATATTTGTTTGGTATTGGTCTGCTCTAATTTGTATGTGTAAGCCTTCTAAAGTTAGGCACTGTCCATTTCTGAATGAGTAATGAAAAGTTGTAGTGAGAAGAGAGATGGTAAAGTGATTAATTTCTGTATATTAACGTGTATTTATTTATTCCTTCATTATAGTTTTTTTTTTTTTGGTTTACATACACGAGGCTGTTACACAGAGCATAGAAAAATAAAATTATGATGTCTTACTGATCTACTAGTAATATTTTTTACCATAAAGAATATTTGATTTATATTAGTATAGTTAGGCCAGTTTTCTTTTGGTCAGTATTCCTACGGTATATATTTTTTTAAACTTTAAAATGTTCATTGTTTATAATTTTTATTTATTATGCATTATAAGCAATGTTATTGAATAAATCACTTTGTTGATTGAAGACAGCACTGTAAGGCAGTTGGAAAAGAAAGCAAAGATCTCCTCTAAATGGTAGTTCCTCTTTACTTAATCAACTTTTGAGCCTTTCAAGTAAATGCACCCTTTTTAAAAGAGCTTTTTGAAACTTTTGACCACAGGGTTCTGCCCTCATTCCACTTGCTGGATGTCAGAAGGTATTTCCTCCCCTGCTAGCCACAAGGCAACTTTGGGTAGAAGAGGGGTATCTTTGGAATAAAATAGATCCTGTAATTTTATAGGTTAAGGGACTGGAGTATGGTGGTAGTTTGCAGTTTGTGAACACCCCTCCCCCACCACCAACCACCACTTCCTTCTTGTAACATGGTTCTTGTCAACAATCATAGACTAATTTTAAAATTATATTTCAGTGATCAGATTTTCCACAAGTCTAAGAGTCCTGAGTCAAAAATGTGTTCTATTGTATTTTGGAGAAAAGTAAACAAGAGCAAGAGAGTGATAGCTAAGTACTGCTTTTGTTGTTCTTGTTGTTAAGGAATTCAGTTGACCCATAATTTAATATCATATTTTCCACTTCTTGGAAAAAACTTTCCCATTCCTTGGAGCAAACGTGTGTTTTCTCATTGTTTCTCTTGTTCCACTTGTTTAGAGTGCACCTTCTCTCACCACCTACTCAAATTCTACCCAAACCTTTCTGCTCCCTTTAACATCCATTACTGTTTACTGACATTTCACACACTAAGATGCATGGAGAAAACGTTTACATGTGAAAAATATGAGTGCAACTATAAATGTACAGTGAATGTTCTCAATACTAAAGGAGTTCAAAACATCATCTGGGAATAAATAATGAGAGAAGCAGTTTGACATGGAAGGTAAAATTTGAGTTGAACATTTTTGGATAAGCAATATCTAGACAGTAGAAATTCATTTTCAGAAAAACCAAGGACAAAAGTATTAAAAAGAAATGTTTATGGCATAGTCTAGAAACAAGCAGTATCTAATTGGACTGGAGTTGGGGTTTGTGGAGAAAAGTGGTAACTTGGAAAAAATATAGGTCATGCCTGGAAATATAGTTATCAGCCAGAATTGGGAGAGTGGTGATCCAGAAGATAAGGATAAAGAATAAGACTATTGTTGTGTAGGCAAAGGAAGCCACAGGAATTTAACAGCGGAAAGAAGCACAAGTACAGCAATATTTTACCACAATGACAGTTACAGAGGGATTCAGGATGAATTGAACTGCTGAAGACCAAAGCCAAGAATGATTACTGTACTTCAGAAGGGAGAGTTGAGAAAGAAATCATTAAGGACGACTTGATGAGACTAAGATACTATATAGAGGGGAGAGAAATAGAGGATGAAGGAAAAAAACATGCTTCTATTTCAAAAGAGAGTAAGGCAGAAATGGAATTATTATTTGAAAAAAAGTGAAGTCTGAAAGTCAAGAAAAAAGAATCCAGTTTTGCATATTTTGTGCTCTATGAAGTCATCTCCAACTATTCCATCCAGTTTCAACTACCCCAAAACTTAGTGACCTAAGAAAAGTATTTATTATATTCATAGTTCTGTGGGTTGCTTGGGTAATTCTTCTAGTTCCTCCTGGCCATTTGAAGAGTGAACCAGCAGATGGAAGATATCTCTTTCTCTGTAACTCTGGCTTTCAAATAAATAGACTTCTTTTTTTCTTTAAGAGGAAAGCTAGAAAAGAGGTTGAAATACTAATCAAGGACCACAAAAAGACTGATCTTGTTGAAGTCTTGAATTAGCTTGAGAGGAGATATGTTGATGAATTTTGAGCAGCACTGTGGCATGATTACATAAGTCATTGCTAACTAACTGCCCATGATGAGTGGAAACAGATGGAGGAAACCAAGACTGGAGGTGGGGAGTTGTGCTGGGACAAGGCAAGTGAATGTAGCACTAGCTTTGTGTTAAAGAGGCAGCAAAAGAAACTTTAATCTTCTGACTTGAGGAGACACCAGAAGACTCAGGAATCTGATTAATTACATTTTAACGAAATACTTTAGAAAATTAAACTAAAGCAAGAATAAATCCATAATAAACAACTTATGGAAATTTTACATGAAGACAGAGTTATTGAAAGGATGTTATGCTAATCTAGGAGAGAGATGATGAGAGCCTGAAGCAGAGGAATAGCATCAAATGTGAAGGTGGTTGGACATATTGAGGAAAACTATGAAAGGAGTTTCTGAGGGTTGTTTAAGTCTTGTACTGAGACACTACCCAAAAGTAGGCAGAAATTTATAGAGGGGGAAATGGCAGAGTGTGTGAAAGCAAAAAACATACTGAGCTTATTAAGAACCTTCGGATACACTCAACTGGAGCTTCTAGTGGGCAGTTGAAATATACGAATATAATGAAGTAAAACTTGTTACCTTATGAACAGCCCCACTGTTTCTGCTCCTTATCTGCTAGCTTCTAAATATTTTCACTGTTACTTCCTTGCCAAACCGGTTCTTTGTGAGGAAGGAAAAGAATTTTAAAGGGTCGAAGTCCTTGGGGTATAGGAGCTGAAGCTGGTAGCTAATTTGTTATCAGCCATGTGTTAGAAGAGCAACTAATGGACTTTCCCTTTGTCCCTGGACCATTTCCAGGTCAGCACACCTTCATCCTCATTGTTCCTGTAAGGTTCCTGTCATTAGCTGTATCAACCTCTAATCTTCATCAGTGCTGTCACTTCTTGTCAACTTGGTCATTTTCTCTTTCTCATCAAAGACTTTGCTGCCATATGTTGTTGTTACCTGGAAACCTTTCGCTCTGAGCTCTTCCAACATACCACTCTAGGACTTTGATCTTCCAGCTTTTCACACTATCACCCCTGTCATCGTACCTACAATCATCAGTTCCTTGAATTTATCAATACTTCCTGGCCCCTGACCCCCTCCTCTGGGTTTCTGTCATCCCCCTCCTCCTTCCTTTCACCCTATCCAGATTACACAGTAGTGACACGACACTTCAACAATGTCTGCTCCAACAACCCCACTTTCCATGCTTTGTTTCCTGTTGTCATCTCATCTGATAGACCCCCAACTAAACAAGATCATCTTGAACATAGGGACAGGTTTTGCATGCACAAGAGCCACTGCAAAGGGGACAAATGGAGATAAACCCAAGCTTTAGAGTCTTGGGATTGTTTTGCCCCAAAGGCACACCTTTATCTAACCTGCCACATAATCTAGGGCAAAGGTTCACAAACTATGGTTCCACAAAGCGTATATACCTGTGACTCGTTTTTGTATGGCCCACAAGCTAAGAATTGTCTTTACATTTTTAAACGGTTGGATGACATCAAAGGAGTGTAATATTTTTGCAGTATGTGAAAATTATATAAAATTCAAATTCAGGGTGCAGAAATACAGTTTTATTGGACTATAGCCATGTTTATTATGCATTTACATTTTAGTTATGGCTGATTTTACATTACAAAGTCAGAGTTGAGGGGTGGGCATTGTGATGCAACATACGATAACAGATAACAGAGTGCCTGTTTTGAGTTGTGGCTACTCTGCTTCTGATCCAGCTTCCTGTTAATGTGCCTAGGAAGGCAGCAGATGATAACTCAAGTACTGGAGTCGCTGCCACCCACCTGGGAGAACTGGATGGAGTTCCTGGTTGATGGCTTTTGCCTGGCGCAGTCCTACGTGTTGCAGGCATTTGGGAAGTGAAACAATAGATGGAAGTTCTTTGTCCTTCTCTCTCT
This sequence comes from Lepus europaeus, assembly GCF_033115175.1. NCBI lineage: Eukaryota > Metazoa > Chordata > Mammalia > Lagomorpha > Leporidae > Lepus > Lepus europaeus. The sequence goes on from NC_084832.1 coordinate 114,613,749, forward strand.
ATCACTCTGCCTTTTAAATAAACAAATCTTTTTTTCAAAGGCAAAAAATGTCAGAATAGAATAGCTAAAGTAGAGACTATATGCTCTGTAATCCTAAATATGTACTTGTTACAGAAGTGGTTTACCTACTGCTGGTCTAATAGGTCTGTAATCTTCCTTCTGTGTGCAAACACCTGGGCTGGTAAATATTTGCTAGAGAAAATCCATTAATTATACAGATTGGTGCCAGAGGGCATTCACGATCTCTAACCTCACCTAGAAAGTCAACATTACCCAGAAACTTCTAATCATCCTAGCTCTCTTTCTTTTCTTGGGTCTTTCACTTTTCCCACTCTTCCAAGCCTCCAAACACTTCACCCCCTCAGCTGAACAGATGCCTCACTCCTACTTCCAAGTGAAAATAGAAGGCATCTGATTGGCACAACCTCTGTTTCCTGCTACTGGACCTACACATTTGCCTACCCTGGCTCTCGCCCTTTGTTTACTACCTTGTGTGTCAGTGGAAGTGGGAATTTCTCACTCACTGAAAGCAAATTCTTCAGCCAGTGCTGTGATGGTTAACTTCACATGTCAGTTTGAGTTAAGGGAAACTCAACTCGTCTGTAAAACATTAATTCTGGGCATGCCTGTGAGGGCATTTCTGGAAGTGATTAACATCAGAGTCAGGAGACTGAATAAAGAAGATCAACCCTCACCAATGCGGGTGACCATCATGCAGTCTGTTGCAGGCCAGGAGAGAATTGGCAGAGGAGAGGTAATTTTGCTCTCTCTGCTGAGGCTGGGACATCCATCTTTTCCTAACCTCCAAGTACCAAGGTTCCAGCTTCTCAGGTCTTCAGATTTATATGGAATACCATGTCCCTCTCAGTTGTCAGGACTTTGAACCAAGAGCTGTTGGCTCCTCTAGTTCTCAAGTCTGACTCAGACTGGATTATACCACCCACTTTCTTGGCTCTCTACGTTGCAAAGAGCATATTATAGTAATTCTCAACCTCCATAATTGCATAAAGCAATCTCCATAATAAAATCCCTTATAGAGGCCGGCGCCGCGGCTCACTAGGCTAATCCTCCGCCTTGCGGCGCCGGCACACCGGGTTCTAGTCCCGGTCGGGGCACCGATCCTGTCCCGGTTGCCCCTCTTCCAGGCCAGCTCTCTGCTGTGGCCAGGGAGTGCAGTGGAGGATGGCCCAAGTCCTTGGGCCCTGCACCCCATGGGAGACCAGGAGAAGCACCTGGCTCCTGCCATCGGATCAGCGCGGTGCGCCGGCCGCAGCGCGCCTACCGCGGCGGCCATTGGAGGGTGAACCAACGGCAAAAGGAAGACCTTTCTCTCTGTCTCTCTCTCTCACTGTCCACTCTGCCTGTCTTAAAAAAAAAAAAAAAATCCCTTATAGAGTGGAGTGGGCATTTGGCCTTGCCATTAAGACGCCACTTGGGATATCCATATCCCATTTTTGAGTGCTTGAGTTTGAGTCCCACTTCTCCCAATCCCAGCTTCCTGCTAATGTGCACATTGCAAGAAAGCAGGTGATAGGTCAGGTATTTGGGTCCTCATCACCCAGGTGGAAACCTGGCTTGCATTCCTGGTTCCCAGCTTTGGCTTGGCCTAGCCACAGCTGTTGAAGGCATTTGGGGTGTGAACCAGCAAATGGGAGCTCTTTCTGTCTCTTGGCCTCTTAAATAAATTTTTTTAAAAAATAAAATCCTGAAGCCAACATTATAGTGCAGCAGGTGCAGGGGCCTGAGCATTTAGGCTTTCCTCTGCTACTTTCCCAGGCACACTTGGAAGAAACTGGGTTTAAAGTGGAGCACCCGGGACTTGGACTGGCACTCTTATGGGATGCCAGCATTGCAGGTGGAGGTTTAACCAACTGTGCCATAATGCCTGCCTGAGAGTGTTTTTAAAGGAATAACAAAAAAAATGTTTTTAAAAGATTTATTTATTTATTTGAAAGGCAGAGTTACAGAGAGGCAGAGGCGGGGGGTGGGAGGAGAGAGAGAGGTCATCCAACTGCTGGTTCACTCCCCATATGGCAGCAATGGCTGGAGCTAGGCTGATCCAAAGCCAGGATCCATGAGCTTCCTTTGGGTCTTCCCATGCAGATGCAGGAGCCCAGGGACTTGGGTCATCTTCTACTGCTTTCCCAGACCAAAGCAGAGAACTGGATAGGAAGTGGAGCAGCCGGGACTTGAAGTGGAGTCCATATAGGATGCCTGCACTGTAGCCGGTGGCTTTACCCCCTATGCCACGGTGCCAGCCTCAGGAACAAAATTTTAATGATAAGTTTTCTGAATCGGTTTGGGGTTCCTATAGTTGACTGTGTAATTTGATGAAATTTAAAATTTCTGAGGGGGTCCAGCGTTGTGACACGGAGATTTAGACCACTGCTTGTGACGCTCACATCCCGTATTGGTTCAAGTCTTGGCTGCTCTGCTTCCTATCCACCTCCCAGCTCATGTATCCGAAAAAGCAGCATAAGCTGGGAGATGGAATGGAGTTTCAGGCTCCTGGCTTTAGCCTGGCCCAGCCCTAGTGGCTGTGACCATCTGCGGAGCGAACCAGCAGATGTGGAAGATCTCTTTCTCTCTCTGTCTCTCCCTTTCTATCTCTCCTCCCTCCTTTTTCTCTCCCTTCTCTTTCTATTACTCTGTTTTTCAAATAAATAAAACACATGTTAAAAAAAACAAAAACAAAGGCAGTTGCTAGGGATCTCCTTTCTATTAGTAAAGGAAACACTGACAGTCCGTGGAGTGAACTGTTTATAGAGATAAGCAAAATATCTGCTTTGGGTAGTCCTAGTAAACCACTTACAAGAAATGTCAGAGGATAAAATTATAACAATTTAGCAATCTTAATTGGCTTTACTTTAGGTTTTTCAGGCAACACTTCACTCCGTAAAATAGAATAAGTATTCTGATGAACATGAGTTGGTTTAATAGGCAGAAAAGGACTGAAGAAAGCAGAAACAAAGACCAAAATGAGTTGATCATTTAAAGGTTACTTTTTTTGTAAGGTCAGGATGATGAGACAGAATAATAGGGAAAGAACTGGAGTGTTAACCTCAGGTTATTTCAGGTGACTTCTCTTGTGTAAGGATTAAAGCATATTATGCCGAGTGAAATCGGTGGCCTATTTGGGAAACTTGGCTGTTGTGTTTCTAATCCTTGCTTCTCTGAAGGTCAGGTAAACAGCTTAGTTTCAGCTTGGTAATGTGTAAGTTTACTGTGACTCCCTTTTGATCCTTATCCTGGTGTGTTGGGGACCAGCAGTACAGGAGCTTAGTCCAAAACAATGGCCTCCTGTACTTTTTATTTAACAGGGGCAAAGAGCTAAGTAGCTCTCTATATACCTTTGGGCATTTTTGGAATACTAAGGAATGCAGTGATGTTGGTCGCTCCCAAAGCTGGCGAACAAAGTAGTGAAAGAAAAGGACGAACTTAATGGTTTAAGTTTCCAGCAGTGCAAGCACTGTAGATGATCTAAGAACTTGTGGGTTTGCCCTGAAGGAGAGCCTCATCTCCCATAGCTCTGGAGCTGACACTGCCGAAGATCAGACACAACACTTTCTCCTGCAATCAGCTGCATTCCAAGGCTTTGTGGGTTATCTACTGTTAAAGTACAGGCATTCACTGGAGAAAGAAAGGGATCCTTTAGGTGAGGACAGGTGCATGTCAGAAGAGCCCATGGAGCGGGGGATGTTGAGCCCTTAAATTCTGGTATCTTTTTCCCCAGTAGATAAAGTCCCTCTAGTCCGAGCACAAGCAGCCTCCTCAATCCAAATAGACTAAGGCCAAGTGCTGTGGATGCCATCACCTTCTTCAGTGTCCTATAGGCAGTAATTAGCTTACCACTTCCCAGTCTGTTGGCTCCTCACCATTGGCACATTTGTGATGATATTATCGGTTGACAGTCTCCTACCCTCCTCCTTGAAAGAATGTTTATACTTGGCTTCCAGGACATCCCATTTCCAGTTTTTCTCCTTTAGTGGACTAGTATTCCACTCTCATTTGCTGGTTCCTTTTCATAATCTTGGCCTCTAAACCAACAGTTCTCAAAACTTGTACCCCCAGGACCTATTTTATGTTTTAAAAAATTATTGAGGCCCTCAAAGAGGTGTTGGTTGTGTGGCATATCTGTCAATATTTATTCCATTTAAAATTAAGATGCAAAGGCTGGTACTGTGGTGTAGCAGGTGAAGCTGCCTACTGTAGCACATACATGCCCTATGGACACCAGTTCAAGTCCTGGCTACTCCACTTCCAGTCCAGCTCCCAGCTAATGCAACTGGGAAAGTAGCAGATGACCCAGTACTTGGTTCCCTGAACCCACATGGGAGACCCAGAAGAAAGTCCTGCTTCCTGGCTTTGGGTCGATCCAACCCTGTCCATTACAGCCATTTGGGGAATGAACCAGCAGACAGAAGATCTCTATTTCTCCCTCTTTCTCTGTAAAATTGCCTTTCAAATAAATAAATATATCTTTTATAAAAATAAAGTCAACAAGGGCCAAGCACTGTGGCACAGTAGGTTAAAGCCCCAGCCTGCAGCACCGGCATCCCATATGGGCGCCGGTTCGAGTCCTGGCTGCTTCTCTTATGATCCAGCTCTCTGCTATGGCCTGGGAAAGCAGTAGAAGATAGCCCAACTCCTTGGGACCCTCTACCCATGTGGGGGACCTGGAAGAAGCTCCTGGCTCCTGGCTTCGATCAGCTCAGATCTGGCCAGCTCTGGCCGTTGCGGTCATTTGGGGAGTGAACCAGCGGAATGGAAGACCTCTCTCTCTGCCTCTACTTCTCTCTGTAACTCCTCTGACTTTCAAATAAATAAAATAATTCATAAAAAAAATAAAGTCAGCATTCATGGTGTCCCCTCTTCTTTTTTGTTTGTTTATTTGAATGGCATAATGACAGGTAGGTGGGGACAGAGAGCGAGCTAGTGACCTCTCCCATTTGCTGGTTCACTCGCCCCCAAATTATAAGTTCATTTAATTTAATAATCAAAAACCCATGACATGTTAACATAAATACCATTTTCTTGGGGAAAAAAAAACCTGTTTTTCAGTGGGAATGTTGTAGGATGCCCCAAACCTGAATCCACTTGCTTGATAAACAGCAAGCAAATCACTGACGTTGGGGTGGTGTGAGAAAGCAGGTACTTATTACAAAGCACAAGAGGTTAGAGTAAAGGTTCCTACAGATTGAGTAGTTCTAACGATGCACTGAGAGGCATTGTTTTATGTATTTTTTAAAAAAGATTTATTTATTCATTTGAAAGAGTTACAGAAAGAGAGGGAGAGACAAAGAGAGAGCTCTTTGATCCACTGGTTCACTCCCCAAATGGCTGCAACAGCCAGTGCTGGCACCAGGCTGAAGCTGGGAGCCAGGAGCTTCTTTCAGGTCTCTCACATGGGTGGCAGGGGCACAAGTATTTGGTCCGTCTTCCATTGTTTTTCCCAGGACATTGGCAGGGAGCTGGATCAGAAGTAGAGCAGCCAGGACGTGAACTAGCACTCCCATGGGATGCTGGTGTTGCAGGTGGCAGATTAATCCGATATGCCACAACATCAGATCCTTAATGACGGTGTTAACTGTCTATGCTTCATAGGAAAACTTTGCCCATTACTATTCTAATTTAGTAGATGACAGCTACATTCTCACTTATGCTTCTAATTAGGTCTATTGTTAATTTGTTGTTTGGATTGAAGCACATGAAGAAAATCTGACTTCACATAGCCAGTGTATTTGGAAAAAGGAAGGAAAAAAAAGAGAGGAGTATTTTAGTAGCCTTTTGAGATAATAGTGGATATTCTCCTCTGATTGTGCAATGGAATTCCAAGGGATGATTTCTTAAAAGTTAATTGCAAAGTGCAAACTATACCTTATCAGTGACCTTTTTGCCTTCAGTTAAGTTAAAATCTATTGTCCATCTTGCACTTGTGGCTCTGGACAATGAGAGTTGCCCATTACCTAGGTTCTTGTCAAGAGTGAGTGAGAAAATATCAAATAGCAAGTAGCAAGCGTTTTATGGAGAAAGCAAAAAGTGCACATTCCACAGTCAGAGTCCTGGCTCTGCGGAGGAGAGTGGCTCTTTGAACTGGTGTTTAACAATGAATGGGTTGGTTAATGAAATATATTCATGGTTTTTCTGGGAAATGGATGGAGATTTCCCAACATCTAGCTACCACCCCTTTTCAATCTTTATGTGGTTCAGTGTTTCCTGTCACTGCGGCTGAGTAGGTATGTCATTTAACATGCTAATGTATTACAAGAAGCATATAACCCGCTGTAGCTCAATCTCGGTCATCCTTGACTCTCTAAACTGGTCTGAGCCTCCTCCAGGCAGGGGATGTGTTGTCTTCAGAGCAAGAGGAACCAAATTGATATCCTGGAGGCCTTGTGATAACAGGAACTCCCAGGTGGCTCAACCAATCCCTCCACTTGTCTGTCTCACTTGAAAGGGCTCTCTCTCTCTCTATTAAAGATTTATTTATTTAAAAGGCAGAGCTAAATAGAAGCAGAAGTATGGGGGGTGGGGAGAGAGGTCTTCCATCCACTGGTTCACTCCCCAGATGGCTGCAACAACCAGACCTGTGCCAATCTGAAGCCAGGAGGCAGGACCTTCCTCCAGGTCTCCCATGTAGGTGCAGGGGCCCAAGGACTTGAGCCACCTTCTGCTGCTTTCCCAGGCCATAACAGAGAGCTGGATCTGAAATGGAGCAGCCTATATGGGATGCCGGCACTGCAGACGGCAGCTTTACCTGCTACGCCACAGCACTGGCCCCATTGGAAGGGCTCTTTTAGGCATGCATAATTTTGTAACGTAATGCATTGATCATTCTGAAAATATTGGTTCCTTGAATGAGATAGGCTGTAGGGAACGACTTGTGACATTCCAAATGCTGATGTATTTCATTGTACAATATATATATTTAAAAAATCACAGTAGCCAATATCATCGCTGATCTCATCAGACAAATAGAGGTACACTATCAAGCCTGCAGAGGCAGATACAAATTTTTCAGAATTCTAATTTGTTTGAAAGCTCAAATTTTATCATAGGCAACAAACGCTGCCAGCTGTTTCCTTTGAAATGACAAGGTCACTTGCTCTGTTTCAAGAAATGTGTCTGCCAAAAATTCAACTTAAACAAGCTTAATTTTTCCATTACTCATTTTCTTTTAATTTAAAAATTGTGTCCCTAGGAGAAAAAAAGCAGGTTGGTCAGCCTACAGTTCTTTTTAAAAAAAGGTTTATTGATTATGTATTTGAAATGTAGAGTTACAAAGAGACATGGAGAGGCAGAGAGAGAGAGAGAGGGAGAGAGAGCAATCTTCCAACTGCTGGTTTATTCTCCACATGACTGCAACAGCTGGGACTGGACCAGGTTGAAGGCAGGAGCCAGGAGCTTCACCCAAGTCTCTGATGTGGGTGCAGGGGCCCAAGTACTTCAGCCATCCTTTGCTGCTTCCCCGGGCACATTAGGAGGGAGCTGGATTGGAAGTGGAGCAGTCGGAATTCAAACATGCACCCATATGGAATGCTGGGCCTGCAGATGATGGCTTAACCCTCTGCACCATAGCACTGGTCCCCAGTCTACAAATTAAACAATGATACAAGTTTCTTTCCTCTAGATAATAAAAATATTTGGGTTTGTACCAGAAATGTTTTATTAGAACTTTCTATGTTGTTTCACTGATTGTTAAATAGATGCTGTATTACTCAGTTTTGCATTACTGTAACAAAATACCCAAGGTCTCTAATATTTTAAAAAGAAACGGTTTATTTAGCTCACAGTTTTGGAGGTTCAAGTGCATGGTGCCTGGATTGGCTCAGTTCTGACAAGGGTCTTCCCAGTTGCATTCACCTCATGGCAGTGTGTGTGTGTGTGTGTGTATGTATAAGAGTTTACGTCACCAAAAAGGAAGGCAGAGAGAATGGGGTCTCATTGTCTCTTTGGAGGTCATGCTCCCAACTCCCAAAGGATTCACCACCTCCCAGTACTGCCACCTGGGGACCAAGTCATCAGTCACAATGCAACCTTGGGAGACACAATTAAACCATTAAACTACATCCAAGCCATAGCAGATATGTACTGAAGCTTCAAAATTTAATAAAAGCAGTGTTTACTCTCTCCTAAGGACACTCTTGAGAGAAGCTTAGCATTTTTAAAAAACTGTAAGAGCAGTGGTGGTGAAGAATGGGGTTTGAATCTAGTGTCTTGTTCAGTGCTGAAGTGACAGCAGTTTTATCCACTATTGTTTTTTATATTTTCAGTGCAATTATCAACATGGCAGAAGAGGCACATAATGTCTTTGTACTACTATGAAAACAGTTCTGACCTCCAGGGCCTTGTGAAAGAGTCTCAGAGAACCCCATGGGACCACAGACCATGCTTTGAGAACAGCTGCTCTGAACACTCAAGTGTCCCAAAACTTAGTCATTGAATCTTCTCTTCTCTCTTGATCCCTAGAAGATTACAGCTAGTTTAATGACTTTGATACGGGTTAGAATGGGAGTTAGTGAAGGAAAAGGAATTATGAGGCTTACAGCAGTCTCTGTGCCATAGCCCTGTACTGCTAAAAACTCTACCCACTTCCATGCAAATTCAGCTCATGCACTTTCCCACTCAGCACCTGAGTCCTACCCCCCACCCTGCAGATTTCACCAAAACGAACTGAGCTGCATGTGCGGATACCATGAAACCTTCCCAGAGATCATCACGCACACTGCACTCGCCCAAACTCCACTCCACTTGTATATTCAATTAGGACACATTCCCTACACTATAAAGTGAACTGATGTGGGGCATGGTTCTCCCCACACGTTTGACTGCATTCAATCTGAATGTGTACTATCTCTTTAATCTCTTTAAATAAATCTTGTTCCCACTCTTGCACTTTATCTATGTCTCTACTTTGAATTCATCTATTATGCTGAGAAAAGAACCTTGGAATAAATCTAGCTGGGAACCTCCTACTGAATCCCAGCAACAGCTTTAACTATTATTTATATGCTCCCTGATCCTGAAGTTTTATCTGCAGTCTATATCATTTTCCTATAGTCTAGCTATCTGTTAAGTATTTCAGAGTTAACATACTCAAATAGAATTCCTTATGTTCCTGTCTTCCATCAAGTTAATACTTTTGCATTCCTTCCCAACTCATTTAATGATCTCATCATCTGACCACTTGCTCGGGCAAAAAGCCTTGAACCATTCTTGATACTGACTTTCATACATTACAGTCAATCTGCCAACAAAACTCTTTTATAGACTCAGAACCCAGATTCTCACCATTTCTCATCACATACACTTCTACTACTTAGTGATCCAAACCACCATCACCCTCCTAAATGTTATAGCAAACTATTTTTTTCAACTTTACAATCAGAGTAATCCTTTTGAAAGTTCAGATCATATCACTCCTTTATTCACAATCAAATATCGTTCCATATCACTCAGAATAAAAGCCAAAAAGCATACAATGCTATGTTAATTATCTATTGCTACACAAAAATCAAACTCAAAACTTCATGCCTTAAAACAACATCTAGGGGCTAGTGCTGTGGCAAAGTGGGTAAAGCTGTCGCCTGCAGTGCCAGCATCCCATGTTGGTGCCATTTCGAGTCCTGGCTGCTCCACTTCCAATCCAGCTTCTTGACAATGTGCTTAGGAAGGCAACAGATGATGGCTCAAGTGCTTGGGTCCCTGCCACCCACATGGGAGACCCAGATAGAGTTCCTGGTGCCTGGCTTTGACCTGGTCCTCCCTCAGCAACTGAGCCATTTGAGGAGTGAACCAGTGAATGAAAGATCTCTCTCTCTCTCTCTTTATCTCTCTCTTTTGCTCCCTCTCTCTGTATCACACTACCTTTCAAATAAAAAAGATAAGTAACTTTTTAAAAAATCTTTTGCTATTTTCCTACCTCTTACCATTTACAAAACTGAACTCAAGATGGATCAAGGATTTAAATGTAAGACTTGAAACAGTAAAATTGCTAAAAGAGAACATAGGGAAATACAAAACACCCAAAAACACAGGCAACAAAAACAAAACTACACAAATAAGTTTACATCAAATTCAGAAGCTTCTACTCAGCAAAAGAAACAGTCTTAAGAATGAAGAGACAGGGACTGGTGCTGTGGCGCAGTGGGTTAAAGTCCTGGCCTGAAGTGCCAGCATCCCATATGACCACCGGTTCGAGTCCCGGCTGCTCCTCTTCCGATCCAGATCTCTGCTATGGCCTGGGAAAGCAGTAGAGGATGGCCCAAGTGCTTGGGCCCCTGCACCCACGTGGGAGACCCAGAGGAAGCTCCTGGCTCCTGGCTTCGGATTGACGCAACTCTGGCCGTGGCGACCATCTGGGGAGTGAACCAGCGGATGGGAGACCTCTCTCTGTCTCTCTCTGCCTCTCCTTCTCTCTCTGTGTAACTCTGATTTTCAAGGAAAATAAATTAAAAATCTTAAAAAAAAAAATGAAGAGACAGCTGACAGAATGGAAGATAATATTTGTAAGCTCCTTATCTGACAAAGGATTAATATCCAGAATATATTAGGAACAATAACAACAACAACAACAACAACAAAAACTCGGCAACAGTAAAAATTCCAGCTAAGAATTTGGGAAAGGATCTGAATAAACAGTTCTCAAAAGAAGAAATATAGGGGCTGGTGCTGTGGCGGAGTGGGTAAAGCCACCGCCTGCAGTGCTGGCATCCCATATGGGCATCACTTCGAGTCCTGGCTGCTCCACTTCTGATCTAGCTCTGTGCTATGATCTGGGAAAGCAAAAGAAGATGACCCAAGCCCTTGGGCCCCTGCGCCCACGTGGGAGACCCAGAAGAAATTCCTGGCTCGTGGCTTTGGAAAGGCACAGCTCAAGACATTGCAGCCATTTGGGTAGTAAACCAGAGGATGGAAGACGTCTCTCTCTCTCTCTCTGCCTCACCTCTCTCTGTGTAACTCTTTGAATGAAATAAATCTTTTTAAAAAAAAGAATGTAAATGGTCAACAATTTTATGAAAAAAATGCTCAATATCATTAGCTATCAGAGAAATGCAAATCATCTCACCTCTGTTAGAATGGCTGTTATCCAAAAGACAGAAAATAACACATGCTGGCAAGGACATAGAGAAACTCTTGTACACTGTTGTGGGAATGTAAACCAGTGCAGCCACTATAGAAAACAGTATGAAGAGTTCTTTAAAAGCTACTTCATGATCTACCAATCCTACTACTTTTGTATATATCCAAAGCAACATGAAATCATTGTGTGGAAGAGATACCTGCTCCATGATGCTTATTGCAGCACTATTCACAATAGTGAAGACAGGGAATCATCAAAGGTGGCCATCACCAGAATGGATAAAGAAAATATGGTATATAAATCCAATGGAAGAAAGAATGAAATCCTGTCATTTGCAGTAAAATGGATGGAACTGGATGACATCATGTTAAGTGAAGTAAGTAACACAGTGAAGACAAATAACACATGTTCTCCCTCGTAAGTGGAAACTGAGAAACAACACTAACAACAACAAAAACCCTCAGTCTGAACAAAGAATGGTGGTTACGATAGGTTGGGAGTGGTAAGGTAGGAAGGATAGAGAGAGTTTGGGTAATGAATGTCAAATCAGAATTAGAGCGAAGGAATAAATGCCTAGACAGAGTCACATAGCCTAGTGGGGAGAGTATTGTCCACAGTAACCTGGTATATATTTTATATATTTTATGAACATCTAGAAGGCAGAAGTTCCAAGCCTTTGATCAAAAAGTAATGGCAGGGAGGGAGATGTGTTGTTACCTTGTTTTGAGCTGTACCATTTGTACATGTATTGCCACACTGTGACCCCATAAATTAATATAATTACTGCCAGCATAAAATCTTTTTTAATTTAAAAAAATACAAAAGTACAAGGATAATTAAAATTTTAATTTAAAAATTCAAAATGCTTCAATTAATATAAAAAATAAGGAACTGTTAGGATGTGTCTTTTGGCACAGCAGGCAAAGTTGCTGCGAGTACCTGTGATCAAGTTCTGCCTCTGTACTTCCCATTCAGCTTCCTGCTAACTTGCCTGGGTGGCTTCAGTTGATGGCCTAAGTACTTAGCTTTTTGCCACCACATGATATGCCATGATGGAGTTCCTGACTCCTAGTTTTGGCCTGGTCTATCCCTGGCATTGCAAGCATTTGGGGAGTGAACCAGCGGATGGAAAATATGTCTCTCTTGTTCTCCCTCCCTCTCTCTCTGCCACCCTCCCGCACCTTCCTATCTCTTTGTCATTCTGCCTTTCAAATAAATAAGCCATTTTTTTAAAAATTTAAAAATGAGGAACTTTTACAACTCAGTGATAAAAATTAATCAACTAGATTCAAAATGGGCAAAGGAACTGAATAAACATCTCTACAAAAAAGTTGTACAAATGACCAAGAAGTCATTGACAAAGTGGTCAACATCACTAACTGTTAAGGAAATACAAATTTAAGCCTCAGTGAACTATAACTTCATATCTCTCAAAATGACTATTATTGAAAAGATGAAAGGTGACAAGTGTTTGTGAGGATATGGAGAAGTGGGAACTTTAGTACACAGTTAGTGTGAATATAAGTTAGTACAGTCATTAGGGAAAACAATATGGAAGTTCATCAAAAATTAAAACATAAACCTACTATATAATCTAGAAATCCCACTTCTGGATGTTTACAGAAAAGAAAGAAAATCAGTGTTTTTAAGAGATATCAGTACTTGCATGTCATGGCAAAATTTTTCACAATAGCCAAGACGTGAGAGTAACTTAACTGCCCATCAGAAGAATGGATAAAGAAAATATGATATATATGTATATGTGTGATATACATATATATAATGGAATATTATTTTCCCTTAGAAAAGAAGAAAATTTTTGCAATTTGTGACAACATGGTTGAACCTGGAGAACAGTATGTTAAGTGAAATAAACTAAGCACAGAAAAACAGTACTACCTGATAACACTTATAAGATCAATTGAAATAATCAAGCTCTTAGAAAAATGGTGACTGCCAGAGTCTGAGGAGTAGGGGAAATAGGGAGATGCCTGTGGAAGTACACAAAATTTTGTTTATAAATGATGAATCAGCCCTAGAGATCTACTGTTTAGCACAGTGCCTATACTTAGCAATACTGTACTGCATATAAAAATGTGCTAAGATGATAAATCTATGTGTTCTTATAAAAAATAATAATAACAGTAGTAAATACTGTGCAGGAGGAAAATGTTGGAGATAATGGATAGGTTTACAGTGGTGATTTCATGGTTGCATACTTATCTCCAAACTCATCAAGTTGTACATGTTGAATATGTGTTTCATTTTGTTTCTCAATACAGTTGTTTAAAAATGTAAAGAGGAGCCGGCATTGTGGTGCAGAGGGTTAAGCTATTGCCTGCAATGCAGGCATCCTATATGGGCAGAGGTTCAAGACCTGGCTGCTCCACTTTCCATCCAGCTCTCTGATAATGATCCTGAGTAAGCAGCAGAAGATGGCCCAAGACCTTCGGCTGCTGCCACTATTGTGGAAGACCCAGATAGAATTCTAGGCTCTGGCTTTGGCCTGGCCCAGCCTAGTCTTTACAGCCATTTGGGGGAGTGAATGGGTGGATGACAGATCTCTGTCCATTTCTCTGTAACTCTGCCTTTCAAACAGATAAATAAATCTTTAAAACACACACACATACACACACAAACAAACAAAAACAGAGCACAGAGTAGTGAGTATGGTGGTGCAGCAGGTTAAGCTGCTACTTTGGACATCCTTAACCCAAGTCTGCAGGGGGCCAGCTGAGTCTTGGCACCTCCCCTTCTCATCCAACTTTCCTTGTGGCCATTTGGAAAGTGAACCAGTAGATGGAAGATCTCTTTGTCTGTCTCTGTGCCTTTCAAATAAATAAAAACTTAATTTAAAAAAAAATCAATAGTGATTGAGGAAAACTTTACTGAAAGGAAAAAGTAAAAAAGAAAATAACAATCAATATAAGCCTATAAATTAGAAAACTTTGCTATATTTTAGGTCAACGCAGTAACTGGAGATTCATATACAGCCTGGAAACAATGGTGGTTTAATTTGTAACACTGCACATTTTAGCTAAAAAAAAAAAAAGGCTGTGCATGACAAATGTACTTCCCATACTGCTGGCATGGATACAAGGTAGCATGATTCACCTGGACCCCTAACAGAAGTGGTCTATGGGAAAGGCTTATGAAGCTGGTGAACATAGGGCCTACTTTTGTCACAACAGTTGCTATTTTTGCTGATTGCCTGGATATCCTGTTCACATTAGCATCTTCCTGGATTTGTCATTTTAAATAAAGTATTCATGATTTTAAATAAGGTATTATAATGCAATTGTTGCCTTATCATAATCTGAGGTATGTGCGGTAAGCCGCCACTTTGTACTTCCAGCTTCTGTCTTGGTCTCTTCTAGTGTTGTGTGAGGTACAAGTGCACTAAAGAGAGAATTCAGCTAGACACATGTTAAATCTTAAATATGATCAGTGATAGCTTATCTCTTTTGCCAACCCTTGCCAGTTATACAATAACTAATACTTCCTTTTGAAGATAATGTTCAGGGAGTTGGCTGCTAAAAAAAAAAAAAAAAAAAAGGCGGTTGGACTCAAGTAGCTAAGATCAGCTGCATTTGGTCCCAGATGGCAATGGGAGAGAAGTATTCCACACAAGTATCCCCTCCAGCTGCTTAGTTCCTGAGCCAGTTGTACCATGATCTCTTTCTGGTCCATGCTTCAGCCTTCAAGATGCAAATATTGATCCGGTTTATCAGTCCCTGGAGATCAGTGAGAAACATGAGAAGCCATTAGTTAAAAGCACAGGAGGCACATGCAGGAGAAAGGGTCACGTCGCCCTGCAAGAGATCATATTGCAGGTCTGCAAACTTTTACTACAGTAGTTTCGTCATTTATTGTCATCATTCAAATGTATGAGCCTTCAAAAACTCAGGGAAAATACATAACATGAAAAAAAAACACACATGTATTTCAAAATAATTTTGCACCAAAATAAATTTCTCCTTTAAGGAACACTTATTTATGTATTTTTATTTTATTTGAAAGGTAGAGAAAAAAGAGACGGATCTTCCATCTGCTGAGTCGCTCCCCAGTTGCCTGCAACAGCTGAAACGGGGCCAGGTCAAAGCTGGGTGTCAGGAACTCCATCTGGGTTTCCCACTTGAGCCATTACCTACTGCTTTCCCAGAGTGTAGATTAACAGGAAGTAGAATCAGATATGGAGGCAGGACTCAAACTCTGGCACGTCAATGTGGGATGTGGGCATTTCAAGTGATGTCTTAACTGCTTGTGCCAAACAACTACCCTTAACTTAACTTTTTAAAAGTAAAACAAAGATTTATTTATTTCTAAGGCAAAGTTACAGATAGAGAGGCAGAGACAAAAAAAAGTCTGGTTCACTCCCCCAAATAGCTAGAATAACTAGGGCTGAGCCAGACCAAAGTCAAGAGCCTGGAACTGCGTCTGGGTTTCCCATTTGTGTGGCAGGGGCCCAATTCCTTGGCCATCTTCCACCACTTTCCCAGGCACTTGAACAGAAAGCTGGGTCAGAAGTGGAAGAACCTGAACTGGTGCTCACATGGGATTGCGACATTACAGGCAGCAGCTTAACCTGCTGCCCCACAATGCAGGCCCCTTTAACTTTTTTTTTTTCTTTTTTCTTTTTTGACAGGCAGAGTTAGACAGTGAGAGAGAGAGACAGAGAGAAAGGTCTTCCTTCTGTTGGTTCACCCCTCAAATGGCTGCTATGGCTGGTGCGCTGTGCTGATATGAAGCCAAGAGCCAGGTACTTGCTCCTGGTCTCCCATGTGGGTGCAGGGCTCAAGCACTTGGGCCATCCTCCACTGCCCTCCCAGGCCACAGCAGAGAGCTGGACTGGAAGAGGAGCAACTGGGACAGAACCAGCGCCCCATCCGGGACTAGAACCCGGAGTACCGGCGCCACAGGCAGAGGATTAGCCTAGTGAGCCGCGGCGCCGGGCAACTTATCTTTAAATTTCATTTTCCATGAACTTTCAAAAGGATCCTTATATAATTATTCATTTATCTCATTGCTTAGTAATGCATTTTATTTTATAAGAAGCCCTTTTAACAACAAGGAAATTTTAAAGACAAAAATACATTGTGTTATTCTGCTAGGGCTGCCTTAACAATGTAACCACAAACTGAGTGGCCTGAACAACAGAAGTTTACTGTTGCCTGTTTCTGGAGGCTAGAAGTCCTCTTAAGGTGGCAATGAATTGGTTCCTTGCGAGTACTGTGAAAGAAAAGCTGTTTTGTGCATCTTGCCCTAATTCTGGCCATCTGTGATGTTCCTCAGTTTATAGAAGCATCACCCCAGTGTCTGCCTTCATTTTCACCTGGCAGTCTCCTTGTGTGTATGTCTGTGTCCAGGTTTCCCCCTTTGTAGAAGGACACCAGTCACTTTGGTTTACAGCTCCACCCTTTTTAGTCTGGCCTCATCTTCATGCATTACATCTTCAAATAAGTTTATATTCCCAAATAAGTTGATATTTTGACATACAGGAGGCTAAGACCTCAACATATGTGAACTTTAGGGGAGCACAAGTCAACCTATGTCACATATATTTTTAAAGATTTATTTTAAAGGCAGAGTTATACAGAGAGAGGGAGAGACACACAGAGATATCTTCCATGTTCTGGTTCACTCCCCAAATGGCTTCAATGACTAGGTTGGGGCAAGTCCTAAAGCAGGAGCCAGGGGCTTCTTCCTGGTCTCCCATGTGGGTGCAGGAGCTCAAGGGCTTGGGCCATCTTCTACTGCTTTCCCAGGTATATTAGCAGGGAGCTGGATCAGAAGTGGAACAGCCAGGACTTGAATCATGTGGGATGCCAGCATTTCATGCTGCAGCTTAACACCTTATACCACAATGCTGGCTGCAACGTAAATGTTTAATGAAAAATTAAGTACTTGTTTCCATTTCTTCAGAAGATTAATGGTGGAAGTATAACCACAACATGTTTGCCACTGTTTACATCTGCCATGGGGATTACAGTGATGTCACTGACTGTTGATTGTCTAGGAGGCACAAATCAGATCAAGAAACAGATGCATTTGCTGCAAAAGTGAGCATTTATTTTTATTTGGTCAATATTTTAAGTTATTTTTTTGAAAGAGACGGGTAGAGAGGGATCTTCAATTTGCTGGTTCATGCCCCACATACCCTTAATAGCCATTGTTGGGACAGGCCAAAGCAAGGATCCTAGGACTCAGTACAGGTCTCCTGTGTGTGTGGCAAGGACCCAGGTACTTGAGTCATCCCCTGCTGTCTCAGGGTAGGTTAGCAGGAAGCTGAAATTGGAAGCGGAGCCACGACTTGAACTGATATGAGATGCAGGCATCCCACACATCTCTGTGTCAAAGTCCTGCTTGAGCGCTTTTTTTATTTTTTTTTTTTCAAAATTTATTTATGTATTTGAAATTCAGAGTTACACAGAGAGAGGAGAGGCAGAGAGAGAGAGAGATCCTCCATCTGCTGGTTCACTCCCCAATAGGCCACAACGGCCAGAGCTACACCGATCTGAAGCCAGGAGCCAGAAGCTTCTTCTGGATCTCCCACGTGGGTTCAGGGGCCCAAGGACTTGGGCCATCTTCTACTGCTTTCCCAGGCCATAGCAGAGAACTGAATTCGAAGTGGAGCAGCCGGGACCAGAACCGGCGCCCATATGGGATGCCGGCACTTCAGGCCAGGGCGTTAACCCGCTGTGCTACAGCACTGGCCCCGAGTGCTTGTTTTTAAAAGACTGCCCAGAAACAAGAATTTAACATGTGCAGATGTATTAAATATGTTTACTCATTACTTTGTGAAGTATAATTGCGGATTAGATCAAATGACTGCCTCAGTGAATTTCACTGATTTTTATTGAAAGTTTTATTATGTACTTAGGAAAAGTTCATCAAAAATTGTAAAGGAGTTGGCTCTGTTAGTAGGAGAGACTTTGCAGACAGTTAAATAATCCCTGTTCTTTTTGCCAGTGTTATCGGATGCTCCAAAAAGAAAATCAGTTCATTACAATAATAGGTTTTTTCCATCCAATTCATCAAATCAAAACAAAATTTTTGGAAGGTCATTCAGTCTAAGGTAAAATATCTATTGTAAATTCTGTTTCAAAATCTTTCAGGCTGGAGACATAGTTCCTATGAAGATCATTCAAACTGATCTTGGAGCAAGCACTGTGGTGCAGCAGGTTGAGCCACGACTTAGGACTCCTGTACCTCATACTGGAGTGCCGGTTCAAACCCAGCTACTCCATGCATCCCATCCATCTCAGCTAAGGCATCCTGAGAGGCAGTAGGTGATGGGCCCAGTGCTTGGCTTCCTGCCACCCATATGGGAGACTTAAATGGAGTTTTTGGCCCCTGGCTTCATCCTGGCCAACTCCTGCTGTTGTGGGCATTTGGAGAGTGGACCAGTGGATAGAGGATCTCTCTCTCTCTCTCTCTCTCTCTCTCTCTTTCTCTTCCTCTCTTTCTCTTTCTCTCTGTCACTCTGCCTGTCAAATAAATAAATAAATCTTTAAAACAAAACAAAAAAATGACCCAAATTATGAAATCTTTGGAGCACAAATGTACTTAGGGTTGGTTTTGTTATGTAATATTCAGAATTCTATATAAACACATAGTTCACAAAATGAGTTAAAGATGGCAATTAGGCACATGAAAAGATGTTTAATGTCATCAGTCCCTTAAGAAATGTAAAATAAACTCACAATGACATTCCACTATACAAGCTGTACTCCTCTTCCTGGTCTGCCATATAGATTACCACAGACGCGGGTGCCTAAACAACAGACATTTTCTCAAGATTAAGGTGCTAGCCAAATTGATCTCTGGGGAGGCCTGTCTTGCTGGCTTACAAACAACCTCTTTCTTGCTGTGTTCTTATAAGGCCTTTCCTCTGTGTGGCCACACAGCTGGCATTTCTTCCTCTTCTTATAAGGACATGAGTCCTACAAGGTTATGGCCTCACCCTTATGACCACATTCAACCTTAATTGCTTCCTTAAAGGCCCTACATCCAAATGCAATCACACAGAAAGTTAGGGCTTCAACCTATGCATTTTGGAGGGACACAACTAAGTTTGTAACAATGCCTGTTAGAGCCAGTCTGCCTATAAGGGTTAATTTGATGGGCCCCTTCCCAAGATCTAACTTTCTTTTTTTTTTTAACTTTTATTTAATGAATATAAATTTCCAAAGTACAGCTTATGGATTACAGTGGCTTTCCCCCCCACCATTACTTCCCTCCCACCTGCAACCCTCCCATCTCCCGCTCCCTCTCCCATTCTATTCGCATCAAGATTCATTTTCAATTATCTTTATATACAGAAGATCAATTTAGTATATATTAAGTAAAGATTTCAACAGTTTACACCCACACAGAAACACAAAGTGTAAAATACTGTTTGAGTATAAGTTATATCATTAATTCACATTGAACAACACATTAAGGACAGAGATTCCTATAAGGAATAAGTGCACAGTGACTCCTGTTGTTGACTTAACAATTTGACACTCTTTTTATGGCGTCCGTAATCTTCCTAGGCTCTTGTCATGAGTTGCCAAGGCTATGGAAGCCTTTTGAGTTCGCCGACTCTGATCTTATTTAGACAAGGTCATAGTCAAAATGGAAGTTCTCTTCTCCCTTCTTTGATGGCCCATTCTTTCCACTGGGATCTCACTCACAGAGATCTTTCATTTAGTTTTGTTTGTTTGTTTTTTGCCAGTGTGTCTTGGTTTTCCATGCTTAAAATACTCTTCAGCCAGATCCGAATGCCTTAAGGGCTGATTCTGAGGCCAGAGTGCTGTTTAGGACATCTGGCATTCTATGAGTCTACTGTGTATCCCGCTTCCCATGTTGGATTGTTCTCTCCATTTTTAATTCTATCAGTTAGTATTAGCAGACACTAGTCTTGTTTATGTGATCCCTTTGACTCTTGGACCTATCATTCTCTCTAACTTTCTTTCTTACTGTTTTTCCCCTTACTCAATCCATGCTGACTCTACTGGTCTTCCTCCTGTTGCTTATACACTGTAAGCAAATTCAGTCTCTTAGACTTAGGCTTGCTTCTCCTGCTTGGAATATTCTTCCATCAACATATATCTACAAAGTGCAGTAGGTCCTCTTCTGTCTACATTGTATATAGGTCAGGATCCATCACTCCCTGGGCTTCAGATACTATCTAAATGCTGATTTCATAGTGCTTACAGTAAAAATTTTAAAACAATCTTATCTTTATACTAGATCATGATACTTACAAAGCAGGCAAATTATTTACCTTGGAATCTCTGCATTGCCTAGGGAAGCATGGACAGGGGATGCCAGCATCCTGTATTGGAGTGCAGCTGCTCTGTTTCAGATCCAGCTCCCTGTTAATTCACCTGAGAGAGCAAGGGAAGCTGGTCCAAGTGCTTGGGCCCCTGCCACCTATTTGGTAGACTTAAATAGAATTACAGGCTCCTAGCTTCAGCCTGACCCAGCCCCAGCCATTGGAAACATTTTGAGTGTGAACCATCAAATGGAAATCTCTGTTCTCTCTCTGTTGCTCTGCTTTCAAATAAATAAATAAACTTTTTTTTTTTTTTAAAAGGACTTATTTGGGGGCCGGCGCCATGGCTCACTTGGTTAATCCTCCACCTGTGGCGCTGGCATCCCATATGGGTGCAGGGTTCTAGTCATGGTTGCTCCTCTACCAGTCCAGCTCTCTGCTGTGGCCTGGGAAGGCAGTAGAGGATGGCCCAAGTACTTGGGCTCCTGCACCCACATGGGAGACCAGGAAGAAGCACCTGGCTCTTGGCTTCAGATAGGCATAGCTCTGGCCGTAGCGGCCATTTGGGGGGGTGAACCAATGAAAGGAAGACCTTTCTCTCTGTCTCTCTCTCTCACTGTCTAACTCTATCTGTCAAATAAATAAATAAATAAATAAAAGGACTTATTTGAGAAACAAGAGTGAAGGGATAACAGAAAGAGACATGTATAAATATCAGGCCCCATAAAAACCAAGATTCAGCCCTTCCTTGAGATCTTGAGGCTCATGGGAAATGGTTACTCTCCTGTTAGGGAAGAAGAAACCACCAGTTTGTGGCTAGCTGAGTTCAGTGGCTGCACTGTCGGCTGGGAGAAGGAGCTGTTACTAGCCTGGGAAACCCACTTTGAGTTCTCTGAGCCATTTTTGGACAGTTCTGCTCTGTGTAGTGCAGTACTCAAAAAACAACAACAAAAAATATGTCTCTTCACAGTTCATTACTTAAAATATGTCAGCATTCAAATTCAATTTTAGAAATGTAAATTAAATAGGAAAACAAAGCAAAAGAGACTGCCCACATATACATCATAGTAGCATTTCATTCCTTTTCAATGAAAGTTATCTCTCATTGATGAACTCTTGATCCATTCATGTCAATGAAAATGTTTTAGTGTATCCTTGAGAATGACTCAGGAAAATTTTACTTGAGGAGATTAAATTAATGTTTGATTTATTAAGGTTAAAATTTAAAAATATTTTTCTTCTTAAACTTTTGACTTCAATTATAAATCAAATTATTAATTTATAAGTCTGACAAATGTAACAGCTACTTTTAATAGTTGCTTTAAGAAGTCTTTGATTAATATTGGGCCTTATTTATAATTTTAGTTAAATATTTCAATTGTCTGATAAACTTCCCAAATATTTATGTGGCTCTTACAAATCTAAAAATTTAGTATGCATGTATTTGTATATATATTTATATTGAGTCTCAGGGTTCTTTTTAATTTTATTTATTTTTATTTGAGAGGTAGAGTACAGAGAGAGAGAGGAAGAGACAGAGAGAAAGGTGCCCATATAGGATGCTGGCACTGCAGGCTGCGGCTTAGACTACTATGCCATAGTGCTGGCCATCTCAGGTTGTTTTGAAAAGATAAAACACTGGGCTGGCGCTGTGTCACAGTGGGTTAAAGTCCTGGCCTGAAGCACAGGCATCCCATATGGACGCCAGTTTGAGTCCCGGCTGGTCCTCTTGCGATCCAGCTCTCTGCTAGGGCCTGGGAAAGCAGTAGAAGACGGCCCAAATCCTTGGGCCCCTGCACCCACATGGGAGACCTGGAAGAAGCTTCTGGATCCTGGTTTCAGATCCGTGCAGCTCATGTCATTGTGGCCATCTAGGAGTGAACCAGCGGATGGAAGATCTCTCTCTCTCTCTCTGTTTCTACCTCTCTCTGTAACTCTGCCTTTCAAATAAATAAAATAAATCTTTTTAAAAAATGTTACAAAATATAATTCCACACTGGAGTATTAAAAAAAATAAAATACTAGGGATGATGCTATGGCATAGAAGGTTAAGCCTCTACCTGCAGTGCCAGCATCCTATATGGGTGCCAGTTCGAGTTCTGGCTGCTGTACTTCCAGTCCAATTCCCTGCTAAAAGCTTGGGAAAGCAAGTCCATGGATCCCTGCACCCATGTGGGAGACCCAGAGGAAAATCCAGGCTCCTGGCTTCAGCCTGGCCCACACATGACTGTTGTACCCATTTGAGGTGTGAATCAGTGGATGGAAGATCTCTCTCTCTCTTCTTCTCTCTCTCTCTCTCCTCTCTATCTCTGCTTTTCAAATTAAAAAATAAATAAATGTTTAAAAAAAGATAAAATGTTATTTATAAAACTAACACTGTCTGGCACCTTTCAACTTAAAGTTACAAACCTGAAGCAATGAGACATTTTACATTGGAATCAAAAGGATAATCTGTAACACTAAATACGCCAAATGCCTTAAAACATTAAAATATACCAAGGACAACATACTTCCAAAACTAATGTAAAATATTAATACTATGATTTTTATTTGTTTCCTCATCATTCTATGTCTTTTAAAAAATATTTTACTGAGCAGCAGAGACAGAGAGAGAGTGACAGTTAAGAAGAAAGAACTCCCACCTGCTGCTTCACTACTCCCCAGATGCCCACAACAGCCAGGGGGCTCAGTCTGGGAGTTGAAAATGCAATCCAGGTCTCCCATGAGGATGACAGAAACCTCACCGCTGCCTCCCAGGTTCTGCAGCAGCATGAAGCAGGAATCAGGATCCACAGCTTGGGCATAGCGGGTAAGGCCACCGCCAGCAATGCTGGCATCCCGTATGAGCGCAAGTTCAAGTCCCGGCTGCTCCACTTCCGATTGAGCTCTCTGCTATGGCCCGGGGAAGCAGTAGAAGATGGCCCAAGTCCTTGGACCCCTGCACTCGTGTGGAAGGCCCAGAGAAGCTCGTGGCTCCTGGCTTAGGATCTGCACAGCTCCGGCCATTGCAGCCAATTGGGGAGTGAACCAGCAGATGGAAGACCTCTCTCTCTCTCTCTCTCTCTCTCTCTCTCTCCTCTCTCTGTGTAACTCTGAATTTCAAATGAATAAATACATTTTAAAATAAAATGACATTCTAATAAATGCTGATACATTTGTCAGAAGTCTATAGCTTACTTTTAAAAAAAAGATTTATTTATTTGAAAGATATTTATTTATTTGAAAGATAGAGTTACAGAGAGAGGTAGAGACAGAGAGAGAGGTCTTCCATCCACCGGTTCACTCCCCAGATGGCCACAATGGCTGGAGCTGCGCCTATCCAAAGCTAGGAGCCAGGAGCTTCTTCTGGTTCTCCCACGTGGGTGCAGGGGCCCAAGGACTTGGGCCATCTTCTACTGCTTTCCCAGGCCATAGCAGGGAGCTCAATCGGAAGTGGAGCAGCCGGAACTAGAACCAGCGCCCATATGGGATGCCTGTGCTTCAGGCCAGGACTTTAACCTGCTGTACCACAGCACCAGCCCCTATAACTTACTTTTAATGTAAGATACTGCTGATAGGGGGTCCAGCCTGTGCTTGTATATTCTAGAATGTCAGTTCTAACACCTTCTATAAGTAATGCAAGTCACATTTCAGCCCACATTCTGGGGGTAGAGGAATTGGATTCTACCTTTGGAGCAGTGGAGTGGTGGGCAGCTGTTTTAGAAACAGTCTGAAATCTACTGCAGTCCACCCTTTGGCAACAACACTGCTTGCCTTCCACATGAGAAATATGTTGATTCCTATCACTGCTCACCCACCCACAGCTCCTCCCATTACTCTGCTGGCTCGTGGTCCAGGATCTGGTCATCTGTATTAGGTCTAGATGTAGATGAGAATCCTCAGGTTCAGTTAATCTGGATTTGGAGACCTTCGTATTAATTACACCTTCTGCACCTTCCCCTTTCATTCTCACTTCTCCCCCCATACCCAGTGTACACTGATGAGAAAGGATAGCATAACAGCAATAGGCAGGAGGAGATGAAAGACATACAGTAGTCACTGATGCTCAGTGCTATGGTTTGAATATGATCTGGCTCCAAACTCATGGAGACTTTTAAACATATTTATTTGAGATGGACACACACTGGGAGCCAGGAACTCAACCCATCTCTGTCAGGGGGATCACAAAATCCAAGTACTTGAATTATATCACCTCTGCCTTCCAGGGTCTTCGTCAGCAAGAGTCAGGAGCCAGAACCAGGTATCAAACCCAGACACTCCAACTGGCAGGCAAGCGTCTTAACCAGCATCTTAGCTGCAAGGCTAAAGCCCATAGACATGTACACACTAACTGAAACGTAGATATTTAAACCCCAAAGCCGTAAATTAGTGAGACTAAGAGGGTGGAAACCTAACCCAGCTATGGCGTTCTGGAAGTGGGCCAGCTGGGAGATCTTTCAGTCATGGAGGGTGTGGCCTTGGGAGGTAATTCTTGCAGGAGAGGTTGATCACACAAGCTCTAGTTGAGCTTAGCTGCTCTCTTGGCTTCCTGGCTTGCCAAGCGATCCTTCCTCTGCAAACTGCCCATCATTGTCATCCCCCACCCTCACAGAGGCCAAACCAGTGGGTCCTCATAGGGTCCAAACCTATCTTGGACCTGAGCCTCTAAAGCTGTGAGCTAAATAAACTTTTTCTTTTCTAAAATTAATTGTCTCGGGTATTTCAGTGTAGTGATGAAAAGCTGATCAATTCACTTAGCACTCTGAAATCTGGGCAGAGAATATGACACATTCCCCAAACTTCGGGGACAAATCCCAGTTGTGTTCTCTGGGAGTTTTCCAAAGTCATTGTTGTGTTGATTCTTGGCTTTGGCCTCTTTTTTGCACTTCAGTCATAGTTTGTGTTCCATAAGTTATTCTCACAGCCTGTGTTTTCCTTTAGAAGTTAGAGGGCCAGGGCTTCCTTTAGCACTGTCTCTCAGTGTAAGGCGATGGTGTTTTTACCAGGGCAATTCTCTTAACACATTTGGAATTTTTTGCAAATCATTTCACTCCATGCCTTAACACCAGTAGTAATCATTCCTTCCAAGATAGCCCTGCCTGTATTTGGGGCACACCAAGTTGCCCCAGCACAACACCTTTGTGCGTCTAAAAAGTGCATCTGTATGAATCTCAGGATCTGTAACTCATCTCCTTCAGTTTTTCTGCCTCTTAAACAAAAGAGAAAGTTTTGTTTTGTTTTGTTTTTTAATTTGAAAGTGTGATAGAGAAGTGGAAACAGAGAGAAACATATCTTTCATCCATTGATTCGCTCCCCAAATGTTAGCAACAGCTGTGGCTGGGCCAGGCTGAAGCCAGGAGCCAGGAAGACATCTGGGTCGCCCACATGGTAGCAGGGACCCAAGTTCTTGGACCACCATCTGCCACCTTCCTAGGGACATAAGCAGGAAGCTGGATCAGAAGCAGAGTAGCTGGGATTTGAACAGCATCACAAGATGAGATGTGGGCATGCAAGTGGCAGCTTGATCTGCTACACCACAACACTTGGCTCCAGGGAGCAGGGTGTATTTACCAAGGGTCTTTTTTTTTTTTTTTGACAGGCAGAGTGGACTGTGAGAGAGGTAGAGACACAGAGAAAGGTCTTCCTTTACTGTTGGTTCACCCTCCAATGGCCGCCACGGCCAGCACACCATGCTGATCTGAAGGCAGGAGCCAGGTTCTTATCCTGGTCTCCCATGGGATGCAGGGCCCAAGGACCTGGGCCATCCTCCACTGCACTCCCTGGCCACAGTAGAGAGCTGGCCTGGAAGAGGGGCTACCAGGACAGAATCCGGCGCCCCGACCGGGACTAGAACCTGGTGTGCCGGCGCCGCAGGCGGAGGATTAGCCTATTGAGCCATGGCACCGGCCACCAAGGGTCTTATGGCTGCTTTTCTGACTTGATCTTAACTATTTTAGTGGCAGAAATCTGGATTTGGACTTTTTCCTGATAACATTTCTTACTTTGAGGTTTTTTTGTTGTTGTTGTTACTGAAAAGAATGACCTAAGCTTTTTACGTCCTCTAAATTTTGCTTAAAATCTGAAAATCCTTGTTTTTAAACCATTGTCTTTCTCTTATATCATTGTTTGTGTTGCTAAAAGAAACCATTTTGAATGTTCTGCCTGGAGATCTCAATAAATAAGTCATAGATTTACTGGGGCACCATTGACATCAAGGCTTCTGGGAATGTGGGAGGCGGGATATGGGGTACAGCAGTATCTCCAACTGCCTTTAATTGGTAGAACTACCAGTATTTACAAAAGTACTCTGAAAATTGCTAACTGGTAAACTCAAGGCATCCTGCAATATGTACACTCTCAGTCCTTATCACAGTGTCTGGCATGTAATAGATTCTCAGTAAACACTTGTCAGGAAAATCAGTGCTTACACACAGATGACAGGTTTACTAGTTGTTCTTTTACTCTGTGCTTTGAATTCTCCTTTCTAGTCTCCAATAATAATTTTCTCATCACCTCTGCGGTTTCCAGTCGTGCTGTTTTGGGGGCTGACACTGTGGTGTAGTGGTTTAAGCCGTCACTGGCATGCCACATGGCAGTGCCAATTTGAGTCCTGGCCAGTCTGCTTCTGATGCAGCTAACTGCTGAAGCACCTGGGAAGGCAGCAGATGCCCCTGCCAACCATGTGGGAGATCCAGATAGAACTCCTGGCCTGGCTGTTATGACCATTTCAGGAGTAAACCAACAGATGGAAGATAATACTTTCTCTGACTCTGTCTCTATCTCTCTTTTTGTATGTGTGTCTCCCTCTCTGTTGCTCTGCCTGTCACATACATACATATAACATAGATCTTTAATGTTGTTTTTGCTGGTTTTCCAGTCTTCATCAACTGCCTGCTCACTGCCTGTCTAGTCTCTCCCAAGAGCTCCTTGTGTTCTATTCTCTGTCCACGACCTTGTCCAAGAACTATCGCTGCATATTTTGAGGATTTTGTTATACCTGAACTCCACAATTGGAACCAGCTTTTGTCTGAGTTATCTGTTGCTGAGGGTCAAGCCTAAAGCAAGCACTACTGAGGAAGGAGAGGAGATGTTGTGTCATGGTGGGCAAGCAGCCTCCAGGGATGCCTGCCTCCCACATAGGAGTGCCTGGTCTGGGTCCCAGCTGCTCTGTGCTTCCCATCCAACTTCCTGCTGATGTGTCTGGGAGGCTGCATAGGGTGGCCCCAGCACTCGGGGTCCTACCACCCACATGGGAGACCAAGAAGGATTTCCTAGCTCCTGCCTTTGGTCTGGCCTAGTCACAGCCATTGTAGGCATTTGGAGAGTTAGCCAGCAGATGGAGGATCTGTCACTCCCTCTCTCTATGTCACTCTGCCTTTCCAAATAAATAAATAAATAAATCTTGGAAAAAAAACCACCATATACTTTTTCATGGTTATGTGAGGCAACAAGATGCAAACTCAGTCCACAGAGTTTGGCGAGGTTCACTCGCAGGGCTGCCTTCAGCTGGGAGCTCACCTGAGGCTGAAATGTTTACCGTGGTTACTTAAAAGAAAGGCCCATGGCAGCTAAGTATAACTTTTGCCACAGATCCTTAGTCAGGGTAGCCTAGATTTCTCTGGATGGGAGGAATAGCATGTATGCCAAGGATAGAGAAAAATTGTTGGTAGCCATTTTTGGATATTAGCTCTTGGAGCCCTGCTATTAGTTTGGATGTCCCCCTAAAGGCCTATTTGTTAAAGATTTGGTTCCTAATCTTTATTGTCTTATTTTAATGGTTAATGGTTAATCTTTCTTGTCTTATTGTAGTGATTAATGGATTAATTGTAAGTGTTGATGTAGTAAAGGTAGAAGCTCAATCTGATATGGTATCTGAAGGCAGGACCTTTGAGAAGTGACTAGACTAGATTAGATTGTTAGGGTGGAGCCCCCATGATCATGATCAAATCCTGGTGGTTTTCTAAGAAACACTGCACAGACATGGTTTAAAGGTTTTCTGCTTGTCTCTCTTTTTTCCTGGCTCTTCACATGATCACATTTCAGCTCACACTCTGCCACTGCCACCCTCCAGCCTCACCAGATGACTGAGCCAATGGGGCCTGCCTGCTCTTGAACTGTGACCCTTCAAACTGTGAGCTAAAATAAACCTCTTCCCTTCCTAAGCAGCCTCCTTCAAGTGTTTGTCACAGTGATGAAAAGTGACCAATACCACTTACATGTTTTTGTTGATTGTACTGCTCAAGAAGTCGCATTCAAATACCTTGAATTCACACAACTGCTTTAAACCTGCATTCCACTATTTACTATATTCTGATAACAATGCCAGAAAAGCATACATAAATCTGTTCTATTATTTTGATTCTCTTGGCTTCCACTTTAGTTTATTTTCATATTTATTTATCTATTTGCGAGGGAGAAAGAGAAAGTAAGCACCAATCTACTGCCTCACTTTGCAAATACTCTTAATAGTTGGGGCTGAGGCAGGCCAAACCTGGGAGCCAAAACCCAATTTGGGTCCTTTTTTCTTAAAAAAAATATATCTTGAAAGGCAGATAGACAGATAATAGGAGAGAGAGAGAGAGAACTCTCATATCTGCTTGTTCACTCATCAAATGCTCACAATTGCCAGGGCTGGGCCTGGCTGAGCTGGGAGTCATGAATTTAATCTGGGTTTCCCACATGGGTGGCAGGCACCCAGATACTTGAACCATCCCCCTAACAGAATGTGTGTTAGGGGGAACTGGAACTATTAACCCTGGGGTCTCTAAACCATCTACACATTTTTTTTATTTCATCTACACATTTTTATAATAATTAAAATAACATAATTAGATGTGTTTAATGATGTATGTAATATCTGTGATGACTACCGTACCTAAACATTATGAATCACAGGAAGCAAGTGACTCACACAAGTAGTTGTCACTCATCATAAACAATTAAATGAAATTTTTATTTTCCTCTTATTGATTCATTTCTCTCACTGGCACCAATGTCTATGAAATTTTTGATACCCTGTGGCATTTCACCACTGTTATCATCACATAGGTTGCCATTGGTCTTCCATATTACTTTTGGATAGTTGATGTTGGCAGTTTTGGGGGGAATGCAAAGAGATTCCATTTCTCCACTTCCTTCTCCAACTATGGTGAGAATCTAGGTTTCCTGTACCCTTCGCTTGAGAACTAGTGCTGCCTGCCGTCCTCTGTGCCCTTCTTCTGGCAATCTTGATGTATTAGATTGATGGTCAGCAAGTATTCACTCCATTTCCCTCCAAACATTGGGTGTGCTCTGCTTCACTGCTCCACTGACCTAGGGCTTGTCTATGTGATTTTGCCTTAGCCAAAAATATGAGTGGAAATTATGAGAGCAGAGGCTTTTACATATGCATGTCCTGTCTTTTTGTGCTTTGGTGATCTGACCTGGCTAGTTACTGTAGAAACACATGGAGTACACCTGAACCCAATCTGTAAACTGAAGCCTGGAACACAGAGGCCAGAGATAAGAATCTTGCTTACCCTGCCCAGGAACAACCAACCGACCCACAGACCTGTAAGGGGAAAATGAATACGTGAAGTCTTAAACTCCTGGTTTGAGGGGACTTACTTGGTGCCATTTTTGTAGGAACAGCTGACTAAAACACTGCCTTCTCTCCTCATCCAGGAGTCTGGGGGCCAAGTGGATTGGGGCACTACACACTTTGTGTCTAGAGGTTGTATTTTT
This sequence comes from Lepus europaeus, assembly GCF_033115175.1. NCBI lineage: Eukaryota > Metazoa > Chordata > Mammalia > Lagomorpha > Leporidae > Lepus > Lepus europaeus. The sequence continues at coordinate 114,643,796 of NC_084832.1, forward strand.
ACAGCTGGGGCAGGGGGAATATCGAACACTTACCCTTCGGGAGAACTGGGACAGTCAGACTAAGGAACGGGAGAGGGAACATGGTGCACTAACAGTGACACCTGGATCTCTGGAAGTAATGAATCTCAGGGCTGAGAAATGTTAAAGGATCGTAAATTAGGAGTAATGGAACACTGAGTCTGTTATATGGTATACACTAAATAAAAATGATTACTTTCTTATTAAAATTATTAATTAGAGGCCGGTGCCGCGGCTCACTAGGCTAATCCTCCGCCTTGCGGCGCCGGCACACCGGGTTCTAGTCCCGGTCGGGGCACCGATCCTGTCCCGGTTGCCCCTCTTCCAGGCCAGCTCTCTGCTGTGGCCAGGGAGTGCAGTGGAGGATGGCCCAAGTCCTTGGTCCCTGCACCCCATGGGAGACCAGGATAAGCACCTGGCTCCTGCCATCGGATCAGCGCGGTGCGCCGGCCGCAGCGCGCCTACCGCAGCGGCCATTGGAGGGTGAACCAACGGCAAAAGGAAGACCTTTCTCTCTGTCTCTCTCTCTCACTGTCCACTCTGCCTGTCAAAAAAAAAAATATATTAATTAGGGACCACTGTTGTGGCTCAGCAGGTTAAGCTGCCAACTGCGATGCCGGATCTCATATGGGCACTTGTTGGAGTCCTGGCTTCTTCTTCCTTCTTCTTTTTTTTTCTTCATCTTCCTTAAAGATTTATTTATTTATTTGAAGGGCAGAGTTACAGAGAGAAAGAGAGAGAGAGAAAGGAAAGACAGAGAGAGCTTGCAGTTGCTGGTTCACTGCCCAGATGTTCACAACAGCTGGGACTGAGCCAGGGTAAAGCCAGGATCTTTATCTGTATCTCTTACGTGGGTGTAGCCAAGGAATTGGGCCATCTGCTGCTGCTTTTCCAGGTACATCTGCAGGGAGCTGGATGGGAAGTGGAGCAGCTGGAGGCTTAACTAACTATGCCAAAGCACCGGCCCCTGGCTTCTGATCCAATACCCTGCTAATGTGGCTGGGAAGGCAGAGGAGGATGATGTGAGTGCTTGGACCCCTGCTACCCACGTAGGAGACCCTGATGGAATTTCTGGCTCCTGGCTTAGGCCTGGCCCAGTCCTGAATGTTGCAACCACTTGGGGAGTGGAAAATCTCTCTCTGTGTCTCTCCATTTCTCTGTAACTGCCTTTCAAATAAAGTAAATAAATCTTTTTTTTTTTAAGTATTAATTAGGGACCGATGTTTAGTCTAGCAGTTAAGATGCTGCTTAGGACAGCCAAGGACTGTGTTTGACATCAAGTTCTGGCCTCTGACTCCAGTTTCATGTAGACCCTGGGAAGCAGCAGCAATGACTCAAGCAACTGGGTTCCTGCCACCCATGTGGGAGATCTGGTTTGAGTTCCTGGCTCTCAGCATTGGCCTAGACCCAGCCCAGGCCATTGAGGGAATTGGAGAGCATGAACCAGAGCATGGAATCTTTCAGTTTTCCTGTTTTTGTTTCTGTTTATTTCTACTCTCAAGAAAAAGGATTAAATAAAATATTTCCAATAGGTCAGAGAACATGTCTATCACATTCATATCCACAGCAGAGTGTTTATGTATATTAGTTCATAGATAAACATTGGTAGGATGTTGAAAAATTAAAGAGAATACAAAGGAGCCAAGTGTGGCCTAAGGTGGTTACAGGAGCTCCTAGAATTCCCCATAATTCACTCATTCTTATCTAAAAGTTACTAAGATCTATATGCTTTAGCACCAGCTCTATGTTTAATTTAATATTAGGCACAAGCAACAACAGATCCACAAATAAGATGGAAAGAATTTTTTTGGAAATTATTGGAAAATGTTTAATATTGAATAGATAATACATCATTTTATAATTTTGGCTTTCATACAGAGGGGAATGTCTGGGAAGATATTAGATGGTTGTGAGCCAAGGAATGTCACGATTGACCTTTCAAAGTGATGACTCTAATTGGTATGTTAAAAAAAAAAAGATAGTAAAGGGAAGAAACAGGGAGATGATTTAGGAAGGTGATGCAATAAGCTAGATGAGATATGATCGTGGCTTGGACAGCCTAGTAGTAGCAATGCAGATGATGAGATATGATGACAATCTGGGTTCTGAATCTCACAACAAAGTTTGTTGGACAGATGGAATATAAAACAGGAAAGAAAGAAGCAATAAAAAAATGGGACCATAGACCATACTTTCAGAGCAACTGCTTTAAACATGTAAGTGTCATTATGTTCACATGACTGTGTGTGTGTGTGTGTGTGTAGATGTATCTATACACACTTACACTACACACAGGTTGAGTATCCAGAAGTGTTTGGATTAATTTTTTGGATTTTTGAATATTTGTCTTTATCTCTGTTTATTTCTTGGGAATGGGATCCAAGTCTAAACACAAAATTCATTTATGTTTCATATACATTTCACACATATAGCCTGAAGGAAATTTTATACAATATTTTTAGTGTGCTTGCATTTTTTACTGTGACCAGTCACAAGAGGGCAGAACATGAATTTTCTTCTTCTTCTTTTTTTTTTTTTAAGATTTTACTTATTTATTTGAAAGGTAGAGTTGCAGACAGAGAGAGGGAGAGACAGAGAGAAAGGTCTACCATTTGCTGGTTCACTCCCCAAGTGGCCGCAATGGCCACAGCTGGGCTGATCCAAAGCCAGGGGCTAAGAGTTTTTTCAAGTCTCCCATGCTGGGTCCAAGGGCCCAAGCACTTGGACTATCTTCCATTGCTTTCCCAGTCCATAAACAGAGATATGGATTGGAAGAGGAGCAGCCAGAACGGGCACTAGCACCCATACGGGATGCTGGCACTGCAGGCAGAGGCCTACCCCACTACACCACAGCACTGGTCCCCAGAACTGGAATTTTCTACTTGTGTCATGTTGGCGCACAAAACATTTCAGATTTTGAAGCATTTTTTATTTTGGATTTTGCATGCTTAACTAATATGATTGTACATGCTGAAGGTTATGTAGGAGAGATATATTTATACAAAAGTATGATTTCATGACACACAATTTATTGAATTTTTCTGTTTTGTGATGCTTATCAAAACTTACTTAATACAATAATATTTAAAGATTGGGTTTATGTTGAATATGGTCATTGACTACATTCTTGTGAGCAGAGTCAACACCCATCACTTCCGGAGCAAAGCTTTCAAACATTTGGTGTGTACTTCCTGTTCTTCCCCTTTCTGTCAATGGGAACACTGAGTCACTTGTGATTTGAATTCAAGTCAAAGAGAACCCTAGGGCAGAGGTTGTCAATCAGGGTCATGAACTTGAGCGGGAAAATATTACATTCTTATTTCCACTAGCCTCTAACTGAAATTATTTTCTTGATTATGAATGTAGACAACAAACCACAGTGTAGTATTAATGATATCTATGAAATCGCCCTCCAAAAGAATATTTTCATGTTGATGCTGGACAATGAGGGCTGCCCAGTATACAGGTCCCTTGCTTTAAGAAGGAATTCAGGAGCAAGTGAGAGAACAGCCAACAGTGAGCTGCAAAGGTTTTATTGAGGAAACAAAGTTACAGAAACCAAAGGCAAAGTGGGACCTACTCAGAGGGAGTGGCTGCAACTCTGACTTGTGTTTAACATTATATGAGTCTGTTAATGTAAGGAGAGGTGCATTCTAATAAAGGGGAGATATGGTTTTTCTGGGGAATAGGTGGAGATTTCCCGGAATCTAGTTACTAGCTCTGTTACTCCTTATGTTGGCCTATGTTTCCTGTCATAGTGGTTGGTAGGTATGTCACTTAGTATGCTAATGTATTACCATGTCCATATAATGAGCTGCAGGTCAATCTAGGTCAGCCTTAGCCCTCTAAACTGGTGTGATCCTGGTCCAGCAGGGGATATATTTGTCTTCAGAGCAAGAGGAACTAGACTCATATCCTGTAAGCCCTCAGATAATTGGAACTATTATCTCCAGGTGGCTTGACTGCTTCCTCTACCTCCTGTATTAGAATATTAGAATTCTTTTTATATCCCTCTCTCATTAGTTTCAATCCTACTTCAAAGTCATGATAGTTATTGATTTGTTGGTAGATTATGTTGATAAAATTAAAAATATATTTGTCATTTTGGCACAATTAATTTATTTACTTATCTTTTTTGAAAGGCAAAGAGACAACTTCCATCTGCTGGTTCACTCCGCAGATACCCACAGCAGCCAGGGAGGAACTGAAGCCAGGAGCCAGGAACTCAATTCCGTATCTCACATGTGAATAGAGGAACCCAACTCCTTGATCCACTTTTTTCCCCCATAAACCTTTCATTTAAGGAATACAGACTTATACATTTCATAATTACAACTGTAAGAAGATAGTGATTCTTCCTACCATACCTGACCTCCCACCCTTCTTTCTCCTCCCTCTCCTATTCTCATTCTTATTTTTAACTAATATTTATTCTCAATTAACTTCATACACATATGATTATGATATATTAAGAGTTCAACAAACAGTATGAAAAAAAAAATGGTTCCTCAACAGTTGAGACAAGGGCTGTTCAAAGTCATTGTTTCTCAAAATGTCAGTTTCACTCCTGTAGATTGTCATTTAAGTGCACTATTAGTTATCACAGGTCAAGGAGAACATATATTTGCTCTTTGGGGACTGGCTTATTTCACTACATATGATGTTTTCCAGTTCCATCCATTTTATTGCAAAGGATCAGATTTCATTTTTTTTAACCGTTGTGTAGTATTTCATTATGTACATATCTAATAACTTTTTTATCCAGTAATCACTTGATGGGCTTTTGGGTTGATTCCATATCTTAGCTATTATGAATTGAACTGCAATAAACAAGGGGGTACAGATAACTCTTTCATATGCTTATTTCATTTCCCTTGGGTAAATTACCAGGAGTGGGATGGCTGGGTAATATGATGGGTCTGTATTCAGATTTCTGAGGTATCTCAATACTGACTTCCATAGTGACTTTACAAGTTTACATTCCCAGAAACAGTGGATTAAGGTACTTTTCCCTCACATTCTCACCAGTATTTGTTGTTCATTGATTTCTGTTTGAAAATCATTCTAACAGGAGTGAGGTGAAACTTCATTGTGGTTTTTTTTTTAAGATTTATTTATTTATTTGAAAATCAGTTACACAGAGAGAGGAGAGGCAGAGAGAGAGAGAGAGAGAGAGAGAGAGAGAGGTCTTCCATCTGATGGTTCACTCCCCAGATGGCCGCAATGGCTGGAGCTGCGCCGATCCAAAGCCAGGAGCCAGGAGCTTCTTCCCGGTCTCCCACATGGGTGCAGGGGCCCAAGGAGTTGGGCCATCTTCTACTGCTTTCCCAGGCCATAGCAGAGAGCTGGATCAGAAGAGGAGCAGCAGGGACTAGAACCAGCGTCCATATGGGATGCTGGTGCCTCAGGCCAGGGTGTTAACCTGCTGCACTACAGCGTGGCCCCTCATTGTGGTTTTGATTTGCATTTCCCTGATGGCTAGTGATCCTGAGCATTTTGTTCATGTGTCTGTTTGCCATTTGGAATTCTTATTTTGAAAAATGCCAGTTTAAGTGCTTTGTCCATTTCTTAACAAGGTTATTTGTTTTGTTGTTGTTGAGTTTCTTGATCTCTTTATATATTCTGGTTATTAATCCTTTATCAGTTGCATAGTTTGCAAATAATTTCTCACATTCTGTCAGTTGCCTCTTCACTTAACTGAGTGTTTCTTTTGCAACACAGAGCTTCTCAATTTGATTTAATCCCATTTCTCAATTTTCACTTTGATTGCCTGTGCCTCTGGGGTCTTTTCCAAGAACTCTGCCTGTGCCAATGTCTTGCAGGGTTTCCCCAATGTTCTCTAGTAATTTGACCATATTGGATCTCAGATTTAGCTCTTTAATCCATTTTGAGTGGATTTTTGTGAAAGGTGTAATGTAGGAGTCTTGCTTCATAGTTCTGCACTGGAGACCCAGTTTTCCCAGAACCATTTGTTTAAGAGACTGTCCTTGCTCTCCAGGAATTGATTTCAGCTGCTTTGTCAAAGATAAGTTGGTTGTAGATGCATGGATTGATTTCAGATGTTTCTATTTTTTTAAGTATTTTAATTGAAATATAGGATATGAGGGAAGTGTTTCTTTCCGTCTCTCTCTCTCTCTTTTTAAATATTTATTTATCTACTTGAAAGGCAGAGCTATGGAGAGGCAAAGGCAGAGAGAGAGAGATGTCGTCCATCCACTGGTCCACTCCCTAGATGGCCGCAATAGCCAGAACTGTGCTGATCTGAAGCCAGAACTCAGGAGCTCCCCTCAGGCTCCCCAGGCAGTACAAGGGCCCAAGGACTTGGTCCATTTTCCACTGCCTTCCCACACTATAGCGGAGAGACAGATTGGAAGAGGAGCAGCTGGGATCTGCCACAGGCACCACAGGAGGCAGCCTCACGCACCACACAACAGTATCGGCCCCCATTTCTAGTCTGTTCAATTGGTCTATGCATCTGTTTTTGTTGCAGTACCAGGCTTTTTTGGTTATCCTACCCTGTAATATGTCTTGAAATCTGGAATTGTGATGCATCCTGCTTGATTTTTGTTGTATAGATTGTTTTAGATATTGAGGGTCTCCTATATTTCCATATGAATTTCAGCATCGTATTTTCTATCTGAGAAGAATGTCCTTGGTATTTTGATTGGTTTTGCATTGAATCCGTAAATTGCTTTTGGTAGTATGGACATTTTGATGATATTGATTCTTCTAATCCTTGAACATAGAATATTTCTCCGTTTTTTTGCGTCTTTTATTTCTTTCTTTAATATTTTGAAATTCTCATTGTAGAGATCTTTGACATCCGTGGTTAAATTTATTTCAAGGTATTTGATTTCTTTCATAGCTTTTGTGAATGGGATTCATCTTAGAAGTTCTTTCTCAGCCATGACGTTGTCTATGTATACAAAGATTGTTGATTTTTCAACCTAAATGGCCATCAACAGTAGACTGGATAAAGAAATTATGGGATATGTACTCTATAGAATACTGTACAGCGGTAAAAAAAAAAAAATGAAGTCCGGTCATTTGCAACAAAATGGAGGAATCTGGAAAACATTATGCTAAGTGAAATAAGCCAGTCCCAAATGGACAAATATCATATGTTCTTGCTGATCTGTGACAACTAACTGAGCACCTAAAAGAAAACCTGTTGAAGTGAAATGGACACTATGAGAAACAATGACTTAATCAGCCCTTGTCCTGACTGTTGAGGAACAACTTACTATTTTATTCTTTTTAATATAATTTTTGTTCTACTTAATACCATTGGTTGAATTCCTTAACACACAATTATTCTTAGGCATTTAAATTTAACTGAAAAGTGATCCCTGTTAAATGTAAGAGTGGGAATAAGAAAGGGGGGAGATGTACAGTTCGGCACATGCTCACAGGACTTTCCCCTAATGGTAGACCTAGAAATGTGCCAGGGGATTCCAAATCAATCCCATCAAGGTGGCATGTACCAATGCCATCTTACTAGTCAAAGAGATCAGTTTCAGTTCATAATTAATCATAATGATAGGATTAAGTGTCAAAGGGATCACATAAACAAGACCAGTGTATGCTAATAAAAACTGATAAAATTAAAAAAGAGAGAATGATCCAACATGGGAAGTGGGATACACAGCAGACCCATAGAATGGCAGATGCCCTAAACAGCACTCTGGCCTCAGAATCAGCCCTTAAGGCATTCGGATCCGGCTAAAAAGCCCATGAGAGTTTCTCAGGAAAGGAAAGCCAAGACACTATGGAAAAAAAAAAAAAGGCCTAAATGAAAGATCTCTGTAAGTGATCTCTGTGAGTGAGATCCCAGTGGAATGAATGGGCCATCAAAGAAGGAGATACCTTTCTCTGAAGGGAAGAGAGAACTTCCACTTTGACTATGACCTTGTCTAAATAAGGTTGGAGATTGTGAATTCAAGAAGCTTCCATAGCCTTGGCAGCTCATGGCAAGAGTCTTGGGTGATTACTGATGTCATAAATAAGAGTGTCAGTTGTTAAATCAACAACGGGAGTCACTGTATACTTGCTCCCCATGTAGGATCTCTGTCCTTAATGTGTTTTACTATGTGAATTAACAGTAAAACTACTACTCAAACAGTATTTTATACTTTGTGTAACTGTGTGGGTGCAAACTGTTGAAATCTTTACTTAGTATATACCAAGTTGATCATCTGTATCTAAAGATAATTTTAAAAAAAAGATTGTTGATTTTTGTGTGTTGATTTTAAATCCTGCCAGTTTACCAAACTCTTCTATGAGTTCCAATAGTCTCTTAGTGGAGTCTTTTGGATCCCCTATATTTAGAATCATGTCAACTGCAAATAGGGATACTTTGATTTCTTCCTTCCCAATTTATATTCCTTTGATTTATTTTTCTTGCCTTATGGCTCTGGCTAAAACTTCCAGGACTATATTGAATAGCAGTGGTGAGAGTGGGCATCCTTGTCTGGTTCTGGATCTCAGTGGGAATGCTTCCAACTTTTCCCCATTCAATAGGATGCAGGCCATAGTTTTGTCATAAATTGCATTGATTGAGTTGAGAAATGTTTCTTCAATACGCAATTTGCTTTGAGTTTTAATCATGAAAGGGTGTTGTATTTTATCAGACGCTTTCTCTGCATCTATTGAGATAATCATATGGTTTTTGTTCTTCACATTATTAATGTGATGTATCACACTGATTGATGTGCAGATGTTGAACCATCCCTGCATACCAGGGATAAATCCCACTTGGTCCTGTTGAATGACTTTTCTGATGTGTTGTTGGATTCAATTGGCTAGTATTTTGTTGAGGATTTTTATGTGTATTTTCTTCAGGGATATTGGTCTATAGTTCTCTTTCTCTGTTGTATCTTTCAGGTTTAGGAATTAAGATGATGCTGGCTTCACAGAAAGAGTTTGGGAGGATTCCTTCCCTTTCAATTGTTTTGAATATCTTGAGAATTGGAGTCGGTTCTTTAAACATCTGGTAGGGGGCCAGCACTGTGGCACAGCAGGTTAACACTCTGGCCTGATGCACTGGCATCCCATATGGACACCGGTTCTAGTCCTGGCTGCTCCACTTCCCATCCAGCTCTCTGCTATGGTCTAGGAAAGTAGTAGAAGATGGCCCTAGCCCTTGGGCCCCTGAACCTTCGTGGGAGACCTGGAGGAAGCTCCTTGGCCCTGGCTTCAAATTGGTGCAGCTCTGGCCATTGCAGCCAACTGGGGAGTGAACCAATGGATGGAAGACTTCTCCCTCTCTCTGTGTAACTCTGACTTTTAAATAAATAAATAAATCTTTAAAAAAAAATAAACATCTGGTAGAATTCAGCAGTGAAACCATCCAGTCCAGTACTTTTCTTTATTGGGAGAGTCTTTATTATTGATTTAATTTCTGTCTTTATTATTGATCTGTTTAGATTTTCTATGTCTACATGGCCCAATTTAAGTAGGCTGTATGTTTCCAGGAATCTGTCCATTTCTTCTAAGTTTTGCAGTTTGTTGGCTTACAACTCTTTGTCATAATTTCTAATGATTCTTTTTATTTCTGGGTGTCTATTGTTACATATCATTTTTTATCTCTAATTTTATTGATTTGGATCTTCTCCATCCTTTTTTCAGTTAATTGGGAAAATAATGTGTCAATTTTATTTTTTCAAAAAAACAATTCTTCATTTTGCTGATCTTTTACATTTTGGGGAGGGTTTCAATTTTGTTCATTAATTTTAATTTTTCTTTTCTCCTCCTAGTTTCAGGTTTGGTTTGCTGTTGTTTTCCTAGGTCCCTGAGATGCACTGATAGCTCATTTATTTGATGTCTTTGTAATTTCTTGATGTAGGAAGGCACCAATTGGTATGAACTTTCTTCTTAACACCATGTTTGCTGTATTCCATTAGTTTTTATATGTTGTATTGTCATCTTCATTTGTTTCTAGAATTTTTTTTATTTTTCTCTTGAATTCTTCAATGAATGAAGTGTTGTTTTCATTCAGGAGCATGTTGTTCAGTCTCCATGTGTTTGCCTATGTTCTAGAGATTCTTAAGTTATTGACTTCCAGCTTCATTGAGTTGTTTTCAGAAAAGATGCATGTTATTATTTTGATTTGTTTTAACTTGCTGAGACTTGCTTTATTGTCTAGCATGTGGTCAATCCTAGAGAAAGTACCATGCACTGGTGAGAAGAATATGTATTCTGCAATTGAAGGATGGAAAGGTCTGTAGATATCTGTGAGGTCCATTTGGTCTATAGTATTGATTATTTCTGTTGTTTCCTTGCTGATTTTCCATCTGGTTGATCTGTCTATTGCTGAAAGTAGAGTACTGAAGTCCTCCATTACTATTGTATTGGAGTCTATGTCTCCCTTTACGTCCATTATCATTTATTTTAAATAACCAGGTGCCCTATAATTAGTTGCATATATGTTTATAATAGTTACATCTTCCTTGGCTGGCGCCGTGGCTTAACAGGCTAATCCTCCGCCTTGTGGCACCGGTACACCGGGTTCTAGTCCCGGTTGGGGCGCCGGATTCTATCCCGGTTGCCCCTCTTCCAGGCCAGCTCTCTGCTATGGCCTGGGAAGGCAGTGGAGGATGGCCCAAGTCCTTGGGCCCTGCACCCACATGGGAGACCGGGAGAAGCGCCTGGCTCCTGTCTTCAGATCAGCACGATGCGCTGGCCGCAATGGCCATTGGAGGGTGAACCTACAGCAAAAAGGAAGACCTTTCTCTCTGTCTCTCTCTCTCTCTCTCACTATCCACTCTGCCTGTCAAAAAAATATATATAGTTACATCTTCCGGCTGAATTGATCCCTTAATCATTACATAGTGCCTTTTTTTTTTGTCTCTTTTAATAGTTTTTATGTTAAAGTCTATTTGGTCTGATATTAGGATGACTACACTAGCTCTTTTTTGGTTACTGTTAGCATGGAATATCTTTTTCCATACTTTCACTTTCAGTCTGTGTGCATCTCTGTTCGTGAGATATGTTCTTGGAGTCATCAAATAGATAGGTTTTGTTTTTTAATCCATTTAGCCAGTCTGTCTTTTAACCGGATAGTTTAGGCCATTGATATTCAAGGTAAATATTGGTAAGTAATGATTTGGCCCTGCCATTTTGTATAAATATTCCTATTTTTTCCTTTGGATTTCCTTTGTACTTTGGGAGATTTTCCGCCTTCACCTTCTTTTGTAGTGATGACTATATTTCTATGTTTCTGTGTACAACACAGCCTTAAGCATCTTTTGTAAGATTAGACAGGTGGTGACAAATTCTTTCAATTTCTGTTTGTTATGGAAGGTCTTTATTTCACCTTCATTCATAAAAGAGAGCTTTGTGTGGTACAGTATTCTGGGTTGACAGTTTTTTTCTCTTAAGACTTGAAATATTTCTCACCATTCTCTCTCAGCCTGTAGGATTGCTGATGAGACATCTGCTGTGAGTCTTAATTGGAGTTCCTCTGAAAGTGATCTAGTGTTTTTCTTGTGCATATTTTAGAAAATTTTCTTTATGTGTTAGTATGGACAGTCTGATTACAGTGTGTCATAGTGAAGATCCTTTCTGGTCATATTTATTAGCAGTTCTATGTGCTTCCTATACTTGGACATCCCTTTCTTTCTCCAAATCAGGCAAGATCTGTAATTATTTCACTAAAAATGCCTTCTAATCCATCCTCTCTTTCCAAATCTTCAGAACCTCCTAAGACCCATATATTGGGTCATTTGATAGTATCTTATAAATTTCCATCACTGTTTTTTAGTTTTCTAATTTCCTCTCTCCCTTTCTTTCTTTCTTTCTTTCTTTCTTTCTTTCTTTCTTTCTTTTCTCTCTTCTCTTCTCTTCTCTTCTCTTCTCTTCTCTTCTCTTCTCTTCTCTTCTCTTCTCTCTTCTCTTTTCTATTTTGGTCTGATTGTATAATTTCCAGTGATTTGTCTTCTAACTCAGCTATTCTTTCTTCTGCTTCACTGAGTCTTTTGTTAAGGTTTTCTACCGCAATTTTTATTTGGGTTATTGAATTCTTCATTTCCAGCATTTCACTGTTGTTTCTATTTAACATCTCAATTTCATAGGAGAAATTTTCTTTCATATCATGTATGGATTTCATTAGTTTGTAGATTTGCTTCTGTTTACTTCTAAGTAATCCTATGATCAATTTTTTGAATTCCATTTTTGGCATTTCTTCAGTCTCTTCATCCTCATATTCTAGTATTGAAGTGTTATACTCTTTTGAGTGTGTCAGATTATTTTCCTTATTCTTGCTTCTTGAATTTCTGCATTTATTATTATGAATTTGTAGAGATATTTGTTGGTTTCTTTTTTTGTTTTGTTTTGTTTTGTTTTGTAATGGCTTTTATCTTTGGACTATGCCTCTGTAACCTATTAGAGTGTCCACTTTTTCAGTGAATACACAGAGGTGTGTGCTGGGTGTGGCTAGGGAGCTCTGTTTAGTGCTGCAGGGTAAAGGGAGTGTCCAAGTTGACATCTAGGGTGGGTGTGGTAAATCTATTTTTTTTAATCATAGTGGAGGTTTGTTCTGCTCTGTTGGCATAGTCTCGCCCTCACCTCCTCCTCACCTCCTCTCCTCAAAGGAGACCATTGCCTGAGTGCTAGCTCCAGTGGGTAGAATATTTGTCCATACTGCTGTAAGAACCACACAAAAAGGATCTGTGCAGTCCTTAGTGTAAGCACAGATCCCACAGCAATGACCCTCACCGGGGAATCAGGGAGCCCCGAGCTTGTGGAGCTGCCCACAGTGACAGCTCAAAGTCCTAGCCACACCCTGAACCCTCCCAAGTAGCCATAATGTTTTCAAAGTCCCAGGACACAAGCCTCCCACAGTCAGGAGCACCCAACCCCCTGTCAGTTCTCCCAAACAGACTCAGGCATCTCCACTCAGCTGGTTGCTGAGTGCATAGACACAGGCTGGTGCAGCTGTTACATATGTCCAAAATAGTGCCCACTTACTCTTGGCTTGTTACAGGACGCCTCTGCAGGGTCTTCAGGGAGAGAGGAATGTGTCCTCTTTTTATCTCCTCTAGATTGGCAGGTACGCTGTCCCCCACAGGGCTCTGAGCTGGACTCGTGCCAGGCTCTTCCTGCAGCTTTATTGCCAGTGGCTTGAGCTGCTGAAGTCTGGTCTCACCTCACTCTCCAAAGCTGGTGCTGAGGTTCTCGGCTGCTGGGGTTCTGAGTTGTGCATGTCTACACCCTCCACATAGGTACACAGTGTCACTCTAATTTGTGTGAGGTTTCCTCTGCCATTTTCTCCATACTCTCCCCTGAGACTGCACTCTCTCCACTTTTTTTTAAACCATTTTCCCCTAGACTAGAACAGTAAGCTTCCTCCCTGTTCTGCCATCTTGGATCTCCTTGTTGCTACTCCCAATCCATCCATTACCACTGCCTCCTGGGGTGCACATTAGCAAGAATTTCGAATGAGGGAAGTCAGGACTTGAACCACATAATTTAATAGGGAATACAGGCATCCCAAATAGTGACTTTACTTCTACACCAAGTGCCTGCCTTTGTATCACAATTTAGAAAATTATCTTGATAACTGCTAATACCATTTAATTGGTTTCCTTTGAATCCAGATGTAGTTCATCTTATACTTTAAGTGACTCTGAGAGTCCATGCACTTGAACAGGGCACCAAGGAAGTCCACAGCACAAAAATGGTTCAGAACCTTTGTTCTGGGCAACTGTGGGAACACAGGATAGGAGGAGGCAGAGACATTTAATGACTGTGTAGAGCAGAACCACCTAGAAAACTCTGCCCAGTCATTTCACATATGAGACATATGTTGTTACATATGAGAACACTACATAACTACATTTTTAAGCCATTACACACTGGGTTTATTGTAAGAAATATATAGGTTTTATTACTAAATCTGAAATGAGACACCTGCAAATTTGATATCTATGTGATTCGGTAACATAAGGATTAAGCAATTGTAGGAATTTCAGAATTAAGATTGTCTTAAGGTTTACTCTATATCAGTAAAACATATCTATTTGTTAGCTGCTTTGAATTCCTTTTTTGCTTTTAAAATCTATTTTTTGCTTTCACTATGACAATTCTTCACATAGATTCTTTTCTCTTTTTTTTTTAAGGATTTATTTTATTTATTTGAAAGGTAGAATGATGGAGAGAAGTATCTGAAGGTCTGCTCCCTAAATGGCTGCTATGGCCAGGGCTGAACCATGCTAAAGCCAGGAGCCTGGAACTCCATCTGGGTCTCCTATGTAAGTGTCAGGGACTTAAGTGCTTGGACCATTATCCACTGCTTTTTCAGGTGCATTAGTAGGGAGCTGTATCATAACTGGAGCAGATAGGACTTGAACTCTGATATGGCATGCTGGCATCACAAACAGCACCTTAACATACTATGCCCCAGATTGCCTTATATTCATCTTGCAATATTTTGTTCTGGACTTTGGTATAGACTTTGCTTTTTTAAGATTTATGACCCTCTTTAATTCTGAAAAGTTCTATTATCTTTTCAAATGCTAGGTTCCATCATACCATCTCTTCTCTTTTTTCTTTTTTTTTAGAGGATGTAAATAAACAGCCAGATGAAGAGCTGCACCTGTGGGGTGTGGGTGTGTTTGCCAACTTGTTAGCTCCCTGACCCCTATCTTTTAGGATTTTTCTGGAAGTTTCATTACACAGCTATGATTATAACCCCTGGTGATTAGCTCAAGTCCCTCTCCCTTCTCCCCTCCCAGAGAGTGGAGATGGCACTGGAAGATCCAAGCTTCTAATCAATATTTGATATTTCTGGCACCAAGTCCCCATCTTGAGGCCATCTAATAGCCTGCTAAGAGTTGCTTCAATAGAACAAAAGGCACTCCTAACATTTATCACACAGGACATTCCATAGGTTTTAGGAGCTATGTATCAGCACCAGGCACAAAGACCAATAACTGGAGAAGAAAAGGTTCTATCATGGAAGGCCAATTAATAAATGTAGAAGGGGACAGTGGATCTGGTTTAAGACACTGCCTGAGACACCTGTCTCCCGTATGAGAGTGCCTCTGTTTGACTCCATGTCCTACCACCAATTCCTGCTCCTTGCTAATGTACACACTGGAAGGCAGGTGGTACCTCAAGTAATGGGGTCCCTGGCATGCACTTGGGAGGTCTGGATTGAGTTGCCAGCTCCTGGCTTCAGACTGGCCTAGCCCCAGCCATTGCAGGCGTTTGGGAATTGAACCAGCAGATGGAAGCTCTATCTGTCTCTCTCTCTCTCTCCATCTCTCAAATGAATAAAATAAAGTAAAAGCATTTTAAAGATTTGTTTATTTATTTGAAAGCATAATTACAGAGAGGGAGGGAGAGAGAGGGAGAGAAATATCTTCCATCCACTGGTTTACTCCCCAAATGCTTGCAGTGGCTGGGGCTGGGCCATATGGAAGCCAGAAGCCCGTAGCTCCATCTTGGTCTCCCACATGGGTGGAAGGGGCTCAAGCACTTACGCCATCTTCTGCTGCTTTCCCAGGCACATTAACAGGGAGCTGGATCAGAAGTGGAGCAGCTGGAATTCAAACCAGTGCTCATGTGGGATGCACACAATGTAATGCGGACATGTAATAATGCCAGACCCAATAAATTTTTAAATTAAGAAAATTTAATAAATTAATTTTTAAATTAAGAAAATTCACAGCTGGTGCCACGGCTCACTAGGCTAATCCTCTGCCTGCGGTGCCAGCACCCCAGGTTCTAGTCCCGGTTGGGGCGCCAGTTCTGTCCTGGTTTCTCCTCTTCCAGTCCAGCTCTCTGCTGTGGCCCGGGAAGGCAGTGGAGGATGGCCCAAGTGCTTGGGCCCTGCACCCACATGGGAGACTGGGAGAAGCACCTGGCTCCTGGTTTCGGATTGGCACAGTGTGCCGGCCATAGCGGTCATATGGGGGGTGAACCAATGGAAGGAAGACCTTTCTTTCTGTCTCTCTCTCTAACTATCTAACTCTGCCTGTCAAAAAAAAATTCTTTAAAAAAAAATTCACACTGGTTTCACTGATGTAAATAAAATAAATGCAGAGGATATGGTACAAATAGAAAATAATTACTTGTCAAACACCACATTAATAATTGTTTCCGACAAGTATCATCAATATTTGCTGAGAAATAGGATGTTTACATAGTCTTAAAATATCTCCACATAAGATCTTTTTTAATTACAAAGAGGAAAACTGCCGGCGCTGTGGCTCACTAGGCTAATCCTCCGCCTGCGGCGCCGGCACTCCGGGTTCTAGTCCCGGTTGTGGTGCTGGATTCTGTCCTGGTTGCTCCTCTTCCAATCCAGCTCTCTGCTGTGACCCGGGAAGGCAGTGGAGGATGGCCCAAGTGCTTGGGACCCTGCACCCACATGGGAGACCAGGAAGAAGCACCTGGCTCCTGGCTTCGGATCAGCATAGCTCCGGCCGTAGCGGCCATTTGGGGGGTGAACCAATGGAAGGAAGACCTTTCTCTTTGTCACTTTCTCTCACTGTCTAACTCTATCTTTCAAATAAAAAAAAAAAAAAAAGGAAAACTAGTAACTTCACAGTAGAGAAATCTAGTATGCATTATCTTAACCCAGTGAATAAAATTTGCACCATCAGTGAAATATCATCTTAACTTACTAACATGATGCAGTGAGAAGGGAAAAAATCATTTATGTTGTATTGTTTGTCAAAAGCACATAACCTGGATGTCGTCATGAGGAAAAATCAGGTGAACCCATACTGAGGACATTCTATCAGGTAACTTCATATTACTTTTCCAAAGAGTTAAGCTCATGAAACATAAAGATAGGGAAATTCTCAGATTAATAAAGGATAAGGAAACATAACAACTAGATGAAAACTTTGTCCTCAACTGAATCCTGGCATTAAAAAAAGACCTTGTAGGTGGACATTTGGCTTACTGGTTGTCTATTAAGACGCTCATCATGTACTACATCACAGCTTCGGCCTATCCAAGTCCCGGCCATCTCTGGGCATTTGGGTAGTGAACCAGCAGATGGGATCCCTCTCTCTGTGTGTCTTTGCCTCTCCAAAGGAAAAAAAAAATAGAAAAGCAGTAAATAAACATCATTTAAAAAATGCTATGTAGAGTCCATGTACAAATGCATACATGGTAAAGAAAAATATATATAAAAACATGAGGGGAGAGTAGACATGCCAACTTTAGAACAGTGGTACTTCTTGGAAAGAGGAAGGAAAATAAGGTGGGAAACCTTGAACGCTATGATGTTTTCTTCCTTAGGAAAAAGAGCCTAACATTAATATGTGTTAAACCTGTTTTATGTGTACATGGTTGGTTGTTTTGTTATTCTTGGTACTCCTCTATGCAGCCTCATTGTTTCCTTTTTAAATAGTTAGGAATGTTTGCTTCATGTGACTATATGTGCCTCCTGGGACCATAAAGCCACAGTTAATTATACAGTCACTCTAATATTGACATATGATTTTGGTTTATATGGAAATGCACTCTGTTTTAGGACTACCTCTTTAACTTAATTCATTACCAAATCAAAAGAGTGTATCTTCAGAGTCTGTATCCTTGGGAACCCTCCTGGTTACTAGGTAGGCCAATAACAGCCATAACATTCACATTCACTTGCCCGTGACTGTTACTAAGCTGCAAAGTGCCAAAGAGAGGTCAGGAAAGAACTCACGTGTTCTGGCAACCTTGGTGTTTCAGTCTAATGTTCAGCCTACATATAAAACATCACATTAATCCCTTCAAAGAGTACAGAGAGATAGAGAATGTCGTTACTGCTCTCAAATAAGTTCCACTTTAGCTTATATACTTGGGTCATGAAACAACAGAGATGATTGGTAAATGATTGGTCAACATGATAGGCATTCAAAGACTTAAAAACATCTCTATGGAGTGAGAAGGTTGGTGAGATTTCAGGAGGAAAATGGGACTTGAGATGGGAAATCAAGGGTGAGATGCATTCAGAAGTTGGGGCAAGGGGAAAAAAGCCAGTGCCTAAGAGGAGGTCTGGGCCCTGTAGCAGACAGGCTGGGGTTTGAACACCCCTTGCTTTGTCTACTTCAACTCACTCCAAATTGTTTCCCTTGAATCTTGAAGCACAGGAAATACAGTTTTATACATAGGTAATGTTCCTAAGAAATGCAGGTATGATATAAAAAGAACAATTTAGAGCTAAATTTCAATGCAATGGCAGGTAAATGTGGGAAAAATATAACAGGAGGTAAAGGTTTTCTCTTTTAGGGGAAGGGCATAAGTACCAATTAATTCTTTATGCTGAAAACTATTGTAAATATATGTGCTTTTCTACTTCTTTAATTGATAAAATTGTACTTGTTTATGTATTTAATTTATTTGAAAGGAGACACATTCAGACAGAGAAAGAGATTGTTTTCCTGTGTATTGATTCACTCCTCAAATGCTCACAACAGCCATGGCTGGGCCAGGCCAAAGCCGGGTACTCAGTCAGGGTCTCCCACACAGGTGGCAGGGACCCAAGTGCTTGAGGCATGACCTGCTGTCTTTCCGAGTGTGCACGAACAGGAAGCTGCAGGGGCTGGCGTTCTGGCATAGCACTTAAAGCTTGCAGTGCCACCATCCCATACAGGCACCAGTTCTTGTCCTGTCTGCTCTGCTTCCAACCTAGCTCCCTGCTAATGGCCTGAGAAAAGCAGCAGCTGATGACCCAAGTGCTTGGGCCCCTACCACCCACTTGGAAGAAGACCTGGATGGAGGTTCTGGCTCCTGGCTTTGGCCTGGCTCGCTTGCTCTCTCTCTTGCGCTCTCTCTCTCTCTCTCTCTCTCTCTCTATCCTTCTCTCTCTCCATAACTCTGACTTTCAAATAAATAAATCTTAAAAGAAGAAGAGGAAGCTGGATTTGGAAGCAAAATTGAGACTCAAACCAGGCCCTGAAGGTAGCCGCATATGTCCCAAGTGTCTGCTCTGCCAGATGCCCACTCTGCTTCTGTGTTATTTGTGTCATGAGTTAGAGTTACCAGTTCAGACAACCCCTTTCTCTACATTAATCATGAGAGACCAACTGCCTATCCCTTCCACTGGTCCTCGTATGAATCAAACCTACCTTCTCCATCCCTGCAACATTCTCTAATTTTGTATCTCAGAGAAGAGGGAGTAGGACATCTCCAGAAAACATATTAAGGATTTTTTTTCCTTTCCTGGAAGTCTCTGAGTTCCTTATGCTAATTAATCCACTTTTGCCCCAGGAACTGGCTTTACATTCTCAGAGTCACAATGAGTGAGACTCTGGAGTCATGAAAGATATTTGCTACACCTTCATTTCGGAGCATTCCAAATGTCAAAATGCCTTGAATCTGATATTCATGAAAGATATTTTTTCCTCCTTGGATAGTTACAAAATGTTCACATATCAAGAATGCACTTGAGTTACCCAGAGAGAGAGAGAGATCTTCCATCTGTTGGTTCACTCCTCAGATGGCCACAATGTCCAAGGCTAGGCCAGACCAAAGGTAGGAACCAGGAAATTCATCCATGTCTCCCATGTGGGTGGCAGGGGCCCAAACACTTGGACCATCTTCCATTGGTTTTAACAGGCAGTTAGCAGGCAACAGGATCAGAGATGGAGAAGCTGGAATTTAAACCAGCTCCCTTATGGGATGGTGACATCACAGGCCCCTGAAATTGTATTCTTTAAATACAATTTATTTACAGGGGGCATTTGGCCCAGAAATTAAGATGATGGTTAAGACACCTGCATGCCCCATTGGAGCGCCTGGGTTTTTGATTCCTGGCTGTGACCCCTAATTCCATCTTCCTAATAATGCAGACCCTGGGAGAAGCAGTGATGGGCCAAGCACTTGGGTTCCTGCCACCCATGGGTAGACCTGGATTGCCTTAATATCTCCCAGTTCCAGTCCTGGCCTAGCCCTGATAATTGCTTGAAATTGACTTCAACATAATATTTTTATTATGAAAATATGATAATCTTATTATGAAAAATTTCTAACATCTACAAAAGCAGGCAGACAAGTATAATGAACTCTTGTACATACACCACCCAGATTTAAAAAGTAATCAGTATTTTGCCATACTGGTTTTATCTACTTTCATTTTCCTTCCTCTAGTTACTAAAGTATTTAAAACAAATCCAAGACCTCTTGAGACTTCATTCTACGTATTTACAACTTTACTGATTTTTAATTGAATTATTGATTGAGTGGTTAACAGAAAACAGGATATTACTGGAAGTATCTAGTGAGGTGCCAAGTGCAGCAATTAATCTTTTCTCATTTAATCAAAAAGAGCAGCAGGGCTCTGGTAATATCAATTATGTTTGGAAATGGAAATTTTTAAAAATAAAAAGCAAGGATGTAATTTTAAGTCTTGCTGAAGCTTTTACTTCTGTTTTCCTTCCCCTTGACACATCCCCCTTAACAACTAGCTGCTTCTCAGCACTCCTGCCCCTCTGTGTGACCAGGATATGTGTTAATCACCCTTGTTAACTCAGCAAAGAACTGGTAGGGCCCCAGAACTTGGTTCCAAAAAAGTTTTCCTTTTTATAGCACTATCCTGGCCCTCATGGCTAGGAGAACCTTCTAGTCCTATTTACATTTAGCACTACCACTTATGTTAATAGCGCTGTGACTGTGCGTTGATCAGCACTTTGACATAAATTTTCGTAGTCTCAGATGAACACAGAAACTAGGATTTAAAACACCCACTGTTGATGGAGGTATAAATGATGGATATTCTCATACATTTCTGGTAGGAGTATGCATTACTTAATATATTTAAACAAAAGCCAGCCGGACAATAAGACTTGAATACCAATTTCTCATATTTGGAATTTTGTGTTAAACTTGAATTTTGGTATCTTCAGTTCTGCTAGCCTGATCACAGCTACAGTAATTGGGATCAAAAATTAGGAATGTGGAGATGACCCTCCCACCACCACAAGAGAGAAGGCTGACTTTGTTTATTCCATTCCAGCCTTCTCCCTTCTCTCCCAGAGAAGAGAGTCTTTTCCCCCAGCCTGTACGGATGGACTTTGGAGATGCAGAATTTGAGATTGCGAAGGGGTAGGGAGAAGAGAAAAAAGCTGAGTTGATCTGGAATAGTTCAAAACAAAACTAGCAGAGATGGGGTGGAGAGATGGGTTTCTCAAGAGAAACCACTTGAGGAAAAGGGAAGAGACAGCACTTGGGTGAGGCTTGTAGATATTAGCCTCCAGAGTGCTGCGGGTTTCCCGAGAAAGGAAAAGGGGCGAAAAAGAGGCTGTGGGAAGTGTTACTGGAGCACATGAATGGAAATTTATTAATAATTTTGGAGGAAAGTCAAGACAATTATTAGAATTCCTTTCAAAAATATTTTGGCTATTTGAACCATACTTCCTTGAGAGGATTTCCGTTTATCCACAAATAGCTTCTACTCCAGTATAGAAAACATCTTTTTTCATGACAGAATAAGGTTGTATCCAGTCAAAGTCTGTACTTCAAGTAATGTTTCTGAATGATTTATATTATTTATAATTTTATGGTTTTAAATATTATTTATTTTTATTTTATTTAGAAGACACAGAGACAGAGAGAACTCCTTCATTTGTTGGTTCATTCCTCAAATGTCCACAATGGCCAGAGCTGGACCAAGCCAAAGCGGTAAGCCTACAGTTCAATCTGGGTCTCCCACGTGGGTAGAAGAGAACCAAGTACATGAGCCGTTATCTGCTGCCTCCCAGAGAGCACATTAGCAGGGATCTGGAGCTGGAAGCAGATCCAGGACTTGAACCAGGCACTCTGAAATGGCTGTAGGCATCTCAAGTAGAATCTTAGCCACTGCATCAAATGCCTGCTCCAGTTTTCTACTATTTAACCATTATGATGAATATATTTGTAGTTATGGCTTAAATCTTAAGATTTTTTTTCACTATGGTAGATTCACAAAAGTGAAAGTCTAGTGTGAAACTTAGAAATGATTTATGTTGGGGCGGCGCTGTGGCACAGTGGGTTAACGCCCTGGCCTGAAGCGCTGGCATCCCATATGGGTGCCGGTTCTAGTCCCGGCTGCTCCTCTTCCAATCCAGCTCTCTGCTATGGCCTAGGAAAGCAGTAGAAGATGGCCAAAGTCTTTGGGCCCCTACACCCATGTGGGAGATCCGGAAGAAGCTCCTGGCTCCTGGCTTCGGATTGGCGCAGCTCTGGCCACTGCAGCCAATTGGGGAGTGAACCATTGGCTGGAAGACCTCTCTCTCTCTGTCTCTCTGCCTCTCCTCTCTCTGTGTAACTCTGACTTTCAAATAAATAAATTAATTAAAAAAAAAAAGAAATGATTTATGTTATCACTTTTTGGTAGTTTAAATGCTACATACTGCCACTAGAAATATGAGACTGTCTTTCATATATACTTTAATCAGTATTGAATATTTTATTACTTAGGGTTTTTTTTTCTATGTGAGGTTGTTTTTATAATTTTTGATGTGCTTGCCAGATTGTACATTGGATGAACTTTCTAATTTTCCATAGAAACTAGTGACTATGAAATTACTTTACACTTATTTATCCCTTAAGGAAATCTTTGATAGACCACCCCTCTGTTTTTCCTTAGGGTCACTGGTCAAGGAATCAGGTTTGAGCATTATTCCTGACCACTTTCTTGGCTGCCTTGTAATAAAGTTTCTCTCCACCAGAGACCATGGTTTAAATATTTGGCCTTCTGAGTGCAAACAAACTCATCTTTTTCCTTCCTTCTTTCCTCCCCTCCACCTTCCTTTCCTTCCCTTAATATTTTGGTAAAGCTCTTTTATGTTTATTATGGAATATATTGATATAGGACTGCCCCTGTTTTATTTGTTTTAGTCTTTATTTATTAATGCCCACAACAGCCAGGGCTGGGCCAGGCCAAAGTCAAGAGCTCAGTTCGGGCTTCCTACGTGGGGAACAGGAACAGGAACCTAAGTCCTCGAGCCTTCACCTACTGCTTCCCGGAGTGCACATCAGCAGGAAGCGGAATTGGAAACAGAGCCAGGACTCAAGCCAGGCACTCTGACATGGGATGTGGGCATCCCAAGAGGAGTCTTCACCAAGTCAACTGCCACAGGGACTCTCCCCATTTTATGGTCTGTTTTCCCCCGGCCCCCATACCCCCTGCCATGTCCCAAACTTAAAAAATTGTTGTTATATTTCTCCCTTCTTTTCTACAGGCTCTCCTATCTTATGCTTTAACAATGGGTCTAGTCACACACACACACATATATGTGTATATATATATATTTTTTTTTTTTAACTTGTGCTTTTCTAGGAGAGCTACTTAAAATACAGTAGCACTGGCTGGCCCAATTCCAATCAAAATTTGCCTCTCCAACATTTCTGTATGACAGCACCCTCCTACCCTATCCATAAACACCTTCCTCGGGTCACTGACCAAAAAATCAGGTTTGAGCGTTACTCCCAACTCCTTTCCTGGCTGCCTTGTAATCAAATTTCCACCAGAGACTGTGGCTTCAATATCTGGCCTTCTGATGCTCAACTGCAAGCAGACTCATCTTGGTTGGGTGGCAACATCAAAAGAGAACAAAAACAAACTCTTCCCTGGTAATGATAATCTAGAGCACTTTTAGCAATGCAGGGAGAACTCATCGACTCACGAAGTCTCCCTGTCCCATTTCATGTATTTTATGTGTGCCTTGCAGCAACAGGAAAGTAAGACCTGCTCTGTTGTGTGCAAAATGCCTTCACATCTCTGACGATAGCTGTCCAAGTACCCTCCCCTCTACTAAAGAGCCACAGAGACATTCACCTTCCCACAAGCAACAGCAGTCGGAGGGCTTCATTGATCTGCTCATCTTTCCCCTAGCAGAACTCTTTATCTTTCTCGGAACTGACAGCAGAATTTCAGGTGGGGCTTTACAGATCATTTATAAAATAATCATCTATTGTGTTGGAAATATCCCACAGGAATGGATTCACTGAACAATTACCTAATATTTCTCAGTTTTATTAAAAAATTATTCTCTCCTTGAAGAGAACAACGTATTGTCTCATGGTTTTCTTTCAGAGTGGTTGTAAAAATTAATAATATTCATAAAACATATATAGCAGTGACTGGCATTCAGTAATATTTAATAAATACTAACTTAATGTTAGTGAATAACATATTACTTTGGTTTCTTGGAGGTACAGGTGTCATCAATTTAGATTTTTTTGGTTATATACCCTTTTAAAATTTTTATTTTAATGACATTATAAATAAATGAGAATCATTTAAAGGTTTGATTTGAACTGAATGTAGGAGAACTATTATTTTTCTTGATCAAGCTATTCCTTTTGTAGAACCTAAAGATTTATTTTAAATTATAGTAGTAAAATTATACAAAATAGAAATAACATTTCTCTTTTTTTTTTTTTTTGACAGGCACAGTGGACAGTGAGAGAGAGAGACAGAAAGGTCTTCCTTTGCCGTTGGTTCACCCTCCAATGGCCTCCGCGGCCGGCGCGCCGCGCTGATCAGAAGCCAGGAGCCAGGTGCTTCTCCTGCTCTCCCATGGGGTGCAGGGCCCAAGCACTTGGGCCATCCTCCACTGCACTCCTGGGCCACAGCAGAGAGCTGGCCTGGAAAAGGGGCGACTGGGACAGAATCCGGCGCCCCGACCGGAACTAGAACCCAGTGTGCCGGCGCCGCTAGGTGGAGGATTAGCCTGTTGAGCCACGGCGCCGGCCACATTTCTCTTTATTCTTATCTAGTATCTGTATGTGGGAAATATAGTTATTTATCAAAAAGAAAGACTTTTTAATTGTAGCTCAATTTAAGTTCTCAGAATTGTTATTAGCTCAGGTTCTTGTTTGCCAGACTCATTTTTTTTATTTGTTCTTGTCTTTTTTTTTTTAAATTAAACATTTATTTATTTTTTTTTATTTGAAAGGCAGAGTTACAGAGAGAGGGAGAGACAGTGAGAGATCTTCCATCTGCTGGTTCACAGCCTGAGTGGCTGCAACAGCCAGGACTGAGCCAGGCCAGAGTCAGGAACCAAGAGCTTCTTCTGGGTCTCACATGTAGGTTGCAGGAGCCCAAGCCCCTTGGCCATCTTCCAGGGCTATTCCAGGCACATTAGCAGCGAGCTGGATCAGAAGTGGAGCAGCTAGGTGCCCATATGATATGGCAGCATCAGTTGCAGCCTACAATGTGCTGGGCAGGGTGCCTCTTTTATATATATATATATGTATAATATATAAAAATATATATAATAAATAAAAATATAATATATAATATAAATATATAAAAATAAAATAAAAATAAAAATTAAATATAAATATAAATATAAAAAATAAAATATAAATATAAATATAAAAATAATACATATATATTTGTTTTGCCACATTCATTTAGATGCAAGGAAACAAAAGATGAACAAGACCAACATAACTGTCTAATTGTTGATAAACTGAATTTTCACTTAGTAATACTCCTGGAAGTATTTTATCTGTATTTGAAGACATTTTATCTTGAACTTACACACTTTCTTCAAGTCAACCGATGTGAAAATAGCTGTAACCATACTTGTAAAACTGAGGTTACAGTCATTGTAACACCAACGTTACTCTACTTTAGAGTTGAAAAGGTATACCATCACATATGAGAATATAAACAAAACAGTAATAAATTTACATTTTAAATAGAATATATTTTTTTAATTCAGCACAGGTTCAGTATGCATCTGTGTTTGAAGAATATTTCTATGCACATGTTTGAATATGTGACAAGTTGGAAATTGTGAGAAAGTATCATGAATCAAAGTTCCAGCGCAGGATTCAGGACTGCAACACATCTGAAGTGGAAAAGTTACCCACCAAGCAAGAAAGTTGAGGTAGTATCTGAATGAATGGAAGACAGACAACACAAAAGTCAAAGCACTTCTATCACTCCCATTTCCAAAAACTTTAATTAGTCACTTTATTTCACAATCATCAGGGACTATGCATCAGCAATACAAATAGTTAATGAGTTACTTAAAGAAGTTAAACACTGTTGTAGAATTGCAAGCCTTGGGTCATATTCCACCTTCCAGCTCACTATCACGTTACTGGGAAATGAAGATCTCTTAGAAGTATTCATTGACTTTACAGTAATAAATTCATCAAGGCTGAAGTAAAACAGTGTTAAAAAGCCAACACAACGTGGGTGTTTTTCATCCTTTTTAGTACTAATTGCATGTCGGCAATTTGGTGAGCAGTAAAGTCAGTTATCAGCTCTGTCCAGTAAATCTGTAACCTTATGGAAAAAAGGTCTCAAGAACCTTACATATTCAGCACTTTATACTCACCAGCAGCAGCGACTTACTTTCCCGACATGCTAGTTATCCAAAACTTAAGTTCAGTTTTTTAGTGATGAGAAATAATGTATATGTGTGTATGTGTGTATATATATATGACTTAATCATGAACCCAATCATTTATTAAATGCCTACGATGTGTCAGGTAGGGGAAACAAACCCAGCTAAGATGTACTTTTTCTCTTGAAAGAACACACATTTAGGGGCCAGCCCTGTGGCGTAGCGGGTAAAGCTGCTGCCTGCAGTGCTGACATTCCATATGGGCGCCAGTTCAAGTCCCAGCTGCTCCATTTCCAATCCAGCTCTCTGCTATGGCCTGGGAAAGCAGTGAAAGATGGCCGAAGTCTTTGGGCCCCTGCACCGCCATTGGAGACCCGGAGGAAGCTCCTGGCTTCGCATGCGGCCAATTGGGGAGTGAACCAGCGGATGGAAGATCTCTCTCTCTCTCTGCCTCTCCTTCTTTCTCTGTGTAACTCTGCCCTTCAAATAAATAAAAAAATCTTTAAAAATAAAAAAGAACACACATCTAGTTGGGAAAACAAACATCCAATTGTAATACAACGTGATATGGAGTTATATTATTTATAGCTTTCCTAGAGGTGACACAGGTACTGGTATGGAACTGTAAGCAGGAGTTTTTGTTAGGCAGCAAACTGATGGAGGGATGGACTTTGGGTTGTCTGTTATCTCTGTTACAGATTACCAAGCACAGTTCACAAGTGGTATTTCTAGCACGATAAGCCTAAATGAAACAAATCATGTTTTAGTATGCTGTTTGTTATGCTGCTATTAATATCAAATGATTCTAAATATTAGGAATTACTTTCTTCTTAAGTATCTTATAAGTGGCATTAATTATTTCTAGAGTCTTGGGTTCTTAAAATCTTTAAGGACTCTTAAAAGTTTTTCAAAGTCTTATGGTCATAAAACCACATTAAACGCTAGTTTAGTAAGTTTTTCCTCAACAGGGTAAAAACACAAAAGTTTAAAAAATGATTTCACTCTGTTTTATCACATCCCCCGACTTATCTCTTGATGACATCTGGAAAAAACCACAGGTTTCTATTTATATTCAGTCATTCATAATTCAGCCTTTTTTGACCTACCTCCGTGCACAAGTGCCCCTCCTCCACCAGGTCTTAGCCAGCCGTTGTCCAGAGGAGCTGAAACAGGAAGGAAATCACTATCTCTTCACTCCTGGTTGTCTCTCTTGGCCGAGGAGTATGGCAGGAACCTCTTCCTCACAAGAATAATGACATGTACACTGTGGACTCTATTGTTTGATTATGGAAAGTCAGTGAACCCATTAAGATTTTTTTTATTGCCTGTCATTATCAACCAAGGCTTTCAGCGATACGCCTTGTTTGTGGACTCAAACATTTCGCAATTCGTAGCATGTGCTTGCCTCTTTATAGCGTCACAACACTTTTCATTCAAGAAACATTTATTGATAACCTGTTCTATGTTATGCAGGTAAAAGTACAGCAGACACACACACACACACACACGCACAGGGTTTCATTTAGATACATCCCATGTTTTTAAGGTAAAAACATGGCCCTCGGTAATCCAAACCGAATATTTTCTGTTTATTGATGCAGAATCACTTTAAGTGATGTAAGTTGCTAGTAAATATTTCAAGGTCCTCATAGTTCAGGTTGACTTAAAGTGACCAATACTATGAACCATAGTAAACACACACATAATTGAATAGGTACTTTGTGCTAATGTGTTAAATCATTTACAAATTTTATTTAATCTATATAATAATCTAATAAGGTAATTGGTAGTATTATCCCCATTTTACAATGAAAAAAACTGAGTATGAGTGTTCATTAAACTAGCTTGGCTTTGTACCTGCTAAGTAAGCCTTGAACTTCAATTCAAAAGCCAGTTGAGTCAGTCCAATTGGCTGATGGGAACAATGTTGTGTACCTATAGTTAATGTTACTCTCATTGTACATTACAAGTTAGTTAAGAGGGTAGATTTCTTCTTATATATTTTAGCACAATATAAGTAAAGATATGTTGTATATTAGAATAGTATGTAGCCATCGAAATTATGTTTCTCATGAATTTTAATGACATGAAGAAATGCATATGTTGTGATGTTAATTGAAAAACAATCATTATGCAAAACTTATTATATAATATGACATACACTATGTAAGATATATGAGAGGAACTGGTGCTGTGGTGCAGTGGGTTAGAGCCCTGGTCTTCAGTTCCGGCATCCCATATGGGCACCAGTTCTAGTCCTGGCTGTTCCTCTTCCAATCCAGCTCTCTGCTGTGGTCTGGGAAAGCAGAAGAAGATGGCCCAAATCCTTAGGCCCCTGCGCCCATGTGGGAGACCCGGAAGAAGCTCCTGGCTCCTGGCTTTGGATTGGCGCAGCCATTGTGGCCCTCTGGGGAGTGAACCATCAGATGGAAGACCTCTCTGTCTCTGTCTCTGCATCTCTGTAACTCTGCCTTTCAAATAAATAAATAAATCTAAAAAAAAGAAAAAGATATATGAGAGCAGTTCAAAAAGTTTGGGAAAGAGTGGAATTAAAAAACATGTTTATGGTACTGGCATTTGACACAGTACCTAATAAGCTGCTCAAGACGCCGCCATCTCATACGGGAGTGCCTGAGTTTGGGCCCTCATTCTTCTGATTCCAGCTTCCTCCTACTGTGCATCCTGGGAAGCAGCAGGTGATGGATCCCTGCCACTCCCATGGGTTGAATTCCTGATTCCTGGCTTTGGCTGGCCTAACCTGGCTCTTACGGGCATTTGGGGAGTGAACTAGTAGATAGAAAATAGCTTTCTGACTAGCTTTGTCTTTCTGTATTTCAAATAAACAAAAATAAATAACCAAAAGTTTTTAAAAGGATGAATTTATTGTGGTGCAAAAAAATTTGTGAATCCAAGTGTAATTTTTTACTAATATACATTTTCCATGAACTTTTTGAAGACCTTTTGTACATATACCTACATATATCCAAATACATATATTATAGTTGTATATTACATGTAATATATAACATAATTTTTTGAAAAAAATCATGCACTCATTACTATTCTTAGTCATTAGATTTCATTCATTATCAGATATCAATATCTTCAGTATTTTCCCCCCTTCACTTTTACATAGCTAAATAAATTTTAGCCTATAAGACAAGCTGATTTTTGTGGTCTTGAGAAGAGACAAAAATGTGAATTTCAAATTTAAAAAATCACTTGTTTTTGACCAGTGGAGGAAAAGTAAGGCAATGTAATAAAAGAAAAAAGAAAACCCTTAAAACAGAAACGAGGGAAAGAGATAAAATTGCCAAACCAGGAAGGGAAAGAGAAATTGAAAGCAAAACATTCTGTCTGCTCACTAGATCACTTCACCATTGTCTTTTATTACGTGTACTTTTCTTATTTTCTACACTTGTTACTGAATAATCAGGAAAACACACAAGAAAAGAAAAAGCAGTCCTGGAGAGAGTGACATCAGCAGTAACATGGCAGCATGCGAGGTCCCAGGCTTCTCTCCCCACCCTCACAGAAAGTCCGCCTGGCAACTATCCACCAACCAGAATACTCTGTGAAGACTTCAGAACTTGGGAATGAAACCGAGGCATCTGCAAGGGCCAGCGAACTGAGTAACCACCACACTGGAATAAGATGTACAATCTTACTTCGACAGCTTTGACCCTTTCCTGCCCCCAAGTCTAGTCAAAACACTGCCAAGGGTTCTACAGTGGGGAGGGAACAAAGGCAGGCCTCCCTCCAGCTCCCCTAGCACTCCCTGAAGCCCACGCCTCTTGCAGAACTAGACCACAGGGTAGGGGGTGGGGGAAAAGGGGGTCAGGTAGAAACCACAAAGGGTAAGTAGCTGAAGTTCTTGTTCATCCTTACTCCTGAACAACTTACTTTCTGCTGCAATTGCCCACACGACCTTTAAAAAAAAATAATTCTGATTGGCTCCTGGCGGCACCTAAGAATCTGACTTGTAGTTGCGTACTCTATAACAGCTAAGGCAGCCTTGGCTGAGCTAAAAGAGGATTGATTTTGTGGGTCCTGTGCTGTCCCCACTCCTCCCGAGGGTAGTTTTAAACTGATAAGCACATTGTTTATTTTTTCTTTTCACTTTGATGATGAAATCCCTGAAGTTATGAGTTTTACTTGTACTGCAATGATCAGTTCCAATTTAGCAGTAGCGCATACCTTGTATACTTTTTCGTGTCAGTTATTTTCTTTCTTTTTTTCTTTTTTTTTTTTGACAGGCAGAGTGGACAGTGAGAGAGAGAGAGGGAGAGAGAGAGAGAGAAAGGTCTTCCTTTTGCCATTGGTTCACCCTTTAATGGTCGCCGCGGCCGGCGCCACCGTGGCCGGCGCATCTTGCTGATCTGAAGCCAGGAGCCAGGTGCTTCTCCTGCTCTCCCACGCGGGTGCAGGGCCCAAGCACTTGGGCCATCCTCTACTGCCTTCCCAGGCCACAGCAGAGAGCTGGCCTGGAAGAGGAGCAACCAGGACAGAATCCGGCACCCCGACCGGGACTAGAACCTGGTGTGCTGGCGCCACAGGTGGAGGATTAGCCTAGTGAGCCACGGCGCCAGCCTCGTGTCAGTTATTTTCAAAACATCATTCATATATTTTTCTAAAGTGAATGACTTTCCCAGTAATCTTATTTTTTTTAAAGATTTATTTATTTATTTATTTGAGAGGCAAAGTTACAGACAGAGGGAGAGACAGAGAGAAAGGTCTTCCAGCTGGCCACAACAACTGGAACTGCACTGATCTGAAGTCAGGAGCCAAGAGCTTCTTCTGGGTCTCCCACGTGGGTGCAGGCCCCCAAGCACTTGGACCATCTTCTACCACTTTCCCAGGCCATGGCAGAGAGCTGGATTGGAAGAGGAGAAGCCAGGAGGACATGGACTGGTGCCTGTGAGGGATGCTGGTGCCGTAGGTGGAATCTTGGCCTACTATGCCATGGCGCCGGCTGCTTTCATGTACTTTTAATTCCTTTTTGAATCAGTTTTTATTTAGGACAATATTTTTGTTTGCCTTTTCAAATTGGGCTCTTCTTTTCAAACTGTCAGTAATTTTAGTCTTAGGTGATTTGTCAAAGATTCTGTTTTAACATTTTTTTGTTATTAACTCTTAATTAACATGCAAATAATCCATCTGTACCTATGTAAATGCACACTTTTTCACCACGTTTTCAGTGAACTGGACACTTTATATTACTCAGATTTCTACCACTCTCCCCCTTCCCCTTTTATCGTCCACCTTACCTTTCACTTTTTCCACATGAGAGTCTGTGTATCGAAAACCCCTTTCATATTTGTTTCAGACATCTGGTTTGGGGTTATGAAAGCATCTATAGTTTGGCAATTACTGTTTCTCAGCACTGACTCAGAGGTCAGAGAAAGGGTAGAAATTCTACAGAGTTTTGCAAAATGTCTTTTCCTTGTCATATATTATAAGGACATTCTAAAAATCCCTTGGACTGATTCTTAAATAGTCCCATTTGGGACATTCTGGCAACACTGGTACTGTCATCCATTTTGGAGTAAGAGCTCCAGTCCATTTTCTCTCTAATTTATAAGGCAGAAACCTAGACCATTTGATTTTAATGTGTTGACAAGAAGAATCACATCCTAGCAAAGTCCAGAGAGATCAAATCCAGTGTTTCCTCATTATCGCTAATGGCCTACCACCACCATAAAAGCTAATTAATTAGTACAGTAGGCTTTGCTGTTTAAAAGACATCAGGGTTTTTGCCTCCTACCACTTTAAGCTCTTCCAAATGCTTATCACTGGATTGCTTGGCAGTCTGTTACGTGGTGGTTACCTAGGCATCCTTGTCTTGACGGTCTACGATGAAGAGGCTGCATTCTGCACATCTTAGTTCTTTTAAAAAATAGTATTTCACTTAGCTTTTCAGCCCTCTTCAGAGTTTTTGCATCCATAAGCCTCCGGATTGCTAAGTCGTCTCTCTGCTCTGGTTTTAGGCGGCCAGCAGACATTGTCACTGAGCAGGCAAGTCACTGCCACTCTCCATTCCTTGCTATTGTGCTCTCTCCAGGTCATGTTACCCATTGCGCCTCTAAGATACACAGCAGGAAGAAAAGGAGAGTAACTTGAGCAGACTTAGTAGGTTACAAAGGACCAGAGAAAGTAGGTCCTTGATATTCTCTTTGCCCTCTCCCCAGAATATTCCCCCTCTGCCCTCTGATGAACATATCCCAAGTGAAGAGAAGCTTCCTTAGGTTAGGCAAACCCCAAAACTGTAACTCAGCTCTAGTTAAAAAAAAATTTTTAAGCTCATTTTCATCTTATTTGAAAGGCAAAGACACACACACACACAGAGAGAGAGAGAGAGAGAGAGAATCTTCCATCAACTGGTTAACTGCCCAAATGCCTGCAAAAGCAGGGCTGGATCAGACTGAAGCCAGAAGCCTTGAGCTTCCATCTGGGTCTAACCAGTGGGCAGCAGGGACCCAAGTGTGTGAGCGTTCGCCGTCTGCCTCCCATAGTGCTCGTTATCAGGAAACTGGATTGGAAGCCGAGGAGCTGGAAGCGGAAGCAGGCATCAGATATGGAACGTGGGTGACCCAAGCCCCAACTTTAGCCGCTGTGCCAAATGCCTGTCCAAACATAGGGAGACTAGAGTTTCTTGACCGAACTAATATTTAAATATGGGAACGATTCCCCTGGATTAAGAATGTCTTACTTTCTTTTGCTACTACATAATAATAGTACATGCCATTTAGTCATAGTTAATTATTATGTACTATTTCATCTAATCTAGATTAAAATTTTTTTTATAATAAGGGCTCAAAACATAGCTGAGTCCTTACTAGGACCAGGCATTATTGGAAAGGCTTCACACTCACGTGTTTAGATCTTCTCTGCAAGTCTCTGTTTTGCACATAAGGAAACTGGGGTGAAAAGAGATGAAAAATTGCTGAAATTCTACAGCAGGTCTGTCTGTCAAACGACAAAGCGTAAATCCTTTTATTCCTTTTCATTGTCCCTCTAGTTTTAAAAAGCAAGGAAGTATTGCAACCTTTGGAACAAGGCCTAGTAGAATTCAAAGCTAGAGAAAGTGGAGCTTACTTGTGTGTTTTTCACATGCTGTTAACACATAAGTCGTAGGTATTAGCCTTTGTCTCGCACACAATTGCTCTGTAATCCTTTCTTCAAAATATAAAAATATTTGTCAACTACTTGTAAAAGAACCAAATAGGCATAAAAATACAGACATTAAAAGTTTTACTGGGGCCGGCACCATGGCTCACTTGGTTAATCCTATGCCTGAGGCATCAGCATCCCATATGGGTGCCGGGTTCTAGTCCCGGTTGCCCGTCTTCCAGTCCAGCTCTTTGCTGTGGCCTAAGAAAGCAGTGGAGGATGGCCCAAGTGCTTGGCCCCTGCACCCGCATGGGAGACCAGGAGGAAGCACCTGACTCCTGGCTTCGGATCAGCATAGCTCCGGCTGTAGCAGCCATTTGTGGAGTGAACCAATGGAAGGAAGACCTTTCTCTGTCTCTCTTTCTCACTGTCTATAACTCTACCTGTCAAATAAATAATTTTTTTTAAAAAGTTTTACTTAGGAATCGGTATTAAAGTGATTATGTACATTTGGGGGAAATCTGGAATGGCAGTAAAACAATAAAAACTGATTATTCAATTTGATACACTTTGGAGCCCAGAAAAATTGTTTTAAACCGTAATGCAGAATATGTGTAGCCTGTCACATATTTTACCCTTCAACATTTTTTTTTTTTCAGTCTGAGAGGAGACACAGAGAGAGATACAGGCAGATTTTTCCATTTGCTGGTCCATTCCTCAGATGGCCCCAACAGCTGGGGCTGCAGTGGGCCATGGAAGCGAGGAGTCAATTCAAGTCTTTCGCATGCATGGCAGGGACTCAACTACTACAGCCTCACTACCGTGCGCCAGGGTGCACACTAGCAGGAAACTGGAATCAGGAGCCAAGCTGGGCCATGAACTCAGACACCCTGAGGATGGGATGTGGGCATCCTAACTAGAGGCTCAGCCGCTAGGCCAAATCCCTGCCCTGGCAAATAGTTATTAGGTGCCCACTAAATGCCAATCATCAGCTAAGCCTAGGGAAATTAGAATTCAAGAAATTCCAGAATTTAGGTATGCTAGATATCTGGGTATTTTTTAACCTTTAAAGTAATTTATTTGCCACTTATATATTTGTATATATATTTATATAAAGTTCTCATAAAATATTGATCAGCATGTGTGAGCTTTTCATTACTACCATTGAAATAACAACAACAAGGACTGCTAACGTAACTTTATCAAATTATGCAAGAAGTAGTATCTCAACATTATTTTTGAGTAATCTACTTTCCTGATTTAGAATATTGCCTTTATTACATAGTAATGCGCTTTGTACACTTTTTTGTTGTAGTGGGATTTGGTTATTCCTGGCAGGAAGACGTGATGCAACATTCAGTAAGGTGCATTCCCCTCTCATTTTGCACGTAATGGTCTTCAATAAGTTTTGACCCATCAAGATGTTAGATGATGAAAATTAGGCACAGTTCGCTATGTTTCTTAAACCAAACCCTTATTGTAATTTATAATGTGCAATACACTGTCTTAACCCTATGGAAGGTAAAAAGACGAAAATCATAGGATTCTTGCTCGTAGGAGGACATCTGATATATGAAAAAGAGCTACCTGATGCTAGGGATGTGATAGAACAAGTACCAGTGACGTGCTGCATAGCGTTAAATGTTTATGAGGTCTTATATCTGAGCGCACAGCAGAGAGCACAGCTTTTCTTAGATGTTTAATGAGGTTATTACAGCAGATTTATAGACGATGGTTCCCTCTGGTTATGTTAAAGTTGCAAAGTGCAGAACAGGTAGTATCTCTAAAATCTAAGTACTTAAAGGATTCTTCCTTTTTCTTTTTCTTTTTTTTTTTTTTTTCGGTCAGGGAGGGGGAGGGCAAGCTTGTCCTTGAATATCTGGTATTGCAGATGTTTTAAATTCCTGTACTTTACACTACTTCGCTCTACAATGACATTAACTAACTCTGATTCTCTGTTAGGTGTACAGGTGCGGTTTCATTTTAAATATGTTTTCCAAGGGGCCAGCACTGTGGCATAGTGGGTTAAAGCCCCAGCCTGCAGCATTGACATGCCATATGGGCATCAATTGGAGTCCCAGCTGCCCACTTCTGATCCAGCTCCCTGTTAATGCTCCTGGAAAAGCAGCAGCAGATGACCTAAGCGCTTGGGCCCCTACACCCAAGCTCCTAGCTCCTGGCTTTGGTTCAGTTCTGGCCATTGCAGGCATGTGGGAGTGAACCAGCAGATAAGGACCTCTCTCTCTGTCTCTCTCTCTATATAAATCCGTCTTTCAAATAAATACAAATAAATATTTTTAAAAAATGTGTTTTCCATTTGGTGGGTGACCTAATGGTTAGACATGCATATGTAATCTTATCTTACAGAAGTTTGTTTTGCAAATTCCTTACATTGTTTCTCTGGTAACTGAATCTAACTCCATTGTAATTAAAACATTTATGACCAGAGCCCTGGGATTTCTATTCAGTGATCCCTTCATTCCCTCATACAAAATGCTCATTATGTAACTTGTTATGAACTGTTCTTCCGGTCTTTTATATGTGGCATAATCATTAAAACCTAAATCCACAATGTGGGTGTCACAAGGCAGAATTCTTTTGGTGTCTTAACAGATGTTAAAAACAAAACAAAACAAAAAAAAAAAGGACAAGGCAAATTTGGACTGGGAAAAATCCAGATAAATTTCACGAAGAAGATTTCTGGAGAGTTAAGCTGTGAAGAATGAATGCGATTTGAAGAAGCGAACATGGGAGGTAGGAAATCCTAGGCATTACACCTTCTCCTGGTCATGCAGAATACAGGAAGAGGGCTGCAGTGCTTCATAATTCCTTTATACCTTCATAGCTTGTACCCTCCAGGTATGTTTTGCAAGATGCTGGACACTTTTACTGATACCCTGATCTGTAGCCATGATTTGTTCCAAACCCAAAGACAACACATGAGCTGGCCAGAGGCCAAGGAAATGGTTGGGCAGGAGAGCTCAGCATAACTACTACTGCGCTGGGATCACAGTGACTAGCTGAGGGCTATTCTTACCTGAGATTAACAGAGTTTCTAGAAGTAATGAGGCAGGTGTAAGCATGTATTTATCAAGGATCTTGAAACATGTCAACAGAAAAGATCAACTGTGGCTCTGCTCTCCTGGGGCTAATGTTCCATTAGAAGAGATAGGCACTGAAAAGTACACACAGATTTCAAGATAGCCTACATTGCAAGAAGCCACATACAAAAGAGTAAGACAAGTTGTTAAGAGAAGCAATGGAACGTATCCTCTACCTCCAACAACTTTTGAGAAAGATTTGAATGACAGGAAGATATGTGGAGAGAAACCAACAGGCAGAAATCATTTGATACCTAACTTGTTGATGAGAAGAGGAATAGAGGTAAAAACCAACTGCAGAAAAGAGAACTAGAAGTCAGTCAGCTATTTTCAGGCTAACGAGAAGTGCTGTTAGGTCTCCAGTACTACTGTTTCCTTTTTCTCAAATTTTATTTATTTATTTTATTTGTTTAAAAGGCAGGGGTGGGGAGTAGGGGGAGAGAAGGAGGGAAGGAGAGAGAGAGCGAGAGCGAGAGCGAGAGAGAGAGAGAGAAATTATTTTCCATTGCTGGTTCACTCCTCCAAATGCCTGCAACAGCTGCGGCTGGCTGGACCAGGCTGAAGCCAGCAACAGGAAAGTCAATCCGGGTCTCCATGTGAGTGGTAAGGACCCAAGTACTTGAGTCACACCCGCTCCCTCCCAGGGTGTGTACATCAGGAAGCTGGAATCAGGAGCACAGCTGGGGACTCACAGCCAGCACTCTGATAGGGATGCAGGTGTCCTAAGGAGCAACTGTTTTTATTATTATTATTATTATTCAATTATGCATTTGGAAGGCAGAATGATGTAGTTAGAGACAGATCTTCCATCTGCTGGTTGACTCTGCATATGGCCTCAGCAGCTAGGGCTGGGCCGGCTGGAAGGCAGGAGGCAGGAACTCTGTCCAGATCTCCCAGAGCGTCAGGGGCCCAAGCACTCAGGCCATTTTCTACAGCTCTGCCAGGCGCATTAGCATGGAGCTGGATCAGAGTGGAGCAGCCAAGACCCAAACAGGTGCACTGATATGGGATGCTGGAGTGATAGGCAGTGGCTTAACCAGCTGCTCTAACCACAAGGCCAGTCCTAAGTTTAAAATTCTTAAAATGTCAACTGTTTAACAAAAAATACACACAACTTTTAAAAAAACAGAAGTGATGCTATCTGAAATGTGGAAACTAACGGTGTATTCTTTCTCTCCAGATTGGAAGGAATGCACAATCTAGCATTTCTTGCAGTACATGATAAAACAAAACAAAACAAAACAAAACAAAACTACCTAAACAGGAAAATGTTGAATCAACTTCTTGTGCTGTATTGTGAAATTTGACTTTTGCTTCTCTTTAGTTGATGTTTCCTGTTATTTATGAGATATTCCTTTTGTGATCTGTAAAGTTTCTGAACCATCAGAATGTAAACTTTGGCAAATAAGGTGAATAATCTTGGATGTTAAGTCCGGTAAGGTTTAACTAACCACTAACAGGCGTATTGGCAACGCCAAGGGTGCCGCAGGGAGAAGACACGGATTCAGAGGTCAAATGCCAACCCTTTTTCCTCCATCGCAAGGAACGGCTTGGGGATCCCCCGGTCCCCAGCGCCGCCCTAACAGCAGAGACAGCCGCTCTACAGGCATTGGGACCAACGAGGCCAAGGGCACACACCCTGACCCTCAACACTCCTCCTTTGCTCTCATCCTTAGCCCAGACTCCCAGATGCGCGTCCCGGCTCTGGCTAACCCTCGGCACCGTCAAACCTCTGGCCCTAAGAACGACTCCCTTCACGGGCAGCAGCCGGCTGCCAATGGAGATCTCAGCGCAACCCCGCGGTCCCCAGCACGGCAGCTCCTCGGGGCCCAAGGCGAGGCAGGCTGCCCACGCTCAGGCCGAACACCGAGGCTTTCCAGAACAACTCAGGCCCGCGCCCGGTCCCGAGCAAGGCGGCCGACGCTCGGCGCCCCGCAGGGCTCCGGGTCCTTCCCCACCGCGCCGCTCCCGGGGCTGCGGGTGCCAGTCCCCCCCGCCCCGCCCCCACCGCGCCCGGGCGACCCCGCACCCCGCACGCGGCCCATTGTGCCGAGAGCCGCAAGCCCCGGCCGCGCAGCCTGACGCAGGCGGAGGCCCCGCCCCGGCGTGACGCCAGCGTCAGGCCAGTCCCGGCAGCCTCTGCGGCCGCCCGCGGTCGAGCCCAGGCGAGAAGGAGCCTTTTGCCCCGTGAGCGGCTCCGGCTCAGTTCCGCTGCTGCCCAGACCCCGCTCGGCGACACCGCCGCCGCCATCCGCTCTCCTGCCGCTCGCCCGTCCGCCCGAGTGCCCCCCAGCCCTCCCGCGAGGGCGCCCCGGCACGGAAGGACCCAGCAGCCTGTCGGCGCCCGCCGTGCTCGTGGTCGCCGTCGCCGTCGTCGTCGTGGTCGTCTCCGCCGTCGCCTGGGCCATGGCCAATTACATCCACGTCCCTCCCGGCTCCCCGGAGGTGCCGAAGCTGAACGTCACGGTCGCGGATCAGGAGGAGCAGCGCTGCCGGGAGGGGGCCCTGAGCCTCCTGCAACACCTGCGGCCGCACTGGGACCCCCAGGAGGTCACCCTGCAGGTAAACGGCCCCGCTCCGCCTTCGGGGAGGTGACCCCGTGTCGGCGGCGTCGCACCTGGGAAGGTCACCACTCCCCCTCGCCTCGCCGGGGATGTCCCGCGGGCACGCTCTCCGCTCTGGAAGCGGCTTCGTGGCCGACGCACCCATTCCGCACGGGCAGGATTCCTGTTGCTGCTTGCCCCTCCTCCCACCGCTCGAACTGCAAACACAGACCTTTCCCCCTGCCCTCGCACGGGATCCCGGCCCGCGGGCCCGAGCCGCCGCCTCTCCGTCCATAAATAATGCAGTAATTAATCCTCTCTGATCTTTCCCTTTGCCTCCCCTCCTCCGCTTCAGCCCCATTGATGCCTCGCCCTGCGCTTCTTTCTTTCTTTCTTTTTTTTTTTTTCCACCTTCCAAATCCTCAGACTGGAGAGAGAGTACTGACGGTGGCCACGCGTGGCTAGATGGAATTCGTAGGTAGCACTGCACACGGTGTTTTACTGGATCGTTCTGAATCGCTAGAACTGTCTCAGATCAGTCTCTGATCCTACAGCGAACGGTGCCTTGTGGCTGTTTCCTTTTCCCGAGCCCACTGCATTATTCACACACAGACAACAACCAAACCTGGGAGGGGAGCAAAACCGCTGAGAATCTAAAGAGTTTAATATCTTGGAAGTTATCCTATTCGTATACGTGACGTTTATTTTGAATATTAATTGGTTTTCACTATCGCAGTATGTAGTTACAGGAACTATTTACAGAAATGAGCCTCCTTTTCCAATGTAAACAAAGCAGAAAGTTAGAAAATTTCGAAGCCTGGGGTATTTGGGGTTTTGCTCCAAAAGCGAGCAGTAATGAACGGAACTTTGGTTTGAATTAGCCAGATGATTGGCCTCGTTGTGACGGCTGATTGACTCAACATGTTTATTGATTTAATTCTTGCCTAAACTAGCAGGCTACCTATACAAAGATGAATAAAACATGAAGAGTGTCCAGGGCCAAGGACAGTTCCTGACACTGGAGCTCTCGGGAGTGGGACTTCCCTTTCCTACTGCGTAGAAGTTTCTAGCAGATTAAAAGGACCCATATGTTTTTTGGGGAAAAAAAAGTTAGAAATTTAAAGGAAGTGTTTGTTAGCCAAGTAAATAGGAAGGAGTGAATCCAAAAATTTGCTCATGTAATTAAAAAAATTTAACAACCTTTAATTAAGGAAATGCCTTTTAAATTGAAACCTCATAATTGTTTTAGTTTATTATTTATTAACTTATTTGTAGTTAAGGTCTTAAAGTGATTTTTTTTTTCAGTTCATTATAAATTAGTTGTTTTAATAATTAAAGGCAGTGCTACTTCCTGGTATGCTCTGCTGCTGGCAGATCATGTTAGTTCTTAGGCAGTGACTTTAAAACCAGAACCTTTGGAATTTGCTTTGATGTATTTGTCTGTAGAATGGTAATAATGGCTGCTGTAGGGTTCCGTGTGGTAGGCTCTGGGATTAGGTGAGCTTTATGCTTTTTTTTTTAAATCATATAGTTACCCCAACAATCATATTTGGTAGGTATTGTCTTTTTTAGCTGAAACTCAGTGAAGTAAAGCCAGGATAAAGGTAAAAGAAGAACAAAATATAGTAACATCAAACTGATGGTTGGAAAGTATTTGCAACTGAATCTTAGCTTCTTTGTGGCACATTTTAAGACCCTTGGGTGCAGGATCTAAACTTGTGATGTGAGCAGGTGAAGGGAAATGCTCCTACTTACTTTGCCCTAAGGGTGATTATTAGCTGGAGATACACCCCCTCCTTCTGCAAGCCAAGCTGTTGGAACAACCAAGTTGAAATGATTCACCTGTCACCTCAGGAGATCTCTCCCTCACTTATCTGGAGGTTTACAGTTTTGATTGTTTACGTTTCTTTGGATAGTCATTGTAGGGAGGAATACAGTATTGAAGTTCTCTTAGGTTCAGCAAAGTAGTCTTCAGGAGCCTCTGAAAATTATTTTTCATTCTAAAAGAGCTGACAAATGACTGAATCAGTGCCATACGTTCTCTCAGGGCTTTCGAAGTTGAATGATGATGTTTGTCGTTCATTAGTCACTATGTGAATTTTTTCGTTAACTTGGGGCCTATAGTAGATGATGGCAAAGGCTTAATAGGTAGGATAGTAAGACCCTACTTATTATTTAGTATTATAAAACTAACATCTGTTCTTTCTGAAGGGTCTCAGTGAGATTGCTTGCTCTCTGATACCTTAACCGAATTTAGTTTTTTGTTGACAATATATTGTTATGGTTAAGAACGTGCGGTTTGGACCTAGTGCTGGTTTTGAGTCCAGACTCCGTTCTTCACTAGCATGCTCTGCTGATCAAGTTACTTAGCCTTAAGCCTCTGTATTTGCAGCTGTAAAATGAATCCATTGATAGTTCCTACCTGGAAGAGTTATTGTGAGCGTGAAATAAATGCTGTCTCTTCTGGTTATTGCTGCCAAGCATCTGTTACATGTGGATGCCTGACTCCAAAAACAAATGTCTTCCCTTTGAAATTCCCAGTCCGATGGGGAAATCAAATAAGAAAATAATTGCAGTTCAAGGTCCTCGCTCAGTATCCATGGGGGATTGGTTCCAGGACTCCTGCAATACCAAATCCACAGATGATCAAGTGCCTTATTTAAAATGGCCTAGTATTTGATTATAAGTTACACACATCCTCCCTTACTTGACATCGTCTCTAGGCTATTTGTAATTCGTAATACAGTGTAAATGCTGTGTAAGTTGTTAAACTGTTTTGTTAGGGAGTGACAAGAAAAAAAGTATATGTGTTCATTACAAATGCAGGTTTTCTTTTGGAATATTTTGTTGGTAGAATCTGTAGATAGAAGGCTGCCTATACAGTGTTTTTGAAATGAACATTCAAATTTTGTTCACATCCAAAGATTATAGAAGAGCACTTAAAAATATATTGTTCTTTCTGCTATACTACAAGTTTATGCACATTTTTGAATACCACGTTCTTGAAATCTTCATTTTATTTTTTAAGCATATACACGGACACACTCATCTTTGTATTAGGTGTGTAGCTGCACAACAGTTTTCCTATCCCCTTTCTCTCTTTATTGGAGCTTGTTACCTAAATATTCTATTAGAAATCAATAACCCCCTTTAATACTGATATTTAACATTTGATATATTTTTTTTAAGATTTATTTATTTCAGAAGCAGAGAAACAGACAGTCTTCCATTTGCTGGTTCACTCCCCAAATGGCCGCAACAGCCAGAGCTGGGCCAATCAAAGCCTGGAGCCAGGAGCT
The DNA here is from genome assembly GCF_033115175.1 of Lepus europaeus. Lineage (NCBI taxonomy): Eukaryota > Metazoa > Chordata > Mammalia > Lagomorpha > Leporidae > Lepus > Lepus europaeus. The sequence continues at coordinate 114,686,155 of NC_084832.1, forward strand.
TCCTCCGGGTCTCTCATGTGGGTGCAGAGGCTCAAGCGCTTGGGTCCTCTTCTGCTTTCCCAGGCCCATTAGCAGGTAGCAGGAGAAGAAAGATGGGAAGTGGAGGCAGCTGGGATACAAATTGGTGCTGGCATCACAGGCAGTGGCTTTATCCACTATACCACAACACCAATCCTATAAAACTTTTAAAGTATCTTTCACTTAAATAATGTGGTTAAAGATAATATATATTAGGGTGGGTGGTTTAACCCAGGGCCATATTGAGTATGGCTAGAGAGATGTACGGTGTTTGATAGGGTTACATATATTTTTTAAAAGATGTAGCTATAAAGTCAGAAGCTTAAAGTGCTAGTTAATTTTCCTTTATTAATGACGCTATGATTTATACTAAGCCAACTGCTTCATCTTTCTTGAGTACCTTAGACCTAGGTACTGCCTGTTGTGGAAACAGTTTAGAGAATTAAGCGTGGTGTCTAAAATTGTTCATTCACATGTTTTGGTGCTTCATTCTTCATTACTCTTTTCCAGAACTCCTGTCCTCCCCATGCTATTGGGAAAAATAAACTGAAAGTATTGTGAACTCCTAAAATTCAACAGTTTTGGCACTAGGCGTAACACTAAGTTTTGACTGGATTAATACAACTAACTGTAGCACAAAGCAGGCACTGATGAATGTGATGAATGTGTGAAAGAAGACTTCATAGAGATGAGGGTGCCTGAGCTAATCTGTGAAGGAAAGATGTGAGCAGATGGAATAGGGGATCACCTCTGGGCAATGAAAATTTTCTCACGGAGGCCATGAAGCTATCCCATGCATACTTTGGGCAAAATGTGAACACGAAAAGAAGTGGGAATGGTCTTGGGAAAGGAGCTGATTAGATAGGAAGTTGTTATTTTATTATCAAAGACATAATGGGTGCTATTATTTTTAAGCAGGTGAGTTATAGTGAATATTTTTCCTTTTTTGAGGGAAGTAACAGAGTATACTGTATACTGTAGAGAAGTGTTGGTCAAGGGAGATGCTTTGAATTGAGGGAATCGTGATCACTTAGGACATTGGTTTTGAAACTGATGGTTACCACATGCTAATAGATGCCAAATCAGTGTAATAGGTTGAAACCACTACAGTTTAAAAAGATGAGTTAGAATAAAACATGATGTGCTACATCAGAGAGTCTTTCAAATAATATGGCAAATATTGTTTTTTGAAGTATGTTGTAATTTTATACAAAGGTGTATGTACTACCTCATATGAGAAATACATTTCTTTATTGGTAGTGCATTCACAATGGTTTAGAAACACTTGACCTAGAAGAGACTATTGTGTTAGTCCAGACCAGAGGTTCTGGGGCCAAATAAGGACAAGTGGCCTTGGAGTCAATGTCAGGGACAGATGTGACTTCAGAAAATCAAGGTACAAGAATTTTTTTTAATATTTATTTATTTGAAGAGCAAGAGTTACAGAGAAAGAGAGAGAGAGAGAGATCTTCCACCCGTTGGTTCACTCCCCAAATGGCTTGGACCAGGCTGAAGCCAGGCACCTGGCGTTACCTGGGGGTATCCCACTTGGGTGCAGGTCTTCTCTTGCTTTCCCAGGCACATTAGCAGGGAGCTGGATCGGAAGTAGAGCAGCTGGGACTTGAATCAGTGCCCATATGGGTTGCAGATGGCTGCTTAATTCACTGCGCTACAGCACCAGCACCCCTCCCCACCACAAGACTTCTTAATTGCTTACAGGTGAGGGGAAGATAAAGGTTTTGTTTTTTTGCTTTGGTGAGTGACAAAGATAGGGATGTAATAGAGGAACTATATTAAGGAATCAGAGTGTATTGCTCTCTCTCTGTTGATTTTAAGAATTTGTTTTATTCTCTGATGTACCAGATTGTCTATAAATAAATTTTAACATCCTTTTAAAAACTGAAACAACAAACATACAGAAAAAGACATGAAACACAAACTGTAGAGCAGATACCTGTGAAATTCCAACTTAGGGAAAGAAAGAATTTTTGATAATCCAGGATACCTCCATATCCTGTCCTGGCCATAACCTCTCCCTCCCTCTAGTGGTAACCACACTAGCAGTGTTTTGTTTCACTTTTTAATTAACAAAACAATACTACTCCTTTTTTTGCAAATTAGCATTCTTAGAAACTAATATGTTAAATGTGTGATGATTCTTTTAGGAGACCACGAAAATGTAAAATAATTTAGTTTTATTAGAAAAACATGTATATTAAACTTTGAATAGGGAGGAAAAAGTCATTTATTATTCTTTTTCTGTTCACAACTGTTTTTATTTTTATTAGCTTTTACTTCTCCCAAACACTTTATATAGGTGCACTCAAATGGAAAGTTTTTGTATTCCTTTTTTTGTTTGCCTTCATGAACATTTCCCATATTTTTATGGTATTAATTACTTTTTGATAGCTATACACATAAAATTTTATCATGTTAAATATTATATGGCTTAATTACTATTAAAATGACATCAAGTTTTAAATCCTAAAGAGTGTAGAGAAAATAAGAAAGGCCTCATAATTACCTAAACCTGCTAATTTTGTTTTAAAAATATAGATCATTTTTCTCTTAGTAAAATATTTAAAGTATAAGACTATATAGTGAACAGTAAGAAAATCTGTTTCTAATTTGAAGTCATTCTTTTTAAAGGTGATTTTGTGTACATTTTCTTTTGTTCTAAAAATTAGTTAATTATGTTTTTCAGTGTATATGTTTATAAATATTAATAAATATATTCTTTTTGTGTATCTGTAGCTGTTATTCCTCTCTCCTTTTTTTAAAGGTTGATTTATTTGAAGTCAGAGTTACACAGAGAGAGAGGTCTTCTGTCTGCTGGTTCATTCCCCAGTTAGCCTCAATAGCCAGAGCTGCACTGATCCGAAGCCAGGAGCCAGGAGCTTCTTCCAGGTCTCCCACGCGAGTGCAGGAACCCAAGGACTTGGGCCATCTTCTACTGCTTTCCCAGGCCACAGCAGAGAACTGGATAGGAAGTGGAGTAGCCGGGTCTTGAACTGGAGCCCATATGGGATGCCGGCACTGCAGGTGGCAGCTTTACCCACTATGGCACAGCACTGGCCCCTGTTATTGCCTTCTTTAAAAAATATTTATTTCATTTATTTGAAAGAGTTACAAAGAGAGAAGGAGAGCCAGAGAGATCTTTCAACTGCTTGCTTACTCTACAGATGGTCACAACAACTCGGGCTGGGCCAGGCAGAAGCCAGAGCCTGGAATTCTGTCTGGGTCTCCCATGGGCTGTCTGCTGTTGCTTTTTCAGGCACATTAGCAGGAGCTGGATCTGAAGTGGAGCAGCTGGGACGTCAAAAGGTGCGCATATAGGATGCTGGTGTCGCAGGTGGCAGCTCAACTGGCTGCACTACAACACTAGGCCCAATTCAGTTATTTTTAAAATAAAATGTTTATGTATTTATAAGTTTTATTTATTCATGAGAGATAGAGAAGGGGGGAAGAGCTCCCCCATCCACTGGTTCACTCCCAGATGTCCACAGTGGGCTTGGGCCGAGCCAGGAGGCAGGAATTCATGGTACCAGGGAACCACTTGAGCCATCACTGCTGTGTGCCAGGGTCTGCGTTAGCAGATAGCTGGAGTGAGGAATGAAACATGTAATCGAACCCACACACTCTGAACCCAGGCGCTGTGATGGGAGAGGCAGACATCTGAACTGGCGGCTTCACCACTTGGCGGAAGGTCTGCTCTTCAAAAGGCAGGGATCTGCCATCTGCTTGTTTACTCCCCAGTGCCTGCAACAGCTGAGGCTGGGCCAAGATCAACTGGGCTGCATCACAGGATGCGTTAACAGCAGTCTGCCTTGGAAGCAGAGTAGCTGGGGCGGGGACTGGCATTCTCATCTGGGATGTGGGCATCACAATGCAGCTCAACCCAGTGAGCCACAGCACCCACCCCATTTTATTTATTTATTTGTTTGTTTTTTAGAGATTTATTTATTTGAAAGTTAGAGACTGATCTTCTCTCCACTGGTACCTTCCCCAAATGGCTGCAACAGCCAGGGCTGGGCCAAGCTGATGTCAGTAGCCTGAAGCTTCTTCCAGGTATCCTGTGTGGGTGTTGGAGGCCCAAACACTTGGGCCATCCCTGCTGCTTTTCCTAGGCCACTAGCAGGGAGCTGGATTGGAGTGGAGCAACTGGGATTCAAACTGGTGCCCATATGGGATTCTGGCATTGTAGGCGATGGCTTTACAATACCGTCAGCCTCCCCTTATTATTTTTTAAAACTCTTTATTTTTAATTGACACATAGTAATTACACATATTTATGGAGTGTGGTATGACATTTCAATACATGCCATACTTAATCTTTTAATTGGATTATTCTTTTAAATTTAATGTAACTACTTACATATTTGAGTTTTTCTGTCCATCTAACTTTTTGTTTACCCATTTGTTTTTTTGTTTTGTTTTTTGACAGGCAGAGTGGATAGTGAGAGAGAGAGACAGAGAGAAAGGTCTTCCTTTTTGCCATTGGTTCACCCTCCAATGGCCGCCGCATTGCGCTGATCCGAAGCCAGGAGCCAGGTGCCAGGTGCTTCTCCTGGTCTCCCATGCGGGTGCAGCCCAAGCACTTGGGCCATCCTCCACTGCCTTCCCGGGCCATAGCAGAGAGCTGGCCTGGAAGAGGGGCAACCGGGATGGAATCCGGCGCCCCAACCGGGACTAGAACCCGGTGTGCTGGCGCCACAAGGCAGAGGATTAGCCTGTTGAGTCACGGCACTGGCCTACCCATTTGTTTTTTAAAAGAATATTACTCAGTCTTTTTTAAAAAAAATTTTAAAGATTTTATTAATTATTTGAAAGGTAGAGTTATAAAGAATGAGAGTGAGAGACAGAGAAAAAGGTCTTTCATCCACTGGTTCACTCCTCAAATGGCCACAATGGCTGCAGCCCGGCTGATCCGAAGCCAGGATCCAGGAGCTTCCTCCAGGTCCCCCATGCAGGTGCAGGATCCCAAGCACTTGGGCCATCTTCCACTGCTTTCCCAGGCCATAGCAGAGAGATGGATCAGGAGCAGCTGGGACTAGAACTGGCTCCCGTATGGGATGCCGGCACTGCAGGCAGAGGATTAACCTATGGCACCATAGTGCCAGCCCCTACACATCTGTTTTATATGCCTGTATCTGTCTTCAGGTTTCCTTCATTTGATAATTTGTCCAAGTCTTAGAGGAAATCACAGTGTATTATGGAGTGGCAAATATAATTAAACAAATTATAGTGCATGTTAGTAAATGTTACAGATAGGGTACTAGTCTTATAGAGACGGTCTGTCTCCTAGAAGAGTTATCTGTTGTGCTAGAATTTTAAAGGAAGTTAAAAGTTAATAAAATGAAGAAAAGAAAAGGCAAGTTCATCAGATTGTTAGATAGCTTGAGATGTTTCAAGAAACTTGTATAATTTGTATTTTAGATAAATTATTCTGGAAACAGTATAAAGTGATTCCCTGCCTCCCCCCCAACAGGAGAGGTAATTAAACTGGCAGTGAGGCTATTACAGTGCTCTGAATAGGAGATTATCAGAGTTGTACCTAGATTATTGTTTGCAGTAGAGATGGGGAAAGGCAGGAGGAGTTAAGAGGCACCTATGATGTAAACTTTTAAAGTGTGAAGATGGAGAGGAAAGGATTCAGTAATGGCTCCCTGATGTTGGCCTGAATGCATGGATGGTAGAATGAATTGGTATCATTGAATAAACAGTTTATCACTGGTCTTGGGCAATTTGATGATGTATTTTCATGTAGTTTTCTTTAAGTTTTTATTTCTTTGAAAGGCAAAATTAGAGAGAGAGACAGAGGGAGAGAGCTTCTGTCCACTGGTCCACTCCCCAAATGACTACAACAGCTAGGGCTGTTCCAGGCTGAAGCCAGGAATCCAGAGCTGCTGCTTAGTTTCCCATGTGAGTGCAGGGGACCAAGCACTCGGGCCATCTTCCACTGCTTTCCCAGATGCATTAGCAGGGAGCTGGATTGGAAGTGCAGTGGCTGGGACTTGAACCGTTGCCCACATGGGTTGCTTGCATTGCAAGCTGCGTGCAGCTTAACCTGCTGCCCCACAGTGCTAGCCCCCAATATTTTTTGTTTATTGAATCTTTGAGGTTAGGGTTCTTCATCATATTTGAACAATTTTTTTTTAATATTTATGCATTTATTTGAAAGGTAGAGTTAGAGAGAGACAGATCAGTCTGTCTGCTGGTTCACTCCCCAAGTGGCCACAGTGGCTGGGGCTGGTCCAGGATGAAGCCAGGAACCTGGAACCCCATCCAGATCTCCTACATGGGTGACAGCTCTTCTACTGCCTTCCCAGGCATATTAGCAGCGAGCTGGATTAGAAGTGAAGCAGCTGTCCTCAAACCTGCATATGGGATTCTGGTGTTGGAGGTGGTATCCAGATTTGCAAAACATTTAAAAAAAAAAAAATATGGAGCTGGCACTGTAGTGCAGGAGGTAAAGCTGTGGCCTATGGCACCAGTATCCCATAAGGGTGCCAGTTTGAGTTCTGGCTGTTGCACTTCCTATCCAGCTCTGGGGAAAGTGCCTGGGAAAGCAGAGGAAGATGGCCCAAGTCCATGGGACCCTGCACTCACATGGAAGACCAGGAAGAAGCTCCTGACTCCTGGTGGAAGATATTCTTTCTCTCTCTCTCTTTTTTTTTTTTTTTTTTTGACAGAGTTAGTGAGAAAGAGACAGAGAGAAAGATCTTCCTTCCCCAAAGGTCTTCCTTTACCCCCCAGATGGCCACTACGGCCAGTGTGTTGCGGCTGGCACGCTGTGCCAATCCGAAGCCAGGAGCCAGGTGCTTCTCCTGGTCTGCCATGCGGGTGCAGGGCCCAAGCACTTGGGCCATCCTCCACTGCCTTCCTGGGCCACAGCAGAGAGCTGGCCTGGAAGAGGGGCAACCGGGACAGAGTCTGGCGCCCCAACCGGTACTAGAACCCCGGGGTGCCGGCGCCGCAGGTGGAGGATTAGCCTAGTGAGCCGAGGTGCTGGCTCTGGCTTGCGCTCTCTCTAGCGCGTGCGCTCTCTCTCTCTCACCCCCCCCCCCACCTCTCTCTCCCTCTCTCTCTGTAACTCTGCCTATCAAACAAACAAATAGGGGGCCCGCGCTGTGGCGCAGTGGGTTAATGCCCTGGCCTGAAGCGCAGGCATCCCATATGGGTGCTGGTTCGAGACCTGGCTACCCCACTTCTGATCCAGCTCTCTGTTTTGGCCTGGGAAAGCAGTAGAACATGGCCCAAATCCTTGGGACCCTGCAGCCACGTGGGACACCCGGAAGAAGTTCCTGGCTCCTGGCTTTGGATCGGCACAGCTCTGGCCATTGCGGCCAATTGGGGAGTGAACCATAGGGTGGAAGACCTCTCTCTCTCTCTCTCTCTCTCTGCCTCTCCTATCTCTGTGTGACTCTGACTTTCGAATAAATGGATAAATCTTTAAAAAAAAATCTTTTTCTTGTAAAGATTTATTTATTTGAAAGAGTTACAGAAAGAAGTAGAGACAGATAGAGAGATAGGTCTTCTGTGTGCTGGTTCACTCTCCAGTTCTCTGCAACAGCTGGAGCTGAGCCCATCTGAAGTCAGGAATCAGGAGCAGCTTCTGGGTTTCCTACGTGGGTAGAGAGACTCAGGGACTCGGGCCATCTTCTGCTGCTTTCCCAGGTGCATTAGAAGGGAGCTGGATCAGAAATGAAGCAGCTGGGACTCAAACCAGCACCCAAATGGGATGCTGGCACTTCAGGCTAGGGCTTTAACCCACTGCACCACAGCGCCGAAAGGCAGAGTTAGCAGAGAGAGGTAGGGAGAGAGATCTTCCATCCGCTGGTTCACTCCCCAAATGGCTACAATGGCTAGGTCTGGGTCAGGCAGAAGCCAGGAACCAGGAACTCCATCTTGGTCTCTAATGTGGGTGGCATGGTCCCAAATACTTGAGTTATCATCTGCTTTCCTAGGCATGTTGGCAGGGAGCAGGGACAGGAAGCAGACCAGCTGTGACTTAAGCTGGTGCTCATATGGGATGCCGGGGTCTCACTTAGCCTGCTGTGCTATAGTGTTAACCGCTGGAAAACTTTCTCTCTCTCTTTTTTTTTTTTAAATTTTATTTGAGAGAGTTATAGACAGAGAGAGGGAGAGACAGAAAAGTTTTCCATCCGTTAGTTCACTCGCCAAATTGCAACAACCAGAGCTGGGCCAATCCAAAGCCAGGATCCAGGATCTTCTTCAGGGTTTCCCATGCGGGTGAGGGGCCCAAGGACTTGGGCCATCTTCTAATGCTTTCCCAGGCCGCAGCAGAGAGCTGGATCGGAAGTAGAGCAGCTGGGACTCGAATTGGTGCCCATAGGGGATGCTGGGGCTGCAGGCGGAGGTTCAGTCTACTATACCACCGTGCCTGCCCCCTGAAAAACTTTTAACCATCATGTTTCTCCTCCCTTTTTCTCTTCTTTGGAGACTTGATATATTTCAAAAAGTTCATAGAAAAGACTGCACATCTCCCAGAAACTTTGAAAACCTTTTCTGTGTGTGTATTTGTATATGTGTATGAAGTTGTTTTTTAGCTCACTCACATTCTTCTCTCTCATTTTTTGGAAAAAAAATTATATATTTGAGAGGTAGAGAGAACATGCTCCTATTTTCTCACTGATACCCTGGATCTCTGTAATGGCCAAGGGTGGTCCCGGGGCGAGAGTCCAGAACTCAGCCCAGGTCTCCCGCATGGGTGGTGGGAACCCAGTTACTTGAGCTATCACCATCAACAACAGTGCCTTCTGGGATCTGCATTAGAAGGATGCTGGAATGGGGCCAGAGATGGGAATTGCATCCAGGCACTACTGTGTGGGAATAGAGTGTCTACACTGGCATCCTGACTACTAGGCCAAACACCTGCCTTTGAAATTACTTTTTTTCTTTGTTTCATTTTTCAAAGTTTCTTTGGCTGTGTCTTTAAGTTCACTCTTTTTGGGGGCGAATGGGCAGTATCTAATCTGTTATACTCAATAGAATGTATTTTTCACCTTAGGCATTTTGGCACGTTTGGGGTATACACACACACACACACACATTTACTGTCTTTAAATTTTGTTACGGAATGTAGAACATTTTTAGGGGATATAGTTTTTAAGTTTTTGTCTGCTATTTCTAACACCTATTTATGTCACTTCTGGATTGATTTTGATTAATTTGATTCCTTCCTTTCTCTAATTATAGATTGTATTTTTCTGCCTTTTTCATATGCCTGATAATCTTTACTGGCATTCACTGTGAATTTCAGTGTATACTGAACCCATTAACCCATGAATTTGGAATTTTTCTCACGTGCTTGATAGGAACAAAACCATTTCCTGCCCCACGTCCGTGTCACACACTGTTTCCTGTAATTGTTTAGAGGTGTTCTTCCTTGAGCCTGTGTCCAAATCAGTATTCTGAATGTTTAGCGGGGACACTCGCAGCTGTAGAGCTCGCTCTCTTGCTGCCTCTTCCTGCTGTAGTACTCTGTGCTGTATAGTTTACCTGCCTTAATCTCCCTGACTTCTCAGGTCATCTCAGCTGAAGAAGTCCACACAGCTCCATCTTAGTTCTAATCTGTGCTGGGGCTGGCAGTTCTCTTAGGGCATAAAGCCGAGGCAGTGGTAGGGCTCACTTCATTTGTTTGCCCTCTTTCAGAGATTACTGGTTTCTGTTGCCTAATGTCCAGTATCATTTTTTTTTAAAGATTTATTTATTTCAATAGTTAAACAGAGAAGGAGAGGCTGAGAGAGAGAGGTCTTCCATACACCGCTTCACTCCCCACTTGGCCACAACTGTTGGAGCTGTGCCAATCCAAGGCCAGGAGCCAGGAGCTTCTTCTGGGTCTCCCACATGGGTGCAGGGGCCCAAGGACTTGGGCCATCTTTTGCTGCTTTCCCAGGCCATAGCAGAGAGCTGGATTGGAAGTGGAGCAGCCGGAACTTGAACGGGTGCCCATGTGGGATGCCAGCACTGCAGGCGGAGGCTTTACCCGCTACGCCACAGCACCGGCCCCAGTATCTTTTTTTTTTTTTAAAGTCCAGTATCTCGAAAGCTGTTACTTTCATATATTTGGTCTTTTGTTTTTGCAGAGGAGTTTTTTCGAGTAGGAGGGTAAATTCTGTCCCCGTTAGTTTGTCCTTGGCTGGAGAGAATGTGACCCAATAGATTATTTAGTCCAGTGATTTTTCCACCCTTTTCTCTCTGTTGAGAACCGTTTGTTCCAATAAAATCGAATGCCATAGTCCAGTCTGTAAAATAGATGAAAGTGGGCTGATGTTAGTGTGATACACATGTCATAGTGCGTGTTAGGGAGACAGCAGAACTTGGCCCACTTGGATTCCTATTTTTGTTCTCTCAGGATTTCACAGCCCTGTTTGAAAACCACAAATAAGTATATAAAAAATCAAATGAGGATATGATGCAGTTACTAGTTAAAGAAGGAACAGAGGCCAGCATTGTGGCCTAGCAGATAAAGCTGCCACCTGCTATACTGGTTCTTGCCTTTGGCCTGACGCAGCGCTGGCTGTTGCAGCCATCTTGGGAGTGTACCAATGGATGGAAGATTTCTTTCTCTCCTTTTCTCTCTGTAACTATGACTTTCAAAAAAAAGGGGAGCAAACCATCCAGGAAAGGACATTAATCCTACAACTTGAGTTGGGTTGTGGCAGTGTGTATATATAATAGTATAACTTAATGTTGACAGACCAAAGGTCTAGTAATATGATTGTATTGGGAAAATGAGGATAGGATAAGTAAGGGTGCGTATGTAGGAGGAGATGATAAAAGAAAGCTGCATTTTATAAGAAGCCTTTACATAATATGTAGACTTTCTGAGAATGATACTTAAAAATAATTAAGCTGTATGAGAGTTGAAAATCAGTTGGGAGTGATATTTACTGTTGATTGTTAACAAGCTTCTAGTATTAGTTGATAAAAATATAAATTACAAAAATAACAGATAATAGTGTCAGAAGTGAAAACATTGAATACAATATTTCTCTTTGAAGAAACTTGGGTGAGAAGAGAAGAAGGAAGTTTGCGACTAGAAGTGGGTGGGATACATGACCATGTAATCTGTTTCCAGTCTCCTGGCACTTGGAGCTTTTAACCTTTTCCTACCCTTTTTATAGCTATCTGCTAAACCTAATTTGTTTTGGAATTGGCTAACAAATCAATCTTATGTTATATTATGTGATTCTCTAATAGAAGCTCTAGAGTGTTCGTTGTGCATACATTGCTTAGTTATACATATCAAAAATACAGTTTTCTAAGATACTCAAGTTAAAATGAAGTGAATACTCATAGGTCTGTTATCAAATTCCACATTTGCTTCATTTGTCTTTATTTATTTTATTTTATTTTTAAAGATTTATTTATTTATTTGAAAGTCAGAGTTACACAGATAGAGGAGAGGCAGAGTGAGAGGGAGAGAGGTCTTCCATCCACTGGTTCACTCCCTAGCTGGCTGCAACGGCCGGAGCTGTGCTGATCCGAAGCCAGGAGCCAGGAGCTTCTTCTGGGTCTCCCACACAGGTGCAGGGGCCCAAGGACTTGGGCCATCCTCTACTGCTTTCCCAGGTCAAAACAGAGAGCTGGATCAGAAGTGGAGCAGCCGGGTCTCGAACCGGCACCCATATGAATTGCCGGAGCCTCAGGCCAGGGTGTTAACCCACTGTGCCACAGCGCTGGCCCCCATTTGTTTTTAATTCCTTTGAAGTATTTAAAGACAAATCTCAGAATTGAAGTCATTGTCATTGTGTATTTCAGTATACATTTATGAATATAAAGATAGCATTTTTTTACATACTGATAAAGCCATTGTTGCACTGAAGAAGGTGAGGAATAATTTCTAGCTATTCTTTAGTAGATGCTCCATAATCAGATTTCCCCAGGTTCTTCAAAATGTGTTTTTTACACTTAACTTGTTTGTGTCAAGAAACAAAGCTGTATTCATAAAATGGTTACTTTTTTATTAAAACAGTTTTTCTTTTTGAAAGACAAGAAGAGGAGGGAGAGAGATCTTCCACCTACTGGTTCACTCTCCCAAATGCCTGCAACAGCTAAAACTCTGGGTCAGGCTAAAACCATGGACAGTAGAGACCCAGGTTGTTGAGCCATCACTTAATGTTTCCTAGGGTTCACATTAGTGGAAAGCTGGAATAGCGAACAAAACTGAGACTTGAATTTAGACACTCTGATGGGGGATGTGGGAATCCCAAGTGGTGGCTTCACTGCTGAGCCTAACTCCTGGCCCCTTTGATTTTTAAATTAGTTGTGCGACAGAGAAACAGAGCGAGTGAGCAAGAGTGAGTGTGCTCACTGGATGGTTCACTCCCCAGATGTTTGCCATGGCCCAGACAGCCAGGAGATAGTTTAGTCCAGGTTTCCCACTTGAATGGCAGGAACCCAGTTAACTTGAGACATGACCACTGCTTGTCAGGGTGTACGGTAGTAGGAAACTGGAGTCTGGTGGTATAGCCCAGTGTTGTACTCAGGCACTCTGATACAGGATATGGCTGTCTTAATTGCTAGAGTAAATAGTTGCTTTGATTGTTAATATTTTTAAGTCCTTTTTTTTATGCAAAAGATTTATTATAGGCAGAGTGACAGATCTTCTGTTGGCTGATTCACTCCCCAAATGGCTGCAATAGCCAGGTCTGGGCCCAGCTGAAGCCAGGAATCCCATCCTGTTCTCCCATGTGGGTTTCAGGGGCCCAAGCACTTGTACCATTTTCCACGGCCTTCTCAGGCAGATTATCAGGAAGCTGAATTGGAAGCCCAGAAGCCAGGACTCCAGCTGATATGGGCTGCTATGGCTTAACCCGCTGCACCAAGATGCTGGCCCTTTTTAGGCCTCTTTAACGACCCTCATTCTGAATTTGTATGTTTTCTGTTGTAATTCTTTGTGGTGGTTCTTTTTTTAAAAAAATGTATTTATTTATTTATTTGAAAGCCAGAGGGAGACAGATCTTCCGTCCACTGGGTCACTTTGCAAATACCTAGCAGGAACTCAGAGTTGAATGTGGGTCTCCCAATGTGGGTAACAGGGCCCCAAGTACTTGAGCTGTCATCTGCTGCCTCCCAGGGTATGCCTTATCAGGAAGCTGGAATCTGACGTGGAGCTGGGACTCCAATCCAGGTGCTCCAGTATAGGATGTAGGTATCTTAACTGCTGCAGCAAACGCCCATCCCTGTTCTTTAATTCTCATACTCTAAAAATACAAAGATCTGAAAGCTTGGTTAGATTCCAAGTCAGGTGGTACAGCATACTTCATATAGCATCACATCAGGAAGTGTACATACCTGGTGGTTTAGTGAGTTCAGTATGTGACAGATAATTCCTATCCTAAAATTCCCCATCAATCTTTTCATCAAATGGTTTTATCTATTGAAGATTATTGTGTGAGTAGTAATTTCATTCAAAGTTGTAAGGTATTGATTTTCTAGTTCTGCTGTTTCTTCCACATTTGTCAGTTGGAAATTCTTTGGTGAAGAACTTTTTCTCATTCATTTGGGTGGCTTCAGTACTATGAGATATATTTCATAGAAAGTACGGGATGCATGCTTAGTTCTGTTTATTTATTTATTTATTTATTTTTAAAGATTTATTTATTTATTTGAAAGAGTTACAGAGAGGGAGAGGGGAGAGGGGAGAGAGATAGACCTGCTGATTCATTTTCCCAAATGGCTACAACAGCTACATCTGGGCTAGGCAGCAACCAGGAGTGAGGAACTCCATTCTGGTCTGTGAAGTAATTGAAAAATTTTAAAGAGACGTTTGGATTGTTGAAGTTTGTTAAAAGCTAGGTCTTCTTCCTATTTCTGATTAACATGTACATTGTTTTTCAAACCATATAATAACAAAATAGGAAACAAATTTAAGAACCATTATTAGTTTACCTAGTATTTAAAAGTTGGTAATATTTAAAGATTAAAAGTGATTAGGATTAAATTGACTAATTTGCCGGATCCCTTTTAGGGATTAAAGTTTAACAGAATATAACAGTCATATAGAACCAAATGTAGGATAGTGATAACTTGAGAGGATAACTGCAGAACGACATTTCTGACAATTAATGGCTTTGTACTTTTTTTTTTAAGAGATTTATTTATTTGTTTGAAAGGTAGAGTCACAGAGTGAGGAAGTGGAGAGAGGGGAGAGAGCTTCCATTCCCTGGTGCACTCCCCAGAATGCCCCCAACAGCCAGAACTAGGCCAGGCCAAACCCAGCAGTCAGGGACTCCATCTGGGTCTTCCTTGTAGACAGCAGGGACCCAGGGACTTGGACCATCATCTGCTGCCTTCCCAGGTGTACTAGCAGGAAGCTGCCTCTAAAGTGGAGGACCAGGACTTGAACTGGTACTCCAGTAAGGATTGTGGGTATCCCGAAATAGCAGCCTCCAAAGTTTTAAACTATAGTTGGGTAAATGATGAGTTAGTTTTAGTGCCTAGTTAGTACAGAGGAGGATGAAAGTTAGGATTTTTGAATGGACTTCAAGAACTAGTATTACTGATTTCCCACTTGCTTTAATATACGTTCTGTGCTCAGGTGTTTTTTTTTTTTTTTTTTTTTTTTTTTTTTTTTTTAAAGATGTATTTGAAAGAGTTACAGAGAGGCAGAGGGGGAGAGAGAGAGAGAGGTCTTCCATCCTCTGGTTTACTCCCCAAATGGCTGCAATGGCTGGAGCTGGGCCATTCAGAAGCCAGGAGCCTGGAGCTTCCTCCAGGTCTCCCACACAGGTGCAGGGGCCCAAGGACTTGGGCCATCTTCTACTGCTGCCCCAGGCCATAGCAGAGAGCTGGAGGGGAAGTGGAGCAGCTAGGACTCGAACCAGCACTCATATGGGATGCTGGCACTGCAGGCAGTGGCTTCATTTGCTATACCATAGCACTGGCCCCATGTGCTCTGATTTACAAAAGGGTTTGAAGTACTTAGAGCTGTTGAAAAGTCCCAACACTTTCATTTAGAAAATACTGTAGGAATCTCTGTTTATCTCTTTATCTTCCTCTAATTAAAATTGTGTTTTTTTAAGACATAGTATTCTATTTTAAGCTATTTGAACTATTATAATTATTTTAAACTATTATAGATTGAGTACTTAACACATGTTTAATGTGTGCTTAGTAATTAAAATTGTTTAAATTGAGTTTTTTGCAAGTAGAGATTTGCAAAAATGTAAATTATGGTAGATTATAATTGTATGTTTAAGCCTGTGAGCATTGGTAAAGTTTTGTCTGTGTAATGTGCGATACTTGGAAGAGGGCGATGTTCCCCTCCTCAGAGACATTCCTGTCTATTGGACTTAGGAGAGGTTGTGTATAAGCAGTACACAAACTTTGCAGCACAAGGCAGACAAAGATACAAAAGATATTTGAAAAATTGTATAGAAATACTAGAGACGCTACACTTCTGGATCAAAGAAGACATTGTAGGCAGTAAGGGCAACGTTTTAAACACTAGCATTCCTTTTTGTTTAAAACTAGAATTAATTATAAACAGACTAAACAAAATTGTATCCAAAGATTGTTTTATGTTAAGTATTGGATATTTCCTTTTAATTAGCATTTAACTCATTATTTTCAAACTCTCTTGTATCCCATTCCTTAAAAATACATAATTTTTTTCTCTTTCTTTGCAGCTCTTCACTGATGGAATCACAAATAAACTTATTGGCTGTTATGTGGGGAATACCATGGAGGATGTAGTCCTGGTGAGAATTTATGGCAATAAGACTGAGTTGTTGGTTGATCGAGATGAGGAAGTGAAGAGTTTTCGAGTGTTACAGGCTCATGGCTGTGCACCACAGCTCTACTGTACCTTCAATAATGGACTGTGCTATGAGTTTATACAGGGAGAAGCATTGGACCCAAAGCATGTCTGCAATCCAGCCATTTTCAGGTACATTTCTTTTCCTAAATTTCTACTTTTGAAAAATGAGAGTATTATGTGTGTGTTAAGGAAATTTTTTTTTTTTTTTTTGATAAAAATTTTTTTATTTGAAAGGCAGAGTTAGAGGGAGGTACTCCATCTTCTGGTTAACTCCTCAGTGGCTGCAGTGACCTGCCTGGGAGCCTAGAAACTCCATCATGGTCTCCCATGTAGGTGGCAGTGGCCCTAGCACTTGGACCATCTTCACTCCCCAAATTGCTGCAATAGCCAGGGCTGGGCCATGCTGAAGCCAGGAGCCAGGAACTCCATCTGGGTCTCTATTTTTTTCTAAAAGGGGCATTATAACAAATAAGCATGTTCACCAAAGTCCCATTAGTCTTGTTACAGGGATGGATGTATTATACCAACTACTTGGAAGTTGGCAGAACTTACACTGTTACAGTAAGAGAAACTTATATTTAATTTATTGAAATCCTTACCTAGAGGCACTGGGAGATGGGGGAGAGAGTGTCCAAAAGCAAGAAAAAGATTGCAGGCCTGTGTTGTGGTACAGTGACCTAAGCTGCCACTTGCAATGCTGGCATCCCATGACAAAGCACTGCTTCAGGTCTTGGTTGCTCTGCTTCTTATCCAGTGCCCTGCTAGTATGCCTGGGAAGATAGCAGGTGACAACCAAAGTACTTGGATCCCTGCCAAGTAAAGTTAGTGGAAAGTAATGGAATCTGATGCCATGTTGATAGTGTATTTTAGACAATATGCCTCTTTTTTTTTTTTTGGACGGGGCAGAGTTTGTGAGAGAAAGAGACTGCCTTCCGTTGGTTCACCCCCCAGATGGCTGCTATATCTGACACGTTGCACCAATCCGAAGCCAGGAGCCAGGTGTTTCCTCCTGGTCTCCCATGCGGGTGCAGGGCCCAAGCACTTGGGCCATCCTCCACTGCCTACCCGGGCCACAGCAGAGAGCTGGACTGGAACAGAGGAGCAGCCGGGACAGAACCAGCGCCCCAACCGGGACTAGAACCCGGGGTGCTGGCACCACAGGCAGAGGATTAGCCAAGTGAGCTGCAGCGCTGGCCAATAAGCCTCTTTAATGAGCAAAGTATCTTAACGGAGCCACACTGCCTCAGCTTTATGAACTATGTGAATTTGGACATCCTATTTAATCATTGTGTGTCTTAATTTTGTCATTTGAAAAATGTGAATTGGTCAGTGTTGGGCAGTGGGATAAGCCAATGCTTAGGGCACTCGCATCCATTATCAGAGTGCCTGCTTTGAGTCCTGGCTACTCTGTGCTGCTACTGCTGCTTTTTTTTTTTAAGATTTATTTTTTATTTATTTGAAAGGCATAGTTGCGCACACACACATACACACACAGACAGAGAAGTCTTCCATTGACTGGTTCACTCCCCAGATGACCTCAACAGCCTGGGGCTGTGCCAGACCAAAACCAGGAGTCAGGAACTTCTGGTCTCCCATGTAGATGCAGAGGCACAAAGCATTTGGGCCTTCCTCTGTTGCCTTCCCAGGTGCATTAATAGAGAGCTGAATCAAAAAGTGGAGCAGCCAGAACTATGGGAGGAGTGAACTGGTGCCCACTCTGCCACAGCACCAGCCCCTTCTCTGTGCACCTGATCCGTTTCCTGCTAGTGCACCTAGCAGACAGCAGATGGCAGCCCATGTACTTGGGTTCCTGCCTCTGGGCTTCATCCTGCCCTGGCCTTGGCTGTTAAAGGCATTTGGGGAGTGAACCAACAGATGTAAGATCTGTCTCTTTCTCTCTCTCACTTGTCTTTCTGTCAAACAAATAAATAAATAAATCTTAAAATAATAGTACTTTCCACTAGGGTTGTGGTAAGGGTTAAATTTGTGAATATGTATCGAATATCTTATCTGAGGTGCTTGAGACCAGAACTGTTTAAGATTTGATTTTTTTTCAGATTATGGGATATTTGCATATACACAATGAGGTGTATTGGGCATGGTGCCCAAGTCTAAACATGAAATTCATTTATGTTGCCTGTATACCTACATACATATCCTAAAAGTGACTTTATTCAGTATTTTTGGTATTCCTGCATTTTGATGATGACCAATCACGTGAGGTCAGATGTGGTTTTTCACTTAGCGATGGCATGCTGATACTCGAAGTTTTGGATTTGGAGCATTTCAAATTTTGTATTTTTGGATTAAGAATGCTCAAGAAGTATGTGCCATTGAAAGCTTATACCAGGGGCTGGTGCTGTGGTATAGCGGGTTAAGCCTCTGCCTGTGTGCTGGCATCCCATTTGGGTGCCATTTCGAGACCTGGCTGCTCCACTTCCGATCCAGCTCTCTGCTATGGCCTGGGGCAGCAGTAGAAGATGGCCCAAGTCCTTGGGCCCCTGCACCTGTGAGGGAGACCAGGAAGAAGTTCCTGGCTCCTGGCTTCGGATTGGTGCAGCTCCAGCCATTGCGGCCATTTGGGGAGTGAACCAGTGGATGAAAGACCTCTCTCTCTCTCTCTCTCTCTTTCTCTCTTTCTCTCTGTAACTCTGACTTTCAAATAAAATACATAAATTTTATTAAAAAAAAAAAAAAAGCTTCCACCAGTGCCTGGCATATGTTAGATACTATGTGTATTTTCCTTTCTTTCTTTTTTTAAAGATGTATTTATTTATTTATTTGAAAGTCAGAATTAGAGAGGAGTGGTTTCTAGGTACACTGTTTCTTTTTTAATAAGACTTACCTTTCTGGACTTCTGAAGAATTTCTGATGACTTGAATGTTAGCTAAAAAAACTATTAAATATTAATTATGCTAATTATCATGGATGTTACTAATCCATTGGTTTATTATGCTTGTTGAAACCTATAATTTTGAATTTTGAGATTCAGACATAGAATTTTTGTTTGTAGGTCCTATTTGCTTTGACATGTAGTGTTCCTGGGAGTATAGGAAAGCAGCATATAGATGTGGCAAAGCAAACCGTTATTGTTAGTAGCTTTCCTTCTTTGTTCTTGCCGGATGGTATTAACCAATCTTGGAACTCTTGACTCCTAAGCCAGGATGAGGCCTCAGAATTCTTACCAACCAAGCAGTTTTATTACCTGTTTGTTCTCCCTTGTCTATATTTGTTTTTATCTTAACTTTTTCAGGGAGACTTTTATATTAAAAATTCAATATTTTGTTTTAAAAAATGATAGTAGTGGGTATATTGCAGTTCTGTTAATAATTGTCAGGACTGGTTATAAGCATTTGGTGCAGCCTTTAAGATGCTGCTTGAGTGGAAGATAGCCCACGTACTTGGGTCCCTGGCACCCATGTGGAGACCAGGATAGAGTTCCTGGCTCCTGGCTTTTGCCTGGCCTGGCCCACCATGGCTGTTGGGGAGTGAGCCAGCAGGTGCAAGGTTGATAACTCGCTCTCTCCCTCTCTACCCCATTCTTTTTTTTTTTTTTTTTTTGACAGGCAGAGTGGACAGTGAGAGAGAGACAGAGAGAAAGGTCTTCCTTTGCTGTTGGTTCACCCTCCAATGACTGCCGCGGCCGGCGCACCGCACTGATCCAAAGCAAGGAGCCAGGTGCTTCTGGACTCCAATGCGGGTGCAGGGCCCAAGCACTTGGGCCATCCTCCACTGCACTCCCGGGCCATAGCAGAGAGCTGGCCTGGAAGAGGGGCAACCGGGACAGAATCCGGCGCCCTGACCGGGACTAGGACCCGGTGTGCCAGCGCCGCTAGGCGGAGGATTAGCCTATTGAGCTGCGGTGCCGGCCTCTATCCCATTCTTGATCATTGTAACCCTCCCCTCTCATTTCTCTGCCTTTCAAATAAATAGCTTTTTTTTTTTTTAAAGATGCCCAGGTTCAAATCAGATGTCTAGGTTCAAATCCCAGTACCACTTCCAGTTCCATGTCCTGCGAATGCACACTCTGGGAGGCAGCAGGTGATGGCCCAAGTGCAAAGGTTCTTGCCATCCATGTGGGAGACTCATGCTGAATTCCAGGCTCCTGGTTTTAGCCTGCCTTGGCCTCAGCCATTGTAGGCATTGAGGGAGGGAACCTGCTGATGGAAGATCTCTTTTGTCTCTATCTCCCTGCCTTTCAAATAAGTAAATAAAAGTTGAAAAAGTTGTGAGTACTTACACATTAGCAGTTGGAGAAATGACATACTAAAATGGTTATGATGGTGACTAATAGGGAGATAGCACTTTATATGAGTTGGGCACTATCCTAAACATACTTTAATAAACCTAGGACATAGGCAAAATATTACAATCCCGTTGCAGTGAATGTAAACCAAGGTTTTAAGTAATTTGCCTGTGATTGCATGGCTAATAAAAAGCACACACTGAAAGAGACTAATGATGAGTAACAGGCCTTTCTACTGACTCATGGAGAAAAAATTTAAAGGAAAGTAGTAAAACCTTTTTTACAGTGCTTATAAAAAGAAACCTGTGGGGTGTTTGGCCTAGTGGTTGAGACACCTGCATCCCGTGTCACAGGAGCTGGGTTTGATAACCGAGCTCCAGCTCTTGTTGCCAGCCTCCTGCTGGTGTAGGCCCTCGAAGGCAGCAGGTGATGGCTCAAGTAGTTGAGTCCCTGCTACCTGTGAGGGAGACCTGAGTTGAGTTCCCGGCTCCAGGCTTCAGCCTTTGCTGGCAGTTGAGATGTGAATTAATAATTGTACAGGTTTTTTTTTTTTTTTTTTAAGATTTTAACTTGAAAGAGTTACAGAGAGGCAGATTCAGAGACAGAGAGAGGTCCTCCATCCGCTGGTTCACTCCTCAGATGGCCGCAGTGGCCAGAGCTGCACCGATCCAGAGCCAGGAGCCAGGAGATTCCTCCAGGTCTCCCACGTGGGTGCAGGGGCCCAAGGACATGGGACATACTCCACTGCTTTCCCAAGCCATAGCAGAGAGCTGGATTGGAAGTGGGGCAGAGGAGACTTGAACCAGTGTCCACACGGGATGCCGGCACTGCAGGCAGTAGCCTTACCCGCTATACCACAGCGCTGGCCCCTATAGAGTTTTTTTTCCAAAGATTTTTTATTTATTTATTTGAGAGGTAGAGTTACAGACAGTGGGAGGGAGAGAGAAAGAGAGGTCTTCCATCCGCTGGTTCACTCCCTAAATGGCCTCAATGGCCGGAGCTGCGCCGATCTGAAGCCAGGAGCCAGGAGCTTCTTTCGGGTCTCCCACGTGGGTGCAGTGGCCCAAGGACTTGGGTCATCTGCTGCTGCTTTCCCAGGCCACAGCAGAGAGCTGGATTGGAAGAAGAGGAACCGGGACTAGAACTGGCACCCATATGGGGTGCTGGTGCAGGATTAACCTACTGTGCCACAGCACCTGGCCCTAGAGTTTTTTTAATAGGAAAGCTTTTCATAACTATTAAGTAATGTCAAGTACAAAAACTCAGATAATTATACAGTGATTAGTCATATTGATGAGGCTGACAGTATTGATGGAGGATGATAATTTGAATATTCAAACTGACGTAAAGGAGAAGGAAATAAAGACTGGATTTCAGAGGTGCACACTAGGATCCTGAGTGAGATAAGGGTCCAGTGATGAGTCTGATCTTGTTTGAGTCATGACTCTAAATGTTAAAGTTGTTCAGCATGATGCAGTTGACGTTATTCATTACCATTGTGGTTGTTGTAGGGACCATAGCATTGGCCTCTTGGTGGGGGAAAAGACGTTGGGCTCAACTGCAAATACAGCAAAGGCACCTGGGATGAACAGCTGAGGAGCACGGTGGGAGGTCAGCGGCAGAGGTAACAATAGGTGCAAGGGGGATACCCGAAGGCAGACCAGCGTAGTCAGCATCACTTGGGGGATGGAGGCTGATGACAGCTGGTCAGATGTCAAGGGAGATCAGGTGTAGAGGATGGCTGTTCTTGCAGTGAGCTGACTGAGCAGGATTCTTGCTAAAACTGATTGTTTCAAGGAAATACACAAAATGCTTAGACGATGGTTCAGGAGGCTAATATTTGGACAAGTGAAGAAGAATCTTGGTGGACATGAACTTTAGGATGCGTAACTTTTTTTTTTCATGCTTCTTTTGTTTTCAACAGGCTAATAGCACGTCAGCTTGCTAAAATCCATGCTATCCATGCACATAATGGCTGGATTCCCAAATCTAATTTGTGGCTAAAGATGGGAAAATATTTCTCACTCATTCCCACAGGATTTGCAGATGAAGACATTAATAAAAGGTAAGTGTACTTCTGTGTTTTAGACTGCTGTGCTCTATAATGGAATTTCCAAAGTAATTACAAGGTTTTTGTGCATAAAATCTGTTTTTATTTCTCTGTTCGTATTGAAGTAAAATAAACATGGTTTTTTCTTTGTTGTCTTATTTTTTTTAAAAAAACTTTTATTTAATAAATATGAATTTCAAAAGTACAGCTTTTGGTTTATGGTGGTTCTTCCCCCCCATGACCACTCCCACTCGCAAACCATCCCATCATCTACTCCCTCTCCCATCCCATTCTTCATTAAGATTCATTTTTAATTATCTTTATATACAGAAGATCAACTCTAAAATGAGTAAAGTTTTCAACAGTTTGCACCCACACAGCCACACAAAGCATAAAGTACTGTTTGAAGACTATTTTTACCATTAATTCTCATAGTACAACTCATTAAGGACAGAGATTCTACATGGGGAGCAAGTGCACAGTGACTCCTATTGTTGATATAGCAGTTGACACTCTCATTTATGACGTCAATAATCACTCGAGGCTCTTGTCATGAACTGCCAAGGCTATGGAAGCCTCTTGAGTATAAACATGGATTTTGACTCTTAGCACTACTGAAGTCACTGCCTTTGTACCCTTCAGTGCCACTACTCCCAGAACACCGATTATGGCAGCAAGCAGGGGTATTCAGGAGGAGGTCAGAAGACAAATATAGAACATTTGTTTGGAAATGATTGTGAAGAAAAGAACACTGTGAATGGGTACATTTGCTCATATTATGAGTTGATCATAGAGACCTTTTTGAGAAACATTTCCTTTTGTTCAAGCTGTTTTGAAAATGCCTAGAGGTCTGCATTAGAGCAGTGGAGTAAAAAAGTTCGGTTATTAGTTTACTGTGACTATTTGTAAATATCAATGAGATTGAAAATTGAATTACAGGGGCTACCATCTGCAGTGCTGGCATCCACATCCCTGCTAATGTGCCTGGGAAAGCAGCAGAGGATGGCCCAAGTCCTTGGGCCCCTGTGCCCACATGGGAGACCTGGATGAAGCTCCTGGCTTCAGCCTGGCCCAGCTCTGGCTGTTGTAGTTATTTAGGGAGTGAACCAGAGGATGCAAGATCTCTCTCTTACTTTACTCTCCTTCTATTGCTGTAACTCTGACTTTAAAATAAATAAGTCTTAAAAAAAGAAAAGAAACTTCAGTTATGGGAATCTTCATATAAAACTGACTCTTCAAGTTCAAAAGATATTTCATTGTTTTATATATAAAAACGTATGGATCAGTTATTAAGACACTAATGTCTCAACATTTTTATATAGAGTGATTATTACTATCACAAAAATTGGAGATTTTATTATATTTAAAACACATGGGAAGGCCGCACTTTATATTCAGCATGTCTTTGCTTGAACAGCAGAGGTAAGCAGGAACTATAGATGTCTCTGCTTATTTATTTTTTATAGTTCATTAAGGAAAAGTACTTATTAAATTGTTATTTCAAAATTTAATTGATTCCCTGTATACCATTGATCCTTCATGTTCCTTGGTTCTGATCCTCTGATTCAACCAACTGTGGTTTAAAAATACTAAAAAAAATTATATCTCTATACTGAACGTGTAGACTTTTTTCTTGTCATCATTCCTTAAACAATACAGTCTAAGAACTATTGGTAGACCATTTACATTGTGTCAGGGACTGTAAGTAATCTAGGGACTCTAAGTATATGGGAGAATGTTTATGTAGTACAAGAGTGCACCATTTTTAGGGAGTTAAGCATCTGAGACTTTTGGTATTTGAGAGAGTGAGGTAAAATGGGTGTGGGAGGTGGGTGCTGGAAGCATTCTCCCTCATGTAAAGGGACAATTGTATGCTTGTATTTGCAGGTGGTTTGTCAAACTTTGAATTTTTTTTTTAAGATTTGTTTATTTACTTGAAAGTCAAGAGTTACACAGAAAAGGCAAGGCAGAGAGAGAGAGAGAGAGAGGGGTCCTCCATCCACTGGTTCACTCCCCAGTTGACCACAATGGCTGGAGCTGTGCCGCCGATCCAAATCCAGGAGCCAGGAGCTTCTTCCATGTCTCCCATACAGCTGCAGGGGCCCAAGGACTTGGGCCATCTTCTGCTGCTTTCCCAGGCCATAGCAGAGAGCTGGATCGGAAGTGGAGCCGCGGGGATTTGAACTGGCACCCATATGGAATGCCGGCGCTGTAGGTGGCAGCTTTACCCACTATGCCATAGCGCTGGCCCCAAACTTTGAATTTGATAGGAATATTACACCCTTTAAATTAGGATAGGTAGGGCCGCTGCTGTGGTGGAGCAGGTAAAGCCACCGCCTGCAGGGCTGGCATTCCGTATAGGTGCTGCTCCACTTCCCATCCAGCTCTCTGCTATGGCCTGGGAAAGCAGTAGAGGATGGCCTAAGTTCTTGGGCCCCTGCACCTGTGTGGGAGACCCAGAGGAGGCTCCTGGCTCCTGGCTTCAGATTGGTGCAGGCAGCTCCAGATGTTGCCGCCATCTGGGGAGTGAACCAGTGGATGGAAGACTCTCTCTCCCTCTCCTTCTCTCTCTGTGTAACACTGACTTTCAAGTGAATAAATAAATCTTAAAAAAAAAAAAATTAGGATAGGCAAGCTTATGTACTATGTGCAGTAAGCTAGATATTCAGGAAGGCACAGCATAAAAATAGAGAATTCTCTTTTGAATGACTACTGACATACTTAGTGGAAAACCTTTACATCCATTTTAGTTTGTATACAAAAACAATGATACATTCGGCTTTGAGTCCTGTTATTTCCATTCAGCACTGAACCTTCTTGTAGATAGATTCTTGAACAGTGATACCATTTTGAAAAAAAGTATAAAACTTTGGGAGTTGTGTGTAGAGAAGAGTGTGGTAGTGGGGAACATAATAGGCAGGAGCCACCTGAATAGGCAAATTCGATGTTGTACAAAAAAAATTTGTATCATATTGTAAAACAGAAATTTTACAGCTTTACAGTTACAGGGTAATTTCTGAGACTGGAGAAAGAAGCAAGAGAATATGATTTCAAAGTAATAAGGGACAGGGATGGGGCCGGTGCCGTGGCGCAGTAGGTTAATCCTCTGCCTGTGGTGCTGGTGTCTTACATGGTTGCCGGTTTGAGTCCTGGCTGCTCCACCTCCCATCCAGCCCTCTGCTATGGCCTAGGAAAGCAGTAGAAGATGGCCCAAGTGCTTGGGTCCCTGCACCTGTGTAGGAGACCAGGAAGAAGCTTCTGGCTCCTGGCTTTGGATTGGCGTAGCTCTGGCCATTGGGGAGTGAACCAATGGAAGGAAAATCTTTCTCTCTGTCTCTTCCTCTCACTGTCTGTAACTCTACCTCTCAAATAAATAAATAAAATCTTAAAAAAAAAAAAAGCATTAAGGGAAGGAGAGAAAGAGTATATTAATAGCAATTTTTTTTTTTTTTTTTTTTGACAGGCAGAGTGGATAGTGAGAGAGAGAGAGACAGAGAGGAAGGTCTTCCTTTTTGCCGTTGGTTCACCCTCCAATGGCCGCTACGGACGGCGTATCTCGCTGATCCGAAGCCAGGAGCCAGGTGCTTCTCCTGGTCTCCCTTGCGGGTGCAGGGCCCAAGCACTTGGGCCATCCTCCACTGCCTTCCCGGACCAGAGCAGAGAGCTGGCCTGGAAGAGGGGCAACCGGGATAGAGTCCGGTGCCCCAACCGGGACTAGAACCCGGTGTGCCGGCGCCGCAAGGTGGAGGATTAGCCTAGTGAGCCACAGCGCCGGCCCTTAATAGCAATTTTCTAAGCCTAGTGATGCTATTGTAGAATTAGTGGTAGCAGCCTACTTTGTTTCATTTTGTTTGTTATCAAATTAATAAAAACGGCATAATTGTGGTGGGCATTGTGGTATATACCCACATTCCATACTGGAGTGCTGGTTCTGTCCTGGCTACCCCAAGCTAATCCAGCTTCCTGTTCGTAGAATTTGCCTCAGAGCCATTAGATGTTGGCCCAAGTACTTGGATTCCCGTCACCCACATGGGAGACCTGGGTGGAGTCTCTGGTTCCTGGCTTCAGCTCAGCTGATCTGCTTTTGGGGACATCTGAAGAGAAAGCAGCAGATCCTCCCTCTTGCTCGCTCTGTTTCTCCCTCTCTGTCACTCCTCCCTTCAAATAAATAAATACATGCTCAAAAAGATACATAATATGACGTAGAGGTGTGTAGGATTAAAAAAAACCTCATTATTTCTAGTTTTACTTGCCAGTTGTCTCCCAACCTTCCCATTTTCACTATGATGAAGTTGCAATAATATTTCTCCTCTTAACATATTCAGATAGTGTGATACACCTTCTTTGCTTAGGAGCTGTAAATAATAGTCTATTGACTTTCTGAGAATTTAGCTGATTTCTGTTACGTTCACACTTTGAAACTTGAAATACTAGTTTAATACAGTCTTTGTAACTTTAAATAATGTACTTAATATTTTTTATTAATGTATTTTCCTGTATAAAATGGAGATCAATGTATTTAGACTAATATTTAGCATATATTAGATGTATGTATTACTTTTCCACACAATTTGTAATACTGTAGATACATTTTTTTTCTGCCTGTAATTTAAAAGATTTTATTGTATTTGAAAGGTTAGGAAAGAGGAAGGAGGCAGGGAGGGAGGGAGAGATTTCCTACCTGCTTGTTCATTCCCCAAAAGTCCACAACAGCCAGGACTGGGCCAGGCTGAACTCAGCTGCCTGGAACTTAATCCAGTCTCCCATGTGGAAATCAGGGACCCAAGTTCTTCATCCATCGCTGGTGCCTTGCAGTGTCTGCATTACCAGGAAGCCGGAATCAGTAGCAGGGCTGGGACTTGAACCTGGCACTCTGATACGGAGTGCAAACATCCCAAACTGCGACTTTACTGCTAGGCCAAACGCCTGCCTGCTTCCCCACATTTTAACTATTGCTTGTTTTCTTTTTATTTATGTTTAAGTTCAATTGCAGTTTCTTTTATTCTGACTTTGGAACAAAGTGGTCTATTGTGATTCAGGAGTGAAAAATAATGGAAGAGACTTAATTAAAGTAGATGTTAATTATTAATAAAACTTGGACAAAATGTCATTGAGATAAACAAGGTGTAACTCTTCTTTTAAAATGAAAAGGTTCCTAAGTGATATCCCAAGCCCTCAGATTCTTCAGGAAGAGATGACTTGGATGAAGGAGATTCTTTCCAACCTGGGCTCACCTGTTGTGCTTTGCCATAATGATCTATTGTGTAAGAATATAATCTACAATGAGAAACAAGGTAGGTATTTGACCTTAGCAGTAAGTAAAGTTGGTTTCTTTTGTGTTCTTAGTGTTACTTTGATCTTTGTATTAATACAAATACATTTAATTCAAAAATGCAAGTATATGAAGTCCTTAAAGATTTTCTTTTAGGTTATAAAGTCATGGTCACTGTGATAAATTAGAAATATGTATTGGTGCAAAATATTCTTTTTAGAATTGGTTTGTTAGAAACAGTTTGTGGTTCTGTTGGATTTTTAAATGTACAATGATGAAATGATTTTCTTTATAAATTTATGTGTAAAATCTAATTTGGTTATTCATGATTTTAAAGTATACCTGCTTGTAATGGGGTCATGGAATATAAAGACATTGGCATTGCACTGTTTTATAAATACAGAAATTGTCTCACAGTATTAGAAGTAAACATGTCCCCAGGTTTCCCATTACCTGTTCATTATGCTGATTGGTTAGCTATCTGGACACTAAGGAGAGAGCCACAGATGGAGTATATGTTATTTATGATTGATCAAATTTATATGTACTAAAATAATAATCAAGACCTTCTAGTAAATCATTTTAACATTTTTGATGTAGTCAGTGATACTTTCGATGGAATTTTTTGTGTGTTCTTATCTTGCTGTATTCAAATTCCTTCTGTTTTCATATTTAAGAAACACTTGATTGTATTATATCATTGGGTAAAGTGGTTTGAGGTTTGGTTGCTGAGTGATAAATGTCCTTCAACTCTAAATTGGAATTTAAAAATGCAGTTTTGGTTGAAGGATTAGTATTAATTTGAAACTATTTGAAACTGTGAAGCTATTGCATTTTATAGGAAACCAGTTTTTGAGGATAGTCATTATAGTTGGAAGGCTTGATTTTCGAATCAACAGTGTGCTGTTGTAAATATACTGAAGCCAAAGGAGTCTCATTAACATGGTCATATTAATGGTAAATTACTTTTGTCACCCTTCGTTTTGATTGTAAATTGAGATTATTCTGATAAAAGGGTTGTTAACTATTTATAGCTAACTTGAAGATGTTCAAAGGAACACTGTCAAGGGTAGTAGAATTAAGCACATATTTTGAAAAACATTTTTGAATGTCTTTGATACTTTAATGTAGTTTATTAATTCTACTTTTTAAAAACATACTGAGCTGACATCTTTATTTGTGAATCTTGAAATTTTTGTGTTTAATCATTGTTTTTTTTTAAACTAAGGTATATACTAAAACATTAAGTACTTGACAGTGTCCTTAAATGTATTTTTGTCTGTTTATTAGTTACAATTGTCATAGTATATATGTATTATATTATATCCTGGTAACCAAATCTCAATGCCATTTGTAAGACAAGGGCATTAGTTATGCATTAAAGCCATGTATTAGCTTTTAAGTTCAGTGCAAGACCCAGTACATTTTGTATAATGGAATTTAGAGTGAGGGACTTCATCTTACATTTGAAGTGGACACTCAGCTTTATTTTTAACTGCAAGTTAATCAAAGAGAATCTTTATTTTCTTTGAAATATAATTTTAATCTTTCATATTTTTATTTTTACAAGTTTTATTTTGCATATTCATTTCACAGAATAAACTTGCTTATACAACTAAAAAATATGGGACCAAAAAAATCAGATTACTTTGTCTTTCACATTTTTAGAGTGTGTCCTGTTTCATGGTAGTCAACTTTGTACCATTTGTTTCTTGTCTTTGTGCTTATGTTTGTTTGTTAGTTATGGAAATGTTTTCCCCCTTTTTCCTTCCCAGTGGTTTTCTGTAATGTCCGTTAGGAAGTCTAGCTCCAATCCTTTGGCGGCCACTGGGGGTGAAAAATGACCTGTGATTTGTTGATGCATAAGCATTTTAAAAAAGTTAGCTAAAATGCTCAGGTAAAATCTAGAATTAATAAAAGTGTGCCAAGAAACTTTCTAGTGTTTGGTATTGTTTAAAATTAGTAGCTATTGGTTTTGAGGAATTGTAACATAATGTACTTGAGTCTTTAGTTATAACTAGAAGATAACATTCCAAAAATAGGTAAGATTTGGTAAGTTTAATATGCCAAAAATATGTATTTGAGACTCTAGCTAGCATAGGATTAATACTATACTTATGTAAGTTATCTAAAGATCGATTAATAGCTGCAAAGTCATTTACCTTAGCTTATCTTGTTGTTCTAAAAAACCAAGTTGAGTATTTGGAGATAATTTCTACATAGAGTAAATGATTAAGCTACATGTTCTATTCACAAATTTTTTTTTATTACTTCATTCATATGACTGAAGCTCAGGGCTTCACTATTTTATACCTACGCATGAGATACAATTAGATAGAAATAATTAAATAAAAGCCAAAGGACTGACCTTGACATCAGCAGGCGAACTGTCTAGATTATGTTTCAAACCATAATTTCTCAGAATCACTAATTTTAGACAAACTTCATAAACTTACTTGGATCATCTTGAAGTCTGCATATATTTTTAAATCATAGCAATTTACATTTCATATACATTAACTAGAAAATCTCTGTAAAGCAGATGTTACAAAGCTTTGTAACAACTGAAAAAAGTCAGAACACAGGTTTTGTTGCCATTCTCTGCTCAATCGCAGAAGTTAATGGTATTAGAGGTCATTTTATCTTTGTGTTTATGTTTGGTCTTTAACTGTATCAAAATCATCTAGAGTATTTGGCCAAAATGCAGATATGTGTACCCATTCTGTGACCAGCTGAAAAAGAATTCCTGTAGATAGAATTCAAAATATGCATGTTTAGCAGTTTCCCTGGCACCTCTTGTCTTTTTGATAGTATAACACTTGAATTTATTTATTTTTGTGACTAATAGAAAATATTTACTTTAGGTGGTTGCTGACAAGGTTTAGATCCTGTATGTAAATGTGTATAGCTCTGGACCAGGTACTTTGCAGCTCTCGGCTGTGGCTGAGATGGCCTGGCCATTTTTTTTTTTTTTCCTCTGAGAGGCTAGATAGCATGCATGTCTTTGAGATTTTGTGTCCCCTCTGTGTTGTAGCACTGCCATCAATACGTAGATACGTGAATGTGGCTGAGTTCCAATACATCTTTATTTTCAAAAACAAGTGGTGAGTTGCATTTGGCCTGAACAAATAACTTAGTTTGCCAACCATGTGTTATGTTTATAGCATGCATTTTACAAAATGTATCTGATCTGAAAAAGTGAAAAATGGTTACAATAGGCTGTAAAGTTAACTCTGTGCTGTAACAAGAAGAATTAAGGTTTATGGTAGTTTGATTTATCTCTAAGTGGAGCCTATAGTTCCTATCATAATTGTAACCCCAAGTGATGAATTTAAAATTTAAAAATTGTATACACGTACAAGTTAATGGGTATATGTATACCTATTTACATATTCATATACAGTGCAAACAGAGGTTTTGAGCACCCTGAAGGCTGTGGGCATTTTTGCAGCACATGTTCCAGGAACTCGAGGCATCTCAGGAAGAAGTACTGCCTCTCCCTGCCCTCAACATGTCTGTTGACAGGTCTCAGCAGTGTGGGGCAAGAGTGAGCTTCCTTTCTGAAGTTGATCCTGTTAAGAATTTTGAAAAGTTAGTGCCAGAAGTTAGGTGGCTGGTAAACAGCAGCCCATTCCTTGCCTGAAAGGACATCCTAAACAGGTAAGAGAAGAATATTTAATGACGTAGAATTTGTACACAATGAGCAAACTGAAAGCAGTGGTCCTTGCTCCAGAATCATGCCTTAGCAGGCATCTCTTAAGTTAATCCATTATCAGTTGAGTAGACATTATACTAAGTGAACAGATTGTACTGTTGCTATTGACTAACTGACTTCAACTCTGATATTTTGATTTCACTAATCTTTTGACTTTCAACATACCAGAAGTAATTGCTAAAACTTGAGAGCTTGCCGTCTTATGTCTGGATGCTATCAGAATGTTTGTTGGTCTGATGACTGTTGGTGGCTATTTCGTTGCCTTCCCCCCACCCCCATTTCTTCAGAAAAAGCTCAGTAGAGATTGAATACAAAATTTTAAATTTCAGTAGTGACAATCACAGTTTATTTTCTCTGTCAGCAAAATGTAAGTGGATTTGTAGCTCTTTAAGGAAATACAAATCAATAGAAGAAAAGGAATTTTTTTCCTTGTAATTATGGAGTAGGCCAGATTTTTCTTTATAGAGTTTTACACACTGTAAATAGGAAGTGAGTGAGTCACCGTTCTTAGTCATTTGATTGGCTCTAACTCTTACCACTACGTTATTACTCAGGAGAAGGCGATGCTGTGATTGCATTTATTTTATTACGGTTATAATGACTGTTTTCCTAGTAGTTTCAGTTTTTAAATTTAAATAAGTGCAAATTTAATTCTATATTTGATAACCTACATTTTTCAGGTTGAAAGTTTTTATTTATTTATTGAAAGGCAAAGTGAAGGAGGGAGATACACAAGAGCAATTTCCTGTCTCCTGGTTTACTCCCCACATGTCCACAAAAGCCAGGGTTGAACTAAGCGGAAATCAGTAGCTATGTCCTCCATTGGTGCATTCGAAGGGGCTTGTAATGGATGCTGGAGTAGCTGGAGCTTCAGTTGGCCCTCTGACACGTGACGCTGGCATTGCAAGCTGTGGCTTCGTCCTCTGTGCCTCAATGCCTGCCCTGGAGATTCTTTTTTCAGTGAGGGATAATCTTAACCCTGTTTTAATTTTGTGTTCCAGACCACTGATTAGCAGAAGATAAAATATCCCTAAGTTTATGGAATAAAAAGTTAGATTGTAAAAATCAGAATTAAATTACTAAGGGAAGAATGCTCTAACTTTACTAGATTAAATGTTCTTTTTCTAAAACTTAATCTTTGAAACCCACACTGTGTGCTCAATCACGCACTTGAATAAGAATGTCAGAAATGCCATACTTTCTCCCTCAGTATTTCATGTCTGGTTTGTCCCCTTCCTCCCAAAACGATGTTATTATTTTGTCTCAGAGTTCCCTGCAGAACCTCCATTTGTTTCCCTGGTGTTTGACTGTTTCCTGTGTCTGGGGTTGCTCTGTGATTAGCAGGATGGAAAGGTGGAAGGAAGCCGTGTGCTTAGCAGAGGTCTCAGATCACCACGTGGATACTTCATGTGTAGCACTGTGGTGAAGTCTGAGTGAGCACTGCTGGGCGGCGGCCAGCAACGCAGAGAAAGCTTCCCAGACTGGAATACTCCTGTCTTTTTCTGTGTAAGAGAAAAACCATTTTGCTAGCATTAATATGATTGTGGTTACACTTCTGTGTTCTCCTTCCATCCGGCTATCACAGTTAAAAAATAGAATGAGTTGGAAGGATTTTCAGGTTCTCATTTGACATTTGCTTTTTCACTTCTGTCCTACTTTCCTTAACAAAGTAAAGGATTCCAAACAAATGTATCATGTGGTAATTATGTAGCCTTGGGTAATATATTATTAACTACTTTTCGGTTTTTAAAGTACTTTAAAAATTAGAAGATCATTTTTAGTGCACTGAAATTTGAACAGTTTAACTCAGTAGTGTGTTGATTTTATTACTGTAATGAAGATATGCAAAAAATGTAATAAAAATGTAGATTTTGAAAATTGAATTTATAGTTTTATCCATTAATCACATTTTATTCATTTTGTGTTTGTCATTGTGCTAATTGTACAAAGGTAAATGATATAGCAGTCCTAGTCTATAAAATAGTATTCTTTATTTTGTAGAGGTCAAGGATCCCTTGAGAATCTGGAAAATTGGAATTCCCCTCCAAAGAAAATGCACATGTGCATAAATTTTTGTCTTTCTGCTCTTTGAAACTCCGGTTAAAAAGTCATGTCTTAAAAGAATGAACAAGATGGCCATGCCATAGGAACCTAGTAATAGTGAAACGGACATTACTCTGAAAGTAATGAGAAATTGTGGAAGTCAGTTAAGTTATTAGGTGGATAAAGGTATAGTGTTTGTTGTTAGGAAAGCATTTTTCAGTAATTTGATTTTTCTGGCACCCTAAGTAAGGCTGTGGGCCTCTTTAATTTTGCTTGGTTGCAGAAGATTAAATTTAAGGTTGAGTTCCACTTTGTTTGCAGTAGTTTGAAAAAGAATAGTTAATGCAGATTTTTAAAAAAAATTTTTTTTCCTTTTAAGCTTTGTGTCTTGTAAAATGTGAGTTTGCCAAATTTTCTTCATCTGCTACAGATTAGGTATGCCATTGTTGCTGCCATGTGGCGGCGCACCCCGTGCTTCTTAAACGCACTGACTGGAGGTTTATCGCATCACTTGTTCACATGCACGGAGCCTGGTAACAGCCTCATCTGTATCTTGTTAGCTTCATTTTCTTATTATTTAAATTTCATTATTTATAAACTCAACATAGCATTTAAAGATAAAGGCTAGTTTTAATGAATTAATGTTACTACAAAAAGTCACTGCTAAAATTTTCATACTGAAACTTTTGTTAAAATGATCTCTATGTTTTAATTAAATTATATGTACTCAGCAAGCAGGCATATTTTATGTGCCATTTAAACTGTATTTGCCAAACTCTAAATATAATTTTGAAAATTGAAATCAAAGCTTTTATTTATATGGCAAAGTAACTTCAGGTCTAGGCTGTGTATTTTTATTGGCATCTTCAGTTTATATGAGCTCTACAAGAATTTGTGTTTAGAGAGCTACTATGATCAACAGCTACAATTCTAAGATTATGTAATCAGACTGGTTGGTTCAGTTGCACAGCTTGGTCTGTCTTACAGCCTGATTTTCTGAAGGCTGCTGGGTAGGTATCTCCGTTGAATCAGTGTGGTCAGTTTCTTACATACTGCTAAGTAATTTAAAAATTACAGAAAAATGAAAGAAAAATTCACTGTCACCTATGAGATGAAACATTTTGCTTTGGTTTATTTCCATTCTCCTCTCTCTCTCTTTTTTTGTTCCCATGCACTGTGTAAGGTTTTGTTTTTTCTTTAGACATATTTTAATACTCTGGATCACAGTGTTGTTTATTATTTAGTATCATTTTTCATGTTACTTCTCTGATTCCCCAGTTATTCTGAACACGAGATTTTTTTCATGACTTTATTTTCCTTTTTGTGGCTGCACGTATTTTACCATGATGAAGGTCTTCACCATGTCATTCCTGATGATTTCTAGAAAAGAAATTTAAAAGCATGTTCCATTCTGTAGCTTAGTAAAATGTTTCAGCTAAATGTAAGACTTTGCGAAATAATGTTCTGTGAATTCAAGAATATACTACTTGCTTGCAGTATGATGATTTATTGTCACTAGCATTTAAAAAATCTTAAATTTATTAAATTTTGATAATTGATATGATTCTTTGATTATTCTATTTTGCTCTAGATTTGATCATTTATACAAGTTTAGAATTACATGTTACATACAATCTTAACTTTTTTTTTTGTAAAATCCTGGATTTGCTGTGACTTATTTTTGTCATGTAATTTTGTTTTTCTCTGTGTTGGAATATGATCAACATAATTCCCCAAATAAACATGCAAATCTATATTGAGACATCATAGTTCAAAAGCTGTTTTCTTTGAAAAATGCAAAAATGTGTAAACCAGAAGTTTATTTTTTTACATCAGCTTGATATTTATTTAAAAGACAAGATCATTAGGCAGTTCTTAGACATTTTCTCAATAAAAGCAGCTTAGAAACTGTTGCAGCCACCTCTGTTCATGTGTCCATGCTCCTGTAAGTGTTTCAGTTTGTGATCCCTGATGAAGACAGATTTTTTTTAAATGTCTTTCTCTTTTTTTCTTTTTTAAAAATCATTCCTATGTCTTGTCCAGCCAAATCCTCTATCATGCTGATTCCTCAAGAAATGAAAATTCATAGTTAGGACTATGTCATTTGGACAGAAAGAACAGAATGATCTTTGGAGAATCATAAAGAAGTATATATTTTAGAATAAGAATGTTTTTAGCTTTTGTGAGTATTTCTCAAGTTTATAAATGTTAAAGGGAACTATGGGCAGCCGTCAGTGTTGGCTGTGCTGCTTGCCTGCTGCTCCTTGCAGCATGTTCGATAAGTAAATTAACTATTTAAAACAGAAAACAAAAAAAGAAAAAAAAATATGCCTCTGCTTTTTTTTTCAAGGATGATAACCTTAGCTATGTGGCATCCAGGAACTATAGAAGAATATGATAGCAATGAACCACATTGGTGATACTGCTAAGTTAATTAGCAATTAAGGTTTTGTTAAGATTGTATAAATTTGTAATGATTGCTAGTTAGTTAATTCTAATGAAACCTGAATTTTTAAGTAACTGATGCCCCCATGTGGTGAAAAACGTTTTTTACTTTTGTTGGAATGTGTTTCCTCTTTGTTTTATAAAGTGGACATTACTGTTCTCAAAGAAGCTGTTGACTAGGAGATACAATTTGAGTTTTGTAAAGCTCATTGCCATTAAAATTCACAGCCTTGTCCTGTATTGTCTCAGAAGTGCATATAACCAAGCACGTACAATGAGACAAAATATTGGAAGCTATTTAATTACAAATAGCATAGGGATTTTCTGATCTTATATGTGATTTCTTAATGTCTTTTTTTGTGTCTCACATAGGTGATGTACAGTTCATTGATTATGAATATTCTGGCTACAACTACCTGGCATATGATATTGGCAATCATTTCAATGAATTTGCAGGTAAAATCCAGGGCTTAACTAATATAGTAACTTATTTAACATTGAAATGTTTTCAGAATTTTGGTTTTCTTTCTTTAAAGAAGGTGAACTGGGTGCTCGAGCAACATTTTTCCACTTTGTTTTTCTCTTTATTTATTACTGGAGGGAAGAGGAGAGGACCAAAATTTCTTGCTTAATTGCCATCAGAAAATAATGGGTAGGAGAAACGTAATGACCATGGCTTCTGTTGAGACCTGATGTAGGTCACAGTGCTTTATAAATCTCATCTGATTTTTTTTTCCTTCACAACACACATAAAAGGTAATAATCCCAGTTTACAGATGAGGCATGTAACACACCAAGGTCAAAGTGAAACACAGAGACCTAATATTTGAACCTAATTTTTAATTTTGTAAAGTTTTGTTTATTTGGCTTTTGGAGGGGAATGGGGAGAGAGAGAGAGACATACCAGTAGGGATGAGTGGGCTGCCTTCTGCTGAGTCACTCCTTACGTGCCTTAGAAGCCAGGATCGGGCTAGACCAGAGCCCGGAGCCAGGAGCTCAGTCCAGGTCCTGGATGTAGTGGCATGAACCCAACTGCTTCAGCCATCACTGTTGCCTGCCAGAGTCTAAATTAGGAGAATAGAGTCAGGAGCCAGAGCTGGGCATTGAACCCAGGTTCTCCAAGATGGGGTGCGAGTATCTTAACTGTAGGCTGAACACCTACTCTTGAGTTTAATTTTTTGTTCTTTAAAAAAAGCCTTTGCTGTTTTCCATTATAAACTTGAGCTTCTGGGGTGTTGTTTAACTTAAAAAGTTTTGTCTTTAGCTATGAATATTGAAGAGTTATTCATTTTTACTCTGGCATATTAATATAGCATCACTTAAGCAGAAAAGTTTTAGTGTTTTTATGTAAGAGAAATTAATTTAAAGTTCACTTTATGATTAGAAACACAAAATGCTCTAAAACTAAAGGTTAGGAAATTGCCTTGGTTGGTTTTTTTATCTAGCAGGAATTTTTCATTGCTGAATTTGTGTTTTCATACATTTGTGTATTCGTGTATATACTTTGGGTTTTAGTTTACATGCTTTAGTTATTTCCCTCTACCAGATCTAACTCATTTATGTCCCATGTATGTGCTGTACATCTTTTCACAGGGGCAAAAATCAGCTGTGCATATGAGCTATCATGGTATTTGAATTAAATTAGCTAAAACTGTAAAGCTAGGTAGAATTTGGATGTGCAAATAGATGAGAAATCAGGGTGCTACAGTTAACAGAGGAAAGCTTCAAAATGAGTTATTTAACTTTTGTAGGATATAAGATTGCTAAGACTAGAAAGTTGTAAGACCCTGTGCAGTAGGGTAAGCCACTGCCTGTAACAACAGCATTCCTTTTAAGTATCAGTTCAAGTCCTGGCTGCTCTGCTTCTGAACCAGCTCTCTGCTAATATGTCTGGGAAAGCAGTGGAAGTTGGTCCAAGTGCTTTGTCTGCTGCCACAACATGGGGGACCCAGAGGGAGTTTCAGCTTCCTGGCTTCAAACTGGCCCAGCCCTGGCTCTTGTGGCCATTTGGGGAGTGAACCAGCAGATGGAATATATTTCTCTCTAACTCCAATTTTCAAATAAATAAATCTTCAAAAAAAAAAAAAACCTAGAGATGTATGTACCTCTAGACTGATTTATGAAGAACCTTGAATGCTAGGTGAAATAGTATGAACTTTATTTTCTAGATCTTTCAGGACATGCAATGAACTTTGTATGATAATAGGTTTCTTTCTTTTTTCCAAGGCAAGGAATGGAAAGAACAATATTTCAGATTTGTAGATACAGTTGGAATTATTGTTTTCTGAGACAATATTACATGGACAAAATCTCAATAAAACCTATATTTCTTAATGTGAGTCATGATTTTAAAAAGTTAAGAGCTGTAATTTGAGGTAGTGCCCCAAATGTTAAGAACTGACGGCATTTTTTACTGAAACTTAGCTTTGGGACTTCTGATACAAGTGGTTCAGTGTACACATTTTAGAAAATAACAGAAGCAATAAGAGTTGCTTTTTGTGATCAACACTGTTTCATCTTAATTTAAGATGGAATATAGAACAATTGTTTCTTTTTTTAATAAATACTGTTTACTTAACATCTAGTATTGCAGTCAGAATTGGAAGGAAGCATTTTGTTTATTTTGTGAAAAAAAATGTTGATGCTAATGATTATTAAGGTATGCAGAAGAGTGTTGTTCTTAAAACCTTCAGCCTGTTTTTTTCTTTTAAGGTGTGAGTGATGTAGACTATAGTCTCTATCCAGATAGAGAACTACAAAGCCAGTGGCTGCGTTCTTACCTGGAAGCCTACAAGGAATTCAAGGGCTTTGGCAATGAAGTTACTGAGAAGGAGGTAGAGATACTCTTCATTCAAGTCAATCAGTTTGCATTGGTAAGTGTCTATAAGTAATGAAAAATTCTAAAAGTTTTCATCATCTTATAATAACACAGTTTCCTATTTTAAGTTTTGTGAATTTTTGTTGAAAATTTGAGGAAACAGGAAGTTTAGAGTTTATTATCCCATTGTATTGCTTTGGAGGACAAAACCTCTGTGTCATTCACTACTAATATCCCAGCCCCTAGAACAGGGCCTGGCCAAATGACAGCTGCTCAGTACTTAGTTGTTTAATGAATAAATTCTAGTTGGGGTTAGGATTAATGCGTGATACAGTTTTTTGTATCAGTTCTTTCTCTTTACATTACATTAGGAAAAACATAATCAAAAACAGATTTATAGGATGGCGACATTGTGGTGTAGCTGTTTAAGTTGCCCCCCATGACACCAGCATCTCACTTAGGTGTCGGTTTGAGTCCTAGCTGCTCCATTTCCAATCCAGTTCCCTGCTAATGGGCCTGGGAAAGTAGTGGAAGATGGCACATGTGCTTGGGCCCCTGAACCCATGTGGGAGACCTGGAAGAAGCACTTTCCTCCTGGCTTCAGTCTGGCCCAGCCATCGCTGTTGCAGCCATTTGGGGAGTGAACCAGCCCTTCAAATTAATTAAATAAATTTTTTTAAGATTTATTTTATTTCAAAGGCATAGTTACGAGGGGAGTGGGGGGTCTACCATATGCTGGTTTACTCCCAAAATGGCCACGATGACCAGAGCTGAGCTGATTCAAAGCCAGGAGCTAGGAGCTTCTTCCAGGTCTCCCACATGGGTGCAGGGGCCCCAGGATTTGGGTCATCTTCTACTGCTTTCCCAGGCCATAGCAGAGATCTGGATCCAAAGTGGAATAGCTGCTACTTGAAATGGCGCCCATATGGGATGCTGGTACTGCAGATACTGGCTTTACCCACTACACTACTGTACTGGCCCCAAATAAATAAATCTTAGAAAAAGAATATATAGAAGAGATGAAGTTTTCCCCAATACATTTAATCATCACATCTTGATGCTATCATGATATGAGGAGGTTGGGAGAACCAGTAGAATTCTGTTTTCATGATTTGTCTAGTGTTTTGTCTTCTTGGCCTTCTTTTCCTTAAGGCGGCTATTTCTTTTTTGATTTAATGCTTTAATGCATGATTATTTTGACTGTACAAGCATCTAGTTTTAAAACAATAGTTCATTTAAATTATCTTCTGAGAGTAATGATGCACTAGAATGAGCTTTCACAAGCTAAGGTGTTAGACAATTAAATTGAATACCAGGAGAAAGTTATTTTAGCTGTTTCTTTTTAGTTTTAATACAATTAGTTATAATACAGTTGACCTGAGGAGTTATTTGCTGTGTTGTCTACAAGTAGACCTGAATGGTGAGCCAAAGTGTATTGTTGCCATGGTCATAAAAGCAGCATTTCCCTAGAGTCACTCAGAATACATCTCAAGTAAGAGTGCA
The DNA here is from genome assembly GCF_033115175.1 of Lepus europaeus. NCBI lineage: Eukaryota > Metazoa > Chordata > Mammalia > Lagomorpha > Leporidae > Lepus > Lepus europaeus. Next base: position 114,726,055 of record NC_084832.1, read on the forward strand.
GAAATTCGACTTTACCTGCTGCTCTTCTATCTATTTTTAGTGGACCTGTTGGATCAGTTAAAGGTGTGCTCTCCAGATGGTCCTAGGATATATGCTCTTTCTGTTTATTTTTTGCAAAACATGATATTAGAAAATGTAAAGTTTTCTTATTAGGTCATTTAAATCTTTAGAATCAGCTCAATGCTACCATTTGGGCAGTTTCTGTATTAACAAGATAATTTGTATTTTCTCCATGTAGCCATTTAATTTCTCATTTGTGTGTGGCACTGAATTTATTAATTTCCACATGAAGTTCATGTAGCTCCTAAATTCTTAGTTCATAATCCTGTTGTTTGCTATTAAAGTTCTAACTTGGATTCCTTTGCAAACTTTGATGGTATACGATACCTTTTTTGGATACTGTGATTTGTATCTGTATAAAAGATAATGACTTCCAGCTTGATCACCAAATTGTTCATAGATATTATTTTTTTGAAAATTTTATTTATTCATTTGAAAGGCAGAGTAAGACATACACACAAACACAAAATATATATAGAGAGAAAGAGAAACAAATCCTCCATCTGCTGGTCCATTTCCCGTATGGCCCAGGCCAAAGCCTGGAGCCCTCTAATTATTATGTATGTGCCTGTCACATCTCAAATGCTTGAATGAATAAGTGATTGGGAATGCAGGATGAAATAAAAACAAACCCACAATCTTGTTCCTTTGTCATCTTTCAAGTGCTCTTGAGAATAGTGCAATCTGCTTTTCCCTTACCTCTACAGAAAACTGATTTAGTCAAGGGTTCCCGCTAATGATGTAACTGCTGTAATCCATTGAAACCTTCTAGTCCTTGCATTCATTGCTTGATCCTCCCATAGCATCTGACAGTACTTACCATCCTATGTTAAAGTTTTCTCTTTTATTGACTTTTGTGATATAAGGAGATGCACAAACTATGATTGTAAGAGTCATGCAGTTAATTGCTGTACATAGAGAATTTCCACTTTAGGTTCACAGTGCTGAAGAGGGAGAGAATTCTGTGACCAGATCTCACAGGGAGGGTATTTGATAGGAGAAGCTATTAACCATATGTTGAATGAGTCTCCCATAGGGGTGCAGGGGCCCAAGGACTTGGGCCATCCTCTACTGCTTTCCCAGGCCATAGCAGAGAGCTGGATGGGAAGAGGAACATCTGAGACTAGAACCGGCGCCCATATGGAATGCCGGCATTTCAGGCCAGGACGTTAACCCGCTGCTCCACAGTGCTGGCCCCAAAGCTTTCAATTTTTCTTTGCAACAGAGATGAGTAGCCCAGAAGTTGAAATGCTCTTTAAAGGAGATGCTTAGATACCCATTCAAATGTGAAAAAATTTAGGTAAATCGCAGAATTTGTCATTTCATTTGTACTTATTTATCCTTTTTGGGGATTGAAAGTAGTCAGTGCCTTTCGCTTTCATCCATTTTTAAATATCCTGTTATATAACTTTTGTGAATATATAAATATATAAGTATACTGTTATATAAATTTTATAACTATATAAATATATAAGTATACTGTTATAAATTTTTTCATTTTTCAATCTATACCAAAATAATATTTTTGTGAGGTTTTATGTGCGATGATTCTCTAGTGTAGAATAATTTAGTTAATTTATATTACTATAAGAATAAAAATTGATAAACAGTTACCTAATTCTGCTTGAAATGGTCAGAAAACCTAGGTTGATGCTATTTCTGTTTTTTTTTTTTAATTGCTCTTGTTTGTGTGTGTGTGTGTGTGTCTCCCTCACACACACACACACACACAGATGAGGCACAAAGTGCCTATCTTCTGGCTTACTCCTCAGATGGCTGCAGATGTGCGGGCTGGGTTAGGCCAGGCCAAGCCTGGAGTGAGAAACTCAGTGCAGGTCCCTTAGTGAGTGGCAGGAACACAGTCACCTGAGCCATCCCTCCCAGAGTCTGCCTTTGCCGAAGGCTGGAGTCGGAAGGCAGAGCTGCGTACTGAACTCAGACGCTCCGATGTGGGAGTCTGAACAGCTAGGCCGAAGCCACAGCTGCTGTTACTTTTGAATGCTGAGTGACTCCTGATTTTTTTAATCTGTTTCGCCACTGAACAAACTTAGTGGAAGAGAACAGGGTGCTATCCACAGATGATTTTATAGCACTTAAGATATGCAAAGGTAATTTAGACTAGTGGTTCTTGAATTGTTGGATCCTGGGACTCTGTGATACTTTTATTATTTCTTTGAAGGCCTTTATGAGCTTTTGCATTTTCATGAGTTAGTTATCAGTATTTAATATTATAGCATAAAACAAAATTCAAAATATTAGATATGTGTTTTAAAAATAAATTTATTGCATGTTAATACAAATGAATATTTTTAAAATGAAAGGAATTCCTTAAACATAAGACAATTTGGTGAGGAAAATGGCATTATTTTATATTTGTGCAAATTTCTTTAATGTCTAGCTTGGTAGAAGACAGCTGGATTCTTATCTGCCTCTGCATTTCATCTGATACATTGTTCTGGTTGAACTATATAAAGTAAACAGTTTCACACATGTTGTTGCAAGAATAATTTGCTTTTTCAGATAATTGTGGATATCTTTTTTTGGTACTATGCCAAACTCAACAAGTAGTATTTGTTTCTTTCTCTTTCTCTTCCTCTCTCCCTCCCCACCCCCTTCTTTGTTTCTTTCTATTCATTTATTTGAAAGGTGGAGTTGCAGAGGCTGAGGCACAGAGAAAGGTCTTCCCTCCTCTGGTTCACTTCTCAAATGGCCGCAACAGCTGGAGCTGCACCAATCCGAAGCCAGGAGCCTGGAGCTTCCTCCAGGTCTCCCAGGCAGGTGCAGGGACCTAAGTCTGAACCATTTTCCACTGCTCTCCCAGGTCATAGCAGAGAGCTGGATGGGAAATGGAGCAGCCAGGACTCAAATTAGCACTCATATGGGATGCTGGCACTGCAGGTGGTGGTTTTACCTGCTTTGCCACAGCACTGGCCCCAGTAGTAGTTTCTTAAAAGATTAGTGGTAGTGTGTATTCTAAACCTATTCACTTTTTTTTTTACACACTTACATAAAAATGGTGTGCATTTGGTGCAGTAGGTGGGATGCCTACATCCCATTTCAGCATGCCTGGTGTGAGTATTGATCCTGCTCCTAACTCTAGCTTTCTGCTAATGTGCACTTTGGTAGTCCGCAGGTGATAGTTCGAGTACTTGGGTCCCTGATGCAGAACTGGGAGACCTAGACTGAGCTGGTTTTGGCCTGGCCCAGCTCTGGATGTTGTGGACATTTGGGGAGTGAAGTGAAGATGGGAGATCTCTCTCTTATTTTCTCTCTATCTTTCAAATTAAGTAAATTAAAAAATTTATTAAAAAAATGTTTTTAAGTTTTTTTTTTTCTTCAAAGTCAGAATTACAGAGGGAGAGGGAGAGGCAGAGAGACAGAAAGATCTTCCATCTCCTGGTTCACTCTGCAAGTGGCTGCAACAGCTGGGGCTGCGCCAGGCTGAAAGCCAGGAGCCAAATACCTAAATCTGAAAACTAGTTCATATACCAGTTATTTTTTCAAGTAAAAATGATATTCCATTATAAATAATGCAGATTCAACCCCAAATAAATTTACGTGCTTTTTCTCAGACAACCATTGTACTTTGTGTACACAGAAGACATGCTTTATGTGTATTTCCTATTTTGTCCTACTGAGTAATAGAACAACATATACTCTGAGGGAGATAGTCAATAAAATTCATAGTTTTTATGGCTTCTTGATAGATATTTGTATGTAAGGTTGACTTGACAAGTAACATTACTATTAGGAAAATAGCCTAGAGCCTCAGAAACCTCCCATTGAGCTCATGTACTGCTTTAAGAATTACAGATTTGGATTTCGGTAATTCCTTTCTCGATTTTAAGATACTGCCTTAGAGGGACCTTTTTTGAAAATCTGTCATTTCAAAATAACAATAAGTAATATTCTGTTACATTTTTCTTGCATACCACGTATAGATATTAGTATTAGCTTTAGTTTATAGATGAAGAAACAAAGGCACGGAGTTGCTCAAAGACATACTCCAGAGTTGGATTTTTTTTAGAATTGTCATGTTTCAGATGTGTGTGCTTTATCTGTTTACCCTTTGCTACTATCTTGTTTATACTTTTCTACATGTGTTTTTGAAAAGTGTATAACCCATTAGTGGTGGTATTTGAGTAAGATAATCAAATTATGGTTGTACTTTTTTTTAAGGTTAATTTTATTTATTTGAAAGGCAGCATTACAGAGAGAGAGAGAGAGACAGATAGACAGATCTTCCACCTGCTGGTTCACTCCCAAAATGGCCGTGACAGGCGGATCTGAAGCCAGGAGCCAGGAGATTCTTCCAGGTCTTCCCACATGGGTGCAGGGGCTCAAGCACTTATGCCATCGTCCACTGCCTTCCCAGACCATTAGCAGGGAGCTGGATTAGAAGTGGAGCAGCAGAACTCAAACCAGCAACCATATAGGTGTTGCAGACAATGGATTTACCCACCACGCCACAGCACTGGCCCCATGGTTGTACTTTTAAAATAGAGATCTTTGAAAAAGTAATCTTCAACAATTCTATATGGAAAATAGAATGTCTAATATTATTCCTCTCTCTTTTTTAAAGATTTATTTATTTGGAAGGTAGAGTTACAGAGAGAAGGGAGAGACAGAGTAAAAGAGATCTCCCATACACTGATTAGATTCCCCCAAATGGCTGCAACAGCCTGGGCTGGGCCAGCTGAAGCCAGGTGCCAGGAACCTCCCATTTCAGGTGGCAGGGGCCCAAACATTTGGGCATCTGCTTTTTCAGTGAGGTGGATCAGAAGTGGAGTAGATTGAACTCAAACTGGCATTCGTATGGGATGCCTCCGTCATGGACAGTGGCTCAATCTACTGTGTCACAATGTTGGCGGCATTATTTCTTTTTTAAAAATAATAGCCTGGCCGGCGCCCTGGCTCACTAGGCTAATCCTCCACCTGCAGCGCCGGCACCCCGGGTTCTGGTCCTGGTTAGAGTGCCAGTTCTGTCCCGGTTGCTCCTCTTCCAGTCCAGCTCTCTGCTGTGGCCCGGGAAGGCAGTGGAGGATGGCCCAAGTGCTTGGGCCCTGCACCCGCATGGGAGACCAGGAGGAAGCCTGGCTCCTGGCTTCGGATCAGCGCAGCGCCAGCCGTCGCAGCCATTTGGGGGGTGAACCAACGGAAGGAAGACCTTTCTCTCTCTCTCTCACTGTCTAACTCTGCCTGTCAAAAAAAAAAAAAAAAAAAAGAAAAGAAAGAAAGAAAAAGAAAATAGCTTGGGGGCTGGCACTGTTGCATAGCGGGTAGCAGGTAAAGCTGCCTGCCGCCTGCAGTGCCAGCATCCCATATGGGCACCAGTTCGAGTCCTAGCTGCTCCACTTCTGATCCAGCTCCCTCCTAATGTGCCTTGGAAAGGAGAGGAAGATGGCCTAAGTCCTTGGGTTCCTGCACCCACATGGGAGACCTGGAGAAAGTTCCAGGCTCCTGGATTTGGATTGGCACAGCTCTGGCAGTTGTGGTCATTTAGGGAGTAAATCAGCAGATGGAAGACCTTTCCCTCTCTCTCTGCCTCTGCTTCTGCCTCTCTGTAATTCTGCCTTTCAAATACATAAATAAATCTTTTTTTAAAAAATAGTGGGTCTGACACTAAGAATCTCTGTTGCTAAAAGTTGCAAAGGAAGTTAGTGATGGAGCCTGTAATTGCATCTCTACACGTTGTAGTTTAAATTAAGAATTCTTTCTGGTACACTGTGCTGTTTGACCTAGCAAATAAGATTTTATTTTGAATACTGAGGTTGTTGCTGTTGATTAATTTTTTCTTAGAGGCCATTTATTACTAAAGTGAATTTAGCTGAAACAAAAGCTTTGACTTTTTCTCTAGAATATTTCTAATTAGCATAGATGGAGTATCTCTTGGGAAATGAAATCCTATTAGTACTAACATAGCATATTTAACTGAAAATAGACTGTAAACCATACACATTTGTTTTACAGTTGTAATTTCACAGTAATTCCCCTTTATGTCCTGAGATCTATTTTTCTCTGAGATAAATAATTTGTTATTTTATACTGTAGTTTATTGTGCAGAATTGATCCACTAAAATTATTTTCAGATGTTTGTCACTGTAGGGAACTCTTTACATTTAAATATATTTTTTGTTTCTGAGATTTGGAGGTTCTTTTTTGTTTATAGTTTTCTGTCACTTAGCGGAAGACCTTTGAAAATGTGTTATAGGAAAGCCTGTTAACAAATATAGCCATTAAAAACATTCACAACAACCTCCATCAGCATCCTGCTGATGCTGAACTCTGCTTTATACAGGTTAGGGGAATTGGACTTTTAAAAAGCTGATTTATTTGAGAGAGAGAGACAGAGCTCCTGTTTGCTAATTTACTTTCCAAACGACCTGCAGTGGCCAAGGCTGAGCCAGACCCGTAGCTGGGAGCCAGGAACCCAGTCCGGGCCTCCCATGGGGTGAAGGGACCCAGTTACTTGAACGAATGCCTGCTGCCTCCCTCGTTGTGCACTAGCAGGAAGCTAGAATTGGATTAGAGCTGAGACTTGAATTTAAGCACTCTGATATGGAGTGTGGGTGTCTCAAGCCATGGCAGCTCCTAGGCTAGACAGTCACTCAGATTTTTAAGAAATATTTAAATATTTAATTTAAGAAGCAGAAAGAGAGAGAGAGAGAAGTTCATCTACTGGTCTGCTTTCCAAATGACTATAAGGCCAGAACTGGGCTAGGCCGAAGCATGGAGCGGAGAACTCAATCCATGTCTCCATGTGCGTGCCTGAGACCTAACCCTTCAACCATCACTGCTCACAGGGTTTGCATTGGCAAGAAGCTGGAACTCGTATCAAACCCAGGTACTGCGCTATAGGATGCTGGCATCGTAACTGCTAGGCCAAACATGCACACTGTTTTTAAAGTAATTCTAATGTACCTGAAATTCTTCTGGTGCGGACATAGGTGAAGTCTAGTAATTGTACACATCACATCAGTGTTACTTGTTAAGCTGCTGCTGCTTCCAGTCCAGCTCCCTGCTAATGTGCCTAGGAGAGCAGCAGAAGGTGGCACACGTGCTTGGGCCCCTGCCACCTGTGTGGGAGGTCTGGATCCAATTCCAGGCTCCTGACTGGCCCAGCCACACCCATGGTGGCCGTATGGGGAGTGAACCAGCTGATGGAAGATGTCTCTTTCTCTGACTCTGTAACTCTGCCTTTCAGATAAATAAATATGTCTTAAATGAGCAGCAAGGGGATAGAATCAACGCTCTGACACTTGTTTTTTGGAGAAATGCATTATTGTAATTCTTGATTTTTCTTCCTTTTAAGGCTTCCCATTTCTTTTGGGGTTTGTGGGCTTTGATTCAAGCCAAATATTCCACTATCGAGTTTGATTTTCTTGGGTAAGTTTAATTTTATTTACACTTTCCTCTACTTTGTTTGGATTAACATTTAGAGCTCACAGGTAACATAGCTATTATTTATTGTTTTCAGTCAAATATTAGTAAAGATGGTATATATTAAGCAGTTCGTCCGTGAAGAGATACGCTCTAAGTGTTCTCACTATTAGAAAAGTATCCAGTAGGTGATGTAATAAATCAAACATAGATCCTTTGAACAGCTCGAACTCAGAAAAGCAGCTTAGAAGGGTGAATGGGCATGAAGGATTACGTTTTTCAGCTTTGACTAATTTTGCTATTATTTTCTTTTCTCACTAGGTATGCAATTGTTCGTTTTAACCAGTACTTTAAAATGAAGCCTGAGGTTACTGCATTAAAAGTGCCTGAGTAAAGAAGAGATTTAATTATTCTCAAGTAGCTGAGCAATGCTTGTGAATCTTTTCCTAAGAAATTCCAAAAAAGCCAATATTTGTTAAAATTCTGTTACTTAATTTGGTTATCTTGCTTTAAAAATTATGCCTCTAAACAACCAATCTATTTTTTAAATAGACTGAATGATGTCAAGAAATATATCTACTGCTATTGGAATGTGGTGGATTAGAAATTTGTTAAATGTGCAAAAGGTATAAAGATGTCCGTTTCAAGCCTTTTTTTCATAACTTAATCCATGTTATATGTGAATTATTTATTATAAATTCAACAAGATTCTGTGACTGCTTTCACTGTTTCATCTGTTTGTTGAGAGTAAGCAATGAAAATGTTCTAGTTTAAATTTTTTGAAGTTTTGCTTTAATAAGGCTAATTCTCATAGGCATTCTTGTTGTTCAGTGTAACCTTTTACTCCTGATGTACTGTAAGTAAAAGGAATCATTTACTCTTAGAATGGCAGTCATGTACTGGTAGAGATAACCTAGAATGTTCATATAAAAACATGTGTTTAGGTGGGTAAAATATATTCTGTTGGTGGTACATCTTTTTGAACTGAATATTAGAAAGCATTTCTTTTTAGGGAAATGTAACTTAGCATTAATTCCCATCTCTTTATGTAGTCTACAGTATAAATAGAAGTATTTACCATATAATCCTGGAATAAGTATAATGATTTAATGTTACCAAAATCTGTATTAAATAATGTTTTCAAATGCTAAATATGATCATTTAAGTTACTAGTTTCAGTTCTTAAAATTTGCTTTGTCAAATTGTTGCTAACTGAAAATTTTGTTTTCTTAATTGAGATGCTCTGCTTTTGTTTTTTAAATAATAACTAGTATTGTTAATTTTTGAAACATATGTACAAAGTCCATCCTACCTGGAAACAAGTAAACTTCATTTAGATTTTTTTTAAACCTAAATACATCATTCCTTATATTTTGGTTTTATGTTTTAGTTTGGTTCCATGTTTTTAGAGTGATAGCAAATGATTACTTGATACATGTAAGTTCAGAGTGATGTTGAGGTGTTTAGAAGAACTGATAAGAAACATTTAGCACATGGATCTTGTACACTTAAAGTCTGACAAATAACAAAATGTGAATTAAGCAGAAATACTCATGTTAGGAGGATTTCTGTTTTGTTTAGGTGCGTTTTTAATTTTGTTTAGAGATTAAGAGGGAGGCAGTTATTACATGAAAGGAAGTGAGATCTTTGGAATAAATAGAATTCAGGTTTTGAAGACTGCTTTGTGGAGTTGAGCAGTCATGGTGAACTCTCCTTAAAGCGGAGTCTGATGAGCTTTGCACTTTGGTCACATAAGTGCCCATGTACAAAGTTGGCTTAATGGATCTGCATATTCACAATATGCAGCTATAAACTGTATGCTCGGGAAAATCTAGGGAGTCTGATGTATTATTCCTAATGACATTCTGAGATGAGTGCTTTAAAATACTTGGATTATCTCAAGATACTTAAAGCTGATAAAGTGAGTAGAAACACAGGCCATTTAAAATGGTAAATTTCTAGTTACATAAACAGAATCTTAAAAAAAAAAAACAACAAAAAACAACTTTGTATCTATACCAGTGTTAGACCAAGATTTGGTTTCTACCTCCCCAATTTTGTAAATGTTCATTTTTGTTTTTGTAAACTTCATTACACTTAAGATCAATAGAATTTTGCCTGGTAGATTAAATGAGTGGAACCAATTAAATAATTGATAGCTTTTTATAATGTAGTGAACTTGAAAAGTTGTTTTTGGTAGGATTTTCATCTTTGGTTAAAATGTTACAGAATGAGGAATATGTAATACTCATGCTTTTTTTTTTTCTGTCTTAAAATGAAACAGCATATATCTTGTAGAACTGTGGGAAAGAGATTTTTCTACCTTAATCCATATTCTTCAAACTATTTTGAGTAGAGATTCACTGAGCCATTGGTCGTAGACTATGTATAGTTAGTAGCTGTGATACTATGTTTCAGAGTGGTTCACTTTGAAGTGAATGTAACTGGGAACAAAGGCTCTCCCATTAGCCCTGGGAATATACATTGGATCTTGGGTACAAATGCAGATATTTAAGCTGTTGCTCCCACTCTTTGGCTAGATTTTGGGTTGTGATGCTTTTACTTTATGGACAGGTTTTTGGGATCTTGGTGCAGGCTAGCGGTAGGGTTCAAAATTATTTCCCTTTATTTTGACCATGTAAGGGACTCTAAAGGAGGGTAAATCTGAACAGCACTCTCAAGTCATCTCTAAAATGTGTCCTGTGGCTTGCTGAGATGTCAGTTGCCTTTTCATGTTAAGCTAAGGAACTTGAATGCCTTATGTAACCACTCAGCTGGTAGTAACTCCTTTTGTAAATATGAAAATGATTGTTAAAAGTGGCATTCATGTTTTTCAATGTTAGTCAATAGACCATAGTGGCCTGGATGCTTTAACAAGCAAAATTCCACATTTCCCCCCTTTTTTCCCTTGCATACATGTATGATCTTACCCAAACAGCTGTCACCATTTTCTGGAAATCAAAGAGATGTGGTAGTAAATCATACTGTTCACATCGTCTGAGATCAATATGAGCACAAAACTCATTCAACTAGGTCTGTCTGGAATGTATATAAAATAATGTAAATAAAAATTGTAAATTAGTGTGAATTGTATCTTGCATATGAGACTGTGTATTGTTTTGCATTCTCTTCTCTCTTTTAGAAATTGTTCTGTAAGGAAAAGATCCAGCTCATTGGTTTTAGACTGGAAATAGCCAACAGTTCTGGCTGCACAGTGAGTTAACAGGAACTGGAAATAGGGTTTATCAGCTCTGGTTAATGTCAGTACTTATTTATTAGCCTTTCAGTGCCTAATGAGACTTTGCTCCATTTTTTAGTTGGCTGTTCGTATATGTGAGGTTGGCTTCCTGGAGGCAGTGAATGTATACAGTTGCAATAACGCTGCAAGCTAAAAATATAATTTTGTTGATTGCAAACTGAAGTGTATTACATTTTCCTACATTCAGGATTGTTAACCTTTATGTACAAAAAAGCCTTGAAATTTCATGTATTTCAATGTGAACCTAAGTCTGAAATAGAGCAGAGATAAGACAAATAGTAGCTCTTATTTCAATTTAAGCATATCTCAGGTGACTTCTCTAAATTAAAAGTTGCTCATTGTAGGATTACAGAAGAAAAGACAGAAGCAATCTTGTAATTACAGCTGTTGCCACCTTGTTGCTGAACTGAATAGGTTTATTTTAAATTCATAAATATGTTATTGAAACTTCCAGACTTACAGAAAACCATCCCAGACACTCTCAGTCTAAAACTCCACTTTTCAGCTAGGCAGATGCGTCTTTTTACACGGAAGACTGCGGTACCATTCCTTGAATTCCTTACTTGATAATATAAATGAAAATACAATCAGTTTGATTTCCTGCTTTAAATTGCTTTTAACGAGCAATCTTTACTGCATTCCAAAGTGACAAAGACAAAAGCTTTTAATAGTCATCATTCAGCTGGTAGAAAAAGTTAATGCTCTGTGCTAGGAGAGTTTTGCTATTGGCAGCAACTCATGTTATGTTACATGGAGGGAAATGCTGGTGATTATGCACAGAGGATTTGGTAAAGCAAGTTCATCTTTATTTCAAAATTGAATTCACTCTGGTTTTTCTTCTGTCGTTCCTTAGATTTCAGAATATCCTGTTACTGGGAATCTAGCCACATATTAAGGCAGTCTGTTTTTGTATCTTTATAAAAAGAAGACATTATTATATTGGACCATTTTTTTTTTTTCCTTCTCATTACATACCATTTGTGTGATCACAGTGTTAAGTGTTAGTTCTTACGTCTTTGGGCAGAAGAGTACCAGTTATTTTAAATGAATTTTTCCCTGTCTTTGAAGCTCAGTCTGTGTGTTGTTGCCACAAAAGAAAATACCTGGGTTTGCATTACTTGAATACTTGAAAGCTGAAATTGATAAGATACGTTATGGAATGAATTAGGTTTTTATTTCTGGATAAAATTAGAAATGAAATAAAGATTTGAACTACTTAAAGGATGAAAATAATGATAGTGCTTATAAGCACTCTGAACCCTTTTGTGTTTGAGGCACCCAAAATTCAAGTGTTCACTAGGTTTTCTCCTGAAGTCCTGCGCTTTTCTGTGCTTCATGCATTTATTCTTATTACTGATGTTGTAGAACAGCAGGGTAAAGTGTCATTATACCTGTGCTCATTATGAACCCCACAGCTTTTCTAGTTAAGGAAAAAATACTCTCAAAAATACTCATAGTGTCGGGTTTTTTTTTTTTTTTTGTTAATGTTTTACCCACTAATGGTATTTTAGATACCTTTGATCATTTTAATAAGGTGTTTATAAAGTTTAAAACATTACATATTGTATTTGAACTAGTTAGAGTAAGAAAAAAAAAACCTAGCTTATTGAGACCGTAGATATTCTGTTAGTTAAATTTCAAAATTTTTAATAAAGGAACTTTCAGAGATAAGTTGAGACCTGATGGTATCCATTAAACCAGCTCCTGTGACGTGGGAAGGGGCCCCAGAAGCCGTGAGGACACGCGAGGGCATTTGCTGGCCATGGTTGAGGTGGTAGTGTGCTCCTGCTTAAATACAGGTAGTGACACACTGACAGCTTTGTTGCCCAATCATCTGGAGTAGTGCCCTGCATTTATCTGTACTGAAATAACTATACATTAATGAAATCTACAAAAAAAAAAAAAAAAAAGAAACTTTATGACTGTACTGTATTTAGGAGCCCTTGTACAGCTAGGTAAAGTTTCCATGATATAAAGTGTTTGGATTTTAAACTTTACGATTATAAGGAAGAAGACATGGCATTATTCCGTGTGCTTAAATGATAATTTGCTTATTGAGTTTCAGAAGAAAAAAATATGAGTAATTGTCACTGCGTTAGCTGTAATGTTAAATTGGCAAGTTGTAGCATAAAGCTGAAATCTGTGTTTCTCAAATGTGAACCATAGTAGTCTAATGCTGCTTTGTATATACTGTAAGTGCTACAGATAGTCTCAGCACTGAACATGTATTGATACCTCTCAGATGAATGCAACCTTTGACGTAGGTATTCTGATATGCCTCAGAAAGTATCTGAGTGTCTGCGAATTTGTTAATCTGTTTGGTAATGAAGATACTTCCTGTTCTTTTTTTGTTGTTGTCCCATATTTTCATGTTTAAATTTGAATTTTTACATTTTTACTACTGTTAATTTAAGTACAATTTGTTCAATGGTTAAAATGGGGTTGTCAGTGAAGAAACTTAAAAACAGCCTCATTCATGTCACTGATTAAGTAAAAACTACATTTTGTGTTCTATGTTCATACACTTTAATGATCTGTATTTCTGTTTAAATATAAGTGATGATGTTTAGGCTTTGTTTCTGTTTAATAAGGCTTTTTACCATTGATTAAATGAAGGAATGTATCTTTTTGAAGAGATTTATATTCTGTAAATAAAAATTGGTTGAAACAATAAAGTTGGGTTCTGACTACAGTATCCATCAATTTTGTTATTTCAAGTTATTTTGATTTTTAATAGAATATCTTGAAAAAAGAAGACTTCACGATCACTTTTTAAGTATTTGTTGAGTGATTAAAGTTTCTCATTTTCTGGTTTTATAAAAACTTGAAAAACATTTACTTAAAATTTGGTTGAGGTGAAAGTGTAGAACATTACATAAGTTATGAATGACTTCTGTTGGCCTAGTTTAGAAATTCATTTTTTTTTTACTTTTTTAATTTTTTGACAGGCAGAGTGGACAGTAGAGGGAGACAGAAAGGTCTTCCTTTTTGCCGTTGGTTCACCCTCCAATGGCCGCCGCGGTAGGCGCGCTGCGGCCGGCCCACCGCGCTGTTCCGATGGCAGGAGCCAGGTGCTTCTCCTGGTCTCCCATGGGGTACAGGGCCCAAGGACTGGGGCCATCCTCCACTGCACTCCCTGGCCACAGCAGAGAGCTGGCCTGGAAGAGGGGCAACCGGGACAGGATCGGTGCCCCGACCGGGACTAGAACCCGGTGTGCCGGCACCGCAAGGCGGAGGATTAGCCTACTGAGCCACGGCGCCGGCCTAGAAATTCATTCTTGAAAGCACTTTACTTAGTGTCTTCACTGTCCATGGGACTCGGGGGAGACAGATGAATAGACACTGGGATCTGACGTCTTGGAGTCTAGGCAGGGGGCATTCATTCAACCAGCAGTTACTCTTCCAATTATCAGAGACTCTGGTGGTGGTGGGAGGGAGAGAGCGGAAATAAGGTCTCTGCCTGCAGGTGTGAAGATGCGGTCTCCATAGGTAGACTTTTGTCCAGTTTGTTTCTGCTGTTTTCTGACAGCTGGCTTGACGTCATGTGTCTTCCATCAAAATGCCCCAAGTATCACGTGTCCTTGGGAAGGGCATCACGTCTGTGGTGAGGCTCTCATAAGTGGTGGCAGTTTGATCAGGACCAAAGTGTGTGCTCTGAGTCTTCAGCGCACAGGCGATCTGTGGAAGGTAGTTTCAGATGATTCACGCATTTTCTCCTTATCGTACATCCACCGATCTCCCCTGGTTTGGCAGCATTTGATAATTCTTGCCCAAGCCAGAAAAGTAGTGTTTTCTTCCCCACCCCCCTTTTAAAACACTCATTTTTATTTGAAAGAGTTAAAGAGAGGGTGAGGCAGAGGCAGAAAGAGGTCTTCCATCAGCAGGTTCATTACCCAAATAGCTGCAGTGACTAGGGTTTGGGCCAGGCTGAAGCCAGGATCCTGGAACTGCTCTCAAAAGGCCCAGGTGGAATTTGTTATCCTAAAGGCTGATCCCGGAACAAATGAGTATTTCCTTATATATGGTTTTAGCTTCTTTGTCTCCCTTATATGGCTACATACATATGTTTGATTGGATATTCTGTCCTTACATGGTGTTCACAGGAATTGATATGGTACTGCACATGTGTACATAGTTACTGATGTTTTCCACCCATGTACTGAGCTGTAAGCTGTCAAGGGTTAACACCACTGCTCCATACTGACAAGCAGAACCTGAAATGTTTACATAGAAGCAGATAGTAACTACAGTTGAAACATTCATAGGCAAGCAGATAACAACCACATTTCATTCCCAGAGCAGATGCCTCCCTTTCTCTTCTGACCTTGGGAAGGCGCCTACAAACTTTGAATCCTTCCAGAAACAAGTTTAATTAAAAGGCAAAAGCAATAAAAGAAAAGAAAAGAAAAAAGAAAAGGCAAAGGCCACTGCCACATTATGCTTATTTATATTGATACTAAGTTGCCTGAGATTTGCTTTGGGGGAGCCTGCATCACATCTAGTCCTGTCCTTTTGAAAAGCCCTCCACAATATTTCTTCTTGAGTGCTTCCTTTCCTAGCCAAAGAAGACATCTCGGACCCCTATCCTCCTCACCTCAGTCCTGGAATTGGCAGTTTCTGCAGGGAGCTTGATTCCTTTTAGGAACAGTGGTATTTAGAAACCATAGGTCAGGGAACTAGGCACACTCATGGTTCTGGGGATAGCACTGATCCTGGGTCCTTTTTTGCTGGTAGAGCAAGGAAACTTGGTTACATGTGTTTCAGGAATTTTAACTCCATACTGACACCTCCAGTTTCTACACATGATCTTAGCCAGAGACAGAAGAAGGGTTTACTTTCTAATGCAACTGTGGTGTTTTCCCTTGCCTCTCCAAATCCTAACTGATTCTCCCTTTATCCTTACTAAGATAGCACAATATAACTGCGTGTGAAGCGTATCGTAGAAGTATCCTTTTCAGTGGATCATGAAGGTGTGCAAGATGTTAACTTGTAAATTAATGCAGAGTATCTAAGATGCTTGGGACTAGAAGTGTTTTGAATTTTAGGTGCTTTTTTTTGTGATTTGCATACTGCTACATCTTGGGGGTGGGACAAGGGGAACCCTAGTCAAAACAAGATTTTTGGTGCTAGTGCTGTGATGTAGCCGATAAAGCCACTGCCTGCAGCATCAGCATCCCATATGGGCGCCGGTTTGAGTCCTGACTGCTCCTTTTCTGATCCAGCTCTCTGCTAATGCACCTGGGAAAGCAGTGGAAGATGGCCCAAGACCTTGGGCCCCTGCACCCACGTGCCAGAACTGGATGAAGCTCTTGGCTCTTGGCTTCGGCCTGGCCCAGCCCAGGCCGTTGTGGCATTTGAGGAGTGAACCAGTGGATTGAAGACTCCCTCTCTCTCTGCCTCTCTGTAACTCTGCCTTTCAAATGAATTTTTTAAAAACAATTCATTGGGAAATGATATTTGTAAACTATGATGTGGGTCCCCCACTCTTCCTTTCCTAATTGCTGTTAGGCCCATCCAGTTATATTTTTTCTCATTTCAGATATTATGCTTTTCAGATATTAAGATTTCCCTTTGACTATTTTAAAATAAATTTGTTGTTTTTGAGGTTTCTTATTTACTCATTATGAACATTTCTTCAGCCCCTTGAGCATAATTATAACAGCTTTTTAAAAATCCTTCTTCCCAATTTTTTACCACTGTTAACTCTTGATTCTATTATGACCCTCTGGAAAGAGGAACGGGCTTTATTTCTTTGTCTTAGCAGGTGTGTAACTTGGCTGTACTCAGATCCCATGCTCTGACGTCCGCATTGTGGGCCCCCCAAGTACATGGTTCACAGGCCAGCCCGAGGTTTTGCAGAATGTCTATGCAGATTTTTAGTTCCCCCTTTCTCTGCTTCTTACTGGAACTGATTTCTGTACTTTCCAACTGTTGCAGTCGCCCTGAACTCTGTCCTGTGGTTCTTCAAGTAAGAGCGGAGGTTGTCTGAGTTTCATCTGTTCCCCCTAACTTCTGACTTCCCTCAAGGCTTACCTGATTGATGAGGTTGTTTAGATCTTTTGCCTTATTTTTGTTGCTGTCCCATGACCTATTGTGCACTAATGATATGTTAAAGTCCCCAATCATTAATATGTGGTTCTGTTGATTATTCCTGTATCCCTTAGTATTTTCTGCTTCATCTGTTATTTGGTGCGTATATGTACATAACTGTTGTGAATTGTGGCTTTTACCATTGTGCAAGTTCACTCTTTTCATTTAATGCTTTTTGGTCTGAATTCTACTTTGATGTCAATATTAGAAGGCTGCTTTCTCATTCTTTCTCATTGTCTGGTTTATCTTTGTCCATCCCTTTAGTTTTTTTGAGTCACTGTTTTCAATGGTGTTTCTTTTATAAAGCATACATTTGGGTTTTGCCAATGAATCACTTCAAAGTCTTTTTCATCTTAATAATAAATCCATATTTTTATGTGATTGATATGTTTGGATTCAATGCGAGCCATATTAGTCTTAAAATTACTGTGCATTAAGTCGTATTTACTTTGTTTTTTCTCTAGCTAAAGTGTCTTTGTTATTTTGCTGTTCTTTGTATTCAGTTTTGTTATTGTTGTTGTTTGGTGGTTTCCTTTGTATGTGAACCTTCCTCAGGGCTCTTCTCTTAGCTTTTCCTGTCTTTCCTGTGAGTTTTCAGTTCTACCCTTTGACTCCAGCTTGTTATCTGTTGAGCACTTGTTATGCTATTCTCGGGTCTTTCTCCCATTTTATCTAGCTACATTCTTTTCCTGTCTGAACTTATATTTACATACTGCATTTCGCACCCTTGGTAACTCTGCAATGAAGTCTATTAAATACATGTCTTTTTTTTTTTTTTTTTTTTTGACAGGCAGAGTGGATAGTGAGGGAGAGAGAGAGAAAGGTCTTCCTTTTTGCCGTTGGTTCACCCTCCAATGGCCGCTGCAGTCGGCATATCTCGCTGATCCGAAGCCAGGAGCCAGGTGCTTCTCCTGGTCTCCCATGCAGGTGCAGGGCCCAAGCACTTGGGCCATCCTCCACTGCCTTCCCGGGCCATAGCAGAGAGCTGGCCTGGAAGAGGGGCAACCGCGATAGAATCTGGCGCCCTAACTGGGACTAGAACCCTGTGTGCTGGCACCGCAAGGCGGAGGATTAGCCTGTTAAACCACAGCGCCGGCCTATTAAATACATGTCTTTTTACTATCATTTTTCTGTTATCTCTTAGTGTGTGATAGAGTTAATCTTTTTATGTGGATTGGCAAACTAAGGCCTGTGCACTAAATTCAGCCCTCCAGTTAAGAGTATTGTTACATTTTGATTTTATTTTTTCAATTTTTTTTTTGTTTATTTGAGAGACAGATAGACACACACACCTGTGCACACACACACGTAGAGCTCCCATTCACTGCTTTACTCCCTACAAGCCCACAGTGGCTGGTGCTGGACCGACCTGAAGCTGGGAGCCAGCAACCCAATCCAGGTCTTCTAGTAGGTGGCAGGATTGAGCCGTTGCTTGCTGCCTCACAGGATGCAAATTAGCAGGAAGCTGGAATGAGGAGCTGAGCCAAAACACATTCACTCTGACCCGGATGCAGGCATTCCAAGCAGGTGTCCCAAGTGGCTATCATCAATAGACCAAATGCCTGCCCTGTTAAATTGTTAAAGAGTTGTTTTAAAAAAAAAAATCAGAGGACTTTGGAAAAGTGATCATATGTGACCCACAAAGCCTAAAATACTTAGTATTGAACCGTAAACAGAATGCTCGCACTTGCTCTAGTCCATTCCTCGGGAAGTGCTTTAACGTTGTATATTGGGTACTTACGTAATAAAACATTTTTTGTAACTTTGGTACTAAATCTTGAGATTATCTCATTATTGGCTTGCAGTTTCTTGAGTTCTTTTAAAATGTAATTCAGTTGTTGCCTTGCTCTTGAAAATTCTAATGCTGGCCTGATTTTCTTACCATGGTGCGGTGATTGATTTTGATTGGTGTTACTTTTTGCCTGTAGGCCTTCATGACTGTTTTCTTTGTCCTTCAAATCTAACAGTTTTACTGGGATAGTTTTGTGCTTGGTTGCTTTTTGTTAATTTTCAACGTATGTATGGTTTCTTTCAGTAATCTCCTTGTTCTAGCTTTGTCCCTTCACGTTGATCTTAGATAGACTGGCAATTCTTCCAAGTCTTCATATGACCAGGAGTGTTGAACCAAGGTCTTTAAAATGTCTTATAAAAATTTCCATGGTTTGGTCTCTGCCTTTCTCTTCATTTTTAAATCTCCCTCCCCACCCCCAAGATTTATGTACTTATTTGAAAGGCAAAGTGAGAGAGAGAATCAATTTTCCATCTGCAGGTTCACTCCTCAAATAGCTGCAAAAAGCTAAGTGTGGGTCATGGACCAGGCTAAAGTCAGGAGCCAGGAACTTAATCATGGTCTCCCAAATGGGTGGCAGGGACCCAAGTACCTGGACCATCATTGCTGCCTTCCCAGGTGCAGTAACAGGAGCTGGATGAGAGGTGGAGCAGCTGAGACTTAGACCAGCACTTTGAAATGGGATGCTGGCATCACCAGCAGCAGCTTAACCTGCTACACCACGATGCCAGCCCCTGTTTTCCAATCTTCTCTCCCCCGCCTTAGACTTTGAGATACGGTAACACGTCTTTGTTTCTGGTTTGGAGACATATCAATCTTGCTCCAATCCCTACCTTTGTTCATGCTTTACCTCTCACCCTTTGGATCAGGTTAATTCTTACTGTTTTAAATAAAAGTCTACCTTGGGGGTATCACTTCCTAAAAGCCATCTCTGGTGAGTGGGCTGATGTGCCTCACAGCCCCCACCCCCGTGGTGGCCTGGCAGCACTTCCTGTGGATGCACTGAGTTCACTTCATGGTCATTGCCTGATTTTGAATGTGTCTCCCAGACGAGCCTTTGTGCTCCTCAACGACATGAGCCTAAATTATTCTAATGGTTTCGGAGCCTTACACAGTGCTAGGTACATAATGAACTTTAATATATGCTTGTGAAATGAAGGAGTGAAATACTGAATAGTTAGGAAGTGGAAAAGACTTTAATTTAGGGGGAACAGGATGGGGAGGAGTGACGAGGGTGGGGGTTGAGCCTGCCCAGACTGAGCAAAGGGGTTCAAAGCCAGATTTGAACAGCAGGGGCCCTTAAGCGGCTCTTTGGGGGAGCTGCGGAGAATCCCATGGGCCCCGAGCAGGTGGGTGGGGGCCGTGCCGAAAGGCTCCCTGGTGAAGTCCACAGTGCATTGTCTGAGCGGTTTGGAAGGTCCCCAGGCGTGGGGCTTTCCCCAGCAGTCAGCATCCCGCCAGCCTGCAGGTGATCTCTGCACCCAGTTTCATTGGGCCTGGGACTGCCCTCCAGCCCCACACCCAGTGGCTTCCCTGGGAGTCTGCACTTCACTACTTCGAAAGGAATAACTCCATTGGATTTTTAAAATCATACCATTCTTGATGTTTTGGTTTTAATTTATTTAGCGGAACCTCAACAGGGAAGTGTATAGTTTGTTAGTCACCATTGACTTTCTAAGGGTAGCTGAAGTTCTGTGTTCTTCGAATCTAGTAACCCAAGCAGCTTTTGAAATTCTACCAGTGTGTTTTTTGTAAAATGTGTGCTCGTAACAGACGCAGGCAGTAAAACATTTTTTTTTTCTGTCTAGATGAGCTTTCAACCAGTGCCTGTAATTGTGTTTCTTATAATATTACATAAAAGTCAGTAAAACCCAAGGCAAGCATCGTTGGTATTCTAGAATTTTTTTGTTAAACGTGACAGTCACTGGGGATGGGTGGAGAGATGCAGGTTGCTTGGGACCCTTATCCCACATGGAGAGCTGAGGTTTGAGTCCGGGCTCCATTTCCGATTCCAGCTTCCTGCTCGCGCACACCGTGGCAGACAGAAGTGGTGGGGTCCCTGCCGCCTGTGTGGGACTGGGATTGAATTCCAGGCTCATGGTTTTGGCCTGCCTCAGCCCTGGCTGTTTTGGGCATTTGGGGAATGAACCAGCAATGGGAAGCATCCATTTGTCTGTCTCTCTGCCTTTCCAATAACTTAAAAAAATTTATTTTTAAAAGTGGCACTCAGGGGGCTGACGCTGTGGCGCAGCGGTTAAGCCTCTGCCTGTGGCGCTGGCATCCCAAATGGATGCCGGTTCTAGTCCCGGCTGCTCCACTTCCAATCCAGCTCTCTGCTATGGCCTGGGAAAGCAGTGGAAGATGGCCCAAGTCCTTGGGACAATGTATATGTGTAGGGGACCAGGAAGAGGCGCCTGGCTCCTGGCTTCAGATCTGCGCAGTTCCGGCCGTTGCAGCCATCTGGGGAGTGAACCAATGGAAGGAAGACCTTTCTCTGTCTCTCCCTCTGTCTGTAACTCTACCTCTTAAATAAAATAAATAAAATCTTAAAAAAGGTGGCACTCAGTTATGCAGGCCACACAGTCTATTTTTCAGTAAAAATCTGGCAATTTTATTACATTACCTCCTCAGTCGCCTCCGGCCTGCAGAACGGAATCAGCCTACAACGCTTTCTTTGATATTTTGGGTATTTTTACTGTATTATTGTAATTCAGCGTGAGATCATGAATCAGGCATCCTAGTTTGTGTAACCGTTTCTCTAGTTTCTTCCCTATTTATATTGTGAATCTTAATAGTTGAACATTATTTGGGTTCTTTTATAGAAAACACTATGTATTTAGTAATCAGATGATGGAATATTCATTTTAATCTCACCACCACACTGTAAGATGCTAACTCTGGCTGGCGTCGGGGCTCACTAGGCTAATCCTCCGCCTGGGGCGCAGGCACCCCGGGGTTCTAGTCCTGGTCGGGACACCGGATGCTGTCCTGGTTGCCCCTTTTCCAGGCCAGCTCTCTGCTGTGGCCCGGGAGTGCAGTGGAGGATGGCCCAAGTGCTTGGGTCCTGTACCCCATGGGAGACCAGGAGAAGCACCTGGCTCCTGCCTTTGGATCAGCGCGGCGCCGGCCGCGGTGGCCATTGGAGGGTGAACCAACGGCAAAGGAAGACCTTTCTCTCTGTCTCTCTCACTGTCCACTCTGCCTGTCAAAAAAAAAAAAAAAAAAAAATTAAAAAAAAGACGCTAACTCAGACATCTCTTCTAGTTTTATAAACCTGGAAAGAATTCAAAATGTTACTGTGCTTCTTGCAGGACTGCATTTTTCTTTTCTTTCTCTCTCTCTCTCTCTCTCTCTCTCTCTCTTTTCACATGGAAACAGAAGGTTGTGTAGATGCCTTGAAAAAGGCTGTCTTGGCTGGTGTTGTGGCTTACTTGGCTAATCCTCCGCCTGCGGCGCCAGTACTCTAAGTTCTAGTCCTGGTTGGGGCGCCGGATTCTGTCCCGGTTGCTCCTCTTCCAGTCCAGCTCTCTGCTGTGGCCCGGGAGGGCAGTGGAGGATGGCCCAAGTGCTTGGGTCCTACACCCGCATGGGAGACCAGGAGGAAGCACTTGGCTCCTGGCTTCGGATCGGCGCAGTGCGGCCATTTGCGGGGTGAACCAATGGAAAAGGGAGACCTTTCTCTCTGTCTCTCTCACTGTCTAACTCTGCCTGTCAAAAAAATCAATCAATAAAAAAAAAAAAATTAAGAAAAAGGCTGTCTTGGTGCATCCTGAGCAAGAACCTAATGCAAGCCTACTAGAAAAGATTTCTGAGTTCCAGCTTTGAAATATTCTAAACCAGAAAAATCATTAGAATGAAAATGCAGCCCCTCGACCAAGTTGGTCAGTGGGTTTCCCTCCGTGGGTGGAAGACAGGATTATTTTCCTTTGTTTTTTGTTGCCTGATGGTGTGTTGACAGCAGCTCATTCCCTTCTGCAGGAAGCCTGGGCAGTGGGGGGAGGGTGGAGGTGCTAACCGCTCTCCTCTCTGTAAAGGTTGAGTGGAGTTGAGCCTCTGCTGTTACTTCTTTCTCCTTGCTGACCCAGAATCCTGGCAGCTGGAAAGCAGAAGTGATGTATTGCCCGGTGGAAAGGCCCACGCCCTAACAATGCCCATAGAAGTTTTATGGACCTCATTTTCTCATTTGTAAAATGATCAAATTCTAGAGTCTTCCCTAGCTCTTTTACTTTTTTTTTGGACAGGTGGAGTGGACAGCGAGAGAGAGAGAGAGAGAAAGGTCTTCTTTTCCCATTGTTTCACCCCACAATGGCCGCTGTGGATCCGAAGGCAAGAGCCAGGTGCTTCTCCTGGTCTCTCACACGGGTGCAGAGAGCCATCCTCCACTGCACTCCCGGGCCATAGCAGAGAGCTGGCCTGGAAGAGGGGCAACCGGGACAGAATGTGGCTCCCCAAACAGGACTAGAACCCAAAGTACCGGCACCCCAGGTGGAGGATTAGCCTATTGAGCCACGATACAGTAACCAAAATACTTTAGAAAAAGATTCAGTACTAAAACTGAGACCTTTTGTTACTTTTCTGTTACTTTGATAGACACTTTGATACATTGCCTCACTTTCCCCCGAGGTTGTTTCTCTGTACTTAAAAACTGACTGTGAGAAGGCACAAGACTGTTGCAGGGGGCCAGCGCCGTGGCTCACTTGGTTAATCCTCTGCCTGTGGCGCTGGCATCCCATATGGGTGCCAGGTTCTAGTCCCAGTTGCTCCTCTTCCAGTCCAGCTCTCTGCTGTGGCCCGGGAAGGCAGTGGAGGATGGCCCTGCACCCGCATGGGAGACCCGGGAGAGGCACCTGGCTCCTGGCTTCCGATTGGCGTAGCGCCGGCTGTAGCAGCCATTTGGGGAGTGAACCAACAGAAGGAAGACCTTTCTCTCTGTCTCTCTCACTGTCTAGAACTCTACCTGTCAAATAAAAAAAAAGAAAGAAAAAAAGAAAGACTGTTGCAGACTGCCCCTGTGGCTTGCTGCATCTGATACACTGTGGGTGCAGGTGTCAGGCTTTGGATTTTGTTTCCGGTGGTCTTTTCTCTTACGGAATAAGGGTCATTTTCACCATAATTTGTTTGGTGTTATAGAGTGAACGTGTACCCCCCAAAACGCATTGAAATCCTAACGGCCAGTGTGGCAGTTACCTCTAAGGAGAGCCAGAACCTCTAAGGAAGTCAGTGCAGTTAAGGAACGCTGAGGGATTAGGGTCTTACTAAGGGGAGGCACCTGAGAACTCGGCAACCCCGGCCCCATGGCTGCCAGGTAAAACCCTGTGAGCACGGAGCAAGAAGGTGGTGGTTTGTAAGCTAGGAAGAAAGTCCAAGAAACGGAATCACCTTGGTCGTGGACTTGGAGCTTCTAGAACTGCGAGAAAACCAACTTCTGTTGTTCAAAGTCTACTACACGTGGTGAGACTCTTCTAACTTCTCTCCTGCAAGGACATGACGGAAGTGTGTGTGCTGGGGGTGGGATTTAAGGGACAGGGTCTGCGCGTTGTTCACAAGGTATTTCCCTCATTTATTTTGCTGTAACCAAGCACGAAATTCATCCTGAGCCTATGTAGTGCTTAGTCACAGTCCCCAAAGCAAAGACCCCCTTGTCTAGAGAGGGCTCTATGTCAGTCTTTATCTTGTGTATTAATAATCCTCTTTCTGCTTACTCTGCTGTTTATTGTGCATTTATAAAATGTACTATGCCTGGATAAAGGCTATACATTGTACTTTTATTCTTGTGCTGGTAGTTCTTAGTTTATAAACCATGCTCGTATTTACTGTAACAAGGTAAATGCTTGAATTTATCACTGTTTGTTTATCTGTCAATATCAACGGCAGATTTGGACATAACGCTGCTCAGATTCCCTTCCAGTGAAGAACTTTGTAGAGTGGGGTTAGCCAAAAGGCACCAGCTATTAGTTTCTTCGGGATCCACATTGTTGTTCAAGCTCACATCTCACTCTCCCATGGGCAGCCCCAGCCAATGACTGGTACAAGGGCCTAGCCATTTCTGCCCCATGTGGAAGTCCTAATGAGTCGTCTTTGTCTTGGAGCTGCCCATCGGTCTGGCAGAGACTTTGTGAGTTCTGTCTCCTGGGATGGAAGATCGGCCCCCCCCCCCCCCCCCACCGTGGTTGATCCTGTTTCTTTCACTGGTGCTACTCCCCAGAGGTCTTTTACACCTCAAACTCTTGGCATCTGATTAACAGAAACCCAATCTGCAGCAGCTGGTGATGGGAGTCCTCCAAGAAGTCCGGCAGTAAGAGAGTTTGCGTCTGAGTTACTCGCTACCCTAGGTGGTGGTGTGCAGAGACCTTGGCACTCGCTGGTACTTTAACTGGTGATTCCTTGCACTGCTTGTGACCTGACATGGTTAACTGGGGGACTAATATCCACTGTCTACAGTCACTGTCCAGGGCTTTGAAATGGGGGAATGAGAATACGAAGAAAATTGAGTTGGATTACTGTTACTAAATTGCACTGATTCCCTGCAGATGGATAATGAAAAGCTGAGGTCAATTAACAACTGAAAACTAAGAGAGCCATTCTCTTTGGTAACTTGCAGCGAGTTTGTTGATTTAAGGGCACTCTCTTGGGATACGCAATATAACATCCTAGTCAGAGCTCTAGGGCATGATGCAAACTTGCTACCCAGGTGGTTCCTAGAAGCTGGGAAAGTATGGAAGAGGTCTCATACGAGACTGAATGCCTGAACAGCCATGGCCGACGGTAGAAAAAGGTACCAAAGGGTTGGGAAGTGGATATACTGCAATTGAATGCTTTGTACGAGACCAGAAGCCTCATCAGAAAGTTGTGCTCCACAGGGAGGCCCAGAGGGGAGCTCATTCACCTAGTCCATAAGGAATGAGCTGTCAGCAATGGCTCTCCCTGTAAGCTGGGACTGACAGTAAGTGAGGCTTTCTTAGAACCTGTCTCATTAACGGTGATGAGTGCTCTGAGTGGAGAGTCTGGATGGTGCAGCTTACCAACCAGAGCCAAGGGGGTTGTGATGATCAAAGTAACCCACTGAACTTAAAGGAACAGCCCAGGGAGCTTGGCCAGTTGAGACTTATGGAGATGCTTGTCACTGTTAGATGGGGGCCAGCAGAGCCCTTTTCATGAACCCGGTGCTTGGGAGCACCTCCCTGTAATTCGGTCTCCCTCTGGTGCTGGGAGCAGCTGGGACAGGGACTTTGGTCCAGGAGGGATGCCCTAACACTAAACTAGAACACTGGTGGGCTCTAGGTCTCATTTCTCCTCTGTGAGAGAGTTCAGACTCGAACTTGCATGTGGAGTCAACCAGAGCCCCAGTAAGCTCAGCGACTCCTGCATATGGGGTTGGTCTGGAGCCCTGTGGCCTGGGCACATTCCCAGAGGCCATCCAGGTAAGTGGATTGCTCTTGCTGGTTAGTGGATCATGCCAGTAGTGTGTTGGTTGATATTTTTCAGACCAAAAAAAAAAAAAAAAAAAAAAAAAAAAGGAATCCCTGTAGCATTTGCCAATTCCTGTGATGTAAATACTCCCATCATGACCACATTCAAGCTACCAGTGTGATGCCACTGAATGCAGAGCAGGGATAGATGTGAACTGTTGGCTGTCATGAGCTGGAGTTCAATTTCAGTACATTGATGGATAACCCAGGACTGGGCTGCCCGGCTAGTTCTGACATGCTAGCAGTGGAGTGACTTTCACTCATGTCAGACATAGAAGAAGTTCAGGGCTCTGGGCCACCAGCAGGGGTTCCTGCTGACTGCTGGCGCTGGACCACATGGTGCCTGTGCATGGTCTCTTGTCCATGTGTTTTGGCTCCGGTTTCAAGGCATCATTACCTCTGTGACTGTGTGCCCTCCTGCTCATCTCTGGCATCCACAGTGATTGGTCCACTCCCTCCTTAGGCTCAGGTCATTTTATAAGGGGTGATGCCCTTAACTCCACTGAGCTCTTTCTAGACTGCTATTCTGTGATGCCACTGGCCCCTTCTGATTAATGTTCCTCTATTAAGGACCAGCCTGGGTCTAGTGATACAGATCCAGATAAGCTGAGCAGGCATATGGCATGGATATATTCCTGCATTGCCTCCACAGATACCCTTTCTATTCTCCATGCATAGAAGAAAGTTGTTAGGATTCTCCAGCACACTTCAGGAAGGTGTGGTGATGAGGGAATGGGGCAGCAGTGGAAGAAGGCTTGTGTGGATAGTTTGACCCGTGGTATTGACAGATGGCACCTTTTCCTCCCAGCTCCCTCTTCTGCAAATAATTTCCATTCACTGCGGCTGACCTCAAGTACTTATTGATTGGAGTATTTGACATGCAGGCACAAATGACCAATTGGCTTACCCTTCTGCAAAAAATCTGTAGATACTCTTGTTATAAAGATGCTGTCACTCTTAAATTTGGGTTTCCGATGTTCGTTCGTTCTTGTTGATGGCTTCAGGGACACAGCCTCCTTTATTTTTTGCTCTTCTTTTACATATCATCTATTTTTCCCCACAAAGGCAAAATCTGTTCAGTGGAGAAAAATGGGAAGCTACAGAGAAGCCCCAAATAAATTATAACCCTATTTTCATTTTGGTTTATAATTTTCCAAACTTCCATCTTCGTGGGTATGTGTGTCAATGTTAATGTATGTGCTTAAGTCTAATGCATTAGCCCAAGATAGAAATGACCACAAAAATGCACACAGAAGCACACATGTGAGCTAGGAAATTGGCCACAGTTGTTCTATTCCAGAATTTTTAAAGTGTTTTTGCTTTTCAGAAGAATAACTTTCAATTTTATTTTAATGACTGCTTAGGATACTATTTAGGTTATACCAAAATTAACACTGGTAAGCTCCTATTCCTGAAATTTTAGGCTCCCAGTTTATTATTGTTATTATTGAACATTTCTGCCTTTTTTTTTTTTTTTGACAGGCAGAGTGGACAGTGAGAGAGAGAGACAGAGAGAAAGGTCTTCCTTTTTCCGTTGGTTTACCCCTCGATGGCCACTGCGGCCGGTGCTCTGCGGCCGGCGCACCACGCTGATCCGAAGGCAGGAGCCAGATGCTTCCTCCTGGTCTCCCATGCGGGTGCAGGGCCCAAGCACTTGGGCCATCCTCCACTGCCTTCCTGGGCCACAGCAGAGAGCTGGACAGGAAGAGGGGCAACCGGGACAGAATCTGGCGCCGCGACCGGGACTAGAACCCAGTGTGCTGGCGCCACAGGCGGAGGATTAGCCTAATGAGCCACAGCGCTGCCTGCTTTTTTAAAAAATGAATGAATTTATTTGAGAGGCAGAGAGAGAAACAGCAGGAGAGAGAAGTGTGCCCCTCAGTGCTCACAATAGCTGGGTCTGGTCTGGTCTGGGCCATTGCTGAGACCCAGAACCTTGATCCGGGTCTCCCATGTGAGTTGGCAGGACCCCAATTACTTGAGGCATCACCAAATGCCTCCCAGGTCTGCATTAACAGGAAGCTGGAGTCAGGAGCGGGCTCTGTGTATCAAGCCCAAGTACTCTGATACGGGATGCCAGTGTCTTAACCACTAGGCTGACCATCTGTGCTGCCTTTATGTTTTCGTGTTTTTTGCTTATCTAACAATACTACCACTGCCATGCAAAGCATTCTTTTTATTTTCTTTTAAACTTTTTAAAAAATTTTATTTGACAGAATTAGACAGTGAGAGAGAGAGAGAGAGAGAGAGAGAGAGAAAGGTCTTCCTTCTGTTGGTTCACCCCCCAAATGGCCACTATGGCTGGAGCTATGCCGGATCTGAAGCCAGGAGCAAGGTGCTTCCTCCTGGTCTCCTATGTGGGTGCAGGGGCCCAAGCACTTGGGCCATCCTCCACTGCACTCTCAGGCCACAGCAGAGAGCTGGCCTGCAAGACGAGCAACTGGGACTAGAACCCGGAGCCCTATGGGTTGCAGTCTCAATTAACTGTACCTTGCTTGGCCCTGTGCTAGGTTCTGGGAACGCGGGCATAAATATGGCACATCCCAGTCTACATCACCATTGAGCTTAATGGGATTGGAGGCAGGTGGTCAGAGACTGGTGGAGACAATTGCAATGCAGGGAGTTAAGTGTAATCATGCAAAGGGGAGCACTCAGTTGGGGAGTGAGGCCAGCCATGAGCATTAAGTCTGAATTAAGACAAGCTGAGATTAGGAGTTCATCAGGTATAAACGTGGGTTTGTTTTTTTTTGTGTGTGTGTGTGTGTGTGTGTTTGTTTTTTTTTGACAGGCAGAGTGGACAGTGAGAGAGGGAGACAGACAGAAAGGTCTTCCTTTGCCATTGGTTCACCCCCCAATGGCCACTGTGGCCAGCGCGCTGTGGCCAGTGCACCACGCTGATCCAAAGCCAGGAGCCAGATGCTTCCTCCTGGTCTCCCATGGGGTGCAGGGCCCAAGCACTTGGGCCATCCTCCACTGCACTCCCAGGCCATAGCAGAGAGCTGGACAGGAAGAGGAGCAACCGGGACAGAATCCGGCGCCCTGACCGGGACTAGAACCCGGTGTGCCGGCGCCACAGGCAGAGGATTAGCCTATTGCACCACGGCGCCAGCCAAACATGGGTTTTTGTGCAGGGAAAACAACCTTTACCAAGACAAGGAAGTGTGATGCATAAGTGGCCTTGTTGGGAACAGCAAGTGGCCTGGTATGGCTGCAGCAGATAAGTTGGGGGAACAGCAGTGAATGAGAGTAGGAGGCAACAAAAATGATGTTCTGAAGACGTTGCCTGTCAGTATTTGGGGTTCTTGTCTTGTAGGTGTTAGGAAGTGCTGGGGTGGGGTGGACATCAGGACAGCCGTGTTCTGCACTGGAATAGCTGTTTCAATGCCCAGCTCTAGCTCCTGACTCCAGCTTCCTGCTCGTACAGACTAGGGAGGCAGCAGTGATGGCTCAAGTAATTGGACCACTGACAGCCATGTATGAGACCTGGATTGAGTTCCTGGCTCTGGGCTTTGGCCTGGCCCTATGAAGCTGTTGCAGGCAACTGGGGAGTGAACCAGTGGATAGGAGCTCCTTGTCGTCTTTGTGTCAAATAATTAAAAAAGACCTTTTAAAACAGAAATGCTGGGGGCCGGCGCCGTGGCTCACTTGGTTAATCCTCCGCCTGCGGCACCGGCATCCCATATGGGTGCCAGATTCTGTCCCGGTTGCTCCTCTTCCAGTCCAGCTCTCTGCTGTGGCCCGGGAGGGCATGGAGGATGGCCCAAGTGCTTGGGCCCTGCACCCCATGGGAGACCAGGGGAAGCACCTGCCTCCTGGCTTTGGATCGGCACATTGCTGGCCGTAGCAGCCAACTGGGGAATGAACCAACGGAAGGAAGACCTTTGTCTCTTTCTCTATCTGTCAAATAAAAAGAAAAATGCTGAAAGATATTAAGTGTGGAGTCACGTGATCAGATGTGTGTGTTGGAGAGGTGCTGAAGCTGCAGAGCTGGCTGGTCCATTGCATGCATCCCCAGCAGGGAGGAGAGCGGAAGGCACTCAGACAGGAGTGTGCATACACAGTGGGGTGACTGTAAGAGCTTTTCTGCTGGTGGGGGTGCTCAGTAGGAAAATGAGGGAATGTTCTAGCTTGGGTTGTCTGGCTGAAAAGTGGGGACTATGATTTGACTACTTGCCTTTTGGTCCCACATCCCCAAGCCCCCCACCCTTTGCTGTGTTATGTGGCCACACTGTAGGAGTACACTGTGCTGGCTGGTCATGCTGTGCAGGAAGAAACAGCTTCTGGGGGCATAGAGGAGGTAAGAGGTGAAGAGAGCGCTCAGGAAGACAGAGGAGCTGCAAGTGTAGGTTACTAGGGCAGAGCTAAAACGCCAAAAAGGGGATTTAAAAACCAAAGGCAAGAAGTTGTTAAGAGCTCATCAAGGTGAACAAGCATTTGTCACACACCCTGAATAGATCAAGTTGGCAATTTAGGACAATAAATCTTAGTAAACATTGGGAGTTTGTGACAACAAGTAGAATATATATGGAAATAGTAGGAGAGTTAAGAAAGTTTATGCTACCTATAAGAAACCTCTAGACCAAAACTTTTTTATGATCTTTCACTCACTCCTTCCTGGTGTAAGTATAGCCTCTCTATCCCCACAAATGCCTGTGGGTATGAAAAATTCGTGATTTGAGAATTTGAGGCAATATCTCAGTAGACCACAAGGTGGCGATGTAATGTCACAAGTCTGCCTCCATATCTGCGTTGGTTTCTTTGGTTGCTCCCAGTTTTTCTGTTTGTGCTATCTCCCTGTGTCTTGTTAATTTTTCTGCCTTTTCCTTTTCTGATTTATGTATCCTCTTTTTATAATTTTCTCATTTTATCCCCATCTAATCTCTTTAGCTAACCATCATTGTAACAAATGCAGTTTTTCCATTACTGACAATTTTGTCAGTTGAGACAAAAGTTATTTTAGGAAAATTGAAACTTACAGAAAGTGCACAGAGTAGGGCAATGAATCCCTGTGTACCTATCAGTCAGCTGCAAAGTTATCAGCTCATGACCATTATCTCACCTGCGTCCTCCCCAGCTTTCTGATTTCCCTGTTATTTGGAAGCAAGTTCCAGCTTTTTTTTTTTTTTTTTTGACAGGCAGAGTGGACAGTGAGAGAGAGAGAGACAGAGAGAAAGGTCTTCCTTTTCCATTGGTTCACCCCCCAGTGGCCGCTGCGGCCGGCGCACCACGCTGATCCGAAGCCAGGAGCCAGGTGCTTCTCCTGGTCTCCCATGTGGGTGCAGGGCCCAAGCACTTGGGTCATCCTCCACTGCCTTCCTGGGCCACAGCAGAGAGCTGGCCTGGAAGAGGGGCAACCGGGATAGAATCCGGCGCCCCAACCGGGACTAGAACCCGGTGTGCCGGCGCTGCAAAGTGGAGGATTAGCCTGTTAAGCCACGGCGCCGGCCGCAAGTTCCAGCTTTGTAACAAGGTCAGCTGTACGTGAGGATTCTTACACATAAAAACACCAGTGTTATCCCTAAATATATTAACAGTTTCTTAATATCACTAAAATCTTTTAATGCCCAAATTTCCAATTGCTCTTCAGTGTGAATTTAAAATGATAATTATATGATTTTGTCCATTGAAGTCAGTATCCAGGTAAAGTTCCCATATTGTGACTTTTCTCAATATTTTTTTATTCTCAGGTTCCCACTTTCTCTTTTTTTTTCAGCGTGCAATTTATTTGTTGAGGGAACTAGTTATTTTTCTGTAATTTCTGGCGGTCTAGATTTTTCTGATTGCTGTCGACTCTTAAAACAGAGAGTGAAGCATTTTGCAATTTTCTCAAAAACTTAAGAGGAAGCTAACCACTTGATTTCTTTGTTCCTGTTGCTGGATATTGCAAGAAACAAAATCACATAACCAGACCGTTTATGGCCCAGAATGCAATTTCAAGTCACCTTCTGTATTGATCAGATCCTCATTTTTCCTACTTCGGATACAGCTAATTTTCCTGTGTTTAAAACATTTATCATGTTTCTTAACTTTTTTACATTTTAGATTTCTATTTGTTTGAGAGGCAGAGACAGAGAGAGAGAGGGAGAGAGGGAGGCAGAATTCGCACTCACTGGTTCACTCCCCAGTGCCTGAAGTGGCCCTACCATTGGGACCAAAGCCAAGAGTAGGAACTCAATGGCTCCGCCCACCGTGGCTGCCTCCCGGGGGGGTCTGCATTAGCAGAGTGTGAGTCAAGAGTGACACCAGGTACTGAACTGAGTCATCCTGATAGCAGATGCAAATGGCTTAAATAGTGAGACCGAACGCTGGACGCCACCATGCTTCTTTTTTTTTTTTTTTTTTTTACAGGCAGAGTGGACAGTGAGAGAGAGAGACAGAGAGAAAGGTCTTCCTTTTTGCCATTGGTTCACCCTCCAATGGCCGCTGCGGCCGTCGCATCTCCCTGATCCGAAGCCAGGAGCCAGGTGCTTCTCCTGGTCCCCCATGTGGGTGCAGGGCCCAAGGACTTGGGCCATCCGCCTCTGCCTTCCCGGGCCATAGCAGAGAGCTGGCCTGGAAGAGGGGTAACCGGGACAGAATCCGGCGCCCCAACCGGGACTAGAACCTGGTGTGCTGGCACCGCAAGGCGGAGGATTAGCCTGTTAAGCCACAGCGCTGGCCCATGCTTCGTTTTTAAAAAGTTTATTTGATCAGCAACTTGAACAGCTGCCTGTGATGCTGGCATCCCATATAAGAGTTTCGGTTCAGGTCTTAGCTGCTCCGCTTCCTATCCAGCTCCCTGCTAATGTGCCTGAGACAGCAGTGGAAGATGGCCTAGGTTCTGGGAGACCTGGGTGAAGTTCCTGACAGCTGGTTTCAGCCTGGTCCAGCCTCAGCTGCTGTAGCCATCTGGGGAGTGAGCCAGCAGATGAGAAACCAATCTCTCTCTCTCTGCCTTACAAATACATAAAATAAATCTTTAAAAAATTTATTTGACAGGGGAGAGAGAGGAAAAAAGAGGTCTCTCCTATGCTGCCTCACTCCCCATATGCTTGCAACAGGCAGGGATGAGCGAGCCCAAGGAAGGGAGCCTGGAACTCAATCTGGGTCTCTCATGTGGGTGGCAGAAACCCAAATACCCGAACCATCATCTGCTGCCTCCCAAGGTGTTCGTTAATAGGAGTGGGACTTGAACTCCGGTACTCTGATACGGAGTGCTGGCATCCCGGCTTAATTATTGTGCCAAACACTTTTCCCTCTTCCTTGAGTCTTCTGCTGCCTTCTAGCTTGTAATTTCATGTTGGCTTATAGTTTCCCTTCTCCTCCCCTTGCTCCCCTTGTAGGTCCTGCCTGTTTTATCCATTCCCAGGGCGTCGCCACCACCTTGGACTCTGTACTGATAACTCCACAGTCAACCTTGCTGTGCCGCGCCCGTCTGCTTTGAGCAGTGAGTGTCATGGTGCTTTGAGGCAATGCTGATTTCTGTATCTCCCCATGCTCTTCTCCGAGGAAGACATTTCTCTCATTTCCCAGGCATCCCATCCTCTCATCTATCAAATCCAAACCGTCCCAGAATTCCTTGGATGTGGGTTCATTTATTCTGAATATGTTCATGGAGGACCTGCAAGGCAGCGTCCTTGGCGCTAGGAATTCAGCAAAAACCCTGCTCTCCTGGAATTTACAGTCTAGTGGGAGACAGAAGACAATAGGAGGATATCCGGTGATAAGTGGTGCGAAGTTTCCACGTGTGTCTTGCTGTCTTGCTGTTCTTGTTTGCGGTGCTATGGGTCTGGGTCAGCCCCTTGTGGGTGTCTTGGCTATTTTCCTGGCCTCCCAACAGGTGCCTTTACTTCTGGTCTTTTTTCTCTTCTGCATTTCATAATCCACACTTGGACGTGGATAGAATTCCTAAAAAAAATCCCCCCCCAAAGTCAACTTGAACCGTGCAATTACTTTTGCAATATTTTGAGCATTGCGAGTAAGGCCCTGTGTATACTTCTGGGGCCCTGTTGATCTCCCCTCCCACTCTCTGCTCCTATCAGGTTGAGCTTCTGGCCAGTCCGACACCTGCTGGAGTGCGCTGCTCACTGTCCTGTCTTGGCCACTCCCGACCACATTCATGCCTTGGCTGACACTCCCCTAAGGAAACTTCCTTCCGGCCACTAGTTTGAGCAAGCCTTCCCCTGGGCCATGTTGGGCCCCCATGCTGTTCTTGGCCTTGTAGCAGCTTTGAATGTATTTTTCTTGGAACTGGAGCCTGGGGTGGAGGTGCTGTAGAGAACCCGTCTTGTGCATCTGTGTGTCTCGTCAACCACTTAACTCCAGGACCTACCACAGGGCGCTGGTGGTGAGGAGAAGGCGGTCATCAGTGTGAATGATCTTGACTTTGGGACCAGGCAGATCAGAGTCCGACTCCTGGACTTGCCCCTCACTAGCTTTGGGCAGTTACCTACACCCCCGGTGCCTCTGCTCTCCTTGTGTCGAAATGGATATTAGCATTTGAAGATATCTCATAGACTTGTTGTAAGTCCGGGGAGAAGAATGCTTAGGAATTGCTTTGCGCAGTGCATGGAAGCCGTCATGGCTCCATCATGCTTACCTTGCCAGTTGCCTGTCACATGGATGGTGCTACTGTGACCTGTGTTGCTCTCATCTCCAGTTAAATGATTGCACTGTGAGCTAGTGCCCCAGAAAGGGAAAAGACAAGTGTGCTCACCATTGGATAACGGAATTCGAAGGGACAGTTCCATAGAGGAAAATTGAAGGACCCTGGGACTGCTTTGATAGGGGCCACACTGTTTTACACCTCCCTCTGGTCCTCACCTGCACCTGTGCCTGGTGGCTCTTTATCTAGGGCATCAGCAGACCGCTGTGGAGGGGGGCAGAGGATTTGTGTAGAGGAACATGGTGGTAGGGAATCTGGGGAGACTCTGAGGGGCCTGTTAGCCTGCCCAGCTGCCCTTGGAGATGCAGGGAGAACAGGTTCTCAGCATGGGTCTCCCAGGGGAGGGAGAGAAGATGCCAAGGATCATACGGGGAGGGGCTGGCACATTCTGCATGAATGTGGCCATTTGGATGACGTGCCTCGAAGGCCCCAAGATAGCACTACAGGCTGCAAACAGATGAAAGAGAGAGAGGACCAAGGGATGTGAGCTTCTTGCCCATGAGTCTACATAGAGCTTGTGTGCAACTCAGCTGATGCTGGGGGTACTTGGGATAAAGATGCTAGCCAGAGTCCTCTTCCCAACAGAGCATCACCCTGGAAGTGCGGTCTCATTCTGCTTTGCTTCCAGAATGATGTCTGCTGTTTGTGTGAAGCCCCTACTCCTGGTGCAAAAGAAAATTCCTATGGATCAATACGTGGAATTCCTCTCCCACGTTAATTGGAAACGGCTCATTAGTATGGAGAGTTTGAGGGGGTGTGTTTTCTGGGCCAGTGAGGAGCTGACTTACGCCATTGTGTGGGGTCAGTGTCTGCAGCATCCCCCCAGACCTCAGCCACCCCCTATTAATCACCTGTGTCAATATCACCCACTTGTGTTTGGCCTGGACATGTCTGCAAA
Source organism: Lepus europaeus (assembly GCF_033115175.1). NCBI lineage: Eukaryota > Metazoa > Chordata > Mammalia > Lagomorpha > Leporidae > Lepus > Lepus europaeus. Next base: position 114,761,644 of record NC_084832.1, read on the forward strand.
AGGTTAATCTTCCATAGCTTCCTGGGACTTGGAGGCCAGCAACCTGAAAACCCAGTTTTAATTTTGATAAATGAATTGGGCCGGTAGTTAATCCCTGAAAAGGCCCAAGATTTACAAGAAAGCCAGGAAGCAAAGGTAGCAATTTTTTATACACGTGGGATGCTCCTGTCACAAACTAACCCCTCTGCTCTCTGACAAATGGAACGAGAAGCAAGCGGATGCTGTGCAGTTTGCTCGGATTCTGCCCTCGCCCTCTGCAGGCCTCCGTCTGCCCTCCCTTCACCATGAACCACTGGTCGGCAAATCTGGCTGTGTGCTGCTCCCTCCTCCAATGCGGCCTCTAAGGGCTCTAAGGGCCTGGTCTCCATTGCATGGAGGATCCACAGGAACGCGCACTCATTCGATCTGGAGTGTTCCATCTTCTGGACAATCTATCCTATGGGCACGATGCCTTTGTAACTAAGTTTCCTGTATCCTTTCCATCTTAAAGAAATCTGAGAATGACATTTTACCCTAACCGGAAACAACAGAGGAAGATGTGGTATGGATCTCGGTGTGCTAACCTTTTCCTGTACATTTATTCTCACCTGAATTTTGATGTTTGTGCTGTAGTACTATAGTGTAGCGTATCCTTGTGCCACTCTGTTTGGGCTTATTTTAAAGTCGAGGGCCACTAAAACTGTTGATTTCTCGAGGACTTTCTGAGGTCTGTGTGGTCACTGCTTCCACATTTTCTTTCTTTCTTTCTTTTTTTTTTGACAGGCAGAGTTAGACAGTGAGCGAGAGAGACAGAGAGAAAGGCCTTCCTTTTTCCGTTGGTTCACCCCCCAAGTGGCCGCTATGAAGCCAGGAGCCAGGTGCTTCCTCCTGGTCTCCCATGTGGGTGCAGGGACCAAGCACTTGGGCCATCCTCCACTGACTTCCCGGGCCACAGCAGAGAGCTGGACAGGAAGAGGAGCAACCGGGACAGAATCTTGTGCCCCAACCGGGACTAGAACCTGGTGTGCTGGTGCCGCAGGCGGAGGATTAGCCTAGTGAGCCACGGCGCTGGCCCCTACATTTTCACAGTTGTGTGTGAGGGAGCTTCAGAAGTCTCTTGGAAAATGGAAACTAAAGGATGATGTGCTTTGTCCAGGAACTTTTTGAAGCCCTGAATTCAGTTGTGCTGGTATCAATAAACTACTATTAATCTATTCTACTATAATAGTCATTTGGGTTGTTTTTAAGTTTCTGCAATTTCAGACAATACTGCTACAAAATTCATGTACAGATGCCAAGAACAAGAGCTCATATGTATGCTTAGGAATGGATCTGGTGCGTCCCAATGCATACTGCATGATTCATTTGATTAGTAATGCCATATTGTTTTCCAAAGTGGTTCTACCAAGTTATGTTCAAGCAGTCACTGTAAGAGCATGCTGGATACTCTGCCCTCTTACCAATGCATAGTGCTTACAGAATTGTAGATGTTTTCCAACCTGGGATATGTGACATGAAATCTCACTGTGGCTTTAATTGTGTGTCACCTATAACTGATGATTTGAACATGTTTTGATGTATTTATTGTCCACTTCTTCATCTTCTGTGAGGTGCCTGTTTGTGTCTCTTGCCTATGTTTCTATACAGTTTCTTTTTCTCAAGTATTTATAAGATCAAATATGTATATTATCCTGTTCTTGGTTATATAAGTTGAAAGTATTTGTAACTTCTTTCAGATTTGTAGGATAATCTTTTTTTTTTTTTAAAAAAAAGATGTATTTGAAAGTCAGAGCTATAGACAGAGATGGACATACACACACACACAGAGAGAGAGAAAGAGAAAGGGAGAGAAAAGAAGGGAGAGGGAGGAGGAGGGGGAAGGGGAGGGGGAGGGGGGAAAGAGAGAGAGAAAGAATATCTTCCATCCATTGGTTCACTCCCCAGATGGCCGCAATGTCCAGGGCAGGGCCAGACTGAAGCTATGAGCCAGGAGCTTTATCAAGGTCTCCCATGTTGGTGGCAGGGGCCCAAACACTTGGGCCATCTTCTACTGCTTTTTCCAGGCTATTAGCAGGGAGTTTTTTGGAAGTGGAGCTGCTGGAATACAGATTGGCCCCATACGGGATGCTGGTGTTGCAGGAGACAGCTTTCCCCACTATGCCATAATCCTGGTCCCAAACCTTTTATTTTCCTAATGCCATCTTTTGTTGAATACAAGTTTTAAATTTTAAATGGAATAAAATTGATTAGTCTTTCCTTTATTAGTTAAACTTTGCTATATTTTTCTTTCTTTTTTCCAGAAACAGCTTTTTTTATTTTTAAAAAAATTTTATTTTAATTTTTAATTCATTTTAACAATCCAATGTGTTTTATAGGTACAATTCTAAGAATAAAATGATATTCCCTTCTCCATCCCTCCCTCTGCCCATCCTCCCTTTTGTTTTGTTTTTGAAATAACATTTTAAATTTACATTACAGTAAAAAAGTTAATGCTTTGCCAGATAAGAAGTTTAACAAGTAAAATGCAAAAATATTCTTTTTTAGAGGGAGTATAGACAATGGCTATAAACAGTAATTGAATGGAAAAATGACCATTTCACCTGTTTACAGTAAAAATTAATCACAGATCATTAAAACTATAGTATCATAACGTTCTTAACCATTGGTTTGACAAAAGCATAAAACAGTTTTGCAAAACTATAGTTAGAGCAATACTGATACATATGGACATTTCTTTTTTCTCTCTTTCTTTTTTGTTAGTTTTCTAAACTTTAGCTCCTATGTATAAGGGAGAACATGCAGTATTTGTCTTTCTGGGGCTGGCTTATTTCTTATTTCACTCAACATGATGTCCTCCAGTTGTATCTATTTTGCTGCAAATGGTAGAATTTCATTCTTGTTTATAGCTGAATACTATTCCATTGTATATACATACACACCTTGGTTGATTCCCGGCTATTGTGAACAGTACCGCTATAAACATGGTGGTGCAGGTATCTCTGTTCAAGTCTTTTGGATATATAGCAAGTAGTGGCACTACTGGATCATATGGCAAGTCTACTGTTAATTTTTGAAGAAATCTTCACGCTGTTTTCCATACTGACTGCACTAATTTACATTTCCATCAACAGTGTCCACTTCCTCTCCAGCATTTGTTACTCTCTGTGTTTTGGGTTTTAGCCATTCTGACAGGGGTGAGATGGTATCTCATTGTGGTATTGATTTGCATTTCCCTTATGGCTAGTGATGTTGAACATTTTTTCATATATGTGTTGGCCATTTGTATTTTTTTTGAGAACTTTCTGTTGAAGTCCTTTGCCCATTTCTAAACTGGATTCATAGTTTTTCTGTTAATGAGCTTTTTTAAGTTGCTGATATATTTGAGATATTAATCTTTTGTCAGATAGGTAGTTTGCAAATATTTTTTCCCATTCTGTTGAATGTCTGTGTACTTTACTAATCATTTCCTTTGCTGTGCAAAAGATTCTAAATTTCAGTTGTTTGGTCTTGATTTTGTTGCCTGTGCTTTGGGGGTCTTGCCCAAGAAGTCTTCCCCTACACCAATGTATTGGCATGTTTCTCTTATATTTTCTTTTAGCAACTTCATAGTCCCAGATCTTAAATTTAGATCTTTGATCCATTTTGAATTGATTTTTTTTATAGGGTGAGAGGTATGGATCTCATTTCAGTCTTCTACATATATACATCCAGTTTTGCCAGCATGATTTATTGAAGAGATTATCCTCACTCCAATGTATGATCTGAGCACTTTTGTCGAAAATCAGTTGGCTCTTTGTATGTGGATTAATTTCTGGGCTTTTTATTCTGTTCCACTGATCTGTGTATCAGTTATTATGCCAGTTCCATGCTGATTTAACTACTATAGTTTTGTAGCATGCTTTACAGTCAGGCATCGTGATGCCTCCAAGTTGATTTTTCTTGTTCAGGATCACTTTGGCTATTCTGAGTTTTCTGTGATTCCCTGTGAATTTTAGAATTGCTTTTTCTAATTCTGTAAGGAATGTCATAGGGATTGCATTGAATCTGTAGATCACTTTAGGTAGTATAGACGTTTTATTGATATTGATTCTTCTGATCCATGAGCAAGGAATATCTTTCCAGTTTTTTGTGTCCTTGGTGATTTCTTTCACCAACATTTGATACTTTTCATTGTAGAAATCTTTCACTTCTTTGGTAAAATTTATTCCTAAATATTTGTTTTGTGTGTGTGTGTGTGTGGCTATTATGAATGGGAGTTTTTTCTTGATTTCTCTATGAGTTCATAGTTTGCATACAAAAATTGACTGTATGTGGGTGAAATGGTCATTTTTCCTTTCAATTATTGTTTATAGCCATTGTTTATATTCCCACTAAACTAGAATCTTTTTGCTTTTTACTTTTTGAACTTCTTATTTGGTAAAGTATTAAGCTTTTTTACTTTAAGGGCATTTTAAAATATGTTATCTCAAAAACTATAAAAGATAAAAGAAAGAAAGGGAGATGGAAGGAGGGTGGAGGGAAGGGAGAGGGAGGGAGGAAGGGAGGAAATATCATTATGTTTTTAGAATTGTTATCTACAAACCTGTTCCTGAACATGCAGTGCTCTCTCCATGAGGCGCTCTCTCTCTCTCTCTCTCTCTCTCACTCACTCTACTTTTCCCCTTTTCCTTCTTCGCCCCTGTCCTCCAGTCTGTTGGGTTTCCCCAACAATAAACCCTTTCCCTTAAAAAAATTGTATCTACAAAGCATACTGAATCTGTTAAACTAATAAAAAAATTAAAATAAACAAATCCTATGCACCCTAGAGGGCAAAAAAGAAAAAAGAAAAGGAGCTGTTGTTTTCTGTATGTTTATTTTGTAACCTGCCACTTTAGTGAATTGGTTTATCAATTCTATCAGCTTTTGGAGTGTTTAGGTTTGTCCATGTACAACATCATGTCATCTGCAAACATGGGTAATTTACTTCTTTTCCAATTTTGATGTCCTTTATTTCTGTCTCCTCCCTAATTGCTCTTAATATAACTTCCAGTACTATATTGAATAAGAGTGGTGCAAGTGGACATCCTTGTCTTGTTCCAAATCTGAGGGAAAATGCTCTCAGCTTTTCCCCATTCAGTATAATATTGGCTATTGGTTTGTGATATACAGCCTTTATAATTTTGAGAAATGTTCCTTCTGTACCTAATTTGTGGAGGTTTTTTTTTTTATTATAAAGTGGTGTTAAATCTTATCAAATGCTTTCTCTGCATCTATTGAGATGACTATGGTTTTGTTTTCGTTCTATCTATGATATTTATTGGTTTCTGAATGTTGAACCACCCTTGCATTTCTGGAAGAAGTTCTACTTGATTGTGATGTATGATCTTTTTGATGTGGTTTTGGATTAAATTTGCTCATTTTTTTTTTTATAATCTTTACATCTACGTTCACTAAGGATTTAGGTCAGTAGTTTTCATGTCACATCTTTGGTTTTGGTATCAAAGTAATGCTGGCCTCATAAGAAGAATTTGGCAGAATTCCAATCTATTCAATATTTTGGAATAGTTTGAAGAGTATTGGAGTTACTTTCTCTCTGCATGTTTTGTAGAATTCAGTGTAAAGCCATCAGGTCTCCGACTTTTCCTTGATGGAGGAAAAGTCCATCAAGGAAATAATCTCGTTACTTGTTATGGATTTGTTTAGGCTGTCTATATCATCTTGATTTAATCTTGATAGTTTACATGAATACAGAAATTTACCATTTCTTTGAGGTTTTCCAGTTTAGCACACACTTCTTCAAAGTAGTTTCTTATGACCCGTTGTGTTTCAGTGGTGTCAGTTGTAATGCCTCCACGTTCATCTCTAATTTTATTTATTTGCATGTTTTCTCTTTTTGTCTTTGTTAGTCTGGCTAGAGGTTTATCAATTTATTATCTTTTCAAAAAACCAACTTTTTGTTTTGTTGATCTTTTGTACTTTTTTATTTCAATTTCATTTATTTCTGCTCTGATCCTTATTATTTCTTACTTCCTGCTGATTTGAGGTTTGGTTTGTTCTTGATTTCTTAAGTCTTCAAGATGCACCATTAGATCTTTAATTTGAGGCATTTCTCTTTTTTTACTGTAAACACTTAATGATAAACTTCCCTCTTAATATTGCTTTTGCTGTATCTCGCAGGTTTTGATATGTTGTTTTTTCATTTCCATTAATTTCAAGAAAGTTTTTGACTTCCTTTTTACTTTTTTTCACTGACCCATTTATCCTTCAGTAGGGTGTTGTTTAATTTGCAAGAATTTATGAATAGTCTACAGTTCTTGGTGTTGATTTCTAATTTTATTCCTTTATTGTCTGAGAGGACACATAGCATGATTTCAGTCATTTTACATTTGCTAAGACTTGATTTGTGGCCTAATATGTAGTCTATCCTAGAAAATGTTACATGTGCTCATGAGAAGAGTATATGTTCTGTAGCTGTTGGGTGAAATATCTTGTAAATGACTGCTGGGTCCATTTGCTTGATAGTATGTTTCAATTCTGATATACATTTATTGATTTTTTGTCTGGTTGATCTGTCAGTTGATTAGAGTGGGTGAAGTCACCCACTATTATTGGAGTGGAGTCTTTTCCATAGGTGTAATAGTATTTGCTGTATGTATCTGGGTGGTCTTTGTTGAGTTCATATGTATTTATGATTGTTAGTATTTTTGCTGAATTGAACCTTTTGTCAAAATATAATATCCTTCTCTTTTACAGTTTTTATTTAGTTTTATCTGATAGCAGGATAGCTATACATACTCGCTTTTGGATTTTTCTCATTCACTTTTTTTTTTTTAACAAATATTTTTTTTTTTCCTCTCTCTCTTTTTTTTTTTTTTGACAGGAAGAGTGGATAGTGAGAGAGAGAGACAGAGAGAAAGGTCTTCCTTTTTGCCGTTGCTTCACCCTCCAATGGCCGTTGCGGCTGGCGCATCGTGCTGATCCGAAACCAGGAGCCAGGTGCTTCTCCTGGTCTCCCATGTGGGTGCAGGGCCCAAGGACCTGGGCCATCCTCCACTGCCTTCCCAGGCCATAGCAGAGAGCTGGCCTGGAAGAGGGGCAACCAGGATAGAATCCGGCGCCCTAACCGGGACTAGAACCCGGTGTGCCAGTACCACAAGGTGGAGGATTAGCCTGTTAAGCCACGGCGCTGGCCCTCATTCACTTTTAAAGGATAGCCCTGCTGGATATAATATTCTTGGTTAGAAGTTTTTTCTTTTATGACCTTGAATATACCATCCTACTCTATTCTGGCCTGTATGATTTCTACTGAGAAGTCTGCTGTTAGTCTAGTTGGTTTTCCTTTAAATGTAACTTGATGCTTTTTTCTTACTGTCTTTAGGATTTCTCCTTGTCTTTAACTTTTGACAATTTGACAGCAAAATGCCTTGGAGAAGCCCTTTTTGGTTGAGTCTGCTTGGGGTTCTTTGAGCTTCCTATATTGGATGTCCACAGCTATTTCAAGACCTGGGGAATTTTCAACTATTATTTCAATCACTTTTTCCTTTTTTTCTCCTTCAGGAGTGCCTATGATACAGATATTTCCTTGTTTAATGGTATCCCATATCCTGTATAGTCTTTCTTCATTTTTTGAATTCTTTTCCCTTTATTTTTGTCCGACTGGGTTATTTTAAAATTCTTGTCCTTGAGGGCAGAGAGGTTTTCTTCCACTTGGTCTATTCTGTTGTTAAAGCCCTCAATTGTATATGTTATTTCACTGATTGAAGATTACATCTCCAGAATTTCTATTGGTTCTTCTTAATGAGTTCTGCCTCCCTAGTAATAGTGTCCTTCATGTCACTCATTGATTTCCTCATTTCCTTAATCTCTCTGTATTTGTTTTCACCTCACTGAGTTGTTCTACAATCATTTTTTTGAAGTCTAACCTCGCATTTCATAGATTTCCTTCAGTTCAGGATCTAATTCTGGAGGAGTATTGTGTTCTTTTGGAGGCGTCCTGCTACTTTGCTTCTTCATGTCTCCTGTGTCCATATGTTGACATCTACTCATCTGGTGTATTTGTCCCTTCTTTATGGAATAGATTTTGTTGTAAAAGAGCTTCTTGTCGGGCTGGAATGCAAGGTATCACTTAGCTTGTTGCTTTGACTTTAGTTCCAGGTGAGCCCAGGAGTATAGTCTCTGAGTGAACTCTTTTGTCTTACTCAATCAGCTGTGTCTACAGTGACACAGTGGACTAGTGTGCTGCAGTTCATAGGGGTAGAAGTGTGGCTTCGAGATGAATACGGGTTTCCTTGGGTGTGCACCTTTGGTCCACAGAGAGTTCAGTGTCAGTCTCCCTGGCGAATGTGATAGCCAGTGCTTTGTTCTTGGTGTGGAGAGAGACAAGGGTGGCTGCCCCTTGTCCTACTGGGAGCCCGAGTGATGCCAGGGCTTGTGGCACCAATTGCTTTGGCTCTAGGACTGTGATACAGATGGACCCTTCTTCAGGGTCTGTTAGGAGAGTCCAGCTGGTGCTCTGGCTTATAATATCAATAGCCCTATAATACGAACTGGACCCTGTTCCAGTCCTACAGGGTGACTACAAAGTATACAGGAGATTCTACTCTGGAGGGTATGAGTCCAGAGAGGGCGGAATACAGGTAGGTTCTTCCCTATGTTCAGTGGGTAGATTTCTGTGGCACCAAGAAATTTAGAACAAATTGTTACAGTCCTGATGTTGCAGGGTATGGTGGTATCATTACCCAGGTCTCCCAGGGTGAGAGATTTTTTTATGGGCTGCTTCTGGTGTTAGCCCCCCAGAAGCTAAGGTGAATCCCCCTTGCTCATGTAGAATATGAGAGCATAGCTCTGGGGCTAATGCCCCAAAGATCCCACAGTTGCAGTCTGTAGAGGATCTGTCCTTTTTTTTTTTTTTTTTTTTTTAAAGATATTATGTATTTTATTTGAGACTTAGAGTTACAGACAGTGAGAGGGAGAGATAGAGAGAAAGGTCTTCCTTCCATTGGTTCACTCTCCAAATGGCTGCAATGGCCAGAGCTGCACTGATCTGAAGCCAGGAGCCAGGCGCTTCTTCCTGGTTTCCCATGTGAGTGCAGGGCCCCAAGGACTTGGGCCATCTTCTACTGCTTTCCCAGGCCATAGCAGAGAGCTGAATTGGAAGAGGAGCAGCCGGGACTAGAACCGGCACCCATATGGGATGTCAGCACCGCAGGTAGAGGATGAACCTACTGTGTCGTGGCGCCGATCCCAAGGATCTGGCCTTTACACCAAGCTTATAAGCTTTGTTTTTAACATTTTCATTCTTTTCTATATGAATAATTTTTTCCTCATACCATTTATTGATGGTTCTTTCCATTTCCCAGGGATCTATAATGTCAGATCTGACATAAATCAAGTTTCGTAAATGCCTACTTGCTATTATAGTCCTTTAATTCATTTGCCTGTTCCCACGCCAGTGAGACTGTCTCACTGTCTCACTGTCTCACTCATTATAACTTTGATTCAAAATTTCTCATGTGTTAAAGCATTTGGTTCTTCCTTTCCAGGAGGGTCTGAGCTATGTTTAGCCCTTGGCCTTTCTGTATGATTATCCTCCAACATTTTGCAATGAGAAGTTCAAAATGAAGGTTGAAAGAATTTTTATAGTAAGCAAATACTCGGGAGCCCTCACTAGATTCAACAACTAACATTTCTACATCGCTTTGTCACGTGACTTGCCATCTTTCTGTACATGTTTTGAAAAATTAGTTTTTAATGACACATCAAAATCTTAAGCACTGTAGAATTACACTGAGTGTATAGAACAAGTTTGGAGTAATTAGTATTGGTACAATAGATCATGTTCATCTATTCCATGAACAAAGTGTGTTTCAAGTCAATGGTCATTTCTGCCTGCTAGTAAAGTGTATTTCTCTTCATAGACTTCTTGGAAAACTTTTATTAAATTTATTCACCTTGGGGTGGTTGGTTAGCCGAGTGGTTAGGAAGCCCATTAAGATGCCCACATCCCATAACAGAGTACCTGGGTTTGACAGCTCTGGCTCCTGGGTTCTGCTTCCTGCTAATGCTGACCATGGGCGGCAGTAGTGATGGCTGAAGTCCATTGATCCTTACTCAGGAGACCGGGACTGAGCTCTGAGTCCTGGCCCAGACCTGGCACTTGGGGAATGAACCACTGGATGGGAGCTCTGTCCTTCTCTACCTCTCAAAACAAGAAGTTTAAAAAACATATAGCTGATTTCTTTTTTTAAAGATTTATTTATTTGGCCGGTGTTGCAGCTCAGTAGGCTAATCCCCCTCCTGTGGCGATGGCACCCCGGGTTCTAGTCCTGGTCAGGGCACTGGATTCTGTACCAGTTGCTCCTCTTCCAGTCCAGCTTTCTGCTGTGGCCCGGGAGTGCAGTGGAGGATGGCCCAAGTGCTTGGGCCCTGCACCCACATGGGAGACCAGGAGAAGCACCGGGCTCCTGGCTTCGGATCAGCGCAGTGCGCCGACCACAGCGTGCTGGCCGTGGTGCCCATTTGGGGGGTGAACCAATGGTAAAGGAAGACCTTTCTCCCTGTCTCTCTCTCTCTCACTGTCCACTCTGCCTGTCAAAAAAAAATATTTATTTATTTATTTGAAAGGCAGAGTTACAGAGACACAGAGGCAGAGACAAAGAGACAGAGAGAGGTCTTCTATCTGCTGGTTCACTCCCCAAATGGCTGGCACTGCATTGATCCAAAGCCAGGAGCCAAGACCTGCTTCTGGTTCTCCTACGTGGGTGCAGGGACCAAGGACTTGGACCACCTTCCACTGCTTTCCTAGGCCATAGCAGAGAGCTGGATCAGAAGTGGGGCAGCTGGGACTAGAACTGGCCGGCGCTCATATGGGATGCTAGCATTGCAGGTGGAGCTTTACCTGCCATGTCTAATTTCTAATAATTGTCTTTTAAGTGCTATTTGTACAAATTTCTGTACTCTAAAGGTCTCTTCTTGTGGTATAAAAATGCAGTTGACCTTTTATTATTTTTCTGAACACCAATAATCTTTTTTTTTTTTTTTTTTGACAGGCGGAGTGGATAGTGAGATAGAGAGACAGAGAGAAAGGTCTTCCTTTGCCGTTGGTTCACCCTCCAATGGCCGCTGCGGCGGGCGCATCTCGCTGATCCGAAGCCAGGAGCCAGGTGCTTCTCCTGGTCTCCCATGTGGGTGCAGGGCCCAAGGACTTGGGCCATCCTCCACTGCCTTCCCGGGCCATAGCAGAGAGCTGGCCCACCAGTAAACTTTTAAAAAGAGATTTATGGGCTGGCGCCGTGGCTCAATAGGCTAATCCTCTGCCTGCGGTGCCGGCATACTGGGTTCTAGTCCCGGTCGGGGCACCGGATTCTGTCCCGGTTGCCCCTCTTTTAGGCCAGCTCTCTGCTGTGGCCCGGGAGTGCAGTGGAGGATGGCCTAAGTGCTTGGGCCCTGCACCCGCATGGGAGACCAGGAGAAGCACCTGGCTCCTGGCTTCGGATCAGCGAGATGCGCCCGCCGCAGCGGCCATTGGAGGGTGAACCAACGGCAAAGGAAGACCTTTCTCTCTGTCTCTCTCTCACTGTCCACTCTGCCTGTCAAAAAAATAAATAAAAATAAAAAAAGATTTATGTATATATTTTAAAAGTCAGAGTTTAGAGAGAGAGGGAGAGACTCACAGAGAGATCTATTCCATCTGCTGGTTCACTCCTCAGATAGCTACAATGGCCAGTTTTGGGCCAGGATGAAGCCACGATCTCTATCTGGGTCTCCCATGTGGTTGGCAGGGGCCCAAACACTTGGGTCATCGTCTGCTGCTTTTCCCATGTGGGATGCAGGCATCAGAGGTGGTGGCTTTATTCGCTATGCCACAAAGCCGGCTGCAACACTAATAATCTTCTGTCTAGCTGCCTTGTTAAAAATCTTCCAACGGAAAAGGAAGACCTTTCTCTCTCTCCCTCTCTCACTGTCCACTCTGCCTGTCAAAAAAATAAAATAAAGAAAAATAAAAAAAAAAAACTTCCGATAGTCCTAACGCTTTAATTTTAAATATCCTTTTGAGTTTTCTATGTATAAGTTATTTATCTTGTGATTAATAATAATCATTGTTTTTTCTTTTCCATTCCTGAAGCTTTTGACTTCTCTCTTCTTCGTTGTTATACTCATTTTTACATCCTGTATGATGTGAGCTAAGTAGTAATATCAGCTGTTTTTTGTCCTGTTTCTAATTATAAAATTAATGCTTTTAGTTTCTCACCATTGAGTTGCTATTGGCTGTATGTTTGTCAGCAAATTTAACATTTACTTTTGAAGCGAACTATGATTTCCTGTGCAGTTCCGAATGCTTTGAGGTTTGAAACAATGAGTTTGAAACTCTAAGAATTGTTTCTAGAATGGGATAAAATTTTTCAGGGGAAAAATCTCAGTCTCTTTCATGTATTTTTATTTCTAGCCACTCCTCAAGTCCCATTTCTAATTGTCACATTTGTCCTCAGAGTAATATTGCATAAAAGTGTAATGAAAACTAATTTATTAATATTATTTTTCAAAGTTTTATTTACTTATTCAAAAGGCAAAGTAACAGAGAGAGAGAGAAGGAGAGGGTGGAACACAGAGAGATCTTCCATTCACTGGTTTACTCCCCACACGCTCACAGTACCTGGAGCTGGGCCAGGCCAATGCCAGGAAGCAGAAACTCCACCTGGATCTCTCATGTGGACACGGAACCCAAGCACTTGTGCTGTCACCTGTTGCCTCCTAGGCACATTAACCGGAAGCTGGGTCAGAAGAGACGGCAGCACTGGATCCCAGGCACTCCAACATGGGACACAGGCATCCCAAGTGGCAGCTTAACCCACTCTGCACCACAGTGCCTGCCCCAGCACCAAGGCATACATCTAGGCCTGGGAGTTGATAGTTCATTTTGCATAAAAAAGATAACCCTGTTCATCTTATAACTTGTTGATTGGTTGACTCAAGGGGTAGCTGTCCATTCAGTTATCTTTGCATCTCACACAAAGAAAACAAACCAAAAAGCGAGAATGATGGTATACATTTTGAGTTATTTTAGTAATTCTGAATTTCTGTGAATTCTTTCTAGAACTCTTTTCCAAATAATATTTCTCAACTTCTAGTAGTAACTACAACTTGGAGTCAAGATATTCAAATTGGGACAAACAGGAAGTATGGGGAAAACTGGCATAGAATGTTATTTTATCCTGATGATGAGCAAAAATTCTTTTTGGCTAGGCCTCTGTGTTAGTCAGTTGTTGCTGAAGCAATGCTATATACCAAACTGCCCAGAATACAGTGGCTTACCACAAACATTGATTTTCCTAGCTTGGGGCTTGCAAGTTTGTTGGGGCATTTTGCTTCAGGATACTCGTTGGTTAGCCTTGGCTGCAGGCTTCAGGCTGAATTTAAATCTGCTCTGTAAGTTTCTTCATGCTTCCTGGGCCAGCACCAAGCTTAAGGAGGCAAGATGACAAGTCAAATCATACAATTTACAGAATGACAGAAGAAAGAAAAAAGAAAAGGTTGCAGTACAGACTAATGTCTCTCCTTGTGCTACATGTGCTAATATCCCAAAGCCAGCCACATAGTCAAGTCCAAGATTGGTGGGTGGGAGAGATGTGCTGTGCCCTCTACAGGGCACTGGGCAGTTACACAGCAGAGAGAGGACATACGGCCCGAGAACAGTAATCTACCGTGGTCATTCACATATGACGGTTAGACAGAATCACATAACATATAAAAAGTGCTTAAAGCATAGTACATGTTCAATAGCATTGCTTGCTAATGTAATTTTATGTGAAGTGCAGATATTAAACTGGTTGATTTTTAGAAGCCTGGATATATCCACACTTTGATGATCTTTCCAGTTTATCATTTCAGATTCTTTCTGTTCTTTCCTCTTTGTTCCTTTTCTGTTAAAAATATAAATAATTATAACTTTCAGTTTACATCCCCAGATTTTGGCTTTAATTAACAAATCTCTTTGGTTTTCCTATGATTATAGTCTTGTAAACTTTAATGCCCTCAGGAATTTAGTGCTGTGCCTGGTAGAAAAAAACGGGGGTTGTTTATTTACTTTTCCATGGCTGCATTGGTTTGATGTTATCTTGTGTGGGTAACAGTTTTGACTCAGATAGGCAACAGGATTTCAGGCCTAATTGCTGTAGACATACTTGCTCCTTGGCAGATGGGGCTGGCCAGTGAGCCCAGACTTCAAATGTCAAAGAGCCAAGTGAACGCAGGGCACGTTTGGAGATCCTGGCTAATGGAAATCCATTGACCTCCTTTCTCAGTGTGGCTCTCCAGAGGCCTGGGATTATAGTCACCGCATTGTGAACGGGGACTCTTGAAATTCCTGTTTTGCAGCTAAGGCCTCAAGACAGTAGACGTTGCCGTGCATGGGAAAGATGTCAGCTGTAAACTGATTTGGGGCTCTCTGAGTCAGCTTGTGAGCACTCCAACAGAACACCTGCAACAAGCGAGGCAGGAAGCAAAGGCAGGCTTATTTAGGTCGTAGTTCTAGAGGCCAGGGTAAGAGAATGAGGGCATGCGTGCAGAAGAGGGGTTACCCGGGGAGGGAGAGAGCAGAGAAAGGCTGACTCTCTCGCAAGGATTACCTTTCAAGAATGCACTCCAAGTAGCCCAAGGACCTACCCCTAGCCTCTACCTCCTAAACACCGTGATTGGATTAAGTTTCTACCCTCTAAACACTGTTAGCCTATGACTTTGGGACTTAACAGCCCTGCAGGAGTTGGAAAGCTACTAAATCATATACCAGAAAAGAGGTTGAAGAGATAAAGAGCTTTTGGTTGGAGATCAAAGAGAGGACTTTTGGGGCTGGCTCTGTGGTGTAGTGGGTAAAGCCACTGCCTGCAGTGCCGGCATCCCATATGGGCACTGGTTCAAGACCTGGCTGCTTCACTTCCTATCCAGCTCTCTGCTATGGCCTGGGAAAGCAGTAGAAGATGGCCCAAGTCCTTGGGCCCCTGCACCCACATGGGAAGACCTGAAGGAAGCTCCTGGCTTTGGATTGGCGCAGCTCTGGCTGTTGTGGCCAATTGGGGAGTGAACCAGTGGAAGGGCGACCTCTCTCTCTTTCTCTCTCTCTGCCTCTCCTTCTCTCTCCGTGTAACTCTGCCTTTCAAATAAATAAATAAATAAAAATCTTAAAAAAGGAGGACTTTTAGAGGAACTTTTAAGTATGGTGTTCACACTCTTCCTTCATGCAAGTGCAGGAGGGGAGAGATTTCTTCATTTAAAGACAAGCAAAGTGAGCTTCAGAGATCAAAGAACCTGGCATCTGGAGGACTCCCTGGACTGGTGTCCCACACACACTTGAAGAACCTAAATGCAAGAAGCTCTGGGTGGAGTTCCCTGTCTTGGTGGTGGTATAAGGACTGAAGCCTGAGTCTTTTCCATGGATCAGCTGTGGGCCCCTTGGGATGGGGAGAACTGCCTGTGAACTGTCTTAGGTTCTGCCACATACCTGGGATAGCACGAGCAAGGAGCCCGCATCAGAGAAGGCTGCAGGTGCACAGCGCATCTTGGCTGTTGCGGCCACACTTGTGAACCACATAGAGGGGCAGTGACTCCACCTGGCTCTGCAGGTGAGCTGTTTCCAGTGCTAGCAGGAGCTCTTTATTAACTCATAATGAGCACCTCAGCTTTATATGCTGGCCCACCAGAGGGAACTTGTGTCAGATTGCATCAGAAGGGCTCGGTGAGACCTTTTTCTCTGTATCCTTTTTTTTTTTTTTTTTTTTTGACAGGCAGAGTGGATAGTGAGAGAGAGAGAGAGAGAGGTCTTCCTTTTTGCCGTTGGTTCACCCTCCAATGGCCGCTGCAGCCGGCGCATCGCGCTGATCCAAAGCCAGGAGCCAGGTGCTTCTCCTGGTCTCCCATGCGGGTGCAGGGCCCAAGGACTTGGGCCATCCTCCACTGCCTTCCCGGGCCATAGCAGAGAGCTGGACTGGAAGAGGGGCAACCGGGACAGAATCCGGCGCCCCAACCGGGACTAGAACCCCGTGTGCTGGCGCTGCAAGGCAGAGGATTAGCCTGTTAAGCCACGGCGCCGGCCTCTCTGTATCCTTATCTCTTCTCCTTTGCCGACCCCAACCCAAGTCCCACCTTCTGCCTAAACGTGTGGGAGAGGAGGCTGATCGAGTGAGCTGGAGAATGGGGAGTAGCAAGGGAGAATGGGGAGACTGGAAAGGGGTTGACTGTGAGGGCGCAAACTGGGAGAGCAGATCCCCAGCGTGGGAGGAGGGGAATCCTGAATTTAAATTCCATAGTTTTGACTTGGCTTCTAGTTATAACTTGAGATTCTTTTTTTTTCCCCCAGACAAAACAGCTTCATTATCTGAGACTGCCTGGAACAAGCAGCTTCACCTTCCCAGCCTTTCTTCCAGGAACAACGAGCCCCAGAATGAAGCAGGGTTAAGGTAGGTGGCGGAGAAGACAGTTGTCTTATGATCGCATCCTCCTTGTTCTACAAGTCATGCTATCAGAGAGGGAGAGGTTGTTGTGTTGTTTGTTTGTTCCTTCCCCTGATGCTTCATTCCGAAGAGCATTCATTCTCAACGTGCGGATCATAATCACCCTGAGTATTGCACCTCCTGCCACTAGGAGCCAGGAAGTCACTCAGTGGGGTGGGGTGGGGGGCATTTGTGCATGACAAGTTACTCAACTGATTCCTTCTATAGCCAGCATTTCATTTGCAAATTCTCCCCACAGATTTCGGATTCCTTTAAATTGTTCCCTAATCAACTGGAATAGCTTGGGAGGTATACAGTTTGCTGTGCTGTACCCTGGACCCACTGACTGGGAATCTCTTGGAAGTTTAGAAGCGTCTTAGACTAAGTCTCCCAGGCAACTGTGGTCCACTGGGCTGTAAAGTTTGGCCTTGGGGAAGATGGGTGGAATAATTTGAGGGTGCGTTGTGGCCAAAATATTGCTCTATAAAGCTCAGGTATCCGGTGAAAGAAGTGAGACTTGAGTTTCTTCATTTTCTCTTTTCATCTTTGGAAAGTGTAGATGGCTGTTTTAAGTCAGTAGATACATGCTGGAGTGTTTACTGGATTGGTCTGTTTCCACTATTAGAGCGTTACTTCTATTCTAAGGACTTCTTGGCCATCTGGTGATTCTGTTGATGGGAGCAACATTGGAGAACAGAGGGCACTGCTAGCCCACAACTCCAAAACATGCCAGCTGTCCGACTTTTTCCAGCCCTGGCAAATCGAGGCCAAGGACAATGTTGTTTCTTACCTACGTGCCTCCCTCAGGCCATCTCTTGGAGAAGAACAAGTCTGGCTCTGATGGAAAAGGATCGACAGGTTAGCAAATAAAGATCAGATCCAGGACTTTTGGGGGGCATCAGGAAATGTGCCTTGTTTGGGCTCAGTAAAGGATAGCAATAATTCTTACTTTTTTTGTCTTTCTCTTTGGAACTCTTTGCAGTTGTTGAAAAAGGACCAAATGAAATGAAAGCACTGTTTTATTAGGGTTCTCTTAGCCAGTATACTAATTATTTTTCCTGACAAGTATATGTGAGGAGGGTGTTAGAGTAGCCTGATTTATGGCTACTTTACTTTGCAAGTCATATGCTCATGTTAGGATAGCACAAATAGAAGAATATTTTAAGTGCCAAAAATATGAAATGTTAAACTTTATTTCTGAGTGATTTTTGTTCTTGATTTAGAAGCACTAATATATTTTCTTGACAACTGGGCAGCAAGGGAGATCTTTGGCTGGTTGTAAATACCGATAGGCTGAAGAGGAATGCATTGTCTACCTTGTCTCATGTTGATTGTTGAATTGAGAAATTTTAGGTAAGGCACCCTCCATACCTAATGAAGCACTGGAAGACAGGAGGGATGGGGAATGGTGTCTTTTTTTTTTTTTTTTTTGCATCAGTTGAAGAGACAAGAATTGGTTTGGTTGCTTGGTGAGAGAAAGAATGTAATTATTTTTACTATTTTATTGTTATAGTGATGGATTTTGTCATGCTTGGGGGCAGAACTAGAACCCTCTTCTGCACTCCCCATATTGATATGTTTTGTTACTAAGTTCAGGTGACAATATTGTTTGTTTATCTCTCAAGTATGTCGATTCATCTATGTCCTTGGTCTTATTATCTTAGTTAGAAATTCTATCTATTTGAGAGGTAGACACAGAGAGACATAAATAAAGACAGAGAGATTGGCAGAGAGGGGGATTTCATCTGCTGGTTCACTTCCCAAATGCTCACTGTAGCTGAGCCTGGGCCAGGAAGGGCAGCCATAGCTAAGAACTCCATCCAGGTCTCCCACATGGGTGAAATGGACCCAACTACTTGAGCCATCACAGCTGTCCTCCAAGATGTGCAGTAGTTAGAAGCTGGAACTGAGAATGGAGAGTGCAGCTGGGACTCAGACCCAGACGCTGCAGTATTAGATGTGGGCATCCCAAGCAGTTTCTTAACCAGTGCAGCAAATGCCTGTCCAATAGGTGTATTTTCCTTTACAAGAGGAAAGAACAGATTGTAGAAGAAAGAATGGGGAAGAAACTTTTAGATGATTTATAGGTCTCACCTTTTGCTCTTAGGTTTCCTCTTTTCTCTGGTTTATTCCCTATGCAGATACTGCTTGTCTTATGATGGGGTTATATCCTGATAAACCAGTTACAACTCTGTTATAAAAATAGAGTATGTTGAAAATGAATTTCATGCACTGAACCCATCAAACATCCCAGCTGCACAACACAGCGCCCTGCAGAGCCCCTGTTATTTCCCTGGATGGAGCTGTGCTCACTGCCATTGTGCGTTGTCATGAGAGCAGGTCTGACATCCGATTGCTGGACAGGACAAGAGGCAAATTCGAAATTCTGAGTATGGCTTCTATGTAATGTGCACTGCTTTCATAGCCTTGTGAAGCCATGCTACTTTGAGTGGAGGACCACTCCAACTTCTCTGAGAGTAATCTTTCAAATCTTAAATGTGTCATGTCACTCTCATATCACATTCCTTTCTGATTCCTTGCTGGATGCAGAATCAAATCTGAACTTAACCTGATACGTAAGACTCTTCCTTGTGTTCTTTGCCAATTTTTTCCCTTTGCCTTCTTTTTCACAGCCTTTTATTTGGGATATCCTGAGTTACTCTAAGCTTCCTAATGTTTCATGCTCTACTGTGCTTCCATGCTTCTATCCAAACTCTGTTTCTCTCTCTTCTGATTTCTATTCATGTTTTAGGATTCTAATACCTTGTTCTGTCTAAAACCTTCTGTGGCCATTCGACTAGCAGAATTACCTGGAGGCTTCCTCCCTCATTTTCTTAAAGCACTATGAACAGCTGTGCACTGGATTTGTTACTGCTGTTAACACTAGGAGTGGTTTTCTCTCTACCTCCTGTCTCTGGTATAGTAGCCATTTCCGTAGTAGAGCTGGAATTAAGCTACTTACTGGAGGATTTTGTCTTGATATGAGTTGGAACTTTTAAACATCTACACCTGTTCAAAAATTGAAGAGACTATCTGGCACAGAATAGGTACTTTGCAAAGAAATTCAATATTGAATTAGCTGTGAGCACATGAATCTTCTTGTCACCAGGAACTATTCAAGTCAAGTTTAATGGGCTCATTCACGCATAAGAACTTCATGATGAACCATTGAAAAATTTCCATCAAGAAGTTTTAGACTGTAATATATATGTATATATACACACATATATATAAAATACACATACATTATGTATTTTGATCTCTATAGTATATATAATGTGTATATATATATAGTGTATATATATATATATAATGTAGTCTTTCTATCTATGTATATAAAATGTATTGAGTCCAGTTCTTTTTTCCTACTTGAAGAACAATCAACTGTGAATATTATTTAAAACACTACTTCTCTTACTTTCAGCAAGTAGGGCTGTTCATTTTTTTTCACTTCCTTTGAACAAGGCTTAAAGGCCATTTCCTAGTTTATTGAGAACTGAAGTACCTACATAATGCAAGTGGACTAGAAAAAGTAAATAATTTGGAGAGCAAAAAAGTAGTAGTATTTTAAATGTTTGAGTGTTCATGGGACATAAATAGAAATGCTATTCAATTGTTGATTCTCTCCAAATCTGTCTATAGATTTAATACAAACTCAATAAGAACCTTGTTTTTTTCTCATAGTTATTGACAAGCTGATTCTAAAATCCATATGGAATTGCAAAGGACCTAAAATAGCTAAAATGATAAAATATTGGAAGGCTAATTACCACCTGATTTCAAGACTTCTATAAAGTCACAGTTAATAATACTGTGGTTTTCATTAATTGAATGGTGTGTGCCCCTAAAACTCGTGTTGTGGCCTTGACTCCAATGTGATAATAATTGGAGATTGGGCCTTTGGGAGATAATTGGGGGTAGAAGAAGCCATGAGGATGGGGTCATATGATGGGATTAGTGCCCTTATATTAAGAGACTTGCTCTCTGTCTTTTTTCCATGTGAGAACACAATGAGAAGGCAGTTGCCTGCCAGTCTGGAAATGACCCTTTGCCAGACACTGACCACACTGGCAGCCTGATCTCAGACTTCCAGCCTCTAGAAACATGAAACAGACAAACACAGCTTTGTGCTGTTGGAGCTGCTCAGACTGGTATTTTGTATGCCTTCCCAAACTGAGATAATATTAGAGGCATGAGAACAGACAAATAGATCAATGAAAAAGAATACAGTCCAGAAAAGGACTCACAGATAGATGAACAAGTGAGTTTTGACAAAAGTTTTGACAGAGACAGATCAGTGGAAAAAAGGTAATCTTTTCAACAAGAGGTGTTGGAACATTTGGATATGTACATGCCAAACAAGCTAAATATCCACCAATCCAAACCTTGAATCATCTAAAGTAAAGACGAAATGAAAATCCCAAATTGAATTAAATCTAAATCTAAGCAGTAAAATTGGCAAAAGGAGATAAAAGTTAGAAATCCTTGTGACCTTAGGTTAGGCAAAAATTTCTTAAAACACAAGACCAGGAATGTTATTTGTAGAAGTAAAATATTGATAAATTAGAACTCATCAAAATAAAAGACCCAACATCTCCAAAGGATGTTGTTAAGAGGATGAAAAACTACCTACTAGAGGCAACTGTTTGAAAAATATGTATTTGCTAAGGGACATTCATCCACAACATAAGAAGAGTTCTCAAAACTCAATCATATGAAAATAACCCTTCCAAAAACGGGCAACAGATTTAAATAGATTTCATCAGAGAAGATATGTGATTGTGAATAAGCGCATGAACAGATACTTCATATCATATTCATTGGGGAAATGCAAATTGAACCTGCATAGTTATTAGAATGGCTAAAATTAGAAACATTGACATACAAGTATTGGCCAAGATGTGGAGGAACTGAAACTCACATGCGATGCTATTGGGAATGCAATGTGGTATAGCTGGTTTGGAAAAGTTTAACAGTTTCTTAAAAACTTAAGCATGCATTTATTATAGAATTTAACCATTGCATTCTGAGGTATGAATTCAAGAAAAAGGAAGTCATATGTTCATACAAGGACTTTGTCATAGCAGCTTTATTTGTAATAACCTCAAACTGGAAAAAAGCCAAATGTACATCAGTAGGTGAATGGATACACAAGTTGTGGCATATCCCAACAGTGGAATGCTACTCATGGGAGGGAACTGTGGATGCAGAGAACAACTTTGATTTATTTCAAAATTACCTTGTTCAGTGAAAATGGTCAGACACAGAGCATATATTCTATGAGACAATCTAAAATGTTTTTACTAATATGAAGTGAACAGATATCATTTATTTCATAGAAAGACCAATAACCAATACGGAGATCGAATCAGTATTAAGACCCTCCCAACAAAGAGAAGCCCAGGACCAGATGGCTTCACTGCTGAATTCCACCAAATTTTAAAGGAGAACTAACCCTAATTCATGATAAAAAAAAAAAGCCTTAAGAAAAATGGGTATAGAAGGAACATATCTCAATATGATCAAGGCAGTAAATGAAAGACCCACAACCAGCATCTTACTGAATGTGGAAATACTGGAAGCAATTCTACTAGAATTTGAAACCAGACAAGGATACCTGCTTTGACTGTTGCTATTAAATACAGTTTTAGAAGTTTTAGCCAGAGTCATTAGGCAAGAAAAAAAAATCAAAGGGATACAAATTAGAAAGGAGTAAGTAAAATTATCCGTGTGCAGATGGCATGATCCTATATACAGGAAAACCAAAGACTCCACAAAGAGACCATTGGAACTCATGAGCCGTAATTTTTTATAAAGCTTTAAAAATAAAGACATCCATACTGACAAATAGAATTAAAAGATGTTTATTCTGGTATAATGAAGTTTTTGAAATCCATGCAGATTTTTGATCATACATTTCTCCATGCAGTTTTTGAAGATTTTCTTGTGTGCATGGATTTCAAAAGTTTTAAAAATAAACTCTCTTAATTCCATTTTTCTATGAACTTGATGTACATTTATACAATAATAATTAAGTATAAATAGAGCCTCAGGAATGTGTCAGCACCAACCAGGAACTGTTGAAGGACTAATGAGACTATCTCCCTGGCTTTGGAGAACTTAAGTGAATTATTATCTCATGTAAACTACTGCGTTTTGGCCCAAGCTACTACACTTTACAATCAGGACTACACATATTATGGAGTGATTAAGTTACCTTGGTGGGAGTCTTATTTTATTGCAACAGTAAACTGTAAATTTTGTAGTCATTATGTTCTTGTATATATTACAAAATGAATTTAGAGGCGATTGGGTTGACATAGCCCCAGGATTTTGGGTACCTACATAGGTGAACTGCAGCCCCATTGGAGCAATGATAGGAAATGCAAATTTAATCTATCAGAAACCACGAACTAACCTCTAACTGGGGAATTGCCACTTTAACCAATCAATATATACTCCCTGTTTTGGTTCTGTATAGCTCACCTGTTCCATGGAGTGTAGAAATGTTTGTGGTTTGGTGCTGCTCAATACATGAATTAATGGAAGCTCAAAAAACTCAAAGATTTTTATGAAGTTCAGTCTATTTTTTAATGTCCTCATACCTGATGCTAAGAAATCCAGATGAAAAAAAATTTTTAAATTATCAATAAACAATGGGTGCCAAGATGCCAGGATCATCTCTATCCGTTACCCAAAGAGTAAAAACTATGCTTAAAACAAGTAGTTAAGTTTTTCAGGAGAAAAAGTTATGGCTGCCTGGAGTACTCGCGTTTTTTTGTAAATTTTATTTATTTGAGAGATAGGAAGAGAGAGACAGACAGAGAGAGACAGAGAGACACAGAGAAAGGTCTTCCATCGCTGGTTCACTCCCCAGAAGGCTGCACTGGCTGGAGCTGAGCTGATCTGAAGCCAGGAGCCAGGAGCTTCCTCCAGGTCTCCCACGTGGGTGCAGGGGCCCAAGCACCTGGGCCATCTTCTACTGCTTTCCCAGGCCACAGCAGAGAGCTGGATCAGAAGTGAAGCATCCAGGGCATAAAGTAGTGCCCACTGGAGTACTCGTAAAAATACACAATGTAAAAGCATAGTCACTGGCACTGTGCTAATCTCACTTCATCCTCATGACAGTCCTCTAGGATCGTACAGTTATTTTACTTCTATGCAGAGTACAGCATCAAAGTGGTAAAGAACTTGCCCAAGGCCATACAACTTGTAACTGACATAACTGGATTGCAAGCCCAGGCTTGGCTGCAGAACCCAAGCATTGGCTGATGACGTGTACAGCCTCCCCCAGACCAGCAAGTAGCACTCAGTTCTCTGCACCTGACCCTGACCTAGGTGCTATATACAACTCCTCTAAAGTGTTGACGGTCATACTCGGTGCTAATCCAGCCAGTCTGAAAAAGAACACAAAAAGCTTAGAAAATGTGAGTTCAAAGAGGAAGAATAACCTGGAGGGGGCAGGACTCTGGTTCAGTGGTAACAATGCAAACACCTTGGTGTTGGAGAGGGATGCTTCAGATCAAAGCCATGAAGCCAACCCTTCTTGCTCTGATGTCATAATTACTAACCATTCTGGTTATAATTTTATTTCTTAATTTTTTTTTCCTGTACAAGGAGAGAAGGAAGGAACCATTGGCATGACTTCACAACTTTTTCAGAAAAAAAATTTAACAAATTGACGTCTGGTTTATACATAAGTATTCTGTAAATTGGATTAAATCAAGTTGGTCTGTATGGCTAACCTGTCACCGTTGAGTTCTTTGACCTGGAACAGTGTGACTACCACAACGTACAGCCACCCTGAGCCCCTGCTGATGAGCTATCTCCATGACACCTGTTGTGTGTCTAACTAAATATATATGTACTCTTTTTTTATGCATTTTTATCAAGTCTACATATGTTCTTTTTAAAGATTTGTTTATTTTATTTGAAAGTCAGAGTTACACAGAGATAGGAAAGAGAGAGAGAGTGAGAGAGAGAGAGAGAGAGGTCTTCCATCCGATGGTTTACTCCCAATTGGCTGTAACGGCTAGAAATGCACCTATCGTAAGCCAGGAGGCACGAGTTTATTCTGGGCCTTCCACATGGGTGCAGCGGCCCAAGGACTTGAACCATCTTCTACTGCTATCCCAGGCCATAGCAGAGAGCTGGATCGGAGTGGAGCAGCTGGGTCTTGAACCGGTGTCCATATGGTATGCCGGTGTTTCAGGCCAGGGCATTAACTCTCTGCACCACAGTGTCGGCCCCATACGTATGTTTTGAAATGAAGAAAATCTCTTCACTATGGCTAGTTGTCATGTACAAGTCAACAAAAAGATGGAGAGAAAGGTTGAAAAGGGGAGAAATAACCACTGATTAATTACCAACAGGGAGTGCTGATTGGGGAGAATGACTTAGAAGAGAAAGTTCAAAGTTCTTTTCTTGCTGCCAAGGGGGGAAATGGAGCAGAAATCTAAGCTAAAGTCACACAAAACCAAGGCTGCACAAAAGCCTTAGAAAAAGTTGGAATCCTTTGGTCTTAATTTCCAAAAAAACGCTTTTAAAAGTGGTCAGGCAGTTCAACGTGTCTGAGATGTAATTGTGTCACGGCTAGCAAACTAGTTTGATGTTCTCCTTTTAGAAGAGCAGATGGAGTTGTCTGAAGACCACGAGAAATCCCGTGGGAAAGATGCCGCGGTCTGAGGGACAGACTTAAATTAATGTTTTAAAAAATAAATGATGAATTAGCAGGGACTTTTTCAACCCAGATCTAAATGAGATTTTCAGCAT
Source organism: Lepus europaeus (assembly GCF_033115175.1). NCBI lineage: Eukaryota > Metazoa > Chordata > Mammalia > Lagomorpha > Leporidae > Lepus > Lepus europaeus. The sequence goes on from NC_084832.1 coordinate 114,786,855, forward strand.
CCCTTAAACAATGTCTAAGTAAGTTTCTGACTGTACAGAAGAAAATGGGACAAGCATTTAAGAAAGTAAACTAAAATCTATTGAATTTGAAGGGAAAATACTGTAAATACTTTTTGTATAGAAAATTTCTTAAAAATAAAAGAGCAATACTATAAACACATAGTTTTATAAGTGCTAAAATTTTAACTTACTTTGCAGAGAAATAAAGCGTTACATGCACAAACATAAGCTGAAATTTCCTGTGCTCCCAGGCCAATTCTCTTCCCCTTCTCCCCGGAAGCAAGCCTTATTGTGTGTTTTGAATCCATTAGATATGTATGTGGTATTAAAATGCATATGCAAATTAAGACCACTATGTTGCCGGCGCCATGGCTCAATAGGCTCATCCTCTGCCTTGCGGTGCCGGCACACCAGGTTCTAGTCCCGGTCGGGGCGCCGGATTCTGTCCTGGTTGCTCCTCTTCCAGTCCAGCTCTCTGCTATGGCCCAGGAGTGCAGTGGAGGATGGCCCAAGTTCTTGGGCCCTGCACCCCATGGGAGACCAGGAGAAGCACCTGGCTCCTGCCTTTGGATCAGCGCGGTGCGCCGGCCGCAGCGCGCCAGCCGCAGCGGCCATTGGAGGGTGAACCAATGGCAAAGGAAGACCTTTCTCTCTGTCTCTCTCTCTCTCACTATCCACTCTGCCTGTAAAAAATAAAAATAAAAAAATGCATATTACCTAGACTATATATAATGCTATATTTTAATATAAATAAATATATATGTAGTATATAAAATAGATTTAAAAGGAGGATTGAAAAATACATCAAATGTTTCATGTAACTTATATATATTTTAATTTAATTTTTAAAATAGATTTACTTATTTATTTGAAAGTCACCATTACGGGGAGCATGACTGAGAGAGAGAGAGAGAAAGAGAGAGAGAGATTGAGAGAGAGAGAGAATCTTCTATCTGCTGGTTGACTCCCCAAATGGATGCAATGGGGCTGGGCCAGACCAAAGCCAGGAGCCAAGAGCTTCATCACATGGGTGCAGGGGCCCAAGGATTTGGGGCTTCCTCCAATGCTTCCCCAGGTGCACTAGCAGGGAGCTGCAGCCACAGTATGGTAGCTGGGTCTTGAACTGGCTCCCATATGGGATGCAGCCATTGCAGGGAGTGGCTTACCCTGTGGTGCCATGGCACCGGCTTTAACACACATGATTAGGATTTGTTGTAACAATGAGAAATTTCAGACTTAGTTGATATGACTAAAAGCAACTAATCATTTCTTCTTGGAAAATAATTAAATTCAAACAATATAGTGGAAAAAGATGTTATGGAGAATTCTGAAAGCTGTCAAGAATTCTGAAAAGATACTGAGAATGTGAAAGAATTTCTAAGGTGGTGATATGATTTAAAGTTCTACCAAGAAGCTCATACTTAATAAATTTAGAATTAGAGAGGAAACAAGTCCAAAATAGATTCCAGGGGGTAGACATTGTAGCACAACAGGTTAAGCTGCTTCTTGGGATGTCCACATTCCATATTTAGTGCCAAGGAGAAAGCCCTGACTATTTGTCCAACCGAGCTTCCTGCTGATGTGCATCCTGCGAAGTGGCAAGTGATGGCTCAAGTATTTAGGTCCCTACCACCTATGTGGAAGGCCCAGATAGAGTTCCTGGCTCCTGGCTTTGGCCTGACCCAGCCTCAGCAGTTGTGGGCATGTGGGGAGAGGATTGGTGCTTGGAAGATCTTTTTCTCTCTTGCTCCAAGTTCCAAATAAATTAAATAAATCAACATCAAAAAATAGGTTTCAAAGGTGACTCTAGACACTGTAAAAAATTGTGATGTCCCATTGAACTGTCTTCCATCCTTGCTAAGCTGCGCTGTGGAAGTAATTTACACAGCTATAGAAATTATATTAACTCTTCAAACCTCCTGGGGACTGTCAAGTTAGTTCCTACCTGATGTACTCAATTTTCTTAGCACCTAAATTATTCTCACAACTCCAGCTATTCCCTGGCCTCTGTAAACCATATGGTTTTCTGATCACTTAAACATTCATGCAACTCCCCAAAGTGCTCAACCCACTCACAGTGAGGGTTTAGGCCACTCGGAATATCCAAGTAAACAAGTGAAGTTCACTCATGCTACTGTGTCCATGTGTATTAGACAACAGAGTGGAAAATGTCAATCTGAGGCATTCAAACCTATTTAAGATAGAATCTATGCATTGTGCAGCCAATCCAAACGGCCATTATGGCTGGCAAGCAAAGCCAATTAAATAAAGAATGGCTCACTTATTGGTTTTCTGTAGTTAGAGTTTTAGTGGTAATAAATGCTCTACAAGTCTGGCTCTTGGTCAGTCCCTTGGCAATTTTATCTAAAGGAGAGGTATCAATCCTGGTGTTCCAGCCAAATTCTAACTTAGGGAATTACAGTCAGCCTTCCCAAATCACCTCAAATTAAATGGCTTGCTCCCAGAGGAAAACTATTCTGGCCTTTAATATTCTTCTACCACTGCAGGCTCTCTCTCTCTTTTAAACAGATTTATTTATTTTATTCAAAAGGCAGAGTTAGAGAGAGGGAGAGACAGAGAGATCTTCCATCTGCTGGTTCACTTTCCAAATGGCCTCAATGGCGGGGGCTTGGCAGGCACAAAGCCAGGAGCCAGGATCCAGGAGCTTCTTCCAGTTTCCTAGGTGCGAGCAGGGCCCCAAGCACTTGGACCATCTTCACTACTTTCCCAGGCCATTAACAGGGAGCAGGATTGGAAGTGGAGTGCTGGGACTCAAAGTGGAGCCCAGATGGGATGCTGGTGCGGCAGGCAGAGGCTTAACCTACTACACCACAGCACTAGCACCACTGTAAGGCTCTCTTGGGAGGCTAAAGTCAACTTTCTCTGGCCCAATTTGGTAACATAGTGGTCTTTTTTTTTTTTTTTTTGACAGGCAGAGTGGACAGTGAGAGAGAGAGACAGAGAGAAAGGTCTTCCTTTGCTGTTTGTTCACCCTCCAATGGTCGCCGCGGCTGGCGCGCTGCGGCCGGCGCACCGCGCTGATCCGATGGCAGGAGCCAGGTGCTTCTCCTGGTCTCCTATGGGGTGCAGGGCCCAAGAACTTGGGCCATCCTCCACTGCACTCCCAGGCCACAGCAGAGAGCTGGCCTGGATGAGGGGCAACCGGAACAGAATCTGGCACCCTGACTGGGACTAGAACCTGGTATGCTGGCGCTGCAAGGCAGAGGATGAGCCTATTGAGCCATGGCGCCGGCAACATAGTGGTCTTAATTTGCATAATCTCCTCCTATTATACCTTCAACAATATAAATGTGCAGATTTTAATCCTTTTTAGCATGAAATGTGTCTTTGGTCCTTCTGTTGCCAGGATCAACTGAACAGGACTGTGACAGATACGTATTTGCCATTGTCTAATTTTCCCTCATACCATACCAGGAGCTATAGGAGGGGCAGGGGAAGGACACAATTGTGAGTCTGAACTCGTACTAGAAGAAGAATAAGCCAGCCCCAAAGGGACAAATGCCATATGTTCTTGCTAATCTATGAGAACTAATAGAGCACCTGAAACGAAATCTGCAGAAGTGAAATTGAAACTTTGAGAAGGGATGACTTGAATGGTCCGTGTGTTGACTGTGGAGGAACAGTTTTTTTTTTATTTTTTATTTTTTTTAATTTTTTTATTTGACAGGTAAAGTTACAGACAGTGAGAGAGAGACTGAGAGAAAGGTCTTCCTTCCATTGGTTCACTCCCCAAATGGCCATTACAGCTAGTGCTGGGCTGATCTGAAGCCAGGAGCCAGGTACCTCCTCCCAGTCTCCCATGCAGGTGCCTGGGCCATCCTCCACTGCCCTCCTGGGCCACAGCAGAGAGCTGGACTGGAAGAGGAGCAACTGAGACTAGAACCTGGCACCCATATGGGATGCTGGCGCCACAGGCAGAGGATTAACCAAGTGAGCCTCAGTGCCAGCCCCCTTTTTTTTTCTTTATACTATTTGTTGAACTCTTTACTTAACACAGAGTCAATCATATGTGTATAAATCAATCGAGGATGGATCTCAGTAAGAAATAAGAGTGGGAATAAGAGAGAGAGGAGGAAGTTTGTAACTGTAAAGCTGTATAGTTCTGCATACATTCCTATGGACTTATTTCTAAGGGTACAATTTAAAAATTTGTCATGGGACCCCAAATCCCATTAAGCTGGGTGGTAAAAATGCCATCTTAAGTGTTAAAGTAATCATACTAAATGTTAAAGTAAACATATAGATAGGATTAAGTGTTAAAGTGACCATATAAATAGGATCAATTTTTAGGTAATAATAATAGATAGAATTAAAAAGGAGAGAATGTTCCAACATGGGAAACAGTCCACACAGCAGACTCATAGAATGACAATCACTTTAAGTAACACTCTGACCTCAGAATCAGCCCTTAAGGCTTTCTGGTCTACTTAAAAGCCTTTGAGAGCATTTCAGACAAGGAAAGCCAAGATACTGTGGCAAAAAATGTTCTATGTGAAGGATCTCCCTGAGTGATCCCAGTGGAAAGAAGTGGCCATCAAAGAAGGTTGTACTTTTCTCTAAAGGGAGAGAGAGAGCTTCCACTTTGCTTATGGCCTTGTCTAAATACTCACGGAGTTTGTGGATTCAAAAGGCTTCCAAAGCCTAGACAGCTTATGTGAAGAGCCTCAGGTGGTCACTGGCATCATACATAAGAGTATTAATTGTTAAATTAATAACAAGAGTCACTGTGGACTAACTCCCCATGCAGAACCTCTCTCCTCAAAGAGTTGTATTATGAGAGTTAACTGTAAAACTAGTTCTAAAACACTTGTGTGTGTGAAAATTGTTGCAATCTTTACTTAGTATAGAGTCAGTCTTCTGTGTACAAAGTTAATTGAAAATGAATCTTAATGGAGAATGGGACCAAGAGCAGGTATGGTGGGAAAAATCACTATTTTCCTAAAGTTGGGAAATTTATATTCCTTAATAAATAAATATATATATATAAATTAATTAAAAAAAGAAAAAATAAGTAATTTGCCTTCATGTTACTTCCCTTGGAAATGAACATTAGTCTTTCTGGTTCAGAAATGGAAAACATTCAGTAACTCTATAGTTTTGCCAATTCAGAGATACGGATTGCTATTTTTTTTCCCTTAAGAAGGAATAATCTTTAAGGAGATGTAAGCAAGCATGGCTGGGCAGGTAAGGAAGTAAGAGTAGTGACCCTCAAGTCTTCAGTATGGCTTGGAGGGAGAATCCTCAGCCTTATCACTAGGAAAAAATTAGTTGACGCTGTGGTTTGACATCACATTGGTTTTAATAGGTGTCACATTGGCATTACTAGGTTGACGGAGCTGTAGTTTTCATAGGCTCGTATTGGGATAATGTGTGTGCAGCTCACAATACTGAGAAACTCTTGGGAGAGATTTCTTTGCTAACAAGGTTAGTGGCATTGTGACTGTGGAAGACAATAAAACAACCATAGCTCAGAAAGCACTAATGCCACTTGCGTACATTTAAACTACAGCATAATTGGCTGTGAAAAATAAATACATCTAGTTGAAATACAAGCCCATATTGAAGTCTAAAAGAACCATGCATTCTCTTTTTAAGCAATACTGACACTCATTAGCACCTTTGAATATAATTTCATGCAATTTAATTTTTTTATTTATAAAACTGTTTCCAGGTGTGATTATTATTCATCCATCACAGATATATTTTTAAAAATAAAAATGACAGCATTCATTTCCAAAGTTTGTGTGTGCTGTTAGAATACTCTAATTATACAAGAGAATAATTTTGTTAATGCAATTTTTTATATGTGGTTATACTCTCTAAAGATGTTTGCAAAGTTAAAAAATATTAAAATTCCAAAGTCCAGATATTTTTCACTTGGCTCTCACTATTTCCTTGTGGATTATGGCTATGAAACCTAAAAGGATATTTAGTAATTCTTAATGAAGTGTTTTTTTTTTATTAAACTTTTATTTAATGAATATAAATTTCCAAAGTATAGCTTATGGGTTACAATGGCTTCCCCCCTCCCATAACTTCCCTCCCGCCCGCAACCCTCCCCCCTCCCGCTCCCTCTCCCCTTCCAGTCATGTAAAGATTCATTTTCAATTCTCTTTGTATACAGAAGATCAGTTTAGTATATACTAGGTAAAGATTTCAACATTTTGCCCATATAGCAACATCAAGTGAAAAAACTACCATTGGATTACTAATTATAGCATTAAATAGCAATGTACAGCACATTAAAGACAGAGATCCTACATAATTTTTTTTTTCAAAATAATTAATTTTCTATGCCATTTCCATTTTAACACCAGGTTGTTTTTTTTTTTTTTCATTTCCAATTCTCTTTATATACAGAAGATCACTTCAGTATATAATTAGCAAAGACCTCATCAGTCTGCGCCCACACAGAAATGCAAAGTATAAAAATACTGTTTCAATACCAGTCATAGCATCACTTGGCTTTAGACGACACATTAGGGACAGATCCCGCATGGGGTGTAAGTACACAGTGACTCCTGTTGCTGACTTAACAATTTGACACTCCTGTTCATGGCGTCAGTAATCTCCCTGGGCTCTAGTCATGAGTTGCCAGGGCTATGGAAGCCTTTAGAGTTCGCTGACTTTGATCTTATTCCGATAGGGTCATAGTCAAAGTGGAAGTTCTCTCCTCCCTTCGGAGAAGGGTACCTCCTTCTTTGATGGCCCTGTTCTTTCCACTGGGATCTCACTCACAGAGATCATTCATTTAGGTCTTTTTTTTTTTTTTCCATGATATCTTGGCTTTCCATGCCTGCTATACTCTCATGGGCTCTTCAGCCAGATCTGAATGCCTTGAGGGCTGATTCTGAGGCCGGAGTGCTGTCTAGGACATCTGCCATCCTATGAGTCTGCTGTGTATCCCACTTCCCATGTTGGATCTTTCTCTCCCTTTTTGATTCTATCAGTTAGTATTAGCAGATACTTGTCTTGTTTGTGTGATCTCTTTGACTCTTAGACCTATCAGAGCTATCAATTGTGAGCTGAAATTGATCACTTGGACTAGTGCGATGGCATTGGTACATGCCATCTTGATGGAATTGTGTTGGAATCCCCTGCACATTTCTAACTCCACCATTTGCGGCCAGTCCGATTGAGCATGTTCCTAATTGTTCATCTCCTCCCTCTCTTTTTCCACTCTTAGATTTAACAGGGATCACTTTTCAGTTAAAATTTAAACACCTGAGAATAATTGTGTGTTAATTACTGAGTTCAACCAATAGTACTAGAACAACAACAAATACTAAAAAGGATAGAGTATTACATTGTACATCTAAAGTCAGGACAGGAGCTGATCAGTTCATTGTTGCTTATAGTGTCCATTTCACTTAACAGGTTTTCTCTTTGGCGCTCAGTTGTCACCGATCAGGGAAAACAAATGATATTTCTCTCTTTGGGACTGGCTCAATTCACTCAGCATGATGTTTTCCAGATTGCTCCATCTTGTTGCAAATGACTGGGTTTCATTGTTTCTTACTGCTGTATAGTATTCTATGGAGTACATGTCCCACAATTTCTTTATCCAGTCTACTGTTGATGGGCATTTGGGTTGGTTCCAGGTCTTAGCTATTGTGAATTGAGCTGCAATAAACATTAAGGTGCAGATGGCTTTTTTATTTGCCAAATTAAATTCCTTTGGGTAAATTCCAAGGAGTGGGATGGCTGGGTTGTATGGTAGGGTTATGTTCAGGTTTCTGAGGAATCTCCAGACAGACTTCCATAGTGGCTTAACCAGTTTGCATTCCCACCAACAGTGGGTTAGTGTCCCTTTTTCCCCACATCCTCTCCAGCATCTGTTGTTGGTAGATTTCTGAATGTGAGCCATTCTCACCGGGGTGAGATGGAACCTCATTGTGGTTTTGATTTGCATTTCTCTGATTGCTAGTGATCTTGAACATTTTTTCATGTGTCTGTTGGCCATTTGGATTTCCTCTTTCGAAAAATGTCTATTGAGGTCCTTGGCCCATCTCTTAAGTGGGTTGTTTGTTTTGTTGTTGTGGATTTTCTTGATTTCTTTGTAGATTCTGGTTATCAATCCTTTATCTGTAGTATAGTTTGCGAATATTTTTTCCCATTCTGTTGGTTGCCTCTTCACTTTCCTGACTGTTTCTTTTGAAGTACAGAAACTTCTCAATTTGATGCAATCCCAAATGTTAATTTTGGTTTTGACTGCCTGTGCTGTTGGAGTATTTTCCAGGAAGTCTTTGCCTGTGCCTATATCTTGCAGGGTTTCTCCAATGCTCTCTAATAATTTGATGGTTTCGGGTCGTAGATTTAAGTCATATTTATTGAGGCCAGTGTTGTGGTGCAGCAGGTTAAGCGGCCACTGCAACACCAGTATCTCTTATGCATGCTGGTTTGAGTTCTGGCTGCTTCACTTCTGATCCAGCTTCCTTGCTAATGTACCTGGGAATGCAGTGGAAGATGGCCCAAGTGCTTGGCCCTGCCACCTTGCGGCAAGTGGATGGCCCCTGACACCCACATGGGACACCTGGATGGAGTTTCAGGCTCCCAGCTTTGGTCTGGCACAGCCCTGGCCATGTGGCAATTTGGGGAGGGAACCTGTGGATGGAAGATCTCTGTCTCAATCTGCTCTGCCTTTAAAGTAAATGAATAAATGTGTTGGTTCACTCTTCAAATGGCCACAATAGCCAAGGCTGGGCCAGCCTTAATCAGGAGCCAGGAACTCTACTCCAGTTTCCTATAGAGATGGCAGTGGCTAAGCACCTGGGCTATCTTCGACTGCCTCCCCATGCATATTAGCAGGGATCTGGATCAGAAGTGAAGCAGCTGGGACTCAAACCAGTTCTCTGATAGGGAATGCTGGTGTGGCAAATGGTGCCTTGACCCACTGTGCCAGAACGCCAGACCCTTACGTTCTTTTCTTGATCGGTATAAGTAGAAACCCTGAAGACAGGGAAAAATGTCTGTGGGCTTACTGTTCCCAGAGCAGACTGTGGCAGTAGAGTATGAAAGAAGTTGAGAAAACTCAGAGAAATTGAAAACAGACCATTTATTTGCAAAGACAACAAAACTGCCCCTAGTACTGTAGAACTGCAGAGAGCTTTTAGATTTTTGGGAAGGAACAATTGCAATCACTCACTCATTTGATAGGTTTTGAACACTAGATAATAGGCAGGGTAGTAGAGGCTGGGCACTCCAGGATCAAAAAGCTGAGACTTGGTTTCCTTCTGATGAGGTCAATGCACACTCTAGGGATTTGCCCCCGGTGATTAAGGGCGAGGGTGGAAGATGAGGAATGATGATGATCCTGGAAAAGCATCAGTGAGGCCTGCTGTGTGGGAAGATGGCCATGGTCAAGAACCACAAAGTGTGAAAGGTCTGCTCTCCCAGCTGCCTGAGAGCCTAAAGCAGGACGCTGCGGTTTCCAGCTTCCAAGTCCCCTCCACGCACTCTGGGTGCCCACAGACAACGCGAGCTCAGGGGCACTCTCCGACTAGGGTGCTGCGAGGAACTCTGTGTTGACTGCACTGTTTATTTTTCCTTTCTTGTAATTAAAGCTTGTTCTAATCCTATAAGGTAATAATATTTGCAAATGGAGAACACCTGGCTATCCAACAGGATGAATTATCCAGACTTCTGGGGGAAAGAGCTGTTGCAGCCAAAAGAAATTGCACACACCTCCAGAAGTAACTTGAGTCCCCCAGAAGTAACCGAAGCCCCTCACAATGTGGGTACGTGGGTGCAGAGGTTAAATGTGCATTCAACACAGAGAAGCCTTGAGCATCGAGTCTGAGTGTGTGTGTGCGTGTGCGTGATCATGGAATGCTAAGTGTGCGGGATTGCTTTATATCTGTATCATATGCTATGCAGCTACCAGTTGTATATTATAAGCTGCATATGCAATACCATATGGACACCATAAAATATCACATGTGTTGTCAGGATAATTTTACATTTAGTGCTCGATTAAAATGTCCAGTATTACATACCTATTCTTTCCGTGTGTTCCTGGATTTGTCTAACAAATTGCTTTCATGAGAAAATTCAGATATAAATCAAAGTTAAAAGTCCCTTTACTTAAATTTAATAAAAAGCAATATGGAAACATGAATACAGTTTGTTTTTTTTTTTTTTTTTGCTAGATTTTTCTGCCATGCAGCATTTAACACTGGTGCAGCTGTCAATACCCATTCATCTGCTATCGGGCAGCTTTTTCCTTTCACTCACTGTGACATTTTTAAAGTGGCAAAAAAAGCTTAAAACAGCATATTTGTCACTTTTTTCTTTCTGGTGACCTTTTAAACACTAGGGAAAATTACTCTATATGTACTAAATCCTTTAATCATTACACATACATCTCCGAATAATGCCTTATCTAGGAGGTGCCATTTAATTAAATTTAAGAAATTTACATTGTATGTTCTGTTGTTCATTTAATTATTCAAACATTTAAGCTATATGAGAAACTCATAGCTCTTAGCTATGGCAACCATGTAATGCAACTGTAATTTATATTAAACATCATTTATATAATTGGAATTTTAGAAATAACTTGCACACACCTTCAGTTTCCAGCTTTTAAATTTTGATAAATAGCTACACAAAATGCATTTCTTCAGTAAATAAAAACTATATATCAATGGTGAGGCATGACAAGGAAGGTTTTGAGAGGGAAGATATCAGAGTGAGTCTTTTTTTTTTTTTTGACAGGCAGAATGGACAGTGAGAGAGAGAGAGAGAGAGAGAGAGAGAAAGGTCTTCCTTTGCTGTTAGTTCACCCTCCAATGGCCGCTGCGGCTGGCGCACCGCGCTGATCCAAAGGCAGGAGCCAGGTGCTTCTCCTGGTCTCCCCTGCGGGTGCAGGGCCCAAGTACCTGGGCCATCCTCCACTGCACTCCTGGGCCACAGCAGAGAGCTGGACTGGAAGAGGGGCAACTGGGACAGAATCTGGTGCCCCGACCGGGACTAGAACCCGGTGTGCCAACGCCACTAGGCAGAGGATTAGCCTGTTGAGCCACGGCGCTGGCCAGATTGAGTCTTGACTGCATTTTGGATCCGCTCTGTTTCCTTGAGGGAGGCCCTTGTAGGAGTGTCTACTTTGTACCTGCTGTCTCACTATGTGCAAAATAAGATATAGATAGCCACCACTTTCCATCACAGTGTAAGTGTGAAGACCCCTTAGCCAACATTTACACATACGCTCTGAAAGCCATTTAAGGAATGAAGAGTAATAGGATTTTCTGATCAAAAGCATAAATAGATTTTGTTTTCTAGAGAGAAGGTGTAGATGTTTTAAATTCTTATAACACACCAGAAAAGAAATCAAATGTTTAAAACAAGTTAAATATCAACATTAGCAACACATTAATTAAAGTTATTGCATTGCTAAAAATAGAAACAGAAATACTGCTGCATCTGCTAGAGAATGGCTTTAAAAACTGCAGAGGATAATGATTCTGTACCACCCGGTAATCTCATCTTCATCCTCATCACTTGCAATACAGTTGGTATGTCTTTAAAGATGACCAAGTCTTTCTCCTCCCACCTTCTCTACTATGGGCCTGGCGCAGTAGAAAGGGAACGGCTTGAGCATAAGCAGCCCTGGGCCAGAATATGCTCACCGTGGATGAACTGGCCACCAGGAGACTTAGCTTCTCAAATCACCAGCTTCCTCCTCTCTGAGAGACAGCCTGTGATGCCTACATAGGGGGTTCTTTTGCGGGTTGTTGAGTTGTGTCTACTCAGTGCCTGGGACATGGTATACTCTGGATAAATGGTAATTATTACTGTGGCTCCCTCAAGAAATCTCTCACCATGCTTTGCTACGACAGCAACTCAACGACCTCACAGATTCTGCAGCTCAGCAAGAATCCAGGCAGGAAACAGACATGCAGGTGGCCTCGTCACTCAAGGAGTCGTCTTAGAGCTTCCTGCATTTGGCTTTGGAAAACCAGTGAGGCTGGGACCAGGAAGGGGAACCCTCTTTCCAAGGCCAAGGTTCATAGTGCTTTTCTCATCTGTATACCCAGTCTTCTCACCTAGAGACCACAGCAGGGGAATGGGATCAGGGGATGCCTGCTGGAGACAGAGTGCACTGCGCATCATTGCAATGTGAATACTAGCACTGCTTGAAGCCATTCATGTCAAGAAGGTTTAGAATAGGGACTTGGGCTGTGTCATTAAGTAAAATTTTTCAGGATGGTAGGAGTGAAGGGTAAAATTCCTTAACAAAGATGATAGCATGTTCAACCCTCACAGGAATGAAATGGCATGGAGGGTTTTGTCACTGTCACTGAACATGGTTTGAGATCATGTGGAGATGGGCATTGGCTGTCTTATGGTAGCACCTGAGAAATCCAGGGTTATTCTCTCTCTCTCTTTTTTAAGATTATTTTATTTATTAGAAAGAGGTAGAGAGAAAGAGAGAGAGAGGTCTTCCATCTGCTGCTTCACTCCCCAGCTGGCCGCAATGGCCGGAGCTGCACTGATCTGAAGCCAGGAGCCAGGCGTTTCTTCCGGGTCTCCTGGTCTTCTATGTATATGCAGGGGCCCAAGGATTGGGCCATCTTCTGATGCTATCCCAGCCCATAACAGACAGCTGGGTCAGAAGAGGAGCAGCCGGGACTAGAACCAGCGCCCATATGGGATGCTGGCGCTTCAGGCCAGGGTGTTAACCTGCTGCGCCACAGCACCGGCCCCCAGGGGTATTTTCTATTCAGCCAGAACCCAGTGAAGTTTCAGCAAGGAAATCACAGTTACATGTTTGCACTCATTTACAGTTAATCCTTGTGTGTAAGCGATACCTTTTGTTGTATTTGACATTTTGAAATAAAGGGTAACTAAGTGTATTCCATTATATTCAAATTCACTTTGAATGTTCATGCTACCAGTGTGCTTGGTCATCTTATTGGTGATGGCATTCTCTTCCAAAGTGGGAGAAAGCTTAATTCTATATTGTCATGTTTGATGGCGCTCTCAACCAAGCGTAGAATAATTTCCCTTTTAGATTATAGGAAGATATATTCTTACAAAATTCTGTGAATATTTAAATGGTACAAATTTGCTTAACATTCATAGGTAAATGGCATTGCATCCTAAGCTTAGAAAATTGTAAAGGTCTCTTCTGACCTCCATGAATGGTTGGTGGGGACATTGGAGATTGCATAGGATACAGGACAATTATTTGTGTGAGACTGTCCTGTGAAACACAGGATGCTTAGCATCCCTTATGTTGTTAGGAAGGAAGGTAGATATCACCCTATGTGTATGAAAGAGACCCAAGGGAAGAGACAAGAAGTTTGTGTGTGTGGAAGGAAAATAGCAACCTTAGAAGCATGCCTTAGATGCAGCTCAGCATTTGCACGTCAGAGTCCTGCCATGTCCTGAGAATTTTGCAGGGAGTCCCAGCCTTCTCCCTTGGAAATATCCCAGGAGAATCCTTCTGCCCCAGACCCATGGAGGTATTTGGTTGGATGACATTGTTTAAGAAAACCTTGTGTGGAATGTTACACTCGGAAAGGCCTTTGTCCAGCTATATCCCAGAAGAGGGAGGGGAAGGACAAACAGTGGCAAGAAGTGGACCTCGTATCCGTGTAAGCCACAGCCTCCATGTAGTCGGGGCTCTCAGCTACCTGTGACGAGCTGCCCGTCCAGCTTGTTGGATGTACCACCTCACTAGGCAGTGCCAGCCTGCGGACTGCTGCCCTCTGTCTCACTTTGGGATTGTTGTCTTGTGGGAGAAAAGGACCTCCATCCCAGCCTTCTCTACTAAATCTACTGAAAGACCGAGGTCATCATGACACCTAAATCAGAGATGACTGAAAACCTTCCCCCCAGACTTCCCAAACCTTCCCAGGAGATAAGTGTCTCGTTCCACTGAGAACTACTGTGCCTGGGGAAAATTCCATGGAAAACACCATGATTACCCCTCATCTCAGCAGCTGTGAGGATCGTTCCAGTTTAGAAATGAAAAATCAACTTCCTTAAAAGGAACTTTGATACTACTAATAGAGAAATCGGTTGATACAGCTCTGACTAAACAAAATGCACTGATGGTCCATGAGAAAGAATGAGAAGGGCGAGCAGGCAGTTAGCCTGGAAGTTAGGATACCAGTGAGGATGCCCATGGCCCTTATCAGAGTGCCTGGGTTAGATACTCAGCTGCAGCTTCTGAGTCCAGCTTCCTGCTAACCCTGGGAGGTAGCAGCGATGGCTCAAGAAGTAGGATTCATGCTACCCTCATGGTAGACCTGGATTGTATTCCTGGATCCCAGCTCTGTCTTAGCTCCATCCATTGCAGGCCTTTGGGGAGTGAACCAGTGAAAGGAAGATCTCTTGCTGTCTGTCCTTCAAGTAAATTAAACATTTTTAAAAAGATTTATTTATTTGAAAGGCAGAGTTAGAGAGAGGGAGAGGCCCAGGTAGAGAGCGAGCAAGTGAGCGAGCTGCTGGTTCATACCCCGAATGGCCACAATGGCCAGGGCTAGGCCCGGCTGAAGACAAGAGTCAGGAGCTTCATCTAGGTCTCCACAGGATGCAGGGTCCAAGCACTTGGGCTGTCATCTGCTGCTTTACCAGGCGCATTAGCAGGGAGCTGGATCAGAAGTGGAGCAGCTGTGACTCAAACCAGCGCCCATATGGGATGCAGGCATCACAGATGGTGGCTTTACCAGCCACACCACAGAACTGGACCCCAAATAAATAAAAACAATTTTAAATAAATTAAAAACATGAAGTGGATTCTTCTAAATGGACACCTCTAAGAAATCAGTCTCCTCTGTCAAGAAATGCACTTGAGAGCTTCCTTAATGTTAGGGTAGCTGTGTTTCTCAAAGCACAGTTTGCATAGTTTCTCTATGCACTTAAGCACAGATTCAGTCATGTTTCAATCAATCTGCTACACATTTTGCTTATGCAGGAAAAAGGCCAACAAAAGCTGAATGGTGAAATATTTCCAGGGAGTGGTACAACTAAGGAGGACCAAAAGAGGCCATAATAGGAACAATTATAATAATATATAACTATATATATATATAAAACAGTTATAAAAACAATTGTCATAATAGGAACAATTTCCACTTGAAACCATCACTTTAACTGTATACTCTGTCTCCTCTTTCTGCTTTGTCCTGGGAATACAAGGGTACTTCCGAAAAATGCTAGAGTATTTGAACTCCATATATAGTTTGAACTCTATATATAGTTTTTTTTATAATGTATCACTTTCTTTTGTTTATATTTTTTATTTTATTTTAAAATGTTTTATTTATTTTTATTATTCTCCTCCAGTCCTGATACAATCACTCCGCCTTCTTGTATTTGGTCATTTCATAATGTACCAATTTTTTTTTGACAGGCAGAGTGGACAGTGAGAGAGTGAGAGAGACAGAAAGGTCTTCCTTTGCCATTGGTTCACCCTCCAATGGCTGCTGTGGCCGGCGCGCTGCAGCAGGCGCACCGTGCTGATCCGATGGCAGGAGCCAGGTGCTTCTCCTGGTCTCCCACACGGGTACAGGGCCCAAGCACTTGGGCCATCCTCCACTGCACTCCCGGGCCACAGCAGAGAGCTGGCCTGGAAGAGGGGCCACCGGGACAGAATCTGGCGCCCCGACCGGGACTAGAACCCAGTGTGCCAGTTTTGCAGGCAGAGGCTTAGCCTATTGAGCCGCGGCGCTGGCCAATGTACAAATTTCATAAACTTTTTGAAGACCTCTCATATGCAGGGATTTCAAATTTTTTTTTGCACCAAAATGAACATAGCTTTTAATTCTATTAATCCATGAACTTTTTGAAGTATGCTAATATTATTTTCGCCATTTGACAAGTGCAAAATTTAAATGATCAGGTACATAGCTTAATTTCAGGACTTTTGGAGAAATGAGAACTAAAATTCTAGTCTTTGGTATCTTCCTCTCACTAGTTCTTACTGTATAGATATGTTTCCCATTTGGTAACATGAAGATAATATAAGCAAAACTTCCCCAGAACCATATATAAGGTTACACTTTTCTGTACATGAACCTGTTTAAAAAATAGTTGAGCATCAAACATCATTCAGTTTAATTCTAGCATTTAAAAAAATCAATATAATCTATGTTGACTCCCTATGTTATTTGTCCCTGATATCTTGTCTTTTTTTTTTCATTTTGCAGCTTTATTGAGGCATAGTAGACATGCAGTAAACACAGCAAGTGCACAATGTGACATTTTCCTGTATGTTGAAACCCACAGAAGCATTACTATATTCAAGTTAGAGACTATGTCCATCTCCCTCCAAATTTCTTCATGCCTTTTGTAATGTTCACCTACTCCTTTCCAAACCCACCCCCCATCCTCAGGCAACACTAAGTCCATTGATATAAAGAAAAGCATTGGAGGTAATACTGAGCTGGAATGTCTTGACCCTCCTTGGCCTTCCTGCACTCCGTCTTCAAGCCTGCTGAAGGCTTCCTTTGGGTCTGCTTGTCTCAAGGGTCCCCTCCCAGACTGCAGAACTGCACAGCTCAGGGGGCATCTTTCTCATGCTGTTCCACAGTCACTGTGCCCCAGGAGATGTGGGGCCCCATGGTCGCCCTGTGTGGTACCCAGCAGCAACTGCTTCCCACACCCCTTCTCTCTATCCACCTCTTACTGTTTTAGGATTTACTTATTTGAAAGGCAGAGTGACAGAAAGACACACACACACACACAAACAGAGAAGGAGAGACATAGAGCAAGACGAATTCCATCCAGTGGTTCATTCCCCAAGTAGATGTTGTAGCCAGGGCTGGGCCAGGTTGAAGACAGGAGTCAGGAACTCCATCGGAATCTTCCACATGAATGGCAGGGGCTCAAGCATTCTGGCCATCTTCTGCTGCCTTCCCAGGCACGTTAGTAGGAAGCTGATTCAGAAGTAGAGCAGCTGGGGCTCCAATTGGCTGTCTGATATGGGATGCTGGTATCAGAAGTGGCATCTCTTGATGGGTGTAGTGAGGCTTGTGGCCCTGGCACGAGGCTGTCAACTGCCAGCCCAAGTTCCTGCAGTCATCAGGGAGTCGGGAAACAATTCAATATCACTTCTCTGGTGAAAACCACAAAACAGGGAAGAGCTACAGTGTTCCCCTGCGTACCTTGAGTTCTGCTCTCTTTAAGTGTGCGCTCGCGCACTTGTACAAAGCTTGAGCTTGGAAGGTGACTTCCAAAATGAAGATGAGGGAGTCACCTAACATCTGGGTCAAGAATCTACTTGAATGGATCCAGTCACTCTGATCTCTAAATAATATTCCCCCAAAAAGGGGCCTTGTTTGTGACTGCCTCTTCCTCTCCATTTGTATGATTGCCATGGTAAAGAATGGTAGCAAACAGGCACGGTGGGTGACAGGTAGGTGAGATGTGAGTCACCTTAGTAGCTTCAAGATTTGCAGGTCTGGGAGCAGAGTGGGCAGGCTAGAGTTAGGGAGACCAAGGAAGAGGGAGATGGAAAGGGGCAGCTACTTGGAGCACTCTGCATGAGACTCTTTGGGCCTGGGATCCTTCCCCTGGAAACTCTGGGGACAGGCCTTGTGTGGCTGTAGCCCAGGTCTCTCCTCCAGGAAATGAAGATCCTTGAGAAGCCTCCAGAAGGGGAGGGGACTGCTCTTTCACAACCTTTGCCACTGAGCCCCCTAAAGCCATATGGAGGCTCAGAACATAATTTATGCACTTGTTTCCTACATAGTACTTCCACTTTATGATAATTAAATTTTTTTTTTAGTAGAAGATACAGGTTTTCCTTTTCTAGAGCAAAAATGACCAGGCACTCTCCATGGCGGGTCACCTCCCTTTCTTCTTCCTGCTGTGCCCACACACGGAGGACCAAGCCTTTCCCTTTGCTTACTGGTCCTCTGCCCCCCACACTTCAGCTGCCTACCCCTTCCTCATTCAGGGTGTCCTTTATTGGCACAAAGGTTAGCTTCCCCAGAATCTTGCTTCTCAAAAACGTGGACCATGAGCCAGCAGTGAGTGTCACCTGGGAACTTGTTCAAACTGCGGGGCCTTCTGCCCACCCTGGACTACTGAGTCGGAATCCACACTTGGACAGGCTATCCCGGTGATGTGTGATGGGTGCCAGCATTACAGTTGGAGAAGCTGTGGCCTAGAACATTTCCTTAAATGCCTGTAACGGCCAGCGCAGGGTCAGGCTGAGGCCAGGCGCTTGGAATTCTTTGTGGGTCTCCCCTGTGGGTGGCAGGGGCCCAAACACCTGAGCCATCACCTGCAGCCTCCCGGAGTGCACGTGAACAAGAAGCTGGAATCGGAAGGAGAGCATATGGAATGCAGGCATCCCAAGTGGTGTCCCAACTGCTGCACCAAACACCCATCCCTGTCACAACATTTTTTAACAGAGCATCGGTTAATTTATCACATGTCCAATCAATACATTTGGAGGGCCTGCTGTATGCTAGGTACTCTTCGTGCTGGGAGGGAGTCGAGGTTACAGGAGGTATCCCCGTACCATAGAACCCACAAGTATAGCAGGCTTATAAGAACAAAACAAAACTCCAAAACAAAGACAGGTTTCTGTTTGACGCTAGTGCATAGCTACGCCCACTGATTGATGCTGTGTTTTATTCTGCGTGTCTTTCAGTTTCCTCACACAATTCATGCAAAAACCAAACACAAACAAGCAAAAGAGTGAACCTGAAACATTGCCCTCTTTTCCCATTTCTTGGGTGTTATTGCATTGTTAGCATAAGCTTCTGGGATGAGTACTGCGACAAATTAAAGAAGTAGGAACAGTATCTCTGCCGATTTTTCTAGGTGGTTTCCCACATGTGCATCTCCTCTTCAATTAGCAGTGCCTCTTGCATTACTGTGGGCTGTATTCTGGAAGTTTGCTTCTTTCAGTTTTGGTGATGTGGGGAGTGAGTGGCGAACAGGGAATGACTGGAAATACCTATTAAACCCAGACAAGCCTGTCTGTTTTTTGGCGATAGCAGGATAGTTTTGGGGAAATAGAATCCACAATAATATCACAGCGTGTGGACCCCAAGGATGACAACACAGCTGCACCTTCGAGTGTTTGCATGAGCACAGAGGAGCTGATGCTGGTGACTTCAGGAAGAGACGTGGACAGAGTAGTGCAGAAAAGCCCCAGCTCGCGTGGCAAGACAACTGCTTCCTCCATGGGAAAGAGTTGCCTGGGCTGCAGCTGGGCTGTCCTGTCCAAGTCTCTAGCTCATTTGAGTCCAGGTTGTTTGAGCAGTATCAACTGATATGAAAAACCTGATTGCATTATCTGGTGGGAATTTATGGTATTTGTGTTAGTTTTGAGATAACTTTCTAGGATGTATTTCATTTTAGTTAATTCATTTGTGAGCCGGGTGGAAGAGAGAGTGAGAGAGAAGGAGGAGAGCTCCCATCTGCTGGGTCATTCCCTAAAGGACTGCAATGACCTTGGCTGTGTTTTGCTGATGGCAACAGCCAGAAACTCCCTCATGGGTGGCAGAGCCATTCTCAATTCCAGCACATATTATCAGAGCAATGTTTTGGTTTATATACTTAGACCATATTCTGCCATTACCCCTTTCCTAGAACATACATTGTGATACGCTAATAAGCCACTAACAGAGGATTCAGGATACTGTCCGAGCTTGGCTCCATTCACTAGGTTTTGCTGTTTTTGACTTTTACTGCCTTTGTCTGCTGGAGTTTTGGCTGTCACCGTGCTGACCCAGCAGGCTGCTCGGCTGGGGGAGGAGGGCACAGCATTTCTGTTGCTTACTCAGCATGTTATTTCTCTTTGGAGCAAAGTGCAGTGGCTTCTGGTCAATTTTTGAATTGATTTTAGGATGGTTTTAATGATTTATAAAGCAGCATTTAATCCTACACATCTAGGCTCTCTTTGCCTTGTGAAATCAGCTACGCCATGAAATTGTCTAAGGTCGTCCTCTAAAGGTACCCACTCGAAAAAACTCTTTGGAGAAGATTCTGCGTCAGTCTGTTTATAATCAAAGCTTCATATGTGGTCAGTTGGCTTTTCAAAAACTGAATTTCAGTGACATCATTCTGTTAAAATATATACTTCAGAAATTACAAATATGATTTATATAAATAGAAAATGAGCTATAGCAAAGAAATCGTTAATATCTTTGCTGAAAAAAATCTACCAGTTAGTATATGGCTTCCGAGTCAGAGTTAGGTAGGTTATCTAATCAACGGTAGACATCAGGTAAAGCGAAAGTACATTCTTGTAGAAAATTAAATAGATTCTGGGCAGATCTATTAGAGAATGCTGCTGGATGACACCCCCTTTTGCTTTGTATTCAAGTTCTAGATGGTTTTTATTTACTATTCATTTATTTTATGATTTATTTGAAAGGCAGACGGACAGAATAAGAAGGTGAGAGGTGGAGAAAGAGAGAGAGAGGGACAGAGGGAGATCAGGAGATCGTCCATCTACTGATTGACTCTCCAGATGCTTGTAATAGCCAGGCCCGGGCCAGGCCAAAGCCAGGAGCCAGGAGCCAGGAATTCCATCTGGGTCGCTCACATGAGAGTCAGGGACCCAAGTACTTGAGCCACCATCGGCTTCCTTCCCAGGCACATTAGCAGGAAGCTGGAGCAGAAGCAAATGGCTGTGACTGGAACCAGGCACTCTAATACGGGATATGGGCATTCTAAGCAGTGGCTTAAGCTGCTGGGCCCACTCACCTGCCCCTGGAGGATTTTTGTTGGCAATCTCTTCTTCTGATCATAAATAATCTCCATAGGTTAAAAGCTTAGTTACATTGTATCTTGTCCCTGGCCATTGATACTGATGGAGCAAGGCAGGTTAACTTGCAGAACCAGGCCTCTTTGTGGAGTATAGTCTACAGATTTGGAGCTGTTTCTATTTGGGTCCCTATTAAGTCACAGAATCACCCTCTATTCAGTTACCTTTCGGGTCTCTAACTACACATATTTAGACATTTCAATATTGTTTGACAAGTCTTTGAGGCTTTGTTCACTTTTTTCTATTATTCTCTCTTCAAATAGCTTCTACTGCCTTTCTTCTAAGTTTGTTGAATCTGTTTGCTTTACAAAATAATTAAGGGGTTAAAAATTCAGCACAAAGCAAAGAAAGTTATTCTGGTGAGAAATGGAGTCCCTGTTACGTGGGCAGATAACAGAAATAAAAATAAAACCCTTTCAGTACCTCTAATTAAGAGCAGGCTAATTACTCTCAGTACACTATTTCATTTTAATAGTGAGAACCCTAATTCTTAGCCTTCATTGAAACATTATGTTTTTGCTTTGGAACAATGCATCAAACTAAGCACACTTTGCTGGTTTTTGTTTTATATATTTCATTTTCTTTTTTTTTTCTCAGACTCATTGTTTCAGATATTCAAAACCAAAGCAAATAAGACCTGCTTTCTTTTTATTTTTTTATGAGACCAGCTTTCTATCCCTACCACTTTGTATATCCATTTTCTCTACCTTTCATTATTTTCTTTCATTATTTTCTTCCAGATTCTTGAACAGTGAGTCCCTTTACCATAAGCCATTCTCCTCTTTATTTGGGAAGAAAAACCACTTGCATCCCATTTTTTTTGCATACACATTTGTATTGTCGTGCCATATTGTTCCAGTATAGATTCAAAAACTCAACTTCTAACTATAGTAACCATTTTCTATTAATCAGAGAAAATTTGGAGTATGATTGTTGTGGGCTATCTTTAATGCACAAATGTTTTAGCAAACCAAAATGCAGCAAGTCCCAGCAACTTCTACAGCTTCCGTACCTTCTTGAAGCTGCAAACATGAATATACTTGTAAACAGACCCCAGAAGCATGGCCACTCTACAACGTGTAAAGAATAAGAAATAAAAGTGTATCTAAAGCAGTGATGTAGATATCTGAGAACTATCTATGAATTATCTCAATTTTATCCCAGTTTTCAGTACAAAATTTATAAAAAAGATCTTGGTAAACAAGTTTCAGTGGATGCACTGCAAGACATAACCACTGTTTGTATAAAATGTTTATAAGAATTCTAATTCTATTTAGTTGAATATATAATTTTTAAAATTTATTTGACAGAGTTAGACAGTGAGAGAGAAAGAGACAGAGAGAAAGGTCTTCCTTCCATTGGTTCACCTCCCAAAATGGCCACTGCAGCTGCCGCTGCGCCGATCCGATGCCAGAAGCCAGGTGTTTCTTCCTGGTCTCCCATGTGAGTGCAGGAGCCCAAGCTCCTGGGCCATCCTCCACTGCCTTCCAGGGCCACAGAAGAGAGCTGAACTGGAAGAGGAGCAACCAGGACTAGAACTGGGCGCCCACATGGGATGCTGGCGCCACAGGCGGAGGATTAACCAAGTGAGCCACGGCGCCAGCCCCTGAATATATAGTTTTCTACTTTTCTCAACTTCAAGACCTGTATGAAAGTAGTAATAATGGCTTATAACCCAGTATAAATAGAACTTACAACCCAGTATAGAAAGTTTAAGAACTTCACATTTTACTTTTCATGAGAGGCAAATATAAATCTTGCAAAAAA
The DNA here is from genome assembly GCF_033115175.1 of Lepus europaeus. Lineage (NCBI taxonomy): Eukaryota > Metazoa > Chordata > Mammalia > Lagomorpha > Leporidae > Lepus > Lepus europaeus. The sequence goes on from NC_084832.1 coordinate 114,809,380, forward strand.
TGTGCTTTTACTATACTCCATGTGGATAAAGTCAGGGTAAATACATGTAGCTCTTTTTAAGCAAAATCATGAAAATCCATTCTTGTCCAATAATATTTACTTTTACTACATGAACTTGGATTCTTATATAAAGATGCTTCCAAGGTAGCAGTTTCTGTGGAAGATTCTGTTTTCATTTTGTAAAGGCCAGCATACTCAGAGATGAGAAGTTCAATGTCTTTATTTTTTTGTTTATTTTTAATATATATATTTATTTATTTGAAAGAGATACATAGAAGGAGAGGGAGGGAGGGAGGGAGAGAGAGAGAGAGAATATCTTCCATCTGTTGGTTCACTCCCCAAATGGCTGCAGTGGGTGGAGCTGGGCTGATTCAAAGCCAGGAGACTTCTTCCAGGTCTCCCATGTGGGTGCAGGGGCCCAAGGACTTGGGCCACCTTCCCCTGCTTTCCCAGGCCATAGCAGAGAGCTGGATTGAAAGTAGAGCAGCCGGGACTAGAACCAGCATCCTTATGGGATGCTGGCACTGCAGGTGGAGTTTTAACCTTCTATACCACAGAACTGGCCCCCAATTTATTTTGTAAGAATTCTGAAAATGTTAAATTTATGCAAGCCCTCTTGATCTCTATGAAATAATCAGAACAAAGCTTCTTTAAGAGGTTTCATAGCTTGATTTATTAATATCCTCCAGAGGTGGGAGAATCTTTCATGCCCACACAAGGAAAAGAAAGTGCTTTTCAATTATTGATACAGAGATCCACAGAAAGCTGGCAGCTTCAGTCCTATGACTACAGAAACAAGGTTAAAGTGAACAGATACACAGAAACCCACCAGTCGAGATCTCAGTGAGATTTTTCTCCCTTCCAGTGGGCATGTTTTTCCTAATTGGGTTGAGCTCACAAATAGACAAACCAAAAGTCAAGCAACCTTGATAATGTATCATCACTTATTTGACAAAGAACAGTTCCCCATTACATGGACAGAGATCACCAAATGATCATAGCATAAAATTGAATTTTCAATGATTGGTTGCCCCACTGAGGAATAACTTAGCAGCCATGTGTGGACCAGACTCATGTAGACCCAGAATAATCTGTAAGCGTCATCATTTACCAGTTCCTGGGCGGCATGGTGGAAAACATCATGCCCAAAACCATGAGCTGGATAAAACAGAGTCAGTAAAATAGACTGGGCCAAGAAGCACAGAGTAAAATACAAACAACAACCAGAATACAAAACAGAATCAAGGAAGTAAAAGTTGTATTGCCTTTGGAATTCACTCCCGAACCCAAAGAGAGACATCCTCAGGAGAAAACAATTCATAGGTTTCCTTCTTGTACAACAGAGAATGATAGACTCCAGTAGATGGGTCCATCTTGGTGGGGAAAGGCTCACAAAATATTAAAGTGCACTTTTCAAAAAGCTAGAAACATGACTCTACACAAACATAAAGCTTGATGTCAGTGATCTCTAGCCTCATTTCCAAGTTTTCACATGCCCTTTCTGAATTCCAAGTTGTGAATTTCCAAGTTTTTACATGCCATTTCTATTATCTTTGTGTTCCTATAACATCAGTCTGTATTTACAGCCCTACAAAGGCTTAAATATTATTCCCTTGCTATATTATAACATGCTGCTTTTATGTCCTTAAAACTCTTTGTTAAAGTAATTGACAAAGAAATTTCCAAAATTTGATGTGGCATTTAATTTGTAAAGCCTTCTGCTGGTCTATCATTTATTTGTATTATGCAAAGTTTCAGCGGTGATTTTTTTTAAAAAATTTATTTGACAGGTAGAGTTATAGACAGTGAGAGAGAGACAGAGAGAAAGGTCTTCCTTCCGTTGGTTCACCCCCAAAATGGCCACTACGGCCGGTGCGCTGCGCCGATCCAAAGCCAGGAGCCAGGTGCTTCTCCTGGTCTCCCATGCAGGTGCAGGGGCCCAAGCACTTGGGCCATCCACCACTGCCTTCCGGGGCCACAGCAGAGAGCTGGACTGGAAGAGGAGCAACCAGGACAAGAACCCGCACCCATATGGGATGCCGGTGCCGCAGGCGGAGGATGAAGCAAGTGAGCCACAGCACCGACCCCAGTGGTGATTTTTAAAAAAAAGAGTCTGCAAATTCTTTGCTCCTCCTCCCTTCACTTCAGGAGATGGACGTTAATTCCTCTTCCCTTAGTTGCTTGTAGCACATTGACTATGGTGGACGTGATGGCATTGCACCAGTGAGATGAGATCATAAATGGCATGTGGCTTCTTCCATACTTTCTCTCAAACTGTCTGCTCTGGGGAAGCTCAGCAGCCACAGTGTGAGAAAAATATTAAACTGATGCCTCTTACCAACTGCTCACTGGAACAGAGGCCTCCGGCCAAGAGATACATAAACAAGTCATCTTAGGAGAAGGTCCTCTGGTTCCAGCAAAGCTTTCAATAATTGTGGTCCCTACTGGTATCTTTTCTGACACTTCGTCAGAGACCTGAGGTCACACCACTGAGCTAAGCTGCTACTGAATTCCTGACCTGTAGTTATTAAGAAATAATAAATGTTTGTTGCTTAAGCCACTAACTTTTGGAGCAATTTGTTATATAGCTGGAAAAGTAGAAATTGTCCCCACTATTAAAGAAGCAAATGTTCTTAAGCAGTAGAGAGAAGGAGCCTGCCCAGGAGTCTTAAACAGATGCATACTACGCACAAATGCATACTATGAAAAACTACATGGGTTTTCACATTGTTTGCACCAAAGTAAACTTATCTTTTGATTCCACTTTCCTTGGGCTTTTTAAAGTACTCTCATAGAACGGCTTGTGTGATCTTCCTACTTCTAGGTTCTTGGGTAACAAGTATGTTCACTTCTTGGTTATCAGTGTCTCACCAGGCATTACTTAAAACATGGATAGGGGGTTCTAGCCTTGGTCGGGGCGCCGGATTCTGTCCCGGTTGCCCCTCTTCCAGGCCAGCTCTCTGCTATGGCCCGGGAGCGCAGTGGAGGATGGCCCACGTGCTTGGGCCCTGCACCCGCATGGGAGACCAGGAGAAGCACCTGGCTCCTGTCTTGGGATCAGAGCGGTGCACCAGCTGCAGCGCGCCGGCATCGGCGGCCATTGGAGGGTGAACCAACGGCAAAAGGAAGACCTTTCTCTCTGTCTCTCTCTCTCTATCCACTCTGCCTGTCAAAAACAAAACAAAACAAAACAAAACAAAACAAAAAACATGGATAGGGTGGACTTAGTTTTCTAAAAAGGTTAATTTGAGAGACAGACTGAGAGAGAGAAAGAGAGTGAAAAGAGCACTCCTATCTACTGGTTTGCTCCCCAAATGTCCACAACAGCCCTGGGTGGAAGGTGGAAGCTGGGAGTTGAGAATTCAATCTAAGTGCCCCACATAGGTGGCAAGAATCCAGGTACTGGAGCCATCCCTGCTGCCTCTTGGGCTCTGCATTGGTAGGAAGGCAGCTGGTTATTGAACCCAGGTACTCCAATTCGGGTCGTGGGAATGTTAAACACTAGGAGGAATGTCTGCCCCTCAGGACTTGTTAGTCTACATCTAGAGTGGACGTTGGCCACTTGGTTCTTTCAGAGAAGACTCCCTGTAATGTCACCTCTCATGTCACAGAATATGATCCGTACTTCAAAGTTGGTTTGAATCCCTGGTTTGAGTGTTGAGCTCTATGCTTGTTTGGACAGCTTCTCTCTGTCCATCCCTCATGGCTAATAGACTGGGACATGTTCTGGCTATTAAGTAGGACATGTTTACATTTGTAGAAATACATTTGGAGTAAACTACAGATTTAAGTTCAGAGTCACCATTTATTTGTTAGGCAGAGAGAAATTCTCTTTCAATGCAGTAAATAATAATAATAGGGGCAGATGTTTGGTCTAGCAGCAATGACACTGGGTAAGATGCCTGTGTTCTGTGTCAGAACGCCTGACACAGTGCAACACTTGGCTCCACTCCCACGCCCAGCTTTCTGCTCGTGAACACGCTGGGAGGCTGTGGTGATAGTACAAGTCCTTGAGTTCCTAGCATCCAAGTGGGAGATCTGGATTGAATTCTTGGATCCTGGCTTCAGCCTGGCCCAGCCCTAGGTGCTGTGAACATTTGGGGAATGAATCAGTGGGTGGAAAATGTAAACTCCCTAGCCTCAGTCTCCTGCCATTCAAAAGAAAACAAACAAACAAACAAAAAAAAAAAATGAAGAAAGAAAAAAGAAAAAAAAAAAAAGCTGTAGCGTGATACGGTGGGGTGTTGGCGTAGCTGTTAAGATGCCCGAGTCCATATTAGGGTGCCCGTGTTCAATACTGGGTTCAACTCTCGATTGCAGCTTCTCGCTAATGCAGACTCTGGGAGTCAGTGGTGACAGCTCAAATAATGAGGTCCTGTCCCCTATATGGGATACGTGGATTGAGTTCCCAGGGGCCATTGTGAGCTTTTAGGGGAGTGAACCAGTGGATGGGAGTGCTTGCTCTCTCTCTTGTTCACTCTTGGCTCTTTGCCTTGCAAATTAAAATGAAAAAGATAAATTTCTAATTCCTCTCTCATTCTTAATCTTGTTTCTCTGCCTTGCAAGTTAAGACAGAAAGATCAATTTCTGATAGTTCTGAACAGTCTAACCTTGGAAAGCTGCAGAAAGAGGAAGTAGTGTCTGAACAAATGAAATATCAATGAGTCATGAGGAGCACTCAGGCAGAGAGAGGGGGATTGTGGTTTGGGGAGTGTGTGAGCCTGTGTGCATGTGGGCACCTGGCGACAGAGCTGAGAGAGGCAGAGCTTCTGAATTGTGTGTTTTTTCCTCTGGATGCATTGCCCTGGACAGGTTCGGCTTTGTTCCTGTGTAACCATGGAAGAGAAAGTGTGGTGGTGGCAGCGAGTGTGTAGGGCCACAGAAGGGCAGTGTCAGCCTGGTTTGAAGGTAGAGGAACAGCGACTTTCTGCCCCCTAGCGTTCCCTCCTGCTCCTTTCCTTGTCCCTTCAATCCCAAAATATCAAGGAAGAGCATCCTCTGAAGAGAGCACTTTGAATGTTAGAATAAAAATATGCGCAGGAGAGCAGGCAACAAAGGGCTGGTCGAGAGCCAGGGTGCACCTAGCAAGCGAGGCTGGGCTTTACCTGGCTCGCATTTCTGCAGATTGATCAGATTTTTAGGGGAAAATCATCCCTAATTAGCACAGAGCTGGAAATCCCAGTGGTCAGTTGGCCGAGAAGCACAACCCCCATGCTAGACTGATCAGGACTCATGACAGGGGAAGCGTTTCACATAAATGTTCCCAAGGGATGAGGACATTTGTTACACGGAGCACGAGGGGCGGTGTAACCACAAGGCAAGTGAAAATACTGGGCGTGAGAATGAGCACAATTAAATCACTCATTTCAGTGAGGGGTGAAGACCACGAGGGTTACAGGCAAAGCGTAAACCAGTAGTGAAAAGCGGGTGGTGGTGGTGGTAATGAGATGCAACAATATTTCTATAGGGCAGCCTCAAAAAGACAGAAAAAAGCTTCAACAGAGGTGAGGAAAGGATCGAGAAATAACCACTCAGGAGTTTTCAGAATTAAGGAAAGACAAGCAATAGCTATAGGAAAGAGTTTATGGGATACCAAATAGGATTCATAAGAACCTCATACGCCTGTGGATGGAATTTACAAAGATGAGATTCAGAGAGAAAAATCTAAGAGCTTTTAGATATGAAGAGGTGATCCACAAAATTAAATCGGATGGAACTAAAGCTTACCAGCCGTGCAGGAAGACAGTTGCAGCAGTAGGGTCAGCATCTCCAGGAAAATAGTCTCACCTGGTGTGCTGTGTTTTTTTAAAGTGGCTGTTGCTTATTTGGTACCTGCTGCGTTTCAGTTACTTTGCCTCCATTTTTTTTTTTTGTTCTGATGATGCTGTTTTTAATTCCATGTTGGCATTTTTTTCATCACACATGAGGAATTTGAGGGTCATGGATATTAAACCATTCACTCAGAGTAACAGAGAGTGATGAAATGGGTGAAGATTTAAACTCAGATCTATCTAATTCTAAAGGCTGTTCAAATTATAATTTCATATTTGGCTGTGTCATCTTTGAAATGCAAGAATACCATAAAGAGATTTTTCAGTCATGCAGAGCCTCGAGGTACTAACACAAAAAGACCACATTTGTTATTTTATTATTTTTATTTAAGCATTTCATAAGCAGAACCTTAGGAATATGGTAATTCTTTCCACCATACTTACCTTCCCACCCACACTCCCACCTCTCCTCCTCCCCCTCCCTCTCCCATTTCCAGTTCCATTCTCCACTAAGATCAGTTTTCAATTAATTTTTTACATAGAAGACCAACTCTATACTAAGTAAAGAGTTCAACAATTTTCATGAAAAAAATTGTTCCTCAAAAGTCAAGACAAGGGCTGTTCAAAGTCATTGCATCTTGAAGTTAATTTCACTTCTTTTTTTTTTTTAGAAACTTAATTAACTTATAGAAGCATCCAAGAATTGCACCTCTTTTGCCACCACTTAGACATAATTATAATACAACTCTTTGAGGACAGAGGTCCTGCATGGGAAGTTGGTGCACAATGACTCTTGTTAATTTAACAACTAACACTCTTATGTATGACATCAGTGACCACCCAAGGCTCTTGACATGAGCTACCTAGGCTATGGAAACCTTTTGAATCCACAAACTCCTTCAGTATTTATAGAAGGCCATAAGCAAAATGCAAGTTCTCTCCTCCATTCAGAGAAAAGTACCTCCTTCTTTGATGACCACTTCTTTCCACTGGGGTCTCACCACTGAGGTCCTTCCTTTTTTTGCCACAGTGAAAGACCACATTTAAAAACTTTTGGGAGAAATGTTTCAGGAGCAAGAGAAGTAAACCTGGGAGGATGGTTTGTTTGACATATGAAATATGGGTTATAAATAGCATAGGAAGGTTTATTATGACCCAAATAAAAAGGTCTCTCCAAAAAAGAAATTGAAGTATATTATTATAAGTCTGAAATACGTTCTAGGGGATACCAACATGACCAGTGATGGAAGGCAGATACAGAAACCAGAGAGAGGGGGCATTATGTACCCAGTGTGTTTCCCCCAAATTTGCTCCGAATGCGATGATGTTGGGAGGCGGGGCCTTTGGGAAGTGATTTGATCGTGAGGGTGGAGCCCTCCAGGATGGTTAGTGTCCTTGTAAGGAGAGGCCAGAGAGCAAGATCATCTTCATGCGCAGGGAAGTTGGCTGCCTGCAACCGTTAGAACCCAGCCAGACTGGCTGCATGATCTCAGACCCGTAAGTGTCCAACCTGTGAGAAATAATTGTTGTTCATGAGCCACTGGTCTGTGGTGCTGTGTTGTAGAGCAGCCCAAACAGACTAACCAGCGAGTGTGGTAAGGGGCTTTCTCCTTCGTGGGAGTACATCGTGAAGTGTTAGAAGGTTAAGGAATTGATGGGATAGATGGATGTGACGGGGTCTTTCTAAGCAGGGAGTCCACCGGAGGACACAAAAGATCAGTATTCTGTGGAAGAGATTCTGATTGAGCAGACAAGAGGAAGGGAGGGAGAAATGATGAAAAACAGCCAATAGAAAATGTGGAATGACAGAATGTCTCATCTTGTACCAGAAACCAGATAATACATTGTCTATTAGAGCAGTTTTAAAGTAAAGAAATGAAAATAATTGGCAGGTAAATGTGAACTGGAAACATATCAAAGAGAGTTTAATGTTAAAATCAAAAAGGATGAAGAGAGACTTGGAAAAAAAGATTAAAAGATGATGGTAAACATTATATATATTTACTTATATAAAACAGTGTAAGGGACAGGCATTGTGATACAGTGGGTTAACCCCTGATTGGGGTGCCCGCATCTCACATGGGAAGTGGATCTGGGTCCCTGTAGCTCTGCCTTTGATTTAGCTTCCTGCTCACGTTCTTAGGAAGGCACTGGATCATGGCCCTCGTCCTGGGCCTCTGCCCGCTGTGTGGGAGACCCAGACCGAGTTCCTGGCTTCCACTTGTCCCAACCCTAGTTCTTGAAGGCATTTGGGGGTGAATCAGTAGATAGAAGATCTCTCTCTCTCTCTCTGTTTCTTCCACTTTGTCTATCACTCTGCCTTTCAAATAAATAAATAAATAAAAAGAGGTTCAACATGTACAAAGGATTGATTGAGATTTATGAGGTGAGACAAATGACTCAACAATTATGGTTAGAGATTTTTATACACTCTCCTCAGGAAGCAATAAATCAAAGAGACCATAAAAATTTAAGTGTGGAAAATTTGGCTAGCGTAATTAATTTACTAAAATCTATACATGAAATTTTATTGAATATAAAGTTTATTGATGTTATATATATTAATATTGTAAATCTACATATCAACATAATTTCTTCAATAAGCATGGGATATACATTCTTAAAAAGGATGTGAAGAACATGCACAAAACCCATGACTCATAAAGGAAATTCTAATAAATTCCGAAGAATCAAGGTCACATTGATCATAAGTTTAAGCTACCAATCAATAATAAAGGAGTAACTTTAAAGTCTTTAAAAATCTGGAAACTAACATTACTATAAAAACCTTTATAGGAAGTATAAAATATTAATAAAATAGAAACATAATTAGAATTGAAGAATAAAGAAACATGATAAAACACGTATTCAGGTACTTCAAAAAGCTCATACAAAATGTGTATTATGAAAAAACTATGCCTGGGTTTCAAAAATGTTTGCACCAAAATAAAGTTACCTTTCAATTTCACTTTTTAATAACCTTTTTGAAGTTCCCACATACAACACAGTTGTATGTTACTTTTAGGGAAGTTTTATCCAAAACAAATGAGTTAAACCCTCAGCTCACGAAGTTCTGGAAACACTAACGAAGAAGACCTGAAAAATAAGAGAGAAGAAAACAGAAAGCTCAAAGGCAGAAATCAGGAAACACAAGTCAGAAACCAGAGGCCAGAAAAGCCCAAAGTTGTTTCTAGCGAAAGATTAATGACGTATCTAAGTCTTTGACAAAACAGATTTCGAAAACAAAAGAGACGGGGCAAATAAAATGAGGAGATAAAAATGAGACCATGACTCCAGATAGGGGATTTGAAATACATGATTAGTTGTATGCCAATAAATTTCATTACTTAATATAGATAACTTTCTGAAAAATAAATAGAAGCAGACAAAAAATAAGTAACTAATAGCTGTGTAAAATGCAGATGGATACTATGTATCTTTTCCCCATAATCTTCTGTTCCAATTTTTTTCTGTTCCAATTTTACAAATAAGTTTTATCAAAATATTATGGATCTGATAGTTCTTACTATTTTGCAATCAAAAACAACTTAGGGCTTTCAATTTACTTCATATAACTAAAATATCTTTAGTTTTAAAACCACACAATGAATACAGATACACTGTGTACCTATATAACTACACATAGTTACTGTAGATATGCTATATAACTGTATATGTACATAACGGTAAACACATACATGTGTAAACATACTGTCTAGTGTATGAACATAGATGTAAAAATCCTAAAGAATAGTTTGCTGAATTCAATAAAACACTCAAAACACATTTTTAATATTTTGTTAGGAATGTCAGAATGATTTAATACTGAAAAAATAATTAGTATAATTATCACATATGGAAGAATGAAGAAACAGTTTGTCTCAAGAGAAGCAGAAAAATCATTTGACTGAATTCAGTGTAGATACATAATACTTAAAAAAATCTTACAAAACCAGCAATGGAAGATATTTTCTTTGTTTGAAAAATAATATCTACTAAACAATTCAAGCACGCTACAATTATTGGACAACTTTCACCAGCATGTCTGTTAAGGTCAAGAGCAAGACAAACATGCCCACTATCACTACAGCTGTGTATAGTTTCTGAAGTCATGTTTAGTATTCTAAAGCAAGAAAAACATACGACATATAAGTTTTGAAATAGAATTATTATTTGCAAATGATATGATGATCATCTTAGATCCTTAAACCCAACAGGACCAACCTAAAATACTAGTAGAAATAATGTGGGGCTGGCGCTGTGGTGAGTGGGAAAAGCCACTGCCTGCAGTGCCAGCATCTCATTTGGCATTGGTTTGAATCCCAGCTGTTCCACTTCTGATCCAGCTCCTTGCTATGGCCTGGGAAAGTAGCAGAGGATGGCCCAAGTGTTTAGGCCCCTGCATCTATGTGGGGACCTGAAAAAAGCTCCTGGCTCCTGCCTTCATATCGGCGTAGTTCTGTCTGTTGTGGCAATTTGGGGAATGAACCAGCAGATGGAAGACCTCTCTCTCTGCCCCTGCCTCTACTTCTCTGTACCTCTGCCTTTTAAATAAATAAATAAATAAACTTTCAAAAAACGTAATAATGCTAAGGGAATTCAATACATTGTTTAGATAAAAGATATAACAAAGTCAATAGTATTTCTCTATGTCAGAATAATATTATATATTTATTATACATATATTTTTTTCCCAAAGAAACCTTTTATTTAAGTAATACAAATTTTATAAGTACAACTTTAGGAATATAGTGATTCTTCCCATAATACCTGCTCTCCCACACAAACTCCCACCTCTCCTCCACTCTCTACCATTCCCAGTTCCAGATTCATTTTCAATTAATTTTAGACATAGAAGACAAATTCTATAGTAAGTAAAGATTTTAACAATTTGCACACAGATGCATACACACAAATCTTTTGAAACAGGTTTTACAGTTAACTCTCATAATACAACTCATTGAGGACAGAGGTCCTACATGGGAAGTTAGTGTTCAGTGACTTCTGTTGTTAATTTAACAATTAACACTCTTATGTATGACATCAGTGACCACCCAAGGTTCTTGACATGAGCTGCCTAGGCTATGGAAGCTTTTGGAATCCACAAACTCTGTCAGTATTAAGACAAGGCCATAAGCAAAGCAGAAGTTCTCTCTTCTTTTAGTAAAAAGTATCTCCTTTGATGGCCACTTCTTTCCAATGGGGTCTCACTCACAGAGATTCTTCATGTAGAACATTTTTTGCCAAGTCTCTTGGCTTTCCATGCCTGAAATGCTTTCATGGGCTTTTCAGCCGACCAGGAAGACTTAAGGGCTGATTCTGAAGTCAGAATGCTACTTAAAGTGATTGTCAATCTATGAGTGCTTTGTGGACTGCTTCCCATGTTGGAACATTCTCTTTATAATTCTATTATTATTACCAGTCACTTGATCCTTTTTATATGATCACTTTACCACTTAATATAGTCACTTTGATACTTAAGATGACATTTTTACCAGGGAGCTTAATGGGATCTGGGGTCCCATGGCAAGTTTCTATACTGTACCCTTAGAAGTAAGTCTGTAGGAATGTATGCAGAATGATACAGCTTTACAATTGCAAACTTCCTCCTCACTGTCTTATGCCCTATCTTATTTTTTACTGAGGTCTATTTCTAATGACTTTACACACATAAGATTAACACTATGTTAAGTAAAGAGTTCAACAAATAATATGAAGAAAAAAACCAAAACTGTTTCTTGACAGTTAAGACAAGGGCCATTCAAGTCATTGCTTCTTGAAGTGTCAATCTACAGATTTACTTTTAGATGCTCAATTAGTTCTAACAGATCGGGGAGAACATATGGTATTTGTCCATTTGGGACTGGCTTATTAAACTAAGTATGGTGTTTTCCAGATTCATCCATTTTGTTGCAAATGACCAGATTTCAGTTTTTTAATCACTGTGTAGTAGTCTGTAGTGTGCACATCCAATAATTTCTTTATCTAATCTTCAGGTAATGGACATTTAGGTTGATTCCATGTCTTAGCAATTGGCATTGTCTGTATATACAAAGGCTGTTGTTTTTTGTGTATTGATTTTATATCCTGCTACTTTACCATACTCTTCTATGAGTTTCAACAGTCTCTTGGTGGAGTCTTTTATATCCCCTATATGTAGAATCATGTCATTTGCAAAGCTGGATAGTTTGACCTCCTCTTTCCTATTTGTATCCCTTTGATTTTTTTTTTCTTGCCTCATGGCTCTGGCTAAAACTAATATATCCAGGAATATATTGAATAGCAATGGTGAGAGTGGGCATCCTTTTCTGGTTCCAGATCTTAGTGCCAATGCTTCCAACTTTTCCCCATTCAACAGGACATTGGCTGTGAGTTTGTCATAAATTGCCTTGATTGTGTGGAGGAAGGTTCTTTCTATACCCAATTAGCTTAGGGTTTTCATCATGAAAAAGTGTTGTATTTTATCAAATGCTTTCTCTGCATCTATTGAGATAATCATATGGTTTTTGTTCTTCAGTTTATTAATGTAATGTATCACATTGATTGATTTGCAAATGTTGATCCATCTCTGCATACCAGGGATAAATCCCACTTGGTCCAGGTGCATGATCTTTCTGATGTGTTGTTGGATTTGATTGGCTGGAATTTTCTTGAGGATTTTTGTGTCTATGTTCATCAGGGAAATTGGTCTGTAGTTCTCTTTCTTTGTTGTGCCTTTTCTAGGTTTAGGAATTAAGGTGATGCTAGCTTCATAGAAAGAATTTCAGATGATTCTCTCCCTCTCAATTGTTTTGAATAACTAGAGAAGAATTGGGTTTAGTTACTCTTTAAATGTCTGGTAGAATTCAGCAATGATCCTTCTAGTCGTGGGCTTTTCTTTGTTGGAAGGGCCTTTATTACCGATTCAGTTTCTGTCTTGGTAATCAGTCTTTTTAGGTTTTTTTGTGTTCATGGCTCAATTTAGGTAGGTTGTATGTGTCCAGGAATCTATCAATTTCTTTTGGGATTCTTGATTTGTTGACATAAGCTCTTTATAGTAATTTCTGTTGATTCTTTTTATTTCTGTGGTGTCTGTTGTTACATTTCGTTTTTCATCTCTAATTTTATTGATTTGGGTCGTCTTTCTCATGTTTTTGGTTAGTTGGGCTGGATGTGTGCAATTTTGTTTATTTTTCAAAAAACCAGCTCTTCATGTTGCTGATCTTTTGTATTTTTTGTCTCAAATTTGTTGACTTCTTCTCTCATTTTATTTATTTCTTTTGTCCTATTAGTTTGGAATTTGGTTTGCTGTTATTTTTCTAGATCTTTGAAATGAATTGATAGCTCATTTATTTTTTGCCTTTCCAATTTCTTGATGTGTGCACCAATTGCTATAAACTTTCCTCATAATACTGCTTTTGCTGTGTCCCATAAATTTTGATATGTTGTATTGTCATCTTCATTTGTTTCCAGAAATTTTTTGATTTCTCTTTTGATTTCTTTTATGACCCACTGTTCATTCAGGAGCATGTTGTTCCATCTTCATGTGTTTGCATATGTTCTACAGATTTCCAAATTGCTTATTTCCAGCTTAATTCCATTGTGGTCTGAGAAGATGCAATGTATTATTTTGATTTTTTTGAATTTGTTGAGTCTTGCTTTATGGCCTAGCTGGTGGTCATTCCTAGAGAAAGTTCTGTGCCCTGCTGAGAAGAATGTATATTCTGTGACTGTTTGATGAAAAGTTCTGTAGATATCTGTTATGTCCATTTAGTCTATAGTGTCAATTAGCTCAGTTGTTTCTTTGCTGATTTTATATCTGTTTGATCTATCCATTGTTGAAATAGGTTATTGAAGTCCCCCATTATGATTGTATTTGAGGCTATGTCTCTCTTTAGATCCCTTAATATTTCTTTTAAATAGCCAGGTGCCCTGTTATTAGGTGCATATACATTTATAATAGTTACATCTTCCTGTTGAATTGATCCCTTAATCATTAAACAGTGTCCTTTGTCTCTTTTAATAGTTTTTGTGTTAAAGTCTACTTTGTCTGATATTAGGATGGTTATGCCAGCTCTTTTTTGATTTCTTTTGTCATGGAATATCTTTTTCCATCCTTTCACTTTCAGTCTGTGTGCATCTTTGTTGTTGAGATGTGTTTCTTGTAGGCAGCAAATAAATGGGTTTTGTTTTTTAATCCATTCAGCCAGTCTGTGTCTTTAAACTGGAGAGTTGAGGCTATTTACATTCAAGCTGATTACTGATAAGTAACAACTTGGTCCTGCCATTTTCCCAAAAATATTCCTATTTTTTATTTTGGATTTCCTTTGTACTTTTACTGGGAGATTTTCTTCCTTTACCTTCTTTTGTAGTGATGACCATGTTTCTGTATTTCTGTACAGTACATTCTTTTGAGAGGCTAGAGTGTTAGTGACAAATTCTATTTTTTTAAGATTTATTTATTTATTTGAAAGTCAGAGTTACACAGAGAGGAGAGGCAAAGAGAGAGAGAAAGAGAGAGAGAGAGAGAGAGGTCTTCCACCCGATGGTTTACTCCCCAATTGGCTGCAACAGCTGGAGCTATGCTGATCTGAAGCCAGGTGACAGGAGTTTCTTCTGCATTTCCCACGCTGGAGCAGGGCCCAAGGACTTGGGCCATCTTCTACTGCTTTCCCAGGCCATAGCAGAGAGCTGGATCAGAAGTGGAGCAGCTGGATCTTGAACCGGCTCCCATATGGGATGCCTGTGGTTCAGGGCAGGGCATTAACCTGCTATGCCACAGAACCAGCCCTGACAATTTCTTTTAATTTATGTTTGTTATGGAAGGCCTTTATTTCACCGTCACTCATAAATGAAAGCTTTGCAGAGTATAGTATTCTGGATTGACTTTTTTTTTTTTCTTAAGATTTGGGATATATCTTACTATTCTCTCCTAGCCTGTAGGGTTTCTGATGAGAGGTCCATTGTGAGTCTAATTGGAGATCCTCTGAGAGTAATCTGGCATTTCTCTTGTGCACACTTTAGAATCCTTTATGTCTTACCATGGTGAGTTTGATTACACTATGTCATGGTGAAGATTTTTTCTGGTCTTGTCTATTAGAAGTTCTTTGTGCTTTGTGTACTTGGATGTGCCTTACTTTATGCAAATTAAAGACGTTTTCTGTTATTATTTCACTAAATAGGCCTCCTAATCCTTTTTCTCTTTCCATGCCTTCAGGAATTCTTGGAACTTGTATGTTGGGTCATTTGATAATATCCTGTAGATTACCCACAGTGATTTTTATTTTTCTAATTTCTTCTTGTTTTTCTTGTCTGACTGTATAATTTCCTGTGCTTTGTTTTCTAATTGAGATATTCTTTCTTCTACTTCACTGATTCTGTTGTTAAGGCTTTCCACTGCTTTTTTTTTTTAATTAGTTCTATTTTTTTTATTAAACTTTTATTTAATGAATATAAATTTCCAAAGTATAGCTTATGGATTACAATGGCTTCCCCCCTCCCATAACTTCCCGCCCGCAACCCTCCCTTTCCCACTCCCTTTCCCCTTCCATTCATGTAAAGATTCATTTTCAATTCTCTTTGTATACAGAAGATCAGTTTAGTATATATTAGGTAAAGATTTCAACATTTTGCCCATATAGCAACATCAAGTGAAAAAACTACCATTGGATTACTAATTATAGCATTAAATAGCAATGTACAGCACATTAAAGACAGAGATCCTACATAGTTTTTTTTCAAATTAATTAATTTTCTATGCCATTTCCATTTTAACACCAGGTTGTTTTGTTTTTTTTTTTTCATTTCCAATTCTCTTTATATACAGAAGATCACTTCAGTATATAATTAGTAAAGACCTCATCAGTTTGTGCCCACACAGAAACGCAAAGTATAAAAATACTGTTTCAGTACTAGTTATAGCATCACTTGGCTTTAGACGACACATTAGGGACAGATCCCACATGGGGTGTAAGTACACAGTGACTCCTGTTGCTGATTTAACAATTTGACACTCCTGTTCATGGCGTCAGTAATCTCCCTAGGCTCTAGTCATGAGTTGCCAGGGCTATGGAAGCCTTTAGAGTTCGCTGACTTTGATCTTATTCCGATAGGGTCATAGTCAAAGTGGAAGTTCTCTCCTCCCTTCGGAGAAGGGTACCTCCTTCTTTGATGGCCCCGTTCTTTCCACTGGGATCTCACTCACAGAGATCATTCATTTAGGTCTTTTTTTTTTTTTCCATGATATCTTGGCTTTCCATGCCTGCTATACTCTCATGGGCTCTTCCGCCAGATCTGAATGCCTTGAGGGCTGATTCTGAGGCCAGAGTGTTGTTTAGGACATCTGCCATTCTATGAGTCTGCTGTGTATCCCGCCTCCCATGTTGGATCCTTCTCTCCCCTTTTGATTTTATCAGTTGGTATTAGCAGATACTTGTCTTGTTTGTGTGATCCCTTTGACTCTTAGACCTATCAGAGCTATCAATTGTGAGCTGAAATTGATCACTTGGACTAGTGCGATGGCATTGGTACATGCCATCTTGGTGGGATTGTGTTGGAATCCCCTGGCACATTTCTAACTCCACCATTTGCGGCCAGTCCGATTGAGCATGTTCCAAATTGTTCATCTCCTCCCTCTCTTTTTCCACTCTTATATTTAACAGGGATCACTTTTCAGTTAAAATTTAAACACCTAAGAATAATTGTGTGTTAATTACAGAGTTCAACCACTAGTACTAGAACAACAAGAACAACAACAAATACTAAAAAGGATAAAGTATTACATTGTACATCTAAAATCAGGACAGGAGCTGATCAGTTCATTGTTGCTTATAGTGTCCATTTCACTTAACAGGTTTCCCCTTTGGCGCTCAGTTGTCACCGATCAGGGAAAACAAATGATATTTGTCTCTTTGGGACTGGCTTAATTCACTCAGCATGATGTTTTCCAGATTGCTCCATCTTGTTGCAAATGACTGGGTTTCATTGTTTCTTACTGCTGTATAGTATTCTATGGAGTACATGTCCCATAATTTCTTTATCCAGTCTACTGTTGATGGGCATTTGGGTTGGTTCCAGGTCTTAGCTATTGTGAATTGAGCTGCAATAAACATTAATGTGCAGATGGCTTTTTTATTAGCCAAGTTAAGTTCCTTTGGGTAAATTCCAAGGAGTGGGATGGCTGGGTTGTATGGTAGGGTTATGTTCAGGTTTCTGAGGAATCTCCAGACAGACTTCCATAGTGGCTTAACCAGTTTGCATTCCCACCAACAGTGGGTTAGTGTCCCTTTTTCCCCACATCCTCTCCAGCATCTGTTGTTGGTAGATTTCTGAATGTGAGCCATTCTCACCGGGGTGAGATGGAACCTCATTGTGGTTTTGATTTGCATTTCTCTGATTGCTAGTGATCTTGAACATTTTTTCATGTGTCTGTTGGCCATTTGGATTTCCTCTTTCGAAAAATGTCTATTGAGGTCCTTGGCCCATCTCTTAAGTGGGTTGTTTGTTTTGTGGTTGTGGATTTTCTTGATTTCTTTGTAGATTCTGGTTATCAATCCTTTATCTGTAGTATAGTTTGCGAATATTTTTTCCCATTCTGTTGGTTGCCTCTTCACTTTCCTGACTGTTTCTTTTGAAGTACAGAAACTTCTCAATTTGATGCAATCCCAAATGTTAATTTTGGTTTTGACTGCCTGTGCTGTTGGAGTATTTTCCAGGAAGTCTTTGCCTGTGCCTATATCTTGCAGGGTTTCTCCAATGCTCTCTAATAATTTGATGGTTTCGGGTCGTAGATTTAAGGCTTTAATCCATGTTGAGTGAATTTTTGTGTAAGGTGATAGGTATGGGTCTTGCTTCAAGCTTCTGCACATGGAAATCTAATTTTCCCAGCACCATTTATTGAATAGACTGTCCTTATTCCAGGGATTAGATTTGGATCTTTGGTCAAATATAAGTTGGCTGTAGATGTTTGGATTGATTTCTGGTGTTTCTATTCTGTTCCATTGGTCTATCCATCTGTTTCTATACCAGTACCATGCTGTTTTGATAACAACTGCCCTGTAGTATGTCCTGAAATCAGGTATTGTGATGCCTCCGGCTTTGTTTTTGTTGTACAGGATTGCTTTGGCTATTCGAGGTCTTCTGTGTCTCCATATGAATTTCAGCATCATTTTTTCCAGATCTGAGAAGAAGGTCTTCGGGATCTTGATGGGTATTGCATTGAATGTATAAATTGCTTTTGGGAGAATAGACATTTTGATGATATTGATTCTTCCAATCCATGAGCATGGAAGATTTCTCCATTTTTTGGTTAGTTCTATTGAATTCTTCATTTCTGAGGTTTCATTTTGATTTCTCTTTAAGACTTGAATTTTGCAGGAGAAATTTTCTTTCATGTCATGTACGAATTTCATTCATTCATGTATTTGCTTCTGATTACTTTCATGTAATCTTATGATAATCTTTTAAATTCTATTGGCATTTCTTCAATCTCATCATCTTCACAATCTAATATTGAAGTGTTGTGTTCTTTTGGAGGTGACATGTTGTCTTCCTTATTCTTGTTTCTTGAATTGGTGCATTTGTTTTTCGGCATTTTTGGAGATACTCTTTTTTGTTTTTTCATGGTGGCAGCTTTTTTCTTTGTACTATTCCTCTGTAGATTAGTGGAGTGTCTGCTTTCAATGAATACCTAGTGGCCTGTGGTAGGTATGGCCAGGGATGTCTATTCAGTTCTCCTGGATGAAGGGCTTGTCTAAGGTTTGGTGTGGTAAGTTTCCTCTTTTCTTTTTTTCATCAGAGAAGAGGTTCTTTCTGCTCAGCTGAGCTCCTCTCCCCAAAGGAGACCATTGCCTGAGTGCTGTCCTCAGTGGGTATGATTGTCTGCCCTGTCTCAAGGATCACAGTCCTCAGTGTAAGCTTAGATTCCCCAGCAATGTCCCTCACCAGGTAATCAAGGAGCCATGAGCATGTATAATCTTCCAGAGTGACTGCCCAAATTCCTGGCCACATCGTGAGCTTTCCCACACAGCCTGTTTTTTCACAGTCCCAGAACACTAGCCTCCCATGGTCATGAGCACCCAGGGCACTGTTTGTTCTCCTCACCAAACTGAAGAGTCTCCACTCAGCTGATTGCTGGGTGTGGGCATGAACTGGCACAGCTGTTATGTATGTCCAAAATGCTGCTGCTTTCTTTTAGCTTGTTACAAGACATTGTTGCAGGGTGATTGGGGAGAGAGAAACGTGCCCTTCCTTTTTTTATTCTCCTCTAGTTTGGCAGCTACGTGATCCCTCATGGGGCTCCAACAGGATTCCCTCTAGGCTCTTCCTGCAGCTTTATCACCAGTGGCTTGGGCTGCTGCAATCTGATCTCATCTCACTCTCCAACTCTGGTGTGGAGCTCTTGGTTGCTGGGGTCCTGAGTTGTGGGCATCTGTACCCTCCACATAGGTCCACTGTGTCCCTCTGGTTGGCACAGTTTCCTCTGCCATTTTCTCCCTAACTTTTCCCTGAGACTGCACTCTCTACATTTTTTTTTTTTTAAAACTGTATTCTCTTAGACTGGAGCAGTAAGCTCCCTTGCTACTCTACCATCTTAATTCTCCCTTATATGTATTATATATGTTATAAAATAAAGATAATATTCACATCACAACAGGTTACATTTAGAAATCAAACTATCATATAACATGTAAGAACTTGATATGGATATTTTTATAGTTCTATAATGAACCTGTAAGATTAGAGTATATGAAATCACATTCCTTTTTTTCCACATTTTACCTTGTATGATATTTCTTTTTAAAGAAATTTAAAAATGTTATTTATATAAGGAGAATAAATTTCATGTATTTTATATGTGTAGATTTCAGAGCATAATGATACTTCCCACTCTACCCTCCCTCACTCCCTCCCAGCTACCTTCCCTCCTCCTTCCTTTCTTATTTTTCTTTTAATTTTTATAAGTAACATTCATTTTACTTTATAATCACAAGCTTAACTTTCCAGTAAATAGAGAATTCAACAAGTAGTAAGTAGAAAAAATTCCACTTTTTTTCAGTATAGACAAGGGCTCAAAATGTCAGTTTTGTTCACATACATTCCATTTTTTGTTCTCTGTATATTAGTTGCCATAAATCAGAGAAAACATATCTTTTGGGGACTGGCTCATGAAATGATATTCTATATTGATAGATGGGAGGATTTATCAAAGTAAAGGTGTCAGTTCTCACCCAGTAAATCTATAAACTTAATCCTGGATTCCCATTGAATTCTTGAGGAACTTAACAAACATTTTCAAATACATAATAAAGTTTAAAAATAGCTAAATCAAATTTGAAAAGGAAGACCAAAGTCAGTGTTCTTATCATATAAGAAATTGGGTCAGACTCTGTATCTATCTTAAATAGAACAGTGTAGTCTGCCTCATGAATAAGCAAACTGACCAATGGAATATAAGCAGCTTTATTTAAATATTGGAGACTTTATTTATTTTAAGATTTATTTGTTTATTTGGAAGTCAGCATTACATAGAGAGAGAAGGAGAAGCAGAGAGAGCAAGAGAGGCCCTTAATCTGCTGGTTCACTCCCCAGTTGGCTGCAATGGCCAGAGCTGTGCCAATCTGAAGCCAGGAGCCAGGAGGTTCCTCTGGGTCTCCCACACGGGTGCAGGGACCCTAGGACTTGGACCATTTTTTTCTGCTTTCCTGGGCCATAGCAGAGAACTGGATCAGAAGAGGAGCAGCCGGGACCAGAACCGGTGCCCATATGGGATGACAGCAATGCAGGTGGCGGCTTTATCTGCTACACCACAATGTCAGCCCCAGGACACTATGCAACTTCTGCAGCATCACAAATTAATAAGGAAAAATACAAAATATTTGATACAAAAATACTGTAAGAAAAACTCATAAAATGGTGAAAATATCATTAGAACTTTACACTACTTACAAAAGTAGGTTCTAGATGAATTCACAATGGCAGTCTTAGGCAAAGTGGAAAGATAGGAGAATATTTAGGAGACAGGAGACTATTTTCCCAGTGAAGTAGGTGTGGGAAAGTTATCTTAAATAAAACTGGAAAGTATGAACCGTATAGTAAAAATTTAATGGAATGGAATACCTCAAAATTGTGGATTTCTTTTCAGTAAAGAATACTGTTCAGATCACCCGATGATGATGGAATGGAAAAAAAGTTCCAGTGTGTTAAACTTGTTAGGGTCTAGTATACAAAATTAGAAAGAATTCCTGGAATTCAAAAAAAAAAAAAAAAAAGAAACAAGCAGAAGAAAGTTGAGCAACACCTATGAGTAGGCAATTTTCAGACTGTATTATCTAAATGGATAGCAGGTTCATGAAATCATCTATAATCTGAGACATACAAACTGCAACAATGAAATAGAACATTATGTCTATCAGAAAACAAACTTGAAAAAGTGGGTAAATATCAAGAGTTGGCAAGATGTTGAAAGTCCAAACTCCTTTGTATTGCTGATGGGAAGATGAACGGGCACAGTCATGGACACCCATGTGGTAGTATTTGTGTAAAGATTTTACATTATCTCAAGCTGAAAAGTTTAATGTGAAAAATTTACATTTTTTTTTTTTTTTTTTTTTTGGCGGGGAGGCACAGAAAAGGGAGAGCACTCAAAGAATAGAGAATTAAGAATCTTTTACTGGATTGATGAGAATGATTTACACATTTTACCCATAAGGTTTTTCTCTCTCTTTTTTTTTTTTAAGAAAAAAAGGGAGAAAAATAAAAAATATAAAGCATTCAAGTTTGGGATGCACCCTGCATTTCTTTTGGACATCTAATCAATGTCATTGTTCAGTTACTTATTCAGCAAATGTAATTCTGAGCACCTAGAATATGCCAAGCCTTTTGCTAGATGTCTTAGAGATACTCATTAGCAAAGTGGAATTAATGTTTGCCCTCAGGGGAATTACCATCATATTCTATTTCTAGCCTGAAAGTTTTCACCAAAGTAATAGTTGAGAGGAATTTTCCTGAATCCAGTTATCTCCTAACCTAGAATGCAGGGATTCATGATAAATGGACATTTGTAAGCTCAAAGTATGTCCTACAAGGCCCTCAATACTGTAAGACTGAGTGGTATGATTGTGGAGTGTTGTTGAAAAGAAGTTAGTGAAGCTAATTTCTGAGTAGCGTTGGCCCATGTACACTCTCCTATTCTAACTCCCCTTCAAAGAAAACAGTCAAAGGATTGATTATTGTTTGTTTTGGCCAAATAATAGACCACCTGTCCAGGGCTTGTCCAGGGCATCGAAACAGGGCCAGGAGTTTGAGACTAGAGGGAGGAGAGCTGTGTCAGGTAGAGACCCGAGGTAGCTGTCACAGTCTGGGCCAGTAGCATGAATCCTTGTGCACACAGTTCAGGGCAAGTAGACTTCTGGTGGGGGACTAGGCAAGGGAATGAAAATCTGAGGCAGGAGAGTGACAGTAAGCAAGGTGTGCCCACGTTGAAAAGAGAAATAGAAAGTAATTACAAGGGAGCTACAGATTTACTTTTATGCGTGACCTGATCTGCCCTGCCGGGTTAGGAATAGGAGGCTCTAAATTTTGTCAGGCAGTAGTGAGTTCCTTGAAGTGAAGGGGACTTCTCTCCATTTTTCCCTCTAGATGCACCTGCCATCCATCTCTGTGCCCCAAGAGATTGACTCTTGAAGCTACATCCACAGATTTCCTTTTCTGCTGAAATACGGGAGTTGCTAGCAGGAGGAGGGAGGGAGAAGGGGAAGTGAGATGGCATCTCCATCTCCTCAGATTCCTCACTGTTGGTCACTGTGGGCTGCTGCTCGTCCGTGTGGTGAAGGCCACACCTCCTGTTGGGCAGTCTTCTCTAGGCCACCTCTCTCCCCGGTCTAGTGTTGCTTTTGCCGTTGGCCTCTTCCGAGCTGGGGACACTAACAGCTTGATGCTGTTGCTAACTGTGGGGCTTACATCATTCTTGTCCCTTTCCTAGATGACTGGCAGAGTTTCTTTATGAATCTCCTCTCATTCACCCAGCTGACACGGAGTCTGTTCCCTGCTGTGCCTCTGACTGCGACAGAAGCCACTGAGTCCAGCATCACTCCCTGTAAAAACCTGTGCAGTAAGAGGTCACTACACTGGGTGTCAGGCCATTCTGTTTCTTCTTTCTTTTTTTAAGGATTTATTTTATTTATTTGAGAGAGAGAGAGAGAGAGAGAGAGAGAGAGAATGTCTTCCATCCGCTGGTTCACTCCCCAGATGGTCACAATGGCCAGAGCTGAGTTGATCTGAAGCCAGGTGACAGGAGCTCCTTCCACATGGGTGCGTGAATCCAAGGACTTGGGCCATCTTCTACTGCTTTCCCAGGCCATAGCTGAGAGCTGGATTGAAAGTGGAGCAGCCAGGACTCGAACTGGTACCCATATGGGATGCCGGTGCTGCAGGCTTGGGCTTTAACCCTTTGCGCCACAGCGCTGGCCCCCATTTTGTTTCTTCTCATAGTGTCTGCTGCCCCTTTTCATTCATCATAATGTTTGTTTGCTTTTCTTCTTTCCTGTAAGCCCTTTAAAACTTGTGGCATTTAAGTGTTCTTTGTGTTGCTTTGAATTCCTTGAAGGTGCTCCTTTTTTTTTTAATGTGAAATTGTGTGACATCTCATTGTCTAACTTTCTTGTTTTATTATTATTATTAAAAGTTTTTTATTTATTTAGTTTTCATTTTATTTGACACAGGGAGAGAAAGAGAGAGAGAGAGAGAGAGACAGAAACAGGTCTCTTTAGAGATCTCCCATGCACTGGTTCACACCCCAAATTCCTGGAAAGCCAAGACTGGACCAGGCCAAAGCCTGGAACCTAGACCTTTATCTAGGTCTCCCACAGGGAAGACAGGAACAAAAGCCCTTGCATCATGGCTACTGACTCCAAGGGTGTGCATTAGCAGGAAGTTGGGTCAGAAGCAGAGGAGCCAGACTCCAACGAGGCACTCTGATATGGGATTACAGGTGTCCCTAGCAGCACCTTATCCCCTGTGTCAAACACCTACCCTACTTTGATGCTTTAAAACTAACTTTTTTCAAACAATTTTTACTTTTCGTAAACAGTGGATCACATCTGTTTTTCTTCTGCTAGCGCTGAGTGTGCTTTTTCTCAAGTGTGTAGTCCTGAGAAAGGAAAAGTAGCTCCTGGCAGCTGGGAATGGACCGGGTATCCTCAGCTAGACTGTGGTGTGGCTGAACTGGCCAGATGCTCTCTTGTTGAAGAGAAATAGCTTTTCAGAACAGCAATCCAAGATTATACCACTCTGTGATGTGTCAGGCAACAACAAGACCACTCCATGGGTGTGTCCACACATAGCCTTTGGTCCAAGCCACAAAAACGACCAAGCATCTTTTATTCTGACTAATTTGAGGGGCCACTGCCTCTTTCCCAGTCACTTGTGACTTACCCTGTTTCTTTCCACCTTATAGGTTGTGATTATTAAGGTGACAATTGGGAGAATTACCGCTGTGTACTGAGAACATCTATTGTACAGCAGCGCCCTACTTCCTAGAATCCTTCCCACAAGTCCAAATTCTAGATTGCATTCTGAGCAGCTTCTTACTGAGACACCTGTGGCTCCCTGTGGTCTGCACAGCATGGTAACAAATCCACCTTCCTTTAACTGCAGGTGTGTTCCTGCTGGTTCTTTGCTGAGAAGGTTCCAGAACAGGACACAGCACCCATTCCTTTGTCTTTTCTGGATTCCTAGGAGCCATGATCACTTTCCTACAAGATGCTCATGACTACTGCTTTGTTGATGAGAATTCAGGAGGTGTTCTTATGGCCACCTCAACATGTGAGCCACGGAAAACTTTCCAAGTGATAGTCAAGGGGAAGTTCAGCTGATCAAGGAAGCAGAACACAGGCTACTGATCACCTCAGCTTTGTATAAGAAGGCTCTGTATTGAACTTTTGTCTCTGTGTTAATCCTCCCCAAGGCTCCTTCTCCCTAGCTCTCTGCCCTGCTTGACAACTCTCAGTGATTATGGTTAGGAGGGACCTACCTCCAAAGCTCTGTTTAATCACAGAAGAGAAAAGTAAAGGATGGTTGATGTTGGATAGAGGAAAGGGCAGAGAAGTGACGGTAGGAGAGACACCCCCTTGCTGAATTTCACCCTTAGAGCCAGTCTCTATTATGCTCTGCCACGTGGAAATTTTTTCCATTGAATCGCATTGCCTTTGAGAGCCCAAGCCTTTTTGTTAATAGGATGAATTTGTCTGTTCCCATTACCTACCTGGAGAGTGCTGTCCTTGTTTTAGGTAACCTTCAGTTTCACTGGATATGCTTGGTTTCAGGGTCTCACTGTGTTGGAGCTTTTATATCTCTAAAGGTAGAACTTTGGATAATGAGGAAGATTTGTAGAAATGTCAAAAAGTGGAGAGCTGTTGTGTCACCCCATGTTTATGGAAAGCTCTGGTTATCGGCTACCTGAATACAGTGCGCAGGGATAGTCCAGGGGCATCTGTGACAATTGTCCACCTCTGCTCCTGCCCTCTGGTCTTTGCTTTCATCAATTTCTTTTCAATAATTTATGCATGTAGATTCTAAAACATTGTCCACTCTTTCTACTGAAGAAATTGCTGAGTGGGGATATGATTATTTCATGGTATAAAGTGATGGTGAAACTGGTGTGTTTTATTAATATGAAAATATTTCATTTTTTGGTAGGTCTGTTTTGGTCTTTCTGTGCTCTTTGAATTCTGTTTTCAGATTATTTTTTCTGGTCATATAAATCTAAATGATTTTTATGAAAGATTTATCTTATTGGAAAGAATTACAGAGAGGGAAGGGAGAGATAGAGAGAGATAGAATCTTCTACCCACTGGCTTAAAATTCTCCAAATGGTCCTGGGCCAGGCTGAAGTCAAGACCCTGGAACTCCAACCAGGGCTCCAATTTGGGTAGCAGGGTCCCCAATACTTGGACCATCTTCTGCTGCTTTCCCAGGTGCATTAGCAAGGAGCTGGATAAAAAATGGAGCAGCTGGGACTCGAACCAGCACTCATATGGGACAGCAGTGTGGAGGGCAGGTGCTTAACCCACTGTGCCACAACTCTGGCCTTGACCTGAAATAATCTTTATTCAGGTTTGCTACTGCTCTACCCTCAGAACCACAGCTGGATGGCTAAGGGTAGATTCTGTAGGATTTTTGTTGATGAGCCACTGTCTGGACCAGGGCTCAGCAAATTCTGGCCCAGGAGCCAAATCTGGCCTGAAGCCTATTTTTGTAACTAAAGTTTTATTAGAAAACAGCTGCATTCATTCATTAACATATTCTTTATGATGGTTTTTGTGCTACAACAGTAGAGTTGATAACTCGTGACAGAAATGTGTATTGCCTGCAAAATCTAACTTCTGGACTGGATTCAAGATGGCTGAAAAGAGAAGCCTGGTCTTCAACTCCTCCTCCATGGACAAGACACAGATCAGCCACGTCTGTGTGTGAAGTCCAAAGAGCACCTGAACACAGCAAAGGAACAGTAGGAACGCAGCCGGACACAAACTAGGCATGGCCGCATAGAGAGAGGAAATCCGCCAGCCAACTTGTGGTGGCTGAAGCCTCAACCTCATAACCAGGGCCATTTGCTGTTGTGGGGGAAGAGTGAACAGGAAAATGACAGTGGAGCCCACTCGCGTGAATTCATGGGCAACCGTCCTTGGAGAGGGATCCATGACCACAGGCCGGCAGCGCAGTAAGGAGAGTTCCCTGGAAAATTCATAGCTGTTTTCCAGAGCACCTTGTCCCCTCTGACAACCCTTGGAGCACAGGCTATGGCCCTGTGCACCATCTTCAGAAAGGAGTCCCTGTTGGAAGCCATGCTGTGCTAGGAGATGGAAGCTCTGGCCTTCTCTTCTTCCCAGAGAGATAAGGACATTTCTGCACTCTAGGAAGGCGAACTGAGCTCCACAGGTGTAACTGGGCCCAGCAGAGCAAGTGCAACCCAGCACCCTAGGGCACACAGTACTCTGCACCTCAGGGGACAGGAGAAACAGGGCAGCTGTGGTATCCTATCCCTGACTCTGGAAGTAGGAGTGTCTGCCCCCTTGGTTTTGGGAACCTTTCTCCTCCCCACTGCTTCCACACCCTTGATTACCTGAAGCAGCTGCTTGCTGCTGGAACCTGGGCACACTGGTCTCCGTCAGGCTTCCTATGTCCGCTCCCAGTCCTACAGCCAAGGCTCAAAGCTTCCTGGGCACTAGGGATGGTTCTTGCAGTGTTGTCTGAGTGTGCAATATTGAGTGTGCCCAATGCTCTGGATGGTGTGCACATCTGGGAACATGCAGATCTCTGGGATGCTATGCTCATTCTTAATAGTGAGCCAGCCAGCCCCCAATGTTTGTAGACTTGGAGACTAAGCTCCACATCACAGGGCTGCAGTCTCTCCCACTGACTGTAGCCAGAGTTTCTGTGTCACGCCTATCCTGGGCGTCACTCTGTACTCTTGCCTCACCCACGCACAGCTGCTGAGGTCCTGCCCAGTGAACTCACTGGGAGCTTTGGCCTGGGCTTTCTCTAAGCCACATAATAGAGCAACAGCTTGCTGACTGGGACTTCGGCCTGGGTTTCCGTGCCACACCCAACCCAGTGCATCATTTGCCTGCTGGGGTCCCTGGCTCAGAATTTCTGTGCTCTGCCAAGACCCTGCATGGGCTTTGGGCTCTAGCCCCTCCCACAGAAGCTGCTATGTTTCTATGCCTCTCCAGTACTAATACACTACTTTGTATTTCTGGCTCCAGCCTGCACCCCACCCAGCTCATCAGACAGCCTGTAAGAAGTAGCCTAAGACTGCTTGTTCTGCTGTCCCAGAGCCAAAGTTACCCTCATGGATCCAACCATTCTCTAAGACAGCATCTTAGGGACCTACCTCCTCCACCCAACAATAGTGCTACCTCTGGGGGCTCTGGAGTCAGGCAGTGGCTGGGAATCTGTGAGGCCATCCTGCTGCTGGAGCCAGTGCTGATCTCACAACTCCAGTTCCTGGCTTGGCGGCTGGCTTGGGACCTGTGCATCAGGACCATTCATAGCACCAACAGGGCCTACGTGCAACACCTGAGAAGCTCCCAACTCCAGTTCTTCCCTTGGGAGATGACTGGGGACTTGTATGACAGGGATCCCTGTGACTTGCACTGAGCCATAGGTGTGCCCAATATCACTATAATTGGTTTCATCAACTATAGCAAATAAAGGTATAAGAGACTACCCTATGGAGTCCAGTTGGAAGTAAAGCCAAAATTGTCTACCAAACCGATATCCAAAGGCACAAAAAACATACTCTAAAAGCCACTGAAACAAATGACTCCCCAGATATGCAAAAATCACTGTTGGAACACAAGAAATATGAATGAGCGAGGCAATAAGATACCCTGAAAGGAATGCAATAGCAAACTAATATCAGACCAGAAAGAAGGGAAAATGGATTAAACATCTGAGAAAGAATCCAAAAGAATGATTGTAAGGTTATTCAAAGAGATACAAGAGAATACAAACAGTTAAATGAAATTAGGAAATCAGTGCATGACATGAATGGGGAATTCAGCAAGTAGGTAGGAATATTAAAAAAAGAACCAAACAGTAGTATTAGAAATGATGAGCCCAAGAAGTCAAATAAAAATATAAGTAAAGCCTTAACAACAGCCTTGATCAAACAGAAGAAATGATACCTGATCTTGAAGACAGATCTTTCAACTACCTTAGATTAAAGAAAAAATAATACTAAAAAGCAAAAGCAATATTTTTTAACCTTTGGGGTACCATCAAACACACCAGCGTTCAAGTTTTGGAGCTTCCTGAAGGAGTGGATGGTTATAAAGAGCAGCTTAGGAATCCTGTCTAGTGAAATAATAGCAGAAAAACTGCCCAGTGTGGAGAAGGATACTGACATCCAAATGCAAGTTGTGCAAGAAGTGCACAGGACTCCAAATAGACATGATCAGAAAAGAGTATGGCCAAACTCTGAGAAATGTAACACAAAGTATTCTAAAGTCCGTAAGAAAGACGTGCCAGGCCACTGTTAAATGAACCCAGATTAACAGCAGGTTTCTCAATGGAGACCTTACAGGCCAGGCAAGAAAAGACAGATATTGCCCATGTTCTGATGGGAGAAAACATTTCCAACCCAGAATTCTCTACCCGGTGAAGTTCTCTTTCATAAATGAAGATGAAATAAAGACTTTCCAAGACAAAAAATGGTTGAAGAAATTCATCACCAACTGTTCAGCTTTACAAATAGTACTTAAGGATGTACTACACACAGAAACAGAGAAAGGTAATCTGTGTCATGAGAGGGTATGAACGTATGAAACTGACTAGCGAAAAGATATTCAAAACAAAAAAGGAAATTTAAAGAACAATGGCTTATCAATAATAACAATCTTGAATATAAATATTCCAGTTAGAAGGTACAGACTGCCAGAATAAGTATACAAACAAGACCCAACTACATACTAGCTGTAAGAAATGCACTTCTCCAGTGTAGGCACACACAGACTGAAAGTGAAGGGATGAGAAAAGATATTCCATGCAAAAAGAAATCAAAAGTGAGCAGGAGTAGCTGTACTTATATCAGACAAGAGAGACTTTAAGACTAAAGCTATTAAAAGAGACAAGGATGGTCACTCTACAAGGAGTAAGGGATCAATTCAACAAGAAGATATTACTATTACAAATACATATACACTAATGCCAGAGTACTTAC
This sequence comes from Lepus europaeus, assembly GCF_033115175.1. Classification (NCBI taxonomy): domain Eukaryota; kingdom Metazoa; phylum Chordata; class Mammalia; order Lagomorpha; family Leporidae; genus Lepus; species Lepus europaeus. Next base: position 114,838,852 of record NC_084832.1, read on the forward strand.
CTTATAACACAAATGTTAATAGATGTCAAGGAAGACATTAATACATTAATACATTAAGACATTAATACATCCAATACAATAATATTATGGGACTTTAACATTTCACTTTAATCAATGGACAGATCAACCAGACAAAAAAATCAACCAAGAAACAACAATATTAATCTACATTGTAGAACGAATTGATCCAATAGAAATTTACAGGATTTTCCATCCCATAGAACCAGAACGCATATTCTTTTCATCAGTACATGGAAGATTCTCTAGGACAGCCCGTATATGAGGCCATAAAATAAGTCTCAGCGAGTTCAAAAACATTGAAATCATGTCATGTATCTTTTGTGGGTCACATGCGAAAAGCAGGAAATTAATAAAAAAAGAAACTCTAGAAATTTTTCAACTATATGGAGACAGAACAACATGCTCCTGAATGAACTGGGGTCATTGAAAAATCCAAGGGAAATTTTCAGGATTCCTTGAAACTAATGAAAATGGAAACACATCATATCAAAACTTATGAGATTTAGCAAAAATAGTATTAAAAGTTTATAGAATAAGTAAAAATAAGCAATATGGAAAATGAAATGCCATCAGATAAATAACCTAAAAATGCTTCTCAAGGACCTAAAAAACAAGCACTAAAACAAACTCAAATTAGAAATAATAGAAGTTAGATAAGAAATAAACAAAATGGAAATAAAAATATAAAAGATAGGTGAAATAAAGAACTAGGTTTTTGAAAAGATGAAAAAAAAATTGATAAACCATTAGCCAGGCTAAGCAAGGAGAGGGAGGTACTCAAATCAATAAAACCAGAGATGCAAAATGAGATATTATAACTGATACCGCAGAAATACAAAGAATCATTAGGAACTGTTATGAACAAATGTATGTGAATAAATTGGAAAACTTAGAAGAAATGGATAGATTTCTGGAAATATAACTTACCAAAATTGAATCTTAAGGACATAGAAACCTGAAATATACAATAATCAAAAATGATTATCAGCAATAAAGAATCTCCCAAAAAAGAAAAGCCCAGGACCAGATGGCTTCATGGCTGCATTCTACCAAACTTTTAACAAAGCACTAACACCAATTTTTCTAACTATTCCAAACAATCAAAATGGAAGGAACCCATCCAAACTCATTCTGTGAGGCCAGCATTACCTTAAGTTCAAGACTAGACAAGGATAGAACAAAAAAGAGAACTACAGACCCTGATGAACATAGATGCAAAATTCTCTTTTTAAAATTTGTTTAAAAATATTTAAAGGCAGAATGTTAGAGAGAGGGGGAGATACAGAGAGAGAAATATCTTCCATCTGCTGGTTCACTCCCCAAATGGCTGCAATAGCCGGGGCTAGGCCAGGCTGAAGCCAGAAGCCTAGAACTCCATCTCATTTTCTCATGCAGATGGCAGGGACTCATGTATTTATGGGCCATCTTCTGCTGCCTTCCCAGGCTCCTCAGCAGTGAGCTTGATTGGAAGAAGAGCATCCAGGACTTGAACTCATGCTCTGATATATGATGCTGGCATTGCAGGTGGTGGCTTAACACGCTGCACTGCAATGCTAGCCCCAGTCTTTGTTTCTTGCAACGTCACTGGTTAGATATTCTGAATTTTTCCCACTCAAATATCTAGAAGTACTCACTAAATTATTAATTTTTAGAAGATTATTTATTTGGGAGGTAGAGTTACAAAGAAAGGGAAAAACAGAGTCAAGTCTTCCATCTGCTGGTTGAGTACCTAAATGGCTGCAATGGCCAGAGCTGGGCTGATCTGAAGCCAAGAGCCAGGAGCTTCTTCTGGGTTTCCCATGTGGTTGAAGGGGCCAAACCACTTTGGCCATCTTCCACTGCTTTACCAGGCCACTAGCAGAGCTGGATTAGAAGAGGAGCAGCTGGTACACAAACTGGCACCTTTATGGAATGTCAGCGCTGCAGGCAGAGGCTTAGGCTACATGCCACAGCGCTGGCCCTAAATTAATAATTTTTTAAAAATCTGTTTAGCTACTTAGCTGAACTTCCAAGAAAATAAGGGGTAGGGCCGGCACTCTGGCATAGATGGTTAACGCCCTGGCCTGAAGCGTTGGCACTGGTTTGAGACCTGGCTGCTCCACTTCCCATCTAGCTCTCTGCTATGGCCTGGGAAGTCGGTGGAGGATAGCCAAGTCCTTGGGTCCCTGCACCCATGTGGGAGACCTGGAAGAGGCTCCTGACTCCTGGCTTCAGATCGGCATAGCTCCAACCGTTGTGGCCAATTGGGGAGTGGACCAGCAGATGGAAGACATTCTCTCTCTCTCTCTCTCTCTCTCTCTCTCTCTCTCTCTCTGCCTTTCCTTCTCCCTCTGTGTAACTCTGACTTTCAAGTAAATAAAATCTTTTTTTAAAAAAAGAAAAGAAGGGTAATTCCTACTTGTCAAAAATGAAGAGAGAGCTATCCTGAGAAATAATCACTGGTGATGCAAAAATTCTTAACAAAACATTAGGCTGTGGAATCCAGGGACACATCAAAAAGTTCATCCACTCTGATCAAGTGAGATTCATCCTGGGAATGGATTGACTACACAAATCAATAAGCATGATGGATCACATGAGCAGAGTGAAGGGTAAAAATCATATAATTATCTCAATAGATGCAGAGAAAGCATTTGATAAAATACAACATACTTTATTTTTTAAAAGATTTATTTATTTATTTGAAAGTCAGAGTTAGAGAAGGAGAGGCAGAGAGAGAGGGTGGGGGTAGGTCTCCCATCCACTGGTTCACTCCCCAATTGGCCACAATGGCTGGAGCTATGCCGATCCAAAGCCAGGAGCCAGGAGCTTTTACTCCGGGTCTTCCCATGCAGATGCAGGGGCCCAAGGACTTGGACCATCTTCAACTGCTTTCTCAGGCCATAGCAGAGAGCTGGATTGGAAGTGGAGCAGCTGGGTCTCGAACTGGTGCCCATATAGGATGCCAGCACTACAGGTGGCAGCATTTCCTGCTATGCCACAGCGCCAGCCCCCAACATACTTTCATGATAAACAAAATCTTAAATTATGTATAAAAGGAACATGTTTTACACAATAGAGTCTATAAATTATAAACCCATAACTAGCATCACATTGAATGGGGAATGGAGCATTTCCACTAAGTTCTGAAGCCGGACAAAGATTTATAGTCTTGTCACTTTCATTCAGTATAGTTCTGGGAGTTTTAGCCAGAGCCATTAGGCCAGAAAAAATTTTGAGAGGAGGAAGTCTTTACATAAGAAAACCAAAAGATTCCCCCAGAATGCTGTAAGGACTGATAATTCAGTGAAGTTGAAGTATACAAAATCAATCAATAGCATTTTTATATGCAAACAATGGTCTTTCTGAGAAATAACTTAAAACAACAATTCCATTCACAATAGCCACATAAAATATTAAATATCTTGAGATAAATTTCACTGATGATGTAAAGTACCTCTACAAAGAAAATTACAAAAATCACATATGAAAGAAAGAGAAGACCACACACACACACACACACACACACAAATGAAAAGCCCTCCATGTTCATGGATTGGAAGAAGTAATATTATCAAAATATCCATATTACCCAAAGCAATTTATAAATTCAGTGCAATTACTATTAAAATACCAATGACTTTTTATATAAACTTATGGAAAATAGTCCTAAAACTCATAGGGGAAACATGAAGGACCCCAAATAGCCAGAGTAATCTTGAACAACGAAAACAAAATTGGATGGGCTGACTTTTGTGGTTGCTGCTTGCAGCACCAGCCTCCTGTATTGGAGCGCTGGTTCAAGTTCTAGCTGCTCTACTTCTGATCTACCTCCACCTTCTGCTAATGTGCCTGAGAAAGCAGAGTAAGATAGCCCTAGTCCTTGTGTCCCTGCCACCCATGTGGGAGACGTGACCGGATTTCCAGGCTCCTGGTTTCAACCTGGTCCAGCCCTGGCTGTTCCAGCCATTTGGACAGTGAACTTAGCAGATGGAAGATCTCTTTTTCTCTCTGTCTTCCTGTTTGTCTTTTCCAAACAAATAAATAAATAAATAAATAGATAAATCTGTAAAGAAGAACAGAAAGCTGGAGGCATCACAGTACCAGCTTTCAAGACATACTACAGGGCTATTATAACCAAAACAGTGTGGTACTGGAACAAAAAGAGACATGTACATGGAACAGAATATACCCAGAAATAAATCCACACATCTACAATCAGCTTATCTTTGACAAGTGTGCTAGAAAGAATTCCTTGGAGTAAGGAGAGTTTGTTCAATAAATGATGTTGGGATTTCCACCTGCAACAAGTTTAAAATAAGACCCCTATTATACACCCCATACAAAAAGTAAACTCAAAATAGATTAAAGATCTAAATGTGAGACCTGGAGCTATGAAACTTGTAGAGGAAAACATAGAGGGAAATACTTCAAGACATTGGAATAGGCAATAACTTTTTGGATAAGACCCCAAAAGCACAGGCAATAAAAACAAAAACAGACAAATGGGATTATATCAAGCTTGTGTGCAGCAAAAGAAACAACAGAGTGAAGAGACAGCCAACAGAATGGGAGAAAAATTTTTGTAAACTGTGCATCTGATAAAAGATTAATAATCAGAATATTTAATGAGGTCAAGAAATCCAACAACAAAACAAAGAATCCAGTTAAAAAAATGGCCAAAAGATTTGAAAAGCCATTTTTCAAAAAGAAGAAAATCAGATGGCCAGCAAATACCTGAAAAAAACAGTGCTCAGGATCACTAGCCATCGCTGAAATGCAAATATAATCCACAATGAGGTATCCTCTCTCTCCAGTTGGAATGGCTACTATCCAAAAATAAAGAAAATAACAAATGCTGGAGAGTTTGTGTGGGAAAGACAACCCTAATACACTTGGTGGGAATGCAAATTGTACTAATTTGCAATATGGAAAAAATAGGTCTGCCATATGTCCCAGCTGTCTCCCTTTTGGAAATATTTCCGAAGGAAATCAGGTGAGCATATGAAAGAGGTACCTGCAGTCCCATGTTTCTTGCAGCCTAATTCATAAAGGCAAAAGTGTGGAATTACCCTGTATGCCTGTCCACGGATGACTAGATAAAGGAAACGTGGTATGTAGACAAGAGAGAATATGACTCAGCCATGAAAAAGATGAGATCCTGTAATTTGCAGCAAAATGGATGTAACTGGAGGACATCATGTTAAATCAATCAAATTCCATGTTTTTGTTCATGTGCAAGTTAATATTTATAGAATAAAAATGTGTGGATGCTATATTATTTGGTATTAGATATTAATAAATGTTGCCTTTGCTGAATTATATCCCTTTCATAATAACGTAACCTTACTTCTTCTCTTTATGATTCTTGTCATGAATCCTGTATTTTGTGATCTTAATCTCTCCTTTCAAGACAAATATAATGAATGTGCATATACACAGTATTTACATAGGAAGTAAATATGGAAAAATGTTAACAATTGTTAAATCTGTGCCACTGAATTCTTTGTACTTTACTGTATTATTTGTAATGTTTTAAAAATAACAATAAGAAGGAAAAATACCCTAAAGTCTTTACCGTCTGTCCCTGCTATGGTTTGTGAGCCTTCAAAATGCGTATGTTACGGAGTAAGTATATGTATGGCCTAGTAGTTAAGACACCACATCCCACATCAGGGACGTGGGTTCAATTCCCAGCTCTGGCTCCTGACTCCAGCTTCTTACTAATACAGACCCTGGGGAGCAGTGGCAAATGACTCAATTTCCTGCTACCCATATAGGAGACCTGGACTGAGTGCTCATCTCCTGGCTTTTAGCGCCTGGGGCGTGAGCCAGCAGAAAAGAGCCTGTTTGTCTATCTCCGTGTCTCTCTCTGTCTCTGTGCCATTCACATCAATAAATAATTAACAAAAAATTCCTATGCTGAATTCTTAACCATCCAGAAGGTGATAGATTTTGGTTTGGAAGTTGATTGAGTCTTAGGTTTGCTCCCCCAAGAAGGGAACCTTTGTGCTTACGGCAGATGCCTACAGGAGACCCCTGGTCCCTTCCACCAAATGCATACTCGTGAGGTCAGTAGGACGAGTGTGCTCTCCAGACCTCAAAAGTGCCAGTACTTTGTATTCTTTTCTGTTTACTTATTTGAAAGGCAGAGAGAAAGGAAAGATGGGGGTGGGGTGGGGGTGGGATGGGGCTAGGCAGGGAGGGAGACAGAGAGGGAGGGAGGGAGAGAGAGAGAGGGGGAGATTGAGAAAGATTGAGAATCTTCCATCTGCTGGTTTGCTCCCCAGATGACCAGGCCAAAGCCAGGAACCTGGAACTCTCCCTACGCCTCCCACATGGGTGGCAGGAGCCCAGGCACCAAGGCCACTTTCCACTGCTTTCCCACTGACTTTAACAGGGAGCTGGATAGGAAATGGAACAGCTGGCACTTGAGCCAGTGCTCATGTGGAATGCTGGTATTGCCGGCCGTGGCTTAACCAGCTTAATACCAGCCCCAAATGTGCCAATAATTTGCTCTTGGACCTTTTATCCTCCAGGACCCTGAGTGCTAGATGTTTATGGTTTATAAGCCACTCAGTTTAAGATATTTTTTCCAACTAGGCTGAACAGATTAAGATAGACACTTTGTCAAGAAAGTCTGCTGACCATAGTCTAGCACATTGGGAGTGATGTGCTAGGATAGCAGTTCCAAGAAATGCAAGTAATTATTACATGGTCTGTGAGTTCCGCAGTTGAATAAGCTGGACTGGGGAAACAGTATTTCTTTTTTTAAGGTTTATTTTGTTTATCTGAAAGAGCTAGAGAGAGAGGTAGAGACAGAGAAAGAGAGGTCTTCCGTCCACTGGTTCACTCCCCAGATGACCTAAACAGCCAGAGCTACGCCGTTCCGAAGCCAGGAGCCAGGAGCTTCTTCCAGGTCTCCCAAGTGGGTGCAGGGGCCCAAGGACATGGGCCATGCTCCACTGCTATCCCAGGCCATAGCAGAGAGCTGGATCAGAAGAGGAGCAGCTGGGACTAGAACCTGCTATGCCACAGCGCCAGCCCCCAACATACTTTCATGATAAACAAAATCTTAAATTATGTATAAAAGGAACATGTTTTACACAATAGAGTCTATAAATTATAAACCCATAACTAGCATCACATTGAATGGGGAATGGAGCATTTCCACTAAGTTCTGAAGCCGGACAAAGATTTATAGTCTTGTCACTTTCATTCAGTATAGTTCTGGGTACCCATGTGGGATGCCGGTGCTTCAGGCCAGGGCTTTAACCTGCTGCGCCACAGAACTGGCTGCATCATATTTCTTAACTTGAATACTTGGTGCCTTGAATATGGTCACATGCCACACAGCCAACAGCAGATTCATCATGGTGGTCCCACAGGAGCACAGCACCTAATGGTGCTGTTGCCATCTCAGTTTGCATGAGTCCACCCTCTGTCACTCATCAACCATGACAGTTCGGACTGGCACTGTGCTCAGAAGACGTCCTTCTTGTTAAGGGACACGTGACTGTGTGTATATACACTTAGCATGTTTCTGTGTTCATTTTTCTATGAACTCATAGGAACATTATGTAACTAGCTATAAGTGATATTTAGTAATTTGTATAAAACATTTAACTAAACATATACAGAATGATTTATGATTCTGTAAGATCATAATAGTATTCAGAGTTTTCCAAAGGACCTTGACCATATAATCTTTTTGACTTGAATTAATCTATGGGACCACTGATTACAGGCAACATACTTTAGTGAACTGTACTGTAGATTCTTTACACTGCTTATTATTATTATTTTTTTTGACAGGCAGAGTTGGTGAAGAGAGAGACACAGAGAGAGTTATAGACAGTGAGAGAGCGAAAGGTCTTCCTTCTGTTGGTTCACTCCCCTAATGGCTGCCATGGCTGGTCCCGTGCCAATCCGAAGCCAGGAGCCAGGCGCTTCCTCTCGGTCTCCCATGCGGGTGCAGGGACCCAAGCACTTGGGCCATCCTCCACTGCCCTTCCGGGCCACAGCAGAGAGCTGGACTGGAAGAGGAGCAACTGAGACTAGTGCCTGGCGCCCCAACTGGGACTAGAACCTGGGGTGCCAGCGCCGCAGGCAGAGGACCAAACAAGTGAGCCACAGCGCTGGCCTAGATTGCTTATTTTGCAAGGAGAAAGTATTCCCTTCTTCTCGGGTGAGCATGGCTTCCACACTTGTTTAGGACTGGGCTCCTAGCTAGTAATGAACGATGATGTCCTGACCTTCTCTGTGTCTCGCCTCCTTTGTGGATCTGGTAGATGTGGCTGTCTCTGTGCTAGCGTTGAACGTGAGTCTCCTGCAATGGTGCTGATTCTCCTTTCAATAGGAGGCCCTGGATCTAGCATACTCGTGAACACAAGTTCCTTCTGGGAGCTTTTCCCCGACTCCTCCCTTTCCCCAGCTCAGCTACTATTCTACGATGGTGCTTTTCATACTTCATTATAGTTGGTGAGTTTTTATGATTTTTCCATTCATTTGTATCTTGTATATGGGTTGGGACCTTCAGTTTTCCAGTGTACATTGTGAGCATGTATCAAATAGTTGTTGAATGAATGATTACACTTCTGCAAGCCAGTTGTTCTCTGGGTTGTCTGGGGAAAGCCATAGCTGTTCTTCTCCTGCATGCTCTCATGGCCAGGACTGGGCTAACGTTCTGTTGCTGTTATTGGCCTTATAGCTTCTCCCTGAGGTCCTGGGCCCTCCCTCAGCAAGGGAGTAGGGTCCTTGCTGTTTTTTGTTGTCTGTGGACTTCTCTCCTCTTTTCTGGTGGCTGTGAATTAAATGAATAGATGGCTTTGGATCAGAAATGATTGCTCATGAAACTTCAACTATCTGTGGTCCCCTGGATCTCATGTCACTGGGCTGGGACCTTGCTGCCATCTGCTGCAACTCCGGTGCTGACAGTTGCCTAAATCAAGACAGAATTTGCTACTCTTTCTGGACATTTGCCTTGCTTGACTGCTGGAACCCTTGCTGTTGGCTGGATCCATGTCTTGGCCCTGGTTGGTAGGGTTGGTGTTGTACAAAGCTCTGGATTTGCCTCCTATTTTACTCAAGACACTGCTTTTATTTTTTTCTCATACCATTATTTTAGGGGGTGAATGACAGATGGATCAGATTCAGATTTTTTTCACCTGGTTGTTGCTGCTTTGTTGGAAATTGTATTGCTTACTCCTGGAGGTCATGGTTCTCAGGTTCAGCTCCTATTTATTTATGTAACTCACATGAATTCAGTAAAAGTAAATTTAAAACAAATCCTGCCTTATAATTAGAACATTGTATCTCAAAGTACAGTCCTGGGTTAGAAACACAGGGACTCTAGTTTAAAAAAAAATTATCAACTAGGAACCTGAGAAGGGGCTGTGACATGCAATATTTTTGTTTGTTAAAAGATTTATTTCACTATGGATGCCAGCGTCATACACTGTGCCTTTAACTGCTATACCATCAGCCCCCCTCCATGCACTATTTTTTTTAAAAAATTATGTATTTATTTACTTGAAAGATAGGATGACAGAGATACAGAGAGAGAAAGAGAGAGAGAGAATATCTCTTTCATCCACTGCTTCATGCCTCAAATTATTGCAAGGTCTGGGATAGACCAGGCCAAAGCTGGGAGGTAGACAGTCCATCCAGGTCTTCCATGTGGGTAGCACAGGCCTAAGTATTTGTGTCATTGCTGTTGCTTTCCCTGGCTCATTAGCAGGGAGCTGGATTGGAAGTGGAGCAACCAGACTCCAGTCAGCCCTCATATGGGATGCTGGCATAGCAGGTGGCAATTTCACCCACTGTGCCACAGTGCTTGCCCTTGGATAACTTCATTTTATTTTTTAAGGCAGAGTTGCAGAGAGGCAGAGGCACAGGCACAGGCAGAGAGAGAGAGAGATCTTCCATTCGCTGGTTCACTCCCCAGATGGCCACAATGGCCAGAGCTGGGCTGATCTGAAGCCAGGTGACAGGAGCATCTTCCAGGTCTCTTGCGTGGGTGCAGGGGCCCAAGGACTTGGGCCATCTTCCACTACTTTCCCAGGCCATAGCAGAGAGCTGGATTGGAAGAGAGCAGCTAGGACTCGAACCGGCACCCATATGGGATGCTGGCACTGCAGGTGGCGGCTTTACCCGCTATGCCACAGTGCCAGCCCCCCATTGCTAACTCTTAACTTTAAAACAAACTGGTGCAGTGTATAGTTAGGGATGAATCAGAGTAATGTAATTAAAGATGATGATATTGAAAAAGAATGAAAGAAGAAGGGTTATATTGTGAGTTACTTTATTGATTGATATTCTTTTACATGTGTACTACTTAACTTCATTTTGCTGTATAATTGCAACCAGTAGGTCGGCGAGGGAAACCTGGCTTAAAGATTTTATCTTCTTTCCTACTTGCCATGGAAAATTTCCTCTGAGAGCTTTTCTTTCTTCCTTTTCTAAGGAAGTGTAATTTGGTACAATAAGAGTGTCGCCTCAGGAACCTATTTTGGAAATCCGTGGCCCTGTGTCTGAACTCAAAGAGCCCCCTTCATCCTCCCTGGGGAGTAGAGAGTAGCTAATGAAACAAACACCACTTCTAACACCGAGCAAGGCTATTTGAAGGTTAAGAGACCTATAGGAAGTCGTGCTGCTGCCCCGAGTCTCAGCACTGAGGATGGTGCCAGAACTCTCGAGCAGACCAAGAAAGAACTACATGTTTTAATTAAATAACACATGGCAGAAAGCACAAGCTACCAGCTTGGTTTTATCAGGCAGAACAGGAGCTATCCTTGTGCTGAACAGACAGCCACCAAGGAAAAGAGAGAACCCGAGAGACAAGTCTAAAAAAGCCTAGGAGCTATTTAATACAACATCCTAGGACAAAATCGAGCGCTCCGCGTCGCCGGCGCCACGGGAGCCGCACTGCAGAGAGGCAGCCTGGCGTAGAATAAGGATGGAGTAAAGTAAGTGACACGGAACTATGACAAATTCCAAACCCAACTGGAAAATTAGGAGAGAGAATCGGGTGTCGTGTAGAACGGCAGCCCGACAATTACCCTGGAGCAGCAGGGCGTGTCCTGCCGCATTTACCTGCGCCACGAAGCTCTGTGGCCCATTTTTGGTGTCAGTGACCCTGGCAAAGCCTGGCGCCCTCGGCTCGTGTGCAGGAGCTCAGAACACACAGGTTAGATAGGACCTGCAGGTCTGCGCGTGCCTATCTTTCTAAATGAAGACAGAATTTAAAAAAGAAACAAACAAAGAAAGAAAGCATGCTAAAAGCCATTTATGATATTCTCCAACAAGGAAAAACCCCAGAAAAGAAACCGACTTGGAGGCCTTAGACGTGGTGTCAAAATTTAAGATGATTTTTCTCCTCCCGTATACAATATTGCAGAGACAAACAAAGCAGCAGGAGGTCCAAGCATATCAATCAAAGAGAGACAGCACATTCTAGACTGGGAGTATAATTAAGTAGAAAATATAAAAATAGGATTTCCCAACCTGGCAAGTGGGAAATATAAACCAACTGGCAGGGGAAGGCTGGAGAAGATAATCCTACCCCTTTGGAATAACTGTAGACAAACAGAAGGAAACAGCACGTGGAAATCGGTGAAGGAGAAGAGAAAGTAGAGACAGCAGAAGAAAAATCCATCAAGTCCCTGCAAGCAATGAGCTTGCCAAGACCTGCTTTTAGCCCCTAGTAACAACTCTGGGGCGAAGAGATTAACCTTTTTTTTTTTTGGGTAAACGATTAGTAAGTGATCATCTTCAGAGTTTATCTGATAGAAATGTAACCGTTAATCAAGTTAGCTCTTTCGCTTGGCAGAAAATGGAATAGAATCACATCTTGCAAAAACTATTTTTTCCCTTCATGACCATTAGCATGAAGCGTTAGTTTCTCTCTCTCTCTCTCTCAAACGCAGGCTCAGCCAGGCGGGTGCCGCCTGCTTTTAGAGACCTGCGTTCCACGGTGCGAATCCTTCAATGGATGGTGTTCAATCCACTTTGCTCCTCCCTGCCCTTGTAGTAATTGCATTAGGAAATAAGTAAGTACAGCTATAGGCATTGTGTTCCTTGAAAGAGGCCGTGATGGAATGAAAAAGCTGTTTAAGAAAATATAATAAAAGTATTGCACATTGGTTTCTCCACCGTAATAAGTGGAATTATAGCGGGAGGAGGAGACCTCTCGCAGCTGGGCAAGCCCTGAGACTCCTTCCCTCATTCTCTGACTTAAAAGCTATCAATTTAGAGCTGTCCTATGTATTGCCCTGTGAATTGAACAAGCCTTTTCAGTCTTTAATTAAGGGTGAAAAACTCTTTGAACATCACAGCATTCATCTGTTCATGTGTGCAAAGCCTGGTGTAACAAAAGAATTTAATCAAACTACAAGCCTAATAAAGACTACATTGCCTGAACTAAATGATGTTATTGGAGTAGCGGCTCATAGTTTTACATTTAAAAAAGCGGGTCAGAGTGTTCATTCATCTTGATTAGCAATGCCAACCTAATTACTTCTGGAGGAAACAGTAATTAGCTGGAGTCTCACCTCATTAATCATGACATTCTTGTAGCAGACTATTTTTATCTGATAAATGGCTTGGATTGGAACAAGGTGTATATTTGAATTCTAGTTAATTGTACACAGCTTGCTGCATAACATTTCACATTTTTATCATTTAACTGCTTCCTCCCTATGACCCCGTAGAGGAGCTGTTGTTGCTTACGGGAATGCTGGAAGAGAAGGCAATCGGACTTGGTGAGGCGGTGGGTGGGTTGTGCTGGTTGGTTCACGTTTCAGAAGTGGTGTCTTAGGGTCTCAGAGACACGGCTGAAAGATCTATGTGTGTGGATTAATTCATTCGAATTCGGACGAACAGACACTTGGAACAAAGGACTGTGTTGTGTAACTTGGACCCCGTGGTTTCTCTACGGCCAACGGTCATGGACAACAAACAAGTGTGTTTAATGAAGGGGCTTCAAAAAGCCCATGGAAGAGATGTTTGATGAATAAACTGACATCTTTTAATTTGATTTTCCATGAGAGTTTTGGAGCGACCTCGTGTTTAACAGCCTCAGCCAGGTCATCAGTACTTCTAAACCAAACACCGTGTTGAAAAGATAGAGTAACTGGAATCAGCTATACCCAGGGTCACAATTTTCTATCACTTGATGGCTTTGACCACTTGTCAGCTGTTTCTCTCTCAGCCTTGCACCACATTTTCTGGGATTCAACAGCTACTTCATTAGAATACTCTTTTTAATGCTTACCTCTGGCTTCTCTTCAATGTCTAAGTCTTTCAACATTGCTCAAAATAAGCAGCAGTGAGTCTAGTGAGAATTCTTCGATTACTCCTTTTAGAATGCATGCCTGTGGTTTTAGCGTAGGTCAGGAGAGATTGCAGGGAGAGGCCCTGTTCCCTGGGCCCAAGGTCAGCTCCTCAGTCTTAAATTGTTTGCACAAGAAGAGTGGATCTATTTGCTAAGGGTGACTCTCATTAACCAAGTGTAGGGAGATTGATGTATAAAATGAGAATTTCAGTTTTAAAAATTTCAGTGAAAAATGATTTCACATGTAAGGACACAAGAGCAGTGTGGACTTTCTCAGTCATCAAGGTAGCCAGAAGGCAAAATAGTGGTCTGTTCTTGTAAGTATATACAATGTAAAATTGTCGTGACAAAGACTGGAATGTTTATCACAAATTTTAAATACACAGTCGCTGTAGGGATATCTACATGGGGAAACCAGCTCATAATATGAAGATTGCTTGTTGATCAAGCAAACAGAATGTAAAGAGTTAGATGAATTGCATGTGTCATGGCATCAGCGTGACATAATAAGATGTATCTATCTTTCCATTAGAGTTGACCTTACTGCCAAGGCTGGAAAATTCACAGTGGTCTCCTGGACAATGCTAGGATGGACTTTTCCAGCCTTTGCTTCAATAGCTCTTCAATTTCTCAATGTCTGTTTTGGATGAACACTCCCTTTTGCCTAATTTGTTCTTTGTTTTGATGGATTAAAACAGTTACTATATTTATAAATGAGTCTTGCTGTCCCAGGAGCCACTCTGCCTTCTCCAGGGGACTTTGTGTATCTGTGCATGGTGTGTTCAGTGGGTGAGGAGTGTTGTCTTGTATCCTTGTACTTACTGCAGCTAAATACGGAAGTCCCTCTACTTAGATAAAAGTTGTTCTTATATCCTTTTGCATGTGGATGAAAATGACAAAATACCTCTTTAATATGAGAAATACAGTTTTAGAATTAGCTTTATAATTAACAGCAAAAAGCCACAGCATAAACTGCATTTTTTTTTTCCTGGTGCATTCCCACAAAGCATAAGTTTGAAGAGTTGCAAGAAGGCATTTTAATCTACCTATTAATATGCTGACTGTCAGACACCTGTTCCCCAAATAGACTGGATTTGTCACCATTGCAAATCTATGGAGGCCGTTGAAAGCTTCCTCCCCCACTCTCCATAAGCAGCATGGGGGAAGCCTCAGCGCTTCTAGTGAAATTCTTACCACCTCTCCACCCACAGGAAACCGCACATTCCGGGAAGACCTCGACCTATGGATTCATTCACTGTTTGTACCAAAGCTCTTTCCACAGCGTGCTTCCCACACTGTCTTTCAGTTCTCAAGCAAATAACCTGTCCGGATGAATCGCCACGAATCGGGTGCTTATCCTTGTGACGACGGCCTCCAAGGCGTCATTATCCAAATCTCTCATCTTGTGCTGATCACTGCAGGTCCAGTCCGACATTTTCAAAGGTGTCATGCTTCATTCGCTCTTTTCCCCAAAGAATCCCTCATGTTCTAAGGATTCTTCTCACCTGTGTTTGTACCAGTCATCATCTTCCCAGAACTCTCAGTTATTTGAAAAAAAATGGTCTCCTTTCATTGTCATCATCATCATCATCATATGCTTTTTTTTTTTTTTTTTTTGACAGGCAGAGTTAGGCAGTGAGAGAGAGAGACAGAGAGAAAGGTCTTCCTTCTGTTGGTTCACCCCCCAAATGGCCGCTACGGCCGGTGCTGCGCCGATCTGAAGCCAGGAGCCAGGTGCTTCCTCCTGGTCTCCCATGCGGGTGCAGGGCCCAAGCACTTGAGCCACCCTCCACTGCCTACCCGGGCCACAGCAGAGAGCTGGACTGGAAGAGGAGCAACTGGGACAGAATCCGGCGCCCAGACCGGGACTAGAACCCGGTGTGCCAGCACCGCAGGTGGAGGATTAGCCTAGTGAGCTGCGGTGCTGGCCCCATCAAATACTTCTTATTACTGTACTTAAAACTTGCTGCTTTTTGATGAGAAATGGGATGGCTAATAATAGCTGTGTAACTATAAAATGCCTCAACACAAGACACAGACACAACAAACAGGTGCTCTGGAAGACTAAAATGACTGCGTGTGCCACCTCCACCATGCCCTGTAGCCAGATGGACTGGTTTATTTTGTTTGTTTGAAATGGAATGTTGTTTTGCCTTATCTATAATAATTTAAAAATGTATAGGGTAAAAGTTGAGGATGTTCAATACTAAAAAATAGTATCTGATTAATGACAAATTATTTTTCTTGTGAGTTTATTTAATATTATCAACAGTAATAATACTTTTTGTTGTAAACCAGTTCCCACATATTGTTTTAAGAGCTTCATAGATGTATATATTCATATAATTTTCACGTTACTCCTAAGAAGTGGGAATTACTTTTATTTCCATTTTACAGATGAAGAAATTGAGTAACTAAAATCAAGGTCATCCTCAGACTTGAGATTTGAACCATGGTGTTTAGGCTCCAGGGCTTACTCTTAACCACAGTGTTGTATCACTTCTCATATAATGGACTCCTTGTCTCAATACCAAAAAATACAGAGGTGTTGTTGGCCCTAGCAGTTAAGATGCAGGTTAATATACTCTCCTGCGTTGGAGTGCCTGGTTGCAGCTACTGACTCCAGCTCTTTGCTGATACAGACTCTCAGAAGCAGCAGTGTTGGCTCTTGTAGTTGGTTTCTTATCACTCGCATGGTAGACCTGTACTTGTTCCTGGCTCCTGGCTTTGGCCTGGCCCAACTTGACGATGGCAGGGGTTTGGAGAATCAACCAGCAGATGGGAGTGCTCTTTCTCTCTCTTTCTCTGTTTCTCTTTGCCTCTCAAATAAATACTTAAATAAAATTTAAAAAAGCATTCACAAATACAGAAAACTCCAAAGGAAGAAAATAACATTGACTGATGAACTCACTATTCATATAAACTGTCATTTATATTTTGATACATACATTTCCAGATTTTTTTTCTCAGAACACATTTGCATTTTCTTTCACTCAGAAAATATTGGGAGTATCTGTACATGTGTCTCTGTCTATATATATGTACGGCATCGTTTTTAGACATCGCTTGCATTTTAGTGTGTTTAGTTATTGTAATTTATGGAAGCAATTTGTTTCTCATTATAAGCAATGACACAAGCATAATCTTATGGCGAAGCTTTTGTTCATGTACTTATTTGACTTTTTTCTTTAGAAAAAGTTCCAGAAGTGGAATTACTGGATGGAAGGAGAAAATGGATATTTTTAAGGCTTCTTATTGCCAGATTCCCTTCCAGAAATTCTATATCAGTGTATACTCCCACCATCAGCATATGAGATGTCTGCTTTCCTGAGCAGTGTGGGGTTCTACTCTTTTCTCTTTCTTTTACTTTTAAAAAAGTGTTTTATTTATTTGAGAGGCATAAAGGCACAGAGAGAGAGAGAGAGAAAGAGACAGGGAGAGAGAGAGAGAGAGGGAGGGAGAGGGGGAGAGAGAGAGATAGAGACAGGGAGAGAGAGATAGAGGGCTCCCATTCACTGGGTCACTCCCGAAGTGCTCACAATAGCTGTGGCTGGGCCCCACCGAAGTTGGGAGCCTGAGACTCAATGCAGGTTACCCATGTGGATGGCAGGGACCCAAGTACCAGAGCCATCATCCACTGCCTCCCAGAGTGTGCATTAGCAGGAAGCCAGATGGGAAGCAGAGGCAGGACCAGATTCCAGGCTCTCCAATATGAGATGCTGGCATTCCAAGTGGCATGGTAGCTGTTTCACCTGCACCCCTTTCTGTTTTCAAATACGCATCTCACCTTGACTTTGTCCTGTTGTGTTTTCTGCATAGGTACATTACCTTGCAGTTGGGTTTGCTTTGCTTAACTCGCTTCTCCATGCCTAGTTTTGCTCTCTGTAAAAACCAGGATGCATACTAATAGAAGCTACATCAGGGCTATAGGGGGAATAAATGTTTTCTGCTCATATTCTGTGCCATATGGTATTTATTAACATTATTGTTATTATTTATTACTTTAACTACTATTGTTTTTTCTTTTTTTATGGATTAGGTAGCCCAGATTTTCTTGTTTGAATTTTAATGTAACTCTCTATGTCATAGTCATCCTATCAAGTTCAATTCACTTATTCTCTTCTATAGTTAGCTGTGCCATGGTGGTTTTTTTTTTTTTTTTTTTACAAATTCACATGCAAATTCATTTTTGTACCCAAATAGGGAACCACTTTTTCTATTTTAAGTCTGAAGTTGAAATTTTAAAAACCTGTTTAATCTGGAATTGTAATATTGGAGATATTCTAAGATGCCCAAGATTCACAATAATGCAATGGACTTACTCCTGAGCATCTCCTCGCCTTCCCCCTCAAGAGTAGGAGGACCCAATTCCTCCCCTAACTCATGCACACCCAAAGGCTCAGTTTCGTATCCATTGCTGGGCTAACTCTAGTGTTGATAGTTGATATATCAAGGCAGGTAAAAAAACCACCTCAAACTCAACTTTTCTGATAAAATCTATCATCTGGTGACCTTGTCATAAGGACTATGCTGTCATCTTGCTTCTAGAGTTGTCTGACTGCCTTCCAGCCCCAGGCCAAGACCAGGAGGTAGAAGCCTTAGGCCCTGTGTTGACCTCTAGTTTTGACTTCACTCTTTCATCAAGTGAGGGCCACTGTGCCTGTGCCCCCAGTACCAAGTATGAATCTTAAGATTCAAAAAAAGCTCTGAAAGGCATAGAGTCCATTTCTCTACCATATGAGTTCCCTTTACTGTATTTCCATTGCACATTTTATAAGCCTCTGCTGGAACAACACAACAGGAAATTCATAAATGTTAAAGGCAGCCCATCCTCCGATACTGTCACCATGATACAAGGTTCAGGCAAAGCCATCACTGGATCCTGGAGTCTTCATGCAATCCAGTTCCATTGAGAAGAGTCTTCTTAGTCCCTGTACTGGACACTCCTGCAGATATTTGTAAACCACTGTTGTGCCTCCTCAGAACCCCTTCTGTAGAATAAGTGGTCTTAGCTTCCACCTCAGTTCTTAATGCTGTGTGACTCAATTTCATGCCTCTTTATCCAGCTTGGTAATATGTCTATGAAGCATTGTCTCCAAAGCATTCCATATTTCCAAGATGTTTAAAACATGACCTGTAAGGCATCATATGATTACCAGATAACATTACCTCCTCTGTCCTGGATTCTAGAGTTCTATTAATGTCTAAGAGTATATTCATTTTTTTTTTTTGCAACTATAGCATGCTGTTGATTTCTAATGAGCTGTTTGCCAAAATTTGAAGATTTTTCATATACACTGCTGTTAACTTTTCTTTATCCTCAATCCACACTCA
Organism: Lepus europaeus; assembly: GCF_033115175.1. Taxonomy (NCBI): domain Eukaryota; kingdom Metazoa; phylum Chordata; class Mammalia; order Lagomorpha; family Leporidae; genus Lepus; species Lepus europaeus. The sequence goes on from NC_084832.1 coordinate 114,857,519, forward strand.
TTTTGTAATTGTACCTGAAATCCCCTACCACATGTGAAACTTTATTGGTTAACAGACATCATTTTGTTAATGTCAGTTCAGGGTTGCTTGCATATGAAATATTTTTGGGTTTTGTTTCTCTAAGGTGACATATCAGGTGTGCCTTTCCTTACTGTAGCTCCCACAGTTCTGAAGTTTGACCTTATTGATCTAGCGTGCCAATGATGCTATGCTAAGATGGCGTTAAAGACAGAGCCTTCTGTCACCCCAACGCAAACCTCTCTTCAGATCAGCATTCTGTACATGGTGGACCCAGTAAGCAGGGCACTTTCCATTGTGTGTCTCATACAGTACGTATTTCTCGTCAAATAAAGCGTTCTTCAAATTTTGAGTCAAGAAGATGTTACTAAATGTGCCTAAGGAAAAATGGGTGCTATATTTAGAAAAGTTTGGGAGATGTTGGATACTACATCCTCTTCTTGGAGAGAATCACAATGCATGTTACCATGTATATTACTCTTCAAAATCCTGAAAAAAGTGTATTTTATTTAACTCATGTTTTCCAAGTGTATTTGTGTGTACTTCCTGCATACCTAGAATATCCTATGGAAGTCTGCTTTCTGCTGATACCAATTTGGGAAATACTATACTCCATGCATGGGCAAAACACGATAGCCTGTCAAGTGTCTCGCTGAGATGTAGACCCATATGTCCTCAGCAGTTTCCTTGTCTCCCACTCCAGTCATTTTATCAAAAGAGAAAATGAGTTAGGTCTGGCTTGAATTGTTCATCGCAAATCCGCGCTGGCTCCATACCGATCCCATTTGATTTTCTCAACTCTTGCCTTGCCCAGAATCAACACAGAACTTAACATGGAGTTTAATTAACGAAATTCATCCTCATCTTTCAGTATGTTAAGTCAATATTAGCTTATCCCTCTTTCCTAATGCCTTTTCTTTTCTCCAAATTTCCCCGGTGCAAATTCCAATGAGGATCAACAACTTCATTTTCTGAGTTTTTGCTGAAGTCTGTGAGAACCTTCACCTGGTCAGAAGCACTTAAGTTGTCCAACAAAACGGGCTTCTGTTTTCAGCATGATCCCATTGAACTCTGGTCTTGAGGTGCACTCTTGCCTTGGTGGGCTCACTCGCACTTCGCTTGACGGAAGATACACATGCCACAGGAGATGACATCTGAACTTTCTGTTCTTTCTTCACTTTAAGTGTTCCCTAACCACATTTCTATTTCTTTCAGTCATTACTTAGTTTTAAAAGTTTTCCTTTTAAAATGTTATTTGAAAAGTAGAGAGACAGGGAAAGTGAGACACAGAGCGAGACTCTCCATCCACTGATTGACTTCTCCAATGACTAGTGTTGAGCCAGGAGCTTGGAACTTAAACCAGGTCTTCCACATGGGTGGTACAGACCCAGATACTGAAACCTCATCTGCTCCCTCCCAGAGTGCACCTCAGCAGGCAGCTACACCACAAGTGAAGTGGGGACTCTGCATAGGCACTCGAGGTGGGAGGCAGGTGTCCCAGGTGCATTTTAACCACTGTTCCAGGAAGTCCACCGCCTCGTTGACTTTCAGGCCGGCTGACACTAGCCTTTCAGTATGACAGCAACCGTCTGTGGCTCACCTCTCTGAGTGCTTTGTCTTCTTTCTCTTCCTCGGTGGGACTGACTGACATTGTGTTGTCAAAATTTTATGCCTGGCTGGCACCGTGGCTCACTAGGCTAATCCTCCGCCTGCAGTGCCGGCACTCTGGGTTCTAGTTCCGGTCGGGGCGCAGGTTCTGTCCCGGTCGCTCCTCTTCCAGGCCAGCTCTCTGCCCAGGAGTGTAGTAGAGGATGGCCCAAGTCCTTGGGCCCTGTACCCGCATGGGAGACCAGGAGGAAGCATCTGGCTCCTGGCTTCGGATTGGTGCAGCATGCCGGCCGTAGCAGCCACTTGGGGGGTGGACCAACGGAAGGAAGACCTTTCTCTCTGTCTCTCTCTCTCTCACTGTCTAACTCTGCTTGTCAAAAAAAATTTTTTTTATGCCGGTGAGCCTTTCTTGCCTTCTGAGACAATACGTTTCGCAGACTTTCCAAGGAATCCTACTACACTCATGTTTTTGAAATCTATTTTCTTAGTGCTCTAGTACTGTCTACAACATACTCTGTGATGGACACAGAGCCCCTCACTCCCCATCCCACTTCACTTCTTCAGCTCTACTGCATTTAGCTCTGTCTGCTTCAGGACTTCTTCCTTCAGTGAGATGGAGTGATGGGCTGGGCCAATCAAGAATCCACCTGAACAGCAGACAGTGGCTTTTCTCACTGACGTCGGTAGAAGAAATCCCCCAGCAATTGCCCAGCAAACATCTGTTCTTGTCAGACAGTCTTACGGTTTATCTTAGCATAGAGTGTTAAAAAGGTGTGGGTACTGTGAGGGACATGCAATTAAAGGAGGTACATAAATAAGTAAAATTAATTAAAACAGGTTTGTTGTGATAATTACCTTGGTTTACAATAGGGTTTTTAGATGTACACAGGCTTTGGAATGCTTTAGGGCAATACCTTTATTTCTAACTATAGCTCTGGAGGAGTTGTGTACATATATTACAATGGATGAGTTGTACTAATCAATTTTTTCTATAAATTATGTAGTTTTGGAAAAGCACAAGGATGCATTTAATTTACAAGCTATGTGACTTCTTGTTCTCATTGAACATCCAGTGAGCAACAGTGGTTGATGATTTAGCCAGGGAGAGCCACAGAGGCTGCCTCATGCTATCAGTAGCCAGTCAAGTGGCTCAGTTAAGATAGCAGAGGGTACCAGACCCTCCCTCTAGTGCTGTGTGATGTCGGTGATGGGGAGGGCTGCAGAGCAAGGGTCACAATTTAAATAAGATGAGGTTCTCTGAAATGTTGCTATTAACATAACAACTTTATTTTTTCTATCATTGATCCCTTATTTTGAAGTACTGTGGTTGGCACAATTGCTGTTAAAATTATTATTTGTCTCTTGTAATTTTTTAGTATTAGAAAGTGTCACTCAAAAATTGTGACCAGTGTTGAGATGACTGATGGCTCACTCAGCTAATCTGCTTCTCACCAGAAATAATTAAATTGGTGTTTTATTTAGCTTTCCGGTTTTATCATGAGTAAACTAATCAAGCTGTTTCAATTTATGAGTTATTACAGCAAGTTCATGGGCTCTGAAAACCACGTAGACTGAAGGGCCGTCATGGTGGTGCAGTGGGGAGAACCTCTGCTTGTGGTGCCGGCACCCTGTCAGAGGACTGGTTCGAGTCCTGGCTGAACTACCCAGCTCTCTGCTAATGTGCCAGGAAAGGCAGTGAAGGGTGGCCAAAGGGCTTGGGCCTTGGAGTTTTGAGCTCCTGGCTCGGCCATCTGGGGAGTGAAGCAGTAGATGGAAGATCTGTTCTCTCTTGATCTCCCTGTCACTCTGCCTCTCAGAGAAACAAGTCTTTTTTTTTTTTTTAAGACCCTCCCTAGACTGAAAGAATGGTATTTCTTTGTTCACTTGATATTCACATTCTTGTCATGGTGCACACTGCCATCAGTGACTTTTAGCAGTTTTTTTCTCCCAACCCGTAATAATGGAAGGGGAATTTGGAAAACTGAAAACAGATGATGAAAGAGCTTCAGTGTTGCAGACAGGCCTGGGCTCCTCCCCGGGAGCTCTGACTACTTAGCATTTCCACATGGAGCTTTGCACGGGCTCCTCTCCACGTGCAAGTACTAAAGAGAGAGAAACATGCTAACCAAACGCAGTGGGAGGAAGAAGACGGGAAGAGAAGCCAGGCGCTGGAGTGGCCGTGGTCACCGAGTGGGACTGAGTAAGCGACTTTGTCCACCTCGTCCGGGACAGGCTCCCTGCGCCTGGGTGTCACCCAGCAGTGATCAAGGTAGGTCAATAATGGTGTTTTTTTTAAGTGAGTTGGGCGGGAAAACCCATTTATATGATAGAACAGTTCTAGGCAGAGCTTCCATTATTTATCCTATTTTTAAAAGCAGTTATTTTATTGGTGTGTAATTATCCAGCTTGTAGTTAATAATTTAATTTCCAGAAGTAACTGGTCTATGACTACTGTCGGAATCCTGCCATTCATCAAGTATCTGTTATGTATGAGGTGTGCCACGAACATTTTTCTAGTCTTTCCAACCACAGGGCAAGGCGGTTTTTAATGGAACCCCATTAACTATGTGTAATTTTTAATCATTAGTTAAAAATAAAAATTATAGCTAGAAAACAGTTTCAAAAGCTCCAGAAACGTGCCTGATGTCATCTTGCCAGAAAGGTTGGAGCTCACCTTGAGCCATAACTCTTTTTCCTTGAGCATATATTTTGGTCTCTGCTTGTGTGTAGCTCTGAATCTTAGTAAGGTTCTTGGTAAACCATACGTGTAGTCTCTTTGATAGATATCTTTGGAAGTCCCCTGAGAGGCTTTTCAGCTCTTTGGATAGCTCCTTGAAACTATCAAGAACTGGCTATCTCTAGGAGTTAACCAAAAATACCACTGGGTTTATGACTTTGGATTGTAGAACTAAAATGCTTGGAAGACTTTAGAAAAGGAATTAACATTGACTTGAAAAGGCAGTAGTGAAAACATTTAAAAAAAAAAAAAGAAACTTCCTGGTCTAAAATGCACGCTGGGAAGTAGAACATCCAGCACCAATTATTTTAGTGGAATATAAATGTTACTGACGCAAGCCATCAAAATAACTCGGAGACCACCCTGGTTCTCCTGGAGCTGGTGCCTCTGGCTGGTGGTTTCCATTGAAATCACCAAGGGTACTTCATAAAAATACAAAGACCCAGGCCCTATCCTCCTCCCAAGGCAGCCTGTCTAGCCTTTACGAGGTCTGCAGGTGAAGCTAGTAATTACACAAGACGAAGAGGCACTGTGCTAGGCGGCCGTGCGGGGTTGACTTCCTTCTCTCTGCTTTTCGCTACTGTTGTTGACAGAACATACCCTGGTAATGCGCGACTTTATGTCCTGTCTCCTGGTGCCAGGCTCTGTATCTTGTCTTCACACACTGCTTCTTGTTTCTTCTGGCTGTGGATCTGACCTCATGCTGACTCTCCTATCTTAAGTACCCCTTGGAGTCCTGCTTTTGCAACGGCTCTGAGAAAGAGGGTGAGGGGGAGGCAGCATTGCAACATCCAGCACGTGTATTTGATACACTTGTGTTCTGCATTCATCAAAACTGAGCTCATCACTTTAAGACGATATCGAACATATTAATACACGGTCTTAAAGTACAATTCTGCTAATTTCAGATGTAAATTAATTGGAGTAAATCATCCACAGCATTGACTGATTCCTTGTTGTGTAATCTGCCATGAGAGTATACTTCAAAAAGTAGGTGAGCAAATAAATACTCGTAGAGGGAAGACAGACATATTTCCCCAAGGTGACCAATCATGACTGTTTGCTGTTAACATCATGACCAAAAAAATGGGATGAGACATCTGGTCAACAAGCATTGAGTGATTGGCTATCTGTTACATAACAGTCACTGGGAATTTGAACTTAAAACATTACCTAGACATAGGGCTAACTCTGAAGTAACTGGAAGAACCTGTGAAAACAATGCTGAAACAAGCGCCATCTGGGATTACTGTTGAGAAACCATAAATAGTGTCATTCAGTTGAAAACATTCTTGATCTGTAATGAATAATTGCATATCACAATATAAGATTTAGATTTTTTTTCCACCGAGCTCTCAAATCCCTTTGAAATGTCTGTAGCTGTGATGTGTTCAGGATACAGGCCAGGATCTATCCTAGAAGGCACTTACCACATTCTCTCGATAAATAACTCTGGATTAAGAGTGAAAGGGGGCCGGCGCCGTGGCTTAACAGGCTAATCCTCTGCCTTGCGGTGCCGGCACACCGGGTTCTAGTCCCGGTTGGGGTGCTGGATTCTGTCCCAGTTGCCCCTCTTCCAGGCCAGCTCTCTGCTGTGGCCCAGGAGTGCAGTGGAGGATGGTCCAAGTGCTTGGGCCCTGCACCTGCATGGGAGACCAGGAGAAGCACCTGGCTTCTGGCTTCGGATCAGCGTGATGCACCGGCTGCAGCGGCCATTGGAGGGTGAACCAATGGCAAAAAGGAAGACCTTTCTCTCTGTCTCTCTCTCACTATCCACTCTGCCTGTCAAAAAAAAAAAAAAAAAAAAAAAAGTGAAAGGGGCAAAAAGGAAGGACTGAGGAGATAAATGGGAGACACAGGGGGCCAGCCTTTGTTTTGGGAACGTTGGGACTGATCTATTTATCTTGTGTGCTTGTAGTTTTAGCAGGGACAGTAGGCAGGGAAAAGAAATCGCCCTTATTAGAGGACCTTGACTCAGATTTTGAATGTTCCCTACTATGTCCTGAATTCAGGCGACTCTGCATGTTCGGTTTGAGAGAAGTAAGGTGCCCCTAATGAGATGTTGTTTATTTCTTTGTGTACCTGATGTCTTAATTGCCTTTATAGTACCTGAGGTTCTCCACTTGATGAGCTGGATACCACCTCCCTCCATCAAGCTGGACATGACAGATGCTCACTTTACTAAAAGTCCCACCAAATACAGACGGCCGCCGGCATCCAGCGGAAAGCTGACGAAAAGGAGAAATGGGCCAGGTTCTGAGCGAGGTGGTGACAGGGATGGTAAATGGACTGCTCCTAAATAATGCAGTGGCCCGGTCCAGTGCCTGGTACAGGTGATGGCTGATGGTGATGGCATGCACAGGGACCTCATTGTTCGGTGGCCTTGAGGGTGGCTGAGCAGCAGACATGGCAGCTCAGGCCGAGCATGGAGAAGGTCTGCTCTGCCCTGGGTCCCTGCAGCAGCCTGTGGTGTGGACCTTAGAGGCATTTGCAGCGGCATTGCCAGCGGCGGCGGTGATTTCAAGGTTTGGGGATCTGCTTCTGATAGATAGGCTTCCAGACTTGATAGGTGTTCTTACCTCTGAATGCCCAGTATCCTTAAAATACTCCCTTCTGCTGAAATGTCCAGGTTACTTTCTGATGCTTGCAAATAGGGCATCTGAACAAAGACAGCAGTTTTCCAAGTTTTCTTGGAATAATGAACAGAACTCACATCTTAGGTGTTGTTGGTAACCTTTAGAAAACAAAACTTTCCAATTTGAAAACAGGACACCTTGTAGGACAAGTTTGAGATGTAAATTTCTGTTTTTGTAGCTCCAGAGCTTTCCAGAAGGCAAATGTTTGCATTTGCATTGTACTACCAGCACAGAGTCTATTTCCTGTTCTGCTGAACACACAGGACACAGAGCATGCTCCAGAACAGAGGAGCTGGTAGCTGCACAGGCTGTTTGTCTGCTGGTCCCATTACAGACGCTGAGTGATGAGAAGGGCTGGGAGATTCTTTCGGATCAGACATGTTAGTACTAGGACTTGAGAGGTGTCTCTTTAAATTCTGAAAGAATATTGTCTTCTGTGAGCGTTTGTATAAGGAATGCCATAGATGGGAGTAAGCACAAACATGTTCATGGTGCACACCTGTACTCCATGGTGGCACGCCTCAAGCAGATAGGTGCCCCAGAGCAATTCTGCAAGGAGCCAGGACTTCCAGGTGGGGAACCCTTGAGTACGTGGCTTAATTTAAGGACAAAATACAGGATGTTTGGAAAAACAGACATTTCATCCTTAAGCTGATAGTTAGCTATTGGGAAAATACTGTTAAACCCAAATTGCACAATTAATTATGGAAACATAAATCCCATAAAAAATTTAAGTGAACTATAATATAACAGAAGTACTTGATCTGATAGGGAAATGGTGATAATAAAAAAAAAACAAAACACTTCGTTGAGGAAGCAAAACTTCAGCCATATATCGAAAAATGTGGATTATTAGGTAGGCTCAGGTTAAAGGGGGTGGGTTGGGCCAGTGTAGAGTTTAGGGAGAAGCTTGGGGCATGTCTTCCCCCAGCAGGAAGGAAGTGACTTGAGAAAACTGCAAGTTTGGGCTAGTATTCAGAGAGATTATATAAGAGGTAAAATGGACAACTCTTAATACTGGGTGGTATGGCAGGTGGAGGTGACGACCATGTCGTGTGTCTAGCTCTCTGTGTACGGTTGGGGAAGGACTTTGCATCACCACCATTGAGATTGTGTGATACCGTTCTATTGCCCATTGGCAGGGGGAGTAACTCCAGTAGCTTTGTTGTACTTGGTGGTGTCACTAAAAGAACAGCAGAAATGCTGTTCATAATACCACTCTGTTAATAACTAGTCTAGAAAGTCTTTTAAGTACTTGGTGTAGATTTGGTTTTATCATATGTAAAATATTTGATACTTGCTTGAAAGTAAGGGTTACAGAGAGAGAGAGAGATCCTCTGTATGCTGATGAACTCCCTAAATGGCTACAATATCTAGGGCTTAACCTGGGGGGCTTCACCTGGGTCTCCCACATGGATGGCAAGGGTCCAAGCACTTGATTTCCCAGGCCATTAGTGGGGAGCTAGATCAGAAGTGGGGCAGCTGAGACGTGAACCAGCACCCATAGGGGATGCTGGCATCACAGGTGGAGGCCTTACCTGCAACATCAACCTCTAGTTCTCAGTTTTTAAGGTAATTTCTGTTGGTCTAATGAGAGACTGTTTTATTAAATTTTAATTTACTTTAACACATCAATAGTAATATAATTAGTCAAGCTGCAACTGTATTGTTATTGAATCCTTCCCCACAAATGCCATCTCTAATTTTGCATTAAAGCTTGTAAATTCTACCTAGAAACTATGTCTTCATTTTTAAAAATCCATCCTTGTTTGTTGCTGCTACTATTTCCCTAGTCCAAGTCACTATTCATTCTTAAGAATACTATTTTATCCTCAACCCTCTTCTCGTTTTTGCCTTCCTCATAACCAGTTCTCCATGCAGCAGGCAGAGAGACCTTTTAAAAACATACTTCAGAGGTCCAGCACTGTGGCGTAGTAGGTAAAGCTGCTGCTGTGGCCCCAGCATCCCATATGGGCACCAGTTCATGTCCTGGCTACTCCACATCTGATCCAGCTCTCTGCTATGGCCTGGGAAAGCAGCGGAAGATGACCCAAGTGCTTGGGCTCCTGCACCCGTGTAGAAGACCGAGAAGAAGCTCCTGGTTTCGGGCTGGCTCAGTCCTAGCCTTTGTGGCCATTTTGAACCAGAGGATGGAAGACTTCTTTTCTCTTTGCTTGCTTTCTCTGTGTCTTTAACTCTGCTTGCAAATAAAATGAATAAATCTTTATTAAAAATTTACATCAAATCATGTGATTGCAATGCCCACAATCCTTTACTGTCTTCTGTCACTCTGGGAATATTTGATCTTATTAGACTTCATTGAAAAGCCCTCCTTGGTCTGCCTGGCTCTTCTCCGTTGCCTATCACTCCTGAGCCATATTGGTCTCAGCTGTGCTCTTTCTTGTCCAGGAACATGCATATCTTTTTCATGCCCTAGAAGCCCATTGCTTCTGTTTGAAAGGTGCTTTCATGGATGATAGCAGGGCTGGGTTCTCCTTGTTGCTCAGTTCCTGTTTGAGATGTTCCTTCAGCTAGATCTCTGCTGACTATACAACATAGTGACCACCCGGTAACTGCTAATAGCATCACCCAGTTTTATTTATTTATTTATTTATTTATTTATTTATTTATTTATTTTTGACAGGCAGAGTGGACAGTGAGAGAGAAAGAGAGAAAGGTCTTCCTTTTTGCCATCCCTCTAATGGCTGCCGTGGCTGGCGCGCTGCTGCCGGTGCACCGTGCTGATCCGAAGGCAGGAGCCAGGTGCTTATCCTGGTCTCCCATGGGTTGCAGAGCCCAAGCACTTTGACCATCCTCCACTGCCTTCCCGGGCCATAGCAGAGATCTGGCCTGGAAGAGGGGCAACCGGGACAGAGTCCGGCGCCCCAAATGGGACTAGAACCCTGTGTGTCGGCGCCACTAGGCAGAGGATTAGCCTGTTGAGCCACAGCACCGGCATCACCCTGTTTTAAATCTGAGTGTTTACTATCCTGCATTGTACGGGTAGTTTCCTCCCAGTAGAAAGTATGCTCAGTGAGAGAAGGGACTTTGGGTGTCATCCTGTCACCGGTGCAACTATCCTGAAACAAATCAACGGAGACATCGCTCCATGGACAGTGGGTAAAGGAAAGGAGGTACTCAAATGCGATGGAGTATCATTGAGCCTAGAAGAGAATGAGATCCTGTCATTTGTGACAAAGTGGACAGAAGGACATTGTGTTATGTAGAATTTCCAGACATGGAAATACAAATACCACATATTCTCTGTCCTTTGGAAGTCAAAACAAAGTAGATCTGAGCTTAGAATAGTGATTACTGGTGGTGGTGGGGGTATGTTAGGGGATAGAGGGAGTTTGAATAACAGGTACCAAATACAGTTGGATAGAAAACACACTCTGTTGGATAGCATAGTGTGGCAGCTATAGTTTACAGTGTTCTATTAGATTTTTGTGAAGAAATGACAGGAGAGCTTGCAGGAGCCAAAGAAGTGGCGAGAAAATGGATATTTTCTTTTTCTCATTGACCATTACACATTGTTTTCATGTATTGAAATGCCACACTGTATCCTAAAATACATAAAATTCTACATCTTAATTAAAAATTTTGATTTATTTCTCAGGAAATACAACTGGAAGCAAGACATGGTTCTTAGAGTTGATTTTACAGTGCAGCAAAATACAGAGATGAACACAGAGTGATCTCCCCTCTACTGGCTTGCTCTGCAAATATTTGTGCAATAGCTGGAGCTGGGCCAGGCTGAAACTAGGATCCCAGAAGACAATCTTGGTCTCTAACGTAGATGGCAGGGACCCAGGTTCTTGAGCCATTACCTGCTGCTTCCCAGGGTACATTAGCAGGAAGCTGGAGTCCCCTGTAGCTGCTTAACTCGTGGACCTGTTTATATGTTGTTTATATAAAATACACAATCCATTTCTTTGGAGAATGGTGGGTCAGCTATGAAAAATGATATAAACTTAATACAGCAATGAAAATCTGATTGGACCCACATAAATAGTCTGTGTTCCCAAAGTGTTAATACTGTGGCTGTGTTATACATTTGAATGCACAACAGTTGTGGCAGCTTGTCAAATATTTTTCAGATGTTTAATGGAATATTAGAGCAACATAATCTAGAAGCTCTTTAAGGGATTCTGAACAGGGCTCAGAAAAGTTAAACACTTAATTTGTCTTCCAGTTTCTCTATTTGTAAAGAAAACAGAGGACTCCAAAAAGTTGATGGAAAATGGAATTAAAAGATTGCTTCTGTGCAGAACATTTTGAAATGCATGCATAGTTTTTTTGTGACATGCATTTTCCATGTACTTTGTCAGATCCTTTGTATTGTAGTAGAAATAATTCATTTTTAGGCATACTGGAGGCAGTCAGTTTCTCCCCATCTCATAGTTGATAACTAGAAATTGCGGAGGATCCTTGAAAATCTGTTTGCTCAGCTGGGGAGACTCTTTTACTCCACTGCTGTTCTAAGGGCTGGTTGACAGTTCAGGAGCAGGAGAGGGTATTGTAAGGTCTTATTTTTCTTAATGTTATTTCTGTGCCAGCCTTCCAGAATGTCTGACTTGACTACCATCAGAATCATTCCTTTGGGTTAAGAGGCTATCTCCAGGGAAACGTGTTGAAAATGAACTCCTTGCCTCAATCACACACGAGCACCAGTTAGCACATCTGCACTGACTGTATTATTGGACTTCCAGTTGCTTTTTGGAAGGAAACTTGAGCTGAGGGAATGGAGTACTTTGTACTTAATTTCTTCTTTCTGTATTCCCATCAACCATTGAAGCAGTTACAGAGTACTTCAATACTCAAAACCTCTGTTTCGCGATAGATAGGAAAAAAAAAATGAACAGCTCTTCTTTTAAGGAACTTCTTTGGGTGTAGCAGGATTGATGAGTACATAAAAGTGATTTCAAAGGCAACATAAAGAGGTGAGATTACAAAGGTAGGAGCAGCTAATGTTGACCAGGAATGTTGGAAACAGCTTTTTCAAGATGTTGGCATTGCCCTGGGGATTGAGTCAGACTTTGAAGAAAGATTACAAAAGACAAAGGTAGGATGAGAGAGGGTAAATGAAAGAAAGGAGAGAATGTCTTACACTGAGCACAGCATAAGCAAAAAGGAATTCTGGAGACAGAATTTGGGAAATATTGGGGAGAGTGAATTATTTCTGATGACTTCCCAAGTATTTGACTGAGGACTGATTAATGTGCAGTAAATTTTACATATTTTGGAAGTGTGGCTAGTTATTTGTAGTCCCTTAATCACTGCAAAGTCAAGACAGCACATCTGTTAACCCCCAAAAGTTGCTCTATGTTTTTTATTAGGATTCTGACTCCTTTAGGGAACCACTGATCTGCTTTTTGTCACTATAGACTTGCTTGAATTTTTTAGAAATTTAATAAAATGGAATCATGCAGGAAACTTTTTATTTAGCATAGTAAAGCTGTATGGACATTCACGCAAGTGTTTATCTGGAGGAATGACCATTTCTCTTGGCCTGAATATTTGGAGGTGAGATGGCCAAATTTTGTGGCAGGTATTAAGCTTAACCTTTTGAGAAACTGCTAAACTGTTTTTGAGAATGCTTGCATCATGTTGCTTTCCCACAAATATAGGAGTTCTTCCACATCTTTGCCAACACTTGGTATAGTCAGGCTTTTAAATTTTAGCCATTTGATGTGTGGTGGTGTTTAATTGGGGTTTTAATTTGCATTTCTCTAAGAGATTTACTATTATGTATTTTGTTTGGTGATGCGCCTGAATTTTTTGCTCATTTTTGAGAAAAAAAATCTCACTGTGTAGAGAAACATAAGATACCAATCCTCTTAAAAAAACATTTGAAGGGTATAATACATTTTGGTTACCTATAAACAAATAGTGTATAGCAGAGTTCTAGAGCTTATTTAACTCAATTAGCATATTTTATGTTCAGTGCTAATTCACTTTTCAATTCGGCCTCTCTCATACTCTGGCTTCTGGAAATCATAATTCCATTCCTTGAGCTTGTGAATTTGACTATTTTAGATAATACATATAAATGAAATCATGCAGTAGTTATGTGGCTAGCTTATTTCACTTACTTCAATGCCCTCAAGTTTCATGTATGCTGCTGCAAATTGTAGAATTTCCCTGCAAACTCTGAATAACATTTTACTACATGTACATGTCACACTTTAATAATCAATTCATCATTTGGGCTGTTTGTGGGTGTTGGTTATTGTGAATTACACTGCAGTGACCATAGGAGTGCTAACATATCTTTGATACCCTGATTTTGTTTTTTAAAGATTTGATTTGAATGACAGAGAGAGAGGTAGAGACAGAGAGAGGTCTTCCATCTGCTGGTTCACTCCCAGATGGCCACAATGGCCTGGGCTGCACCTATCCAAAGCCAGGAGACAGGAGCTTCTTCCAGGTCTCCCACATGGGTGAAGGGGCCCAAGGACTTGGGCCATCTGTTACTGCTTTCCCAGGCCATAGCAGAGAGCTGGATGGGAAGGGGAGCAGCCAGGACTTGAACTGGCACCCACATGGGATGCCGGCACTTCAGGCCAGGGCTTTAACCCGCTATGTCATAGCACTGGCCCCTGATAGCTCGATTTTAATTCTTCTGGGTAAAATCCCAGAACTGGGATTGAGGATCATATAGTAGATTTATTTTGAATTTTTTGAGGAACCTCCATACTGTTTACCATAGTGCCCATACCAATATGCATTTCCACCTGCACTAGGCTTGGAATCCAGTTTTCCTACATCTTTGCCAATACTTGTGGTCAGAGTCCTCTTTCTTGGCATGAGATGATATCTCATTGTTACTCTGATCTGCATTTCTCTGGGCATTAGTGACACTGAGCATTTTTTCAATTATCTGTCAGGTTTCTGTGTCTTTTCAAGAGCAATATCTATTCGAATCTGTCATTTTTTAATTGCGTTACTAGTTTTTTAACCATTGAGTTGTAGAAGCTCTTCATACATTGTTGATATTAACCTTTTATCAGATAAATTTGCAGATATTATCTCCTATTTTTTAGATTGTCTTCTTAGCCAATTGATTGTTTCCTTTGTGTAAAAGCTTTTCAGTGTGATTAATCCTAATTATTATTATTTTTTTAATTTTGTTGCTTAGGCTTGTGTTGTCATAGCTTTTTCCCCTCCATTTTACTGCCTCAGGTTTTCCGTTTAGGTCTTTTACCTATTCTGAGTGTGTGTGTGTGTGTGTGTGTGATAGAGAGGTGTCCAGTTTCATTTTGTATTTGTACAGATCCAGTTTTCTCAACCTCATTCGTTAGACACTATCCTTCCTCCATTGTGTATTTTGATCAGCTTGATGAAAGATCAGTTTACTATATACGTGTAGGCTTATTTCTGAATTGTGCCATTTTAAGAATTAATAATTTTTTAGAACTTGAGATGCTGAGAGAGAGTCAGCCAGATAAAAAGAAACAGCTCCTCTCCACTGGCTCACTCCTCCAATGCCCACGATGAACTGCACTTGGCTGGCCAAAGGCCGGAGCTGGGATCTCAGTCCAGGTGAGTGTCAGGATTCCAATTACTTCAGCCATCACTGCTGACTCCCAGGGTTCACATTAACCGGAAGCTGGAGTCAGAATGCAGAACCAAGAATTGAACCCAGAATCCCCAGTGTGGTATGTGGGCATCCCAACTGCAAGGTTAAATGCCTGGTTGTTTTTCATTGGATTGTTTTGTTTTCTTTTTGAGCAATTCTGAGAGTTCTTTACATGGAAATCCTTCGTTGGCTATGGAACTCAATGTTTTCTCCCAAGATGTGTTTTTATTCATTCTTAGAACAGTGTCTTGTGAGGAAAAAATTCTTCATTTTGATAAATTTCAAATGATTAACTTTTATTTTCATATATGGTAATATTCATGTAAGTATTTTTATATCTAAGATCTTTGTCTAATTCAAGTTCACAAGATTTCTAATGTTTTAAAAAATGCTTTTGTTTATTTGAAAGTTATAGAGAGTGGGAAATAGAAATCTCCCATCAGCATTCTTTACTCCCCAGATGGCCACAATGGACAGGGCCCTGGATCAGGCCCAAGCCGGGAGCCAGGACTTTCCTCTAGGTCTCCGGTATGGGTGACTGGAGGCCAAACACTTGGGCTGTCTTGCCACTGTGTTTTCCTAGGACATTGGCAGGGAGCTGGATCAGAAGTGGAGCAGTGGGATATATAGGAGCATCTGTATAAGATGCTGGTCTTGCAGGCTGCCTGTTAACCCACTGTTCTGCAACATCGGCCCCAAGATTTCCACTTTGTGTAAAATTTAAGGTTATGTATTGAAGTTTATTTCTTTGGAGGTTTAGTTTTTGAAAACTAGCATTTGTTGAAAAGGCTATCCTTTCTTGACTGAATTGTCTTTGATCCTTTCAAAAATTAGTTGTCTGTACATGGGTATAAATAATTGTAGTTTTTCTGTTTCACTATTCTATTTAAATATCTTCAGTCAGTTCTATTTAAATATCTTCAGTCAGTAAAGATAATTCTGTGTTTGCTTAAGAAACAAGATACCGTGAATTTGTCAATTTCATTCTGCATTTTCAAGTTATTTTGGTTATTCCAGGCACTTCAAATTTTTAGAATGAGTTTGTCAATTTCTTCATGAAAGCTTGCTGAAATTTTTAGCTGGGTTAGAATAGAGTAGATGGAACAATTGAGTGTCTGACAAGTGGAGAAAGCACATGATCTGTATATTCAGGTCTTCTCTAGGTTAGTGCAGCAATGTTATCCTGAAATAATGGAAATTTTATAGATACTGAAGGATTTATTCCTAAGTATTTAATGAGTTTTCATGCTATTTCAAATTATAGTCTGTTTGACTTTTTGATTGTTCATTGGTGCTATGTATAAATTGAGCTTTGTATTTTATCTTAAAACTTTAACACTGGTGCTATGTATAAATTGAGCTTTGCATTTTACCTTCAAACTTTAAGTTATTAATAACTATTTTATATTTAATCATTTTCTACATAGCTTACCATGTTATCTGTGAACAAAGACAGTTTTAGTAATTTTGGTCAAACACTGAATACAGTATATATACTAAGAAGGGCATAGAAGTGTACAGATAAATGAGGGATTTTTTGATCATCCAATTAAACTCAAAACCAACATCCAAATTAAGAATGAATCTTTGGGGCTGGCATTGTGGTGTAGTAGGCTAAGCCTCCACTTATGGTGCCGGCATCCTATGTGGGTGCTGGTTCGTGTCCCAGCTGCTGCTCTTGTAATCCAGCTCTCTGCTCCTGGCCCGGGAAAGCAGTAGAAGATGGCCCAAGTGCTTGAGCCTCACATCCACCTGGGAGACGTGAATGAAACTCCAAGTTCCTGGCTTCAGCATAGCCTAGCCCGGACCATTGCTGACACTGGGGAGTGAACCAGCACATGGAAGGCCTTTCTCTCTGTCTCTCCCTCTGTCTGTAACTCTGCCTCTGAAACAAATAAAATCATAACAAAAATAAAGCATTGCTAGTACTCCAAGAGTCCTCACTATTCCCCCCATTTTTTTTTAACATGTGAAATAAGAGTATAATGGCATTTACATGGTATGATTCAATGAAGCATTTCTTTAAAACATTGAATGATAAGGCATTCATACAGTTTTTATTCACTGTATGTTAACTACCACAAATAGGAGAGAACATAAGATATTTTCTTTTTTGTGCCTGGCTTATTTCACTGAGCATAATGCACTCTTGTTGCATCCATTTTTGTGGCAAATGCTAAGATTTTATTATTTTTATGTCTGAGTAGTATTCCATCGCGTGTGTCTGTCATATTTTCTTTACCAAATCTTCAGTTAATAGGCATCTAGGTTGACTCCATATCCTACTTATTGTGATTGAGTTACTATAAATATGGGAGTCCAGGTAACTCTTGCTTAAGTTAATCTCATTTCTTTTGGCTATATTCCTAGGAGTGGGATAGCTGGGTCATAGAGTAGACCTATTTTTAGTTCACTGAGGAATTGCCATACTGTGTTCTATGATGGTTGTAGCAGTTAGTGTTTCCAGAGATAATGTATTAGGGTAACTTTTTCTGTACATTCTAGTCATCATTTGTCATTTTTTGATTTTTAGATGACAGCCACCCTCACTGGGGTGAGGTGAAACCTCATTGTGATTTTTATTGGTATTTCTTTGATGGCTAGTGATACTGAGCACTTTTTTATGTGTCTATTAGCCATCTGCCTGTTCATATTAATTGCCTGTTTCTTAACTGGATTTTTTTTTTGTTTCTTGAGCTAGTTAGATACTCTGAAGTTAATCCTTTACTGTATGCATAGTTTGCCAATGTTTCCTCCAATTCTACCAGTTGTCTCTTAACCTTGTTGAGTGCTTTGTAGTGCAGAAGCTTCTTAGCTTGATATAATCCCATTTATCTATTTTTGCTCTTATTACCTGTGCTTCTTGGATCTTAACCAAGAAATCTTTGGCTAGGCCAATGTCATACAGCATTTCACATTTTTTCTCTTGTAATTTGATGGTTTCAGGTCTTCAGTTTAGTTCCTTGATCCATCGTGAGTTGACTTTTGTGTAGGGTGTAAGGTAAGAATCTTTTTTTTTTTTCCAAACTTATGCTTGTGGAAAATCAGTTTTCCTACACCATTTATTGAAGGGACTTTGCTTTCTCCAGGGAATGATTTTTAGCCCATTTGTCAAAAAGTAGCTGGTTGTAGACATGTGGACTAATTTCTGGAGTTTATATTCTATTCCATTGGTCTACATGTCTATTTTGGATCCAATACCAGGCTGTTTTGATTATAACTGCATTGTAGTATGTCTTGAAATCTGATATGCTATGTTTTACTGTATAAAACTGCTTTGACTGGAGTCTTTGGTGTATCTATGTAAATGTTAGGATTAATTATTCCTAGGTATGTGAAGCATGCCCTTTAAATTTTGATTGGGAACACAGTGAATCTATAAATTGGTTTTGGTACTATGGATATTTTGACATTAATTCTTGATGTGCAGGTTCATTGAAAAATCTTGTTTTTTTTTCTTTTTTTTTCTATTTCTGTCATTAATGTTTTGTAATTTTCACTGTAGAGATCTTTGACATCCTTGGTTAAATTTAACTCCTGTTATTTAAAGTTCTTTTTCAGCTGGAGCATTGTTTATGTAAAGAATGTTACTGATTTTTTTTTTGCATATTGATTTTATATTCTGCAACTTTGCCAAATTTTCCCGAATTCTAATAGTCTGTTGTGAGACGGTGGCTTAACCCATTATACCACAATGGCGGCCCAGTACCCTTTCCTCTTAGCACTTCTTTTTTGTATTGCTTAAACTTTGATATGTTTTGTTTATATTTTGATTCATTTCAAGGAATGTTTTTGATAGTCTTTTTGATTTCTTCGATTACCCACTGTTTATTCAGGGGAATTTTGTTCAGTCTCTGTTGTTAATTTCCAGTTTCTTGCCATTGTAGTCAGAAAAGATAGATGATAGGATTTCAGTGTCTGAAAATTTGTTGAGACTTGTTTAATTGCCTAATAAGGTCTATCCTTGAGAATATTACATGTTCTGATGAAAAGAATGTGTATTCTGTAGCTGTGGGATGATATCTATTATGTGGATATCTAGTAGGTCTGTTGCTGTGGATTCATTTTGAGAGAAGTGCAGTGGGGGCAAGAGGTGCAGAGTCAAGACACAGACACTGGGAGTCAGGTGAAAGCCAGCTAGAGGCGAGCAGCTTGGAGACTCATTTATTTCAGTTGGTGAAGCAGCTTATATAGCCAAGGCAGTCAATCCAGTCAATCCAGTCAAGGGGCGGTTTATGCTGTAACCAATCACTGCCTGTTGCCAGGCAGGCTCCTTTGCCATGTGGGTTCTGAAGCCATTTCCTGAGTAACTGATGCTTGCTCACCAGCGCCATCGTGGCATGGCCTTCTCATTCCACCACATCGGTCCATTTGGTCCAGAGCAGGGATCAGCTCTCTGTGTCTTTATTGATCTTCTGTCAGGTTGATCTGTCCATTGACAAAAGTGGATGTTCAAGTACTTCATTATTAATGTATTGGAGCTTAGCTCTCATTTTCGATACACTAAATTTTGATGTATAAAAATTGGTTCTTTTTACATTGGGTGCATATATATTTACTGTAGTCACATCTTCCTGTTAAATTGGTCCTGTAGTCATTACATAATGCCTATATTTGTCTCTTAAGTTTTGTCTTCAAGTACATTTTTCCTGCTGTTAGCATGACTGCACTTGATTATTTTTCAGTTCCATCTACATGGAATATCTTATTCCATTCTTTCACTTTGAGTCTGTGTGTATCTTCACTGATGAAGTGTGTGACTTGTAGGTAGCATATGGATGGATCTTAGTATTCATA
Source organism: Lepus europaeus (assembly GCF_033115175.1). Classification (NCBI taxonomy): domain Eukaryota; kingdom Metazoa; phylum Chordata; class Mammalia; order Lagomorpha; family Leporidae; genus Lepus; species Lepus europaeus. The sequence goes on from NC_084832.1 coordinate 114,876,897, forward strand.
TGCATCCAGCATGTTTCTTTTAACTGGAGAATTTAGTCTGTGTAAATTCAGAGTTAATATTATTTTAAAGATTATTTATAAATAATGATTTGATCCTGCCATTTACCTATAATATTTCTATTACTTGTTTTGAATCACCTCTGTTTTTTGACTAGGAGGTTTTTCACATTTGCATTCTTTCATGGTGCTGATAGTCTCTGTTTCTGAGTACAGTATATTCTTAAATATCATTTGTAAGCCTGGCTGGGAGGTAACAAATTCTTTTAATTTTTGCTTGTCTTGCAAGGTCTTCATTTCACCTTCTTTTGTGAATACTTTGTTGGGTAAAGTATGCTGGGTTAGCATTTTTATTTTTTATGAACTTGGACTATATCTTTCCATTTATATCCTGACCTGTGTGGTTTATGTTGAGTATTTTTTTGTCAATCCAATGGGAGTTCTTTTCAAAGATGTTTTTTATAAATTTTAGGATATTCTCCTTATGTTTTAGTTTTGAACATTTGACTATGATGTGTCATGATGAAGATCTTTTCTGACCATGCCTATTTAGGGTTCTGTGTGTTTCCTGTATTTGAATGTCCTTATCTTCATCTAAATTGGAAGATTTTCTGCTGTTACTTCACGGAATCAGTTTTCTAAGCCATTTTTCTTTTTCATACCCTCAGGAACTGCTACAACTCATAGACAGATTTGGTCATTTGATGGTATCCCATATATTCCAAACACTATTTTGGTCTATATGTTTTTGGTCTATATATTTTTGTTTTTGTGTGACAGATAATTCAAAAACCTTGCCTTTTAGATTGGATTCTATTGTGAAGGCATTCGCTGTTTTTTTTTTTTTTTTTGACTATTGACTTAATTTCTATTAGTTCTATTTGCATTTCTTCAGTATCTATCTTTTGGCTGAAGTTTTTGTTCATGTCATGTACTGACTTCTAATTTCATTTAACTATTTCTCTGTACTTTTAAATAACCTAGTATTAGGGCCCAGTCATGTGTGAGCACAGAGGAAATACCTTGTGAAAACAAGGAAGATACCACCATCTATAAATCAAGGAGAGAGCAGTCTAGAGGGAACCCACCGTGCTGAGGACTTGATCTTGGCCTTCCAGGCTCCAGAAGCATTAGAAAATTAATTTCTGTTTAAGCAGCTTGGTCTGTAGTGTGTTGTCATGGCTGCCTCAGCAAATACAATATGTTAGCTGTAGGTTCCAGGTAAATGCCCATTGTTGGGTTAGGAAATTCTGTTCTGTTCCCGGTTGGCTTAGAGACTTGATCCAGAAAATATATATACACATATATGATTTGTAAATGAATATATTTTCTGAATATAGTGAGGTCATATGGTTTTTGTATTTCATTGTGTTTACATGGTGAATCAAATCAACGATGATTTAAACATTGTCATGTGCAGAAATTAATGATAATTTTTCAGCTCCTTCTATGGCATATATAAGGCAGAAGGAGAGGGGGAGGAAAAGAAGTTTGTTCTATGTACCAGATCGCTCCCCAGATGCCTACAACATCCAGGCCTGTGTCAGGCCAAAGCCTGGAGCCCTGAATTCAACTCTTTGAGGAGAGAGGGACCCAAGCATTTGAGCCCACACTTAGCTTTACAATAGAGAGAGAGGGTCAGTGCCATGGCTCACTTGGTTAATCCTCTGCCTGTGGCACCGGCATCCCATATGGGTGCTGGGTTCTAGTCCCGGTTGCTCCTCTTCCAGTCCAGCTCTCTGCTGTGGCCTGGGAAGGCAGTGGAGGATGGCCCAAGTGCTTGGGCCCCTGCATCTGCATAGGAGACCAGGAAGAAGCTCCTGGCTTCGGATTGGCATAGCGCTGGCTGTAGCGGCCATTTGGGGAGTGAACCAATAGAAGGAAGACCTTTTGTCTCTCTCTCTCTCACTGTCTATAATTCTACCTGTCCAAAAAAAAAAAAAAATGGGCTTCTAATAATAATGACAGCACAGTTTACACATACAATAGAGAATAATAGGAAAATGAAGGATGTGGCAAAAACAAACCAAATACATAACATAGGGGCTGGAATTCAGTTTGCTTGTTGTTCAGTTTCTTAGACATGTCTGTATTCATAATGGGGGTATGAGGAATGCGTGGTTGTGTTGCTGACATTTAAGGTACCTCTGGAAGGTGCCTTTGGTCTCCTACCAACACACCTGGAATGAGTTGGTAGCAGTTTACTCCTTTGGTTTTGCTTGGCATCTTTTGAAGTTCGAGTTCTTTTATGGAACCAACACTTTGCGCTGCTTAAAGTTACCTAACAATTTCAGTTGATTGACTTTTCCTCGGGGCCATTTGGCTGAAATCAGAACTGAGAAGCTAATAAGCTTGAATGAAAGAAGGAGAATTGCGAAGCACACAGTAATCCAATCACGACACTGCTTAGATGGGGGCTTGCTGATGGGCAACATTGAGGCTGAAGGGGTAAGGGCCGGGAGATGGTGGGAAGGAGAAAACGGCTCATTTCTAGAAAGGAGGTGAACGGGCAGTGGGAGATGATAGAATGCAATAAAACACATACACGTAAGCATTTTTCCTTGGCAGGGTTGTGTCTGGACATAAGAATCAACAATGCAGGGCCTTTACAGGGGAGAGGGAACGAAGTAGAGGTCGGACATGGAGGAGAAGCAGCAGCGAGAGAAGAAGGGAGTAGGGCCGAGTGCCCAGAGCTGTTGAGTGCACTGCTGCCAGGTAAGCAGGGGTGTGCTGAGGGCAGCCACAGAGCAGAAAGAGAGAATTGGATCAAAGCGGCTTTTCCCCCATAACCTGCCTCCTGCCCGCCGCTGTCCCATCTCCCATTCCCTCTCCCATGGCATTGTTCATCAAGATTCATGTTCAATTGTCTTTCTATACGGAAGATCAATTTAGGAGGTTAAGGGGTAAAAAACCGCTATAATCCAGAAGTTGTACTTTGGAAATTTATACTTATTATAAAAGTTTTTAAAAAGGTGAAACAGAAGTATATACCATTCTTAAATCTCAGGGGCTGGCACTATGGCACAGTGGGTTAAAGCCCTGGCCTGAAGCACTGGCATCCCATATGGGCACCGGTTCTAGTCCCAGCTGCTCCTCTTCCAATCTAGCTCTCTGCTATGGCCTGGGAAAGCAGTAGGAGATGGCCCAAGTCCTTGGGACCCTGCACCCATGTGGGAGACCCAGAAGAAGCATCTGGCTCCTGGCTTCGGATCAACACAGCTCCGGCTGTTGTGGCCAATTGGGGAGTGAACCAGCGGATGGAAGACCTATCTCTCTCTCTCTCTCTGCCTCTCCTCTCTCTGTGTAACTCTGACTTTCAAATAAATAAATAAATCTTTAAAAAGAAAAAAAGAGGGAATTGGTAAGGAAGGCCCTAGAAAGAGGAGACAAATGAACAGTCTTATTATTATATACAGATTTATTTATTGTAAAGTCAGAGCTAGAGAGAGAGAGAGAGAGACAGGTCTTCTATCTGTTGGTTCACTCCGCAATTGGCTGCAATGGCCAGAGTTGCACCGATCTGAAGCCAGGAGCTTCTTCCAGGTCTCCCACACTGGTGCAGGGGCCTAAGGACTTGGGCCATTTTCCACTGCTTTCCTAGACCACAGCAGAGAGCTGGATCGGAAGTGGAGCAGCCGGGACTCGAACCAACGCGCCCACATGGCATGCCGGCACTGCAGGTGGTGTCTTTACCCGCTACGCCACAGCACCAGCCCCATTTTATTATGTTGAGCTTAACTGGATCTTCCCATAAAGAACTTACTTATAAAACAAGATAAAATTATTTTCTGTGTTTTGTGTTTATAAGGACTAAAATAGTAATGAGCTTATTGGAATCTTGTGTAACACTTAAGGAACAAAAAAACTAATCCCTGGGATTATATTAGTTGAAGATGTATTCATATAGGATCACCTTTAATCCACTACTGATACTATTGTGAAACAGCAGTACAGTGAGACAGGATAGTGATAAGAACAAGAGCACAGAGCCATGTAATCAGGGTTCAAGGTCTGGTTCCACCTCTGATTACTTAAGTGACTTTTTGGGTAATAGAAAGTTTTTTGTCGGGAGATTGTTTGAGTTAAACAAGCAAAATACTTAGCACAGTGCCTTTCACATATGAAAGCTTAACAAATATTAGGTATTTTTATTATAGTTTGCCTATATGGTATTTTTATGAACATAAACAAAATAAATGAGTATGTATGTATATTTGCAAGTATATGTGGTAATACACTAGTATACGATTTCATGGAAACTGAGAAGAAAAGGTGTTATGTATTGATGAAACTTTAAAAATTATTTGCTTTAAAAAGTAATTTTGACAGTGGGTAAGACCAAGAGTTCCCATCCGATGGTTCGCTCCACAGTGCTCATGGAAGATGGGGCTGGACTGAGCCAAAGCTGAGAGCCAGGAACTCCATCTTTGTCTCCCACATGGTATCAGAAACCCTACTACTTGAACAGTTACCATTGCCTCCCAGGTCTACAACAGTAAGAAGCTGCAGGCATGGGCCAGAGCTGGTTATTGGAACTCAGGCATCCCAGCCAATGACTTAACCATTAAGCCACTCACCGCGAAAAGTATTTTTGAAAGTGGACAAATAATATGCATAGACACTTCATAGGAAAAAAAATGGCCTTAACAATGAAGCCAATCATAAGATAAATGTCAGGGCTGGTGCTGTGGTGCAGTGGGTTAACGCCCTTGCCTGCAGTGCAGGCATCCCATATGGGCGCTGGTTCGAGACCCAGCTGTTCCACTTCCGAGACAGCTCTTTGCTATGGCCTGGGAAAGCAATAGAAGATGGCCCTAGTCCTTGGGCCCTTGTACCCACGTGGGAGACCCAGAAGAAGCTCCTGGCTTTGGATTGGCACAGCTCCGACCATTGCAGCCATTTGGGGAGTGAACCGTCCTCTCTCTATTTAACTGTGACTTTGAAATAAATAAATAAATCTTTAAAAAAAGATAAATGTCAATTCTATACCTAAGATCTTCACCTATGATTCTGAAATTGTATAATACATAAAAAATTTGTCATTCTCATTTTTAAATGACTTATTTATTTGAAAGGCAGAGTTAGACATAAAGAGAGGTCTTAGATCTGCTGGTTTACTCTCCAGCAATGGCTGAGCTGGGCCAGTCTGAAGCCAAGAACCAGGAGCTTCTTCTTGGTCTGCCACAGGAATACAGCAGTCCAAGCTTGGGCCATATTCCACTGCTTCCCCAGGCCATTAGCAGGAAGCTGGGTCAGAAGTGAGTCAGCCTGCAGTTGAGCTGGTACCCATATGGGATGCCAGTGCTGCAGAGGGTAACTTACTATAGCACAGTGCTGGCCCCCAATTTATCATTCTCTATCTAAATCATAAATGTGCTGTCTTTTAGACCCAGCGATTTTATTTCTGAAACTTAACCTGTAGGTTAGACCATACACAGAAACTAAGTCATACCCATGCTTACTTGTTGCAGCATTTTTTAATAATATAGTAGGTTGGACATAATATAAGGGTACATCTGTAGAGAACTCATGAAATAAATGATGCTCCATTCCTACAGTGTGACACCAATTAGTTGTATAAAGAAAAAAAGATACTCTTTATGGACTGGAATGGAAAATTCTTTCTGTTGTTTTGAGTAACAAAAAGATCTAGACCAGCATATGACATTCTGTATTTTATATAAGACAGTGGTAAGAATAGGAATGTGAATTTATATTTGATCACAATTACATAAATGAAGCAGATAAACAAGAAACTGATGAAATGATTTACCTTTGGAGATGGCAGGTGGCAAACATGGCAGATAGAAGCAGGAATGGGAGTGAGGTTTCCATGGCGTTGATTTTGATACTCTTGTAACTTATAACCAGGAATACTTGTTACTTACTGAAAAAGAAAATTCATTTGCCTATTAAACCAGTAGTTAAAATCATTCCATGATCATGAGACACTACATGTAATATTTTTTAAATGTTTTGTTTTTTGGGATTAATGTAGTCTTTTTAATTCCCTTTTTATCTTATTAATTCTCTGTAAAGCCTCAAAGACATTGTCAGTCCAGGGCCCATCAGAAGATGATGGAGTGGCCTGGTTAGCCTCAAGCAAACTTGGACCAATGGAAACATTTTCCTCCTGATCTCTTAATAATTTCAATTTGCTTCCTTAATTTTCTGTCCCTAAAACACAGATAGCTCCAATAGGGGTTAATTTAGTGTAAGTTGTGGAAAAGGTGCATTAGACAGGCACTTATGTTAGACTAAGTTCTAGCATAAACCTTTTATGACAAGCTAGATAATTCTTGTATGACTATTCGTTTGTGATTGGAAATGGTGCTCCATGTCATGTATGGAGTTCAAGGATTGGCAGAAGAAAGATTTTTTACTTTGAGATACTTTACTGGAAAAGGCCAAGTGTTTTATATTTTTGGCCTAAGCAGCTGATAAGCTGAATAGAATCAAACAACAGATTTAATTTTATCAAATTAACCCCTGTGAAATGTACAGAAGGAAAAATGGCTTTTATTTCAATACTGTTTCAAACGTTACCCTTTGTACTTTAAAATAAAATGCATGGCTCAACCTTATGATTGAAAGATTAGATGAGGCTTGAACCAGTAAAAATAGATTTTTGTAAAGGAGAAGTTATTTTGAGTGGAGTGCTAGCTGTACTAGACAAATTCAGCCGGGCCTCCTCTTCAGTCTTGTCAAAGCTTAGCACAGTCCAGAAGGCACTAGTGTGTATGCCAAAAAATCAGAGCAGCAGCAGTTAAAAAAAATAAGTGCACTAAGAAATATTAAATGGAAAGCCAATGCCTATAAATAAAAAGGCAAGTGAGTACTAATCAATCATAAGTAACTCTGAACAGAAAATAGGAGTTGGAAGGGTGGGAGTGATTTCACATACAACATATGAGACTAGATACAAATGATTTAATTAAACCGTGTTCCTTTTACACAAGACTCAAAATCTCTAAATGTTAAGAAAAGCTGGAGTATAGAAATGCAACGTCTTGCTTTGCAATCTATAGCGGATGAGTAGCAAGGCATATGCCAGCAGCAGAAATAGAAGCAGTTGTTGAATCCTGGGTGAGTGGAGTGTTACGTGATCTGTTTCTAGCTATTCATCTCCACTTTCTGGCTTTTACTACTGAGCCAAACCCTGTCCACGATGAACAAGGGCAGCTTCCACGTCCTTGGAGTTGGTGGTTAAAATTTTTTTTTTAAGTGGAATACAAAAGTAATTGGAATATTGAATATGTGTGACCAAAAGTTCAGATAATTTAGGAATTAGCTTAAACATTGGAGGTACTGGAAGGAAGATAGGAGGAGACGTTGTCAGATTGAACTCTAGACATTGTGTAGTTGAACTCCAAGGTTCGTCCTCTGTTAGAAATTGCTTATGCTGCTCAGCAGAACTGGGCCATATGGCCTTCTTTCTAGAAGGGAATTTGAAGATTTTCAAATAAGAGGCCCACTCAGCGCTTCGACATTTAGATTCCAAGATGTAAATATAGGTTCATAGACGCATGCTCTACAGGCTTCTTGGATATCTCTGATTTTATGTCTTGAATTAAGTCAGAAAAAGAATGGAATTACGTATTCTCTCCTACATACATTTTGGTTTTAAAATAAAAAGGATTTGAAATTCTGGAATTAAAATCTGAGAGATTTTCTAAGATATGTATCTATATCTATGTCTGTCTCTGTCTATATCTATCTCTCTATGACTGCTATTGTATTTTCAATTCTGTGAGACTGGAGAATGCAATGATATACCAAGGACCAGAATGAATTTTACTCTTGTCGCAAACACTGGAAGGCATAAAGCAAAAATCCATATATCAAGATAAAAAAAAAAAAGCCCACCGAAAAAACCATTTTCCAACCTAATAAGTGGCAGCCAGGATTCTGCTGGGAAAAATGTTATTTTTAAAAGCAAAGATGATTTTGATGGTTAGTAACTCTGATCATGGGTAGCAAAAATGGCTCATGGGAAGGGTGCATGTGCTGCTAATAGATTGACTGCGACGAAAAACATTATTATTGGTGTGTGGTTCCCCCCCAGCCAGACCCGGTGATATCACTACGGCAATCTGTTATTTATGCAGAAAGGCAGTAAACAGTGGAAAGGGGCGCAGTATCTGTGCGGGAACATCTTCCCTGAGAAGTTGCTTGAAAAACAAGCATGTGATGAACATGTGAGAAGCATTTATGCGGTTGGCAGCGTGTGCGTTCTCAGAACAGTAGGGGCTGAAAGTGGGGCAGATGAAGAAAACGCAGGACGAGGTCGATCCAGATCAACGATGGGATGCTTGTCTTGTCTCCATCTAACAGACGACTCTGCAAACAAGTATACACCTTAAGAGAAACCCAGACTGAAATGAACATTTAAAAAATTCAGAAGAAAAATTCTAAGACAACAATTTTACTTGAGTGCATACTGTAAGCTACAACTGACAGGAGGTTATGGCTGTGCAGTGTTTGGTGTCTGTGCTTCCAAGTATCTAAAGACAGCCTCGGTACAAAGATCAGTTTATGTTCAGATTTCTCAACTGTGGCACTATTGACACATTTTACCAATAACACTGCCAGGAGGGGTTGGCCTGCCCATGTGGGGGTGTTCGGCAGCCTTCCTGGTCTCTACCTACTATGCATTGACAATGTCATCCCAGCTGTGACAACTGGGAGAGGTCTTCAGGTAGTGCCAGATGGTCCTCATGTGGCCACATCTGCCCTGGTGGAGAACCATTGGTGTATACTCAATGCCTACTAAAAAATCAAGCAGTTCTAAAAGCTACAAAATAGCCTCTCCATTGGAATAAGCTTTTAAAAATTAAAATTCACTGTTCACATGAATTTTTAAGAATTGTTTGAAAGATACAAATGAAGTATGGTTGGGAATGTTTCTATTGGAAAGGAAAAACCTGAGGTGGCATTTTCACTAAAAGCTTTATTAAAAACGTACTTGGTATTCTACTTATTTGTTGGCTTTTGATTTATGTACACTAATTACTCTGATTTCCAGGTATAGCAAAGTGTTGAGTAATTATCATTTTTTTTTCCTTGAGGGGAAGCTAGATTTTTACTTCCTGCTCACTTCCTGCTTGGGCTGATTAGTATTTATTGGAAGTTCTAGGGCAGGGGAATCTCATCAGGTAAGACCCCCACTGCCCCCACCCCCACCCCGCCCCGTTCCTTTCCCTGATTGTGTCACAAGACCTCCTCTGTAAGGACAAGTGGCTTTCTGATCTCCGTGGGTGGTAGCAGTTGCTGTGGTCGCTCTACTCTCAGTGTAGTAATTACTAAACTCTGTTCTGTGTAATAATCTGTAATAATCTAAATGTGCAAAAACCCTGAACTGTCCTGCATGCCCAGGTTGTGTCTGGAAGTCGACAGCCTATAGTTTGAAAAGCAGGGTTAGTCCTCTTCCCCAGGCTGCGTCCCACTCACGAGGCAGATTTGCGCACTCTTAGAGTTGCAGCAGGAAAATGAAAGGCCAAAAGGAACAGCACACTTTGGGCGGAGGAGACGGTTGGGTATGGTCAACACTCTCTGGGCTTCCTTGTTGCAGGGTTGGCAACTCCTATAAGCACTTGTCTCTGGCTGGTTTCCTGTTTGCCTCTTTCCCAGCCCCCAGGATAATGGAGGGTCCTGAGCCTCGGGGAAGCTGGCTCCTCAGAAGACTCTAAGCAGCTCCAGGCTGGCTTTGTCTGGTACAGCTCATGTCTGGAAAGCAGGAAATAGCATAGCTCTTTACTCTGGATTACCATGGTTGTAGAGGGCACCCTCTGGTACTGCATACACTTAGGATTCCAACAGCCAGCAAGACATTGTTGCTGGCTCCTTAGATTTGAAAGAAATGAATCCAACAGCAGCTCACAGTATTCACTGTGCTGCAGCAGAAACCTGCCGAAAACCCCAAGGGAGCCTGGGCAGGTGTTCCCCTGGTGGTCGAGACACCCCTGTCCCACACTGGGCAGAATTGCTCAGGCTCCTCATTCTAGCTTCCTGCTAGTGCAGACCCTGGCAATTAGAGGTGACGGCTTAAGTGACTGGGTCCCTGCCACTCCTGTGGAGGATCTGGATTGAGTGCCTGGTCCAGTTGTGGTCACTGTGACCATGTGTCTTTTCCTCTCTGTCTCTAAAGCATTTTTTTTTTTTTTTAGATTAAATGTTACGTGGTCCGAATGAAGGGCATTCTGTGGGCTTCAGAGACAGCAGGTGGGTGGGTGGGAGCTAGCTTACACACAGCTCCCAAGGGGATACGTGGTGTGACTCCTGAGCTAGCTTTGGCTTCATTGTTGTCCAGGTTCTTCCTTTCTCTCTGGTACCTGTCAAAGCGTACTTTTCAAGAAAGTGAAAAGCATAATTCTCACAAAAATATGCAGTAAGCACATGCCAAAGATTTATGTTACTCATAAATGGGTGTTCAAAACGAGGGATGGTTCAACTGAGGATAAGAGATACTGGAATATATAAGTATAATGTAATTGGTGAAAGAAAAAATATTGAAGTAACATACAAAAGTTAGATAAAAAACTGGCCAGTGTCCTAAAGAACAATGAAATGATACTTTTGGGGTTGTTTTTCCTAGGCAGAAATATCTGCATCTTTACTAGATAGAAATAATTGGTTATTCATCAATCTCTAACAAGTTGGTACCCAACCTCACAGAATCTGGGCCTGGGGCCAGTGCTATGGCACAAAAGGTTAAGCCTCCGCCTACAGTGCTGGCATCCCCTATGAGCATTGCTTCGAGTCCTGGCTGCTCTACGTCTGATCCAGCTCTCTGGTAATGCACCTGCAAAACCTGTGAAGGTAGCCCAACTATCTGGGCCCCTGCAGCCACGTGGGAGACCAGGAAGAAGTTCCTGACTTTGGCCGGGGCTGGGTTGTGGCCATGTGGGGAGTGAACCAGCAGATGGAAGATCTCTCTGCTTCACTCCTTCCTCTATCTGTACCTGTGCCTTTCAAATAAAAAGAAGACAAAGAATCTGGTCTGGAAGCTGTAGTAGAGAAGGAATTTACCTCTCCTTAGGATGTGGGTATGCAGACCTGCCTGCTGGCCGAATGAAGCCAGCCTTATTTTCATAAATGAAGTCTTAGTAGACTACAGCCATTCGCTTTCTTAGAGGTTTTGTCCATGGCTGCTTTCACACAGCAACAGCAGGGTTGAGTAGATCATAGATCCCAGAGCCCCTAAGGTTACTGAAGGATCCTTAGTTGACAGGAAAAGCCCAGTCGTCCACTATACTGCACCAGGCAACCCCTTGTGCTATTTTTAGGCTAAGACTCTGCATGATACTGAAAAGACACTCTGTAATCTTTGCGCTGTATTTCCAGATTTTAGGTAATTTTTGGTAACGAGGCCTTGATACAGATGGCAGGCTAAGAGCTACAAAGCAGGTACTTACCAACTCTTTCCTATGTTAATCTAGTGCTTCCTTTTGGAATTTAAGAACACTTGGGATTCTGGATTGAAATTGATGCTGCAATAGTTAACATAGTTAATATAGAGGTGGTTTGGAAGTATTATACTGAAAAACTAATGAGCTAGTTTTGTGAATCACGATTTTGGGTTTTGCTCAAGTGAAAATTCTCATGCGTTAAAACCCTTTTTTAGAACTGGCACTCAGTGAAAATTAGAGGTGGTAGTAACAGGATCTGCAAAGTAATTGTTGACCATCATTTAATTCTTTTTGCCTTTGTGGCTTTATCTTTCAGTGGAAAAATGGCTGCAATTTGGTGTTCATTGATTAATTTTGCTGACTCTAGTTTTCTGCCAGTCATTTTCAAGTAACAATGTTAGGTAGGTGGTAATGAGTAGCGAGGTGAGGGACAGGACATGACTTTGTTCAGTGACAATTTTTTTCTGGAGAAGCACACGATTTTTCAAGTCAGGCTGCAGTCTCCAACGGTGCCTCTAGGGAGGGGTGTGGCTGTGGGGGATCTCACAGGACATCCGCTCCTTTGGGAGGTTCCAGAGCAGCATCTACCCCGTCTTCTTAGCTTCTGGAAGCTGCTCCCCTTCCTTGGCTCATGGCCTCCTCACTCTGGTGTCTGATTCCATAGTCCCAGTTCCTCTCCCAACTTCGATCCCCTTTCCCTCTCTTAAAAAGATCGTGAACCTACCCAGCTAAAGGCTGCTTCTCAAGATATTTAACAATAACATCTACAAAGTCCCTTTCATGAGTAAAATAACATTCAGGTTTCTAGATAAAAGACAGATGTCTTGAGAGGAGTGTACATTATTTTTCTTATCACAGTAGATCAGAATGAACAATTTTTCTGTCATTCTACCACCCAAGGATAAATATTGTTAAGATTTTAGGTAGTCTTTACCTGCATTTAAACAATATTCATTATAAATTACTCTTCATAAGAAGATTATAAAATTGTCTTGGTATTGATGTTTGAGACCTCAACAACTGGGAGGTGTTCACCTAAAGTCTCAGACTGTTGAATAATAAGTATTTGCTGTGTGGATGGATGCAAGTATGTATCCTGTGTTGTTCATAATTCAGCAGGTTCACAGTAACGTGGGCTAGCTCTTTGCACTAAGCTCTTTCCAGTTCCTCTAAGAACCAGTGCAGGCAGGTGGCTCTCAGAGCCAGTAGCAGTTTGTTCTCCTTCCCTCTGTCCATCTGCATTACACTGTGCTCTGTGTTAACTTCATTCTCTCCCACCTCTACCACTGCACTTGAGAACCAAAGACCTCTTAATCACGCTGGTAGGTGACACAGCTTAAGGCAGCTCTCTTGCAATGGCCATGAAACTCCCCTGGCAACATATTAAAAGAGTAATCTGTACAGAACTTTCTAAAAGTGGCAATGCTTATTATAGAAATACAGCTACTTATGTTCATGGAATGTTACAGGAGGCTAAGCTCTTAACCATTCTTCCATAGCATAACTCTTTATTGTATTATAGTTGAGCATACTCCAGTGAACACAGGACAGAACATACTCTTCAGATTTTATTCTGGATTTGCAGAATTCTGAGATACATACTATAATGGAAGTTTTCTGATGTGATTCTTTGTGATTAATAAGAACAAAAAACAAGTGCTGTTGTAATTCTTGATATTGTAGCATACAGAGGGACAGGAAAAAATGAGCTCAGATACAAAACGTTGAGGAATTGCCCCCAAACAATTTTTGATGAGCTTGATTTTTTTGGTTGTTGGTAGAGGTTTTCTCTATCAAACCTTTCAGATGAACTGCTGATAAACATCCTGGCTGTCTGACCTCAAGTTCATTTCTATCATTGTGTCCCTTCTACTCTTTAATAGGAACCTCAGAGTTACCATCATGACTTAAAGTGAGGAGGCGAAGCAAAGGGTCTAGGTAAATGAGATACACTACTTGTGAATAAGCAAGAGTTAATTCAGTAGATGGTTTTGATGGACATGTGCAGACTAATCTGTTAAACTCAAACAAAGGCTCAAAGTACACTTTTTAATAACTGCAAAATCTGCATTGCAATGTATAAAAACAGCGTTTCATATGGTCTACCTTTAAATGGTATTCAAGACAGCATGGCCTTGTTACTTAAACTGAATCAACACAGCTGTCTTCCTGTTACTTCCTTTGCATTTTTAGGAAAAGATACTTTTCTGAGTCACAAGTTTTAGCCCTTGAAGGTTGTCTGACCAGACTGTAGGTGTATTTGCTGTGAAAATTTCATCATTCTATCTAATTGAACTTACCAGACATTTCAGAAGTTCATAACTAGTTTCTTAGGAGTATATAACGATTTAGACTTAGCCTACTTATTCAGCCTCGATTTGTTGTTGGATTTTGCACTTTGCGCTTAGCAAAGCACCACCCACTTAGACAAAGCAAGAAAGGATGCAGCACCGTGTTGCACGTTGAAGGGATAAAAAGGAAAACATGGTTGGAAAAAGAAGGGTGGATCCTTACATTCAGAGGGGCTCCTGTATTCAAAACTCACTCTTCAATTTCACTGGAAGGTTTGGGACACAAGATAGCAAGGAAACATGAATCTGGTTGTGAGAAAGACCTAGGTTCAGATCCTGACTTTGTTAGGTAGATGGCACCCTACACGATAGGTTAGCCGTGAGAACTAGGTATAATATTAAAAGGCAATTCTCCTGGTTTCATGCATGGCAATTAATAGTTTCTTAAAAATAGGTGTGAAAATGATTGAACTACAGAAGACCTTGGGTTGTTTCAAAGATGTCCCTGGGGAGCATGTCTCAGACTTAGAAGTTTGGGTAAGGCAGTTTCCTTGAATTACTTTAATGGCCTGACTGTGAGTTCTTCTCTCCAGTCATTTTAAAGCAATCTGTGTTGGAGATAAATAAAAATGGGTAATTGGGAGAATTCTGAGCCTAATAAAAATAATTTGCTATGAATGATCAAAAAACAAACCCCATAAGGCTTATTAGAAATGGTATTCAGCAAATTGCCCATGATAATGAATTTCAGATATCAATCTCAAGTTCTTCATTAATTAAGTGATGAAAACCTATAGACTACTAATCTCAAAGAGGTAGATCACCATTCAGGTCTTCTAAACTAAATTCCTTCTCTTGATTTGTTCAGCTTCTAATTTTCTTCCGCATGCTCTAAGTCATTCATTTTCTTAGCTGAAATATTAACTACTTGTTTCTGCATTTCCCAAGTGAAACCTCACACTGAGGCCTTATTTAGAATAAGGGGCTTTGGAAGACGTGATTGCAGTGAGGATCCTGTAGGGAGTATGTCCTGGGTTAGAGTGCATCCTAAATCTATTGACAAATGTCTTTATGAAGTCTGCGAAGAAGCCAACACAGAGACATAGGAAGCAGGCCCACTGAAGGCAGAGATGAGGGTTGAAGAGATCCTCTCCACGCCAAGGAGTATCAAGATGGCCAGCAGCTACCCAAAGCCAGGAGACAGGCAGAGGATGGATCCTCCCTCTGAGTTTCCAGAAGGAACCAAATCTGTCTACTTCTTGACTATTGGATTCCTGGCTTTCACAGCAACAAGGGGCTAAACCTCCATTGTGTTTCAGCCGGGCAGTCTGGTAGCCTGTTAGAGTAACCCCAGAACACTAAGATGGGGTGCTTAACAGTGTTAAGGCTTTGAGAAAATATTGCTGAAAATAGCCTTCAGAAACCAAGTCTTGTTCTTGGAAATTTGAATGGGTTTTTCTTCTCTCAGGTAGTCTGCTAATGCTATCAGCTTATTTTCCTGCTCCATATTAGAACATTGAATTTGCCCCTCTCCCTCCAGTGCCTGGTGTTCCACTTCGTGTTCCTTTGTGTACCTGCAGCAGCTGACCAGACTCCTTTCTTCTTGAGAGAGAACGATAGCTTCCTGTTCAGAGGCAGAGTAGAAAATAATTGCACAATAGAGACATACGGTTTGTAGAAAACGTCCACATTGCATTGTCGGTAGCCCTAGTGGCTGCCACTGCTAAGAATCCCACTTCTGAATGGCTTTTCGCCAACCTTCCGAGCTATGCTTGGCTTTGTACCCATCCAGCTCTGGGTAAATGTGTCTGTTCTGCCCAGGCAACTACTTGAGTCATTGAAGTCTGCGTAATCCCCAGAGACTTGGATGTGGCTTCCCTAAAGCCAGAATATCAACAGCCACGTAGAATGGGGCCAGTGAACAGCAGGACATGAGAAGTCTGTATGTGTGGTAGGTGGGTGTAGGGGAAGAAAGGGAGGATGGTAACAAGGAAAGATTGGAGGAGTATGTATTTTTAATGCATGTGTGGATATTTCATAAACACCATGACAAGGAGACCTATTCACGGGGACTCTGAGGCTGCCCTTCTTGACTTAATTTTTCCTTGAAGATAGGAATGATACTTGGTTAACTAAAGGTATTGTACTCATTATAATTCTAACAACTCCTGTAGTTGTCAGACCTGTCCCTTAGGTGCTGTTAGCACCCTCATTGTGCTGGTGAGAAACAGGAATAGAGGTGGTAAGTAACACCGAAGTCCATAGAGCCAGCTAGTGACTGAGAAGGAACTGGCACCTAGGTCAGGTTGCCAGATTAACCATGGGATACTCCATTACCTTGGAATTTCAGAGAAGAAACAGTTTTCTTTTAGCATGTTTCATGCCATATTGGGAAATAAACTTGAAAACTAATTTTTTTATTTGAAATTAAAATTTAACTGGATAGCCTACATTTTTACTGCTAAATCTGGCACCTTTATACCCAGGGGTTGTTGGTGTGTGCATGTTTTTTCTGTGTCTCCCTGTCTGGTGTGGTTTTTTGTTTTTTTTTTTTTTTTTTTTGTAAAGATTGAGTTATTTGAGAGGTAAAGCAACAGATTTTATATGTATATATGAGATTTAGATTGAGACTGTCCATACTGCAGCGGCCTGGTGACCAAAGCCGGGAACCCCACCTGATCTGCCATGTAGGTAGCAGAGGGCCAATCACTTAGGAATTCTTGGCTGCTTTCTCAGGTGCATTAGCAGGGAGCTGGATCTCAAACCGAGCGGCTGGAACTCGAATAGGTGCTCCAATACGGGATACTGATGTTGCAAGTGATGGCTTAACCCTCTGTGCCATGACACTGGCTCTGGTTGTTTGCTCTTAACTACTACCCTATGTTGTCTCTTTAATTAAAAAAATCTTAAGGACTAAGAAAAATGATTCAACATGATTTGTTCTTCGTTCTGAAGTCCTGGTGAGTGTCTCTGGATGTGAAATTCGGAATGCTTTGTGTAGTGTAGTGTATATACAAGTTTTACTTCCTGGCTGAAGCAGGGTATTGTTGGATATTATCATGCTAGTAAGCTTGTGTTGATTTCAAATAAGCCTCTTCCCCTCAGTTTATTTGTAGGAGATCAAATATATAATTACATATGCAACTGCAGCTCTTTAAGAGATGCCTCTAAGGTACTCGGGGATTCCACAGCTAGCCTTTAATGTCAGATTGACTTCAGGTAACACTTAATAATCACTCAGGATTCCTTTTTAAAACTCAAATGAATTAAAATGTGTTTGTACAATGAGCATTGTTTCTAGATTGTTTTTTCAAATTCCCAATATAAATAGTGCTTTATGTAGATAATTAAAACCATCTGCTTCCCGGTAGCTCAGTTAGGTTTACAGCAGACCCTTGTTATTTGGGGAATTAATCTGCCACAAGTTTGTACTTCAGTGAATGAAGAGTCACAGAAATGCTCATGGCAGTAGAATTCCTGAAAAAGAAATGAAGACTAGTTACTGGTATTGGGAAAGATTGTTTTCAGTTAGCTCAAAAGGCCTTGGAGTGATACTTTTTTTTTTTTTTTTTTAGGTACGTAAGTTTTTTTTTTCTAATTGCTTTTATTTTTTATTTCATAAATGTGAATTTACAAAGTGTAACTTTTGTATTGTTGTGGTTCCCCCCTAACCTCCCTCCCTCCCGTTGCCCTCCCCTCTCCCTCTCCCATCCCGCCCTTTATCGAGTTTCGTTTTCAATTACCTTCATATACTGAAGATCAACTTAGTATATACTAAGCAAGGATTTCAACAGGCTGCATTCACACAACCGCACAAGGTATAGGGTATTGTTCCACTAGTAGTGTTTTTAAGTTTCATAGTAAAACACATTAAGGACAGAGATCCTACGTGGGGAGCATGTACCCAGTGACTCCCGTTGTTGATTTAACAATTGGCACTCTTATTTATGACGTCAGCAATCACCCGAGACTCTTGCTATGAGCTGTCTAGGCTATGGAAGTCCCTTGAGTTCACCGACTCTGAACTTGTTTAGTCAAGGCCATGTCACAGTGGAGGTTCCTTCCTCCCTTCAGAGAAAGGCACTCTCTCCTTGATGGCCTGTTCCTTCTGCTGGGGTCTTGTTCACCAGAATCTTTCATTTAGATTGGTTTTTGCCACCGTGTCATGGCTTTCCATGCCTGTGAGACTCTCATGGATCTTTTAGCCAGATCCAAATGCCCCAAGGGTTGATTCTGAGGCAGGAGTGCTGTTTTGGGCATTTGCCATTCTATGAGTCTGCTGTGTGTCCTGCTTCCCCCGCAGGATCATTCTCTCCCTTTTAATTCTATCCTTCATTATTTGCTTACACTGGTCTTATTTGTGAAATCTCTTGGACACATACCCTATCTTTTTGATCGGTTGTGTATTTATACTTAGCACTTTACCAAGTGCGCTGGCATTGGTTAGGTACGTAAGTTTTTAAGGGTTTCTTCAATCAAAAAATCCAAATGAATAAATAAAACTTCTCATAAACTTTAGCATTCAAATCAGTGCTCTGAAATAATTTTATAATGATTACTCCAGTAAAAACTGAGTTACTAAAGATAAGGTATCTTGAGTTACTAAAGATCTTTAGCAACCCAGGAATTTGTGATCTCATAGAACATAATAAAAGCATCAAGTGAGTTGAACAAATTGGACAAGGACATACACATAGTCAGCAATGAAATATAAAGATACAATAAACAATTATAATCTTAGACCCTGTTCGGAACCCTCGCCTCCCTTTTCGTATCTTGAAAAGGACATTTAAATGAATGCCCAGTATTAATTTTAGGACTTGAGAGTTCTTGTATAGTTCCTCATTTTCAAATGGAACAAAACTTTTTAAAAAAACTGCAATCACATAATTTGCCATCATGGAGATGTCTTTAAATGCTGATTACACTTATGAAAAGAAAAATCAACTGGTCAAAATGAGTGATGAAGTTGGACTAAATTGTTCTCCTCAAAAGTTAATAGGTTGTCTTTTTTTTCTTTCCCAAGAAACCATTTACTTAATGAGTACAAATGTCCTAAGTACAATTTTAGTAATATTGTGTTTCTTCCCACCACAGCCACCCTCCTGTCGTACTCCCTCCCTTCCTCCTTCTTACTCTCTCATTCCCTGTCCCATTCTCCATTAAGATTCATTTTCAATTAACTTCATACACGGAATACCAACTCTATACTAAGTAAGGATTTCAACAATTTGCATATACATACATATCGAAAAAACTGAGAACAAGTTTTGCAGTTAATTCTAATAATACAACTCATTGAGGACAGAGGTACTGCATGGAAAGTTAGTGCATAGTAACCCCTATCATTAATTTAATAATTAACACTCTTAGGCATGACATCAGTGATCACCTGAGGCTCTTGACATGAGCTGCCAAGGCTATAGAAGCATTTTGAATCCACAATCTCCTTCAGTATTTACACAAGGTCATGAGCAAAGTAGAAGTTCTCTGCTCCATTCAGAGAAAAGTACATCCTTCTTTTATGGCCACTTCTTTCAACTGGGATCTCTCTCACAGAGATACTTTGTATAAGACTTTTTTTTTTTCTTTTTTTGCCCCAGTGTCTTGGCATTTCCATGCTTGAAATGCTCTCATGGGCTTTTCATCCCAACTAGAATGTCTTAAAGGCTGATTCTGCCGTCAGAGTGCTACTTAAAGTAATTGTCATTCTGTAAGTCTGCTGTGTGGACTGCTTCCCATGTTGGAACATTCTCTCCTTTTTAATTCTATTATTATTACCTAACACTTGATCCTATTTATTTGATCACTTTAACACTTAATCCTATCTATATGTTCACTTTAACAATTAATATGATCACTTTAACACTTAAGCTGGCATTTTTACCACCCAGCTTAATGGGGTTGGGGGTCCCATGGCAAGCTTTTAAACTGTCCCCTTAGAAGCAAGACATTAGGAAAGTCTGCAGAACTATATAGCTTTATAGTTAAAAACTTCCTCCTCCTTCTCTTATTCCCACTCTTATTTTTTTTTACTGAGATCTATTTTCAATTGACTTTATACTCATACCTTTAACTCTATGTTAAGTAAAGAGTTCAACAAACAGTATAAAGAAAAAAAAAAGAAGAAACAAAAAAATGAAATTGCTCCTCGACAGTCAAGACAAGGGCTGTTCAAGTCATTGCTTCTCAAAGTGTCAATTTGACTTCTATATATTTCCTTTTAGGTGCTCTATTAGTTATCTGTTAGTTATCACAGGAGAACATATGGTATTCATCCTTTTAGGACTGGCATATTTCACTAAGTATGATGTTTTCCAAATTCATAAATTTTGTTGCAAATGACCAGATTTCATTTTTTACCACTATGTAGTATTCCATAGAGTATATATCCCTTAATATATCCCTTAATATTTTTTATGACTTCATTTATTTATTTGAAAGGTAAAGTTAAGGAGAACTAGAGGCAGAGGGAGAGAAAGAGATATTGCATCCACTTATTCACTACCCAGATGGCCATAGCGGCTGGAGCTGTGCCGATCTGATGCCAGGAGCCAGAAGCTTCCTGGGTCTCCCATGCGGTGCAGGGGCCCAAGCATGTGGGCCTTCTTTCACTGCTTTCAGAGGCCACAGCAGAGAGTTGGATCAGAAGTGGAGCAAACAGGACTTGAACCTGTTAAGCCACAGCACCAGCCCCCCTATAATTTCTTTATTCAGTCTTCGATTGATGGGCATTGGGTTGATTCTATGTCTTAGCTATTGTGAACTGAGCTGCAATAAACATGGGCTTGCAGGTAACTCTATTTGTTGATTTCGTTTCCCCTGGGTAAAGTCCCAGGAGTGGGATGGCTAAGTCATATGGTAGGTTTATATTGAGATTTCTGAGGTATGTCCAAATTGTCTCTCACAGTGGCTTTACCAGTTTACATTCTCACAAATAGTGGATTAGGGTACCTTTCCCCCCATATTCTCAACAGCATTTGTTGTTTATTTCTGAATGAAAGTCATTCTAACTGGAGTGAGGTGAAATCTCTTGTGGTTTTGATTTGGGTTTGCCTGACAGCTAGTGATCCTGAGCATTTTTTCATGTTTCTTGGCCATTTAGATTTCCTCTTTTGAAAAAAGTCTAAGTCCTCTGCCCATTTCTTAATGGGTTGTTTGTTTTATTGTTGGAGTTTCTTGATCTCTTTATAGATTTTGGTTATTAATCCCTTTATCCATTGCATAGTTTGCAAATAATTTGTTCCATTCTGTTGATTGCCTCTTCACTTTCCTGGATATTTCTTTTGCAGTACAGAAGCTTCTCAATTTGATATAATCTCATTTGTTAATTTTGGCTTTGATTGGCTGTGGCTATATCTTGGGTCTTTTCCAAGAAGTCTTTGCCTATGCCAATGTCTTGAAGTGATTCCCCAATGTTCTCTAATAATTTGACAATATTGGGTCATAGATTTAGGTCTTTGATGCATTTTGAATGGATTTTTATGTAAGGTGTAAGATAAAGGTCCCGTTTGACACTTCTGCATGTGGAAATCCAGTTTTCTCAGCACCATTTGTTGAAGAGACTATCCTGATCCAGGGATTGATTTTAGCTCCTTGGTCAAATAGAAGTTGGTTGTAGATGCTTGGATTGATTTCTGATGTTTCTATTCTGTTCCATTGGTCTTTCTATCCATTCTGTGCCAATACCAGGCTGTTGTGATTATTACTGCCTTGCAGTATGTCTTGAAATCTGGTATTGTGATGTTGTCAGCTTTGTTTTTGTTCTAAAAGTTTGCTTTAGATATTTGAGGTCTCCTATGTTTCCATATGAATTTCAGCATCATTTTTTTCTAGATCTGAAAAGAATTTCTTTGGTATTTGATTGGTATTGCTTTGAATCTGTAAATTGCTTTCAGAAGAATGGAAATTTTGATGACTTGGCTCTGCCATTTTTCCATAAATATTGCTACTTTTTACTTTGGTTTTCCTTTGTACTTTGGGTGATTTCCTTCCTTCTCTTGTAGTGATGACCGTGTTTCTGTGTGCAGCACATTCTTACACATCTTCTGCAGGGCTGGACAGGTGGTGACAAATTCTTTGAATTTCAATTTGTTAGGCAAAGTTTTAATTTCACTTTCATTCATAAGTGAGAGCCCTACAGGTTTTAGTATTCGGGGTTGACAGTTCTTTTCTCTTAAGACTTGGGATATATCTTGCCATTTTCTGTTATCCTGTAGGGTTTCTGATGAGAAGTCTGCTGTGAGTCTCATTGGAGATCTCTGAAAGTAATATGGCATATCTCTCATGCACATTTTAAAACCTTCTCTTCGTGTTTTACTGTGGAGAGTTTAATTACAATGTGTGGTGGTGAAGATATTTTCTGGTCATGTCTATTAGGAGTTCTTTGTGTTTCCTATACTTAGATGCCTCTTTTTTTCTCAAAATTGGGGAAATTTTGTGTTATTTCACTAAAAAGGCCTTCTAAACCTTTCTCCTAGAATTTGTATGTTGGGTCATTTGATAGTATCCTGTAGTTAACCAACAGTGATTTTTAGTTTTCTAATTTCTTTTTCTTGTGTTTGGTCAGACTGTATAATTTCTTGTGCTTTGTCTTCTAAGTTGGATATTCTTCTGTTTCACCGATTCTGTTAAGGCTTTTCACTGGATTTCTTCTTTGTTTATTGAATTCTTCATTTCCAATATATCATTTTGATTTCTCTTTAATATCTTAATTTCTTGGAAGAAATTTTTTCGTGTCATCTATGAATTTTACTAGTTCATGCATTTACTTTTGATTACCTCTAAGTAATCTTATGATCAATGATTTGAATTCTGTTTCTGGCATTTCTTCAGTCTCACCATCTTCACAATCTAGTATTGAAGTGTTAAGTTCTTTTGGGGGCATCATGTTATCTTCCTTATTCTTGTTTCTTGAATTGGTGCATTTGTTATTTGGCATTTGTGGTGATACTCGTTGGTGTCCCTCCCCCCCCTCCCCCGCTGTGGTGGCTTTTATCTGTGGACTATGTCTGAGTGGATTAGTGCAGTGTCTGCTTAAGGGGATACATAGAAGCATGTGGTGGGTGTAACCAAGGAGCTTTGTTCAGTGCTCCAGGGTGAATGGTGTGTCTGAGGTGACACACCCGGGATTTGGTGTGGTAAATCTCTCTTTTTTTAATCAGAGGGAAGATTTGTTGCTGTCTGGTGTAGACACAGCTGAGCTCCTCAATTTGAAGGAGTCCAGTGCCTGGGCTCCAATGGGTATGTTATTCATTTGCTCTGCCACAAAGATGACACAAATGATCTGTGCAGTCCTCAGTGTAAGCTCAGATTCCCCAGCAATGTCTCCCATCAGTTAACCAGAGAGGCCTGATCATGTGGAGACTCCCACAGTGACTGCCCAAAGTTCCAGTCACACCCTGAGTCCTCTCATACAGCCTCAGTGTTTTAACAGTCCCAGAACACAAGTCTCCCACAATCACGAGCACCCAACTCCCTGTCTGTTCTCCCTACCAGACTCGGGAATTTCCACTTGGCTGGTTGCTGGGTGTGGACATGAGCTGGCACAGCTGTTACATATGTCCAAAATGGTGCCTGCTCTCTGTCAGCTTGTTACAGGATGCTGTTGCAGGATTATCAGGGAGAGAGAAAACATGCACCCCCCCCCCCACTTTGTTTTTTCTCCTCTAGTTGGGCAGGTACACTATCCCTCATAGGGCTCCCAGCCAGATTCCCTCTAGGCTCTTCCTGCAGCTTGATCACCAATGGCTTGGGCTACTTAAGTCTGATCTCATCTCACTCTCCAAAGCTGGTGTGGAGGCTCTCGGCTGCTGAGGTTCTGAGTTATGTGTGTCCTAACCCTCCACATAGGGCCACTGTGTTCTTCCAATTTCCATAGAATTTCCTCTGCTGTTTACTCCCTAACTCTTTGCTGAGACTATACTCCTAGGTTGTCTTTTTATTCCAATAACTTCTTCATCACAAAGAGTAACCAACTTGACCTCATCTTTACATTGACATGTTAAAGAAATCTTTTGAGTAGAGGAATGAGGTTTATTTTAAAGGGAAATGGGTAGGAAGATTTCTTGAAAATTGGTAGAAAAAAAAGGCATAGTGAAATTATGTATCCATGACTGTTAGTAAAACTTTTTGTCTGTGCAGTTTCTCAACTCTGACCAGAATTTGTAGTTTCATGTCGATAGTGTAGGTGTGGCTCTTATTTATATTAAATCCTAAGGAATATCTTGAACATACCAGATTTAATTCAAGCCTCTGTAGGGTATCCAGACTGCTGTCCAGGGAAGTTTAAGAGAATGGGATTTTAGCAAGTTTGATATTGATTAGGTGGGTGTACCTGTGGCCAGGATAGACTGTCAACACTTGGTATTCCAGAAATGACTTGAGTACTGAAACAAAATGTTTCCCTTCAGAGAAAAATGTTTTTCAACATGTTCACTAAAAACAGGTTTTGATAATTACTTGAATTTCTTCTTGAAGGGCAATTAATTTATGGAAAGAAATGGGGAGAAAGCCTATGAAATTTTCTTAGCCACACAGATGTATGCTAACCTAGCAACTGGAAAATACAATTCCAAATCTAAAATTTCTGACTAGTATTTCTTTGTGGAGGAAAAATTGCTAGCTCAGTGTCAAAATCAAGATAGAATGAATGAAGCTATGGGTTCTTTTCATGTTAACAAGTGACTTTGAGATTGACTTCTTTACCAGCTCTCTTTTCAAGGTTAATCACTGCCAAACTATGTTGTTAACGCTGTTAACAGTGTTGATGCTGGCCGGCGCCATGGCTTAACAGGCTAATCCTCCACCTTGCGGTGCTGGCACACCGGGTTCTAGTCCCCGGTTGGGGCGCCGGATTCTATCCCGGTTGCCCCTCTTCCAGGCCAGCTCTCTGCTATGGCCCGGGAAGGCAGTGGAGGATGGCCCAAGTCCTTGGGCCCTGCACCCGCATGGGAGACCAGGAGGAAGCACCTGGCTCCTGGCTTCAGATCAGTGCAGTGCGCTGGCCGCAGCTGCCATTGGAGGGTGAACCAATGGCAAAAAGGAAGACCTTTCACTCTGTCTCTCTCTCACTATCCACTCTGCCTGTCAAAAAAACAAAAAAACGGTGTTGATGCTAATAACATTATAACATTGAATGAAAAGACTGGACTATGGGGACTACAAGTCATGTGCACTTGAACCCTGTTTCTTTCTTTTTATTTTTTTTTTAAAGATTTATTTATTTATTTGAAAGTCAGAGTTACACAGAGAGAGGAGAGGCAGAGAGGTCTTCCATCCACTGGTTTACTCCCCAGATGGCTGCAATGGCCGGAGCTGTGCCGATCCGAAGCAAGGAGCCAAGAGCTTCTTCTGGGTCTCCCACTTGGTCCATCTTCTACTGCTTTCCCAGGCCATAGCAGAGAGCTTGATTAGAAGTGGAGCACCCAGGCCTCGAACTGGTGCCCATATGGAATGCTGGCACTGCAGGTGGTGGCTTTACCCACTATGCCACAGCGCCGACTCTAAAACTTTCTCATAATGCTCACTTCCATGAAATTTTGAATACCCCGTGTGTGTGTGTGTGTTTATATATGTGTATTATACTATAAGTGAAGGAGAATGAATGCTTTAAAAAGAATCAAGAAAGCAGTTCTCATTTTATCAAGAGAAGAGAAAATACAGTGGACAAATAAGTCAGACTTTCGAAAGAGTGAAGAGGGCCCTTCTATTAGAACCACTATGTTTAACTGACTTTTTTTTAATCAAGTTGATTCCAATAAAATTTTCTTGCATGTACTTTCTAACTTGCTAAAGGTACTTAAAATTTGACTAGGTAAATATATAAAGAAGGTCACTGATTATTCATCATGTTTTATGAAAAGATTTGTTTTCCTGGGGGATTATGAGACTCATATTTATACTTTATTTTCTTATTTAGCCACCAAAATGCTCAGAGTTAAACCTGAGCCGTCATTAAATGAACTCTGTGGAATTCAGTGTCTTTTAACCCTAATTACACCAGCTGCACACATGTAGTCCTCGTATTAAATTTATCTTTGTCTTTTCTTACATATTTTATGGTTTAGACTTAGAGTTTTTCATGATGCTGGGGAAGGAAGGGCGCAGTTTAAATTTTCTTTAACAATGTGTGTTAAATCGTTTCATTTATTGTTGAAATTTGCAAATAGTCGACTTAATTTCTTAGCTTATTAAAATAGGGGTAACTTGGGTAATTCAGTCAAATGGACATTTCAGTTGTATCCCTGTAATTCACCTATCAGAATAAGGTAATGTGTTATAAAAGAAAACTGCTGGGTGAGATCACAACACTTGTTTCTCCTTTTCATTCTTGTCACGGACTTAGCCTGGGAGCCAAGGAGGACTTGATTTTCAATAGGGTAGACTCATAGGTCTCCACAGCTTGGTTCAGTTTAAATTTCCCATCCTATGCTCCAAAGCTGAACAGCATTTTCCTGTCCTTGTGCTTGTTCTGCAATAGGCTGGGGTTTGGGAATACCTTCTGCTGCTGGATGGTTGAATCTGCAGTTTGGATGGCTTTCGAAGTCTGCCTTTTATTTGTAGTTTAGAAGGAGAATATTTTGTGAACCCAGTTTATTTTCCTTTTTCCCTTTCCCGTTTGCAAAAGTAACTTAAGTTCACAAGAATAAAGACGACGACAGCAGCCTGGGCTTTAACTTTTGAACATTTTCCAGTTTTATGTCTTATTAAGCAATATTGCAAGTAATATGCACATATTTCAATAAAACACATGAAAAACTTTACACATTGTTAAGACATTTTTTCACAGTGTGTTTTGTCAATTCGGGAAGTCTGTGAGAATCTGGCAAACTGTCAGGAAGTGGGGTAATATGGGAGAACACTGAAAGCGAAGAATATGGCTAGGAGTGGGAGACGGTAGTGCTGTAGGGACGGTTTGAGGAGCATGTTGAACCAAAGCAACGGGTGCCAGCGAGGATGCATTCATTTAAAATGTGTCTTAGGATCCTTGAGATTGCTTTTTTGTAATGAAAATAATGTATATGATGTTAAATTTACATGAAACAAGTATATTAATATTCATTGCAAAAGATGTCTACTGCAAAGTACTGAGATGAAAATTATTCTTTAAATCAAACATGGAGGTACAATCTAAATATATGTCAAATAATTCCCATTTTAGATGTAAAAGTAGGTAGGGCTTGATCTGTAACGTTTGTTGTAAGACTCCCTATTCTGTGCACGATGAAGTGGATTGCCTATGATAAAAATAGGCACATAGATTTTGCTAAAGTGAGTTAATTTTGTCAGTATGGAGCAGACAGGGGTTATTTACAAAAGAACATATATATCACAGTATTATGGAAGAAAAGACCTGAGGTTCATAAAGCAAGAGACACTGTTAACCCTCAGACAGCCTGTCTTCGTAGGTCTGGTTGACTCAGTGTGACAAGGATATTTGAAAATGCTTACACAGGAGGTTGGTGTTGTGGTATAGTGGATTAAGCCTCCCTCTGCAGTACTGGCATCCCTTAAGCGCACTGGTTCAAGTCCTGGTTGCTCTACTTCTGATCCAGCTCCTCGCTAATGGGAAAGCAGCAGAGGATAGCTCAAGCACTGCCACCCAGATGGAGCTCAAAGCTCCTGGCTTCAGCCTAGCCCAGTTTCTACTACTGCATTCACTTAGGGAGTGAACCGGAGGATGGAAGACCTGTCTCTGTCTTATTTTGCTGCCCATAGTTTCTGAAAAATACAGGCCTGGTGCTGTGGTACAGTGGGTTAAGCTGCTGCCAGAAGTGCCAACACCCCATATGGTCGCTGATTTGAGTTCAGGCTGCTCTACTTCCAATCCAGCTCCCTGTTAATGAGCCTGGGAACACAATGGAAGATGGTCCAAGCCCATGGGCCCCTGTACCCACATAGGAAACCTGGATGAAGCTTCTGGCTCCTGGCTTCAGCCTGGCTCAGTCCTGGCTAATGAGGCCCTTTGGGGAGTGCATCAGTGGATGAAAGATCTCTGTTGCTCCATCTGTCTCTGTAACTCTGCCTTCAAATAAATAAATAAATCTTTATGAAGAAAGTTTTTGAAAACCATGCAAATGAGGGTTCTTCCAAAAGATCAAGGAAAATCACCAAACTACGCATGGATTTCATTTTTTTTTTTTTTTTTGCAGGAAAATAAACTCAATTTTACTTCCCTTGGGCATTTTGAAGTTCCTTCATACATTTGATTCATAGATACTTAGACAAAGTGTCTTAGGCAACCTATCTGGGCCTTGATTTTCTAGACTGTGAAATGGAGTAGCCATTGGCACTCTGACCCCTGGCAGTGTGGGAGCATTAGATAAGTTTAATGTATTAAAATGTCTAATTACAGGACCTGGTCTTTGGGAAACCTTGATGAAGTTTAACCACTTGTATTTCTTGCCTCACCTTCATTAATGTAGAAAGTAGCAAATTATAAATTTGGTTTTGGTAGGTGAGCCTCATTTTAGATTTGACTTTTTCATTTTCATACCTATGAATCAAGACTACCTCTCTTCGAAGTAAAGAATGTATGCATGTGTTAAAGGATGCATCAAAGTGTTAGTATTTTTCAGAAATGATAATGATGCAGGGGACACACAATGATGACAACGTGTCTGTCGGCAGCTGTGTGTTCACACGCTAATGATGGTTTGCTCACGAAGTGTGGAATTTGAGCAGTAGCTTTAACTGCTGGATAACTAGAGACATCAAAGATCAATAATGACTATTTAGTTTTCCATATTTCTGAAAAAAATTGATGAATGTATCTCGGCCTCAAGGAACACAAAAGTTCAGACTTAGATAAGGCTAAATTGTCCTTAGGTTTTTGAACAACAATGTTTTCATGTTTTTAAAATAATATGATCCTTCCTAGTGGTAGGCTCTGATTAAAAATGTACAAATTATGCCCCTCCTTTCAGCCAATGTAATTGGTAAGCTGTGTGATGAAAGCTATTGTCATAGCAATAGAAAAATAGAGAAAGAAGGTAGAATTCACATCGCTTCATGGAGAATGGCAGTTTTTTACAGAGAATACTTGGTGGTTTTGTCTACTAAACTTTTTTAAACTTCTGGGATTTCCAGGTGTAAATATAAAATACATACACTCAAGATTTTCATATATAAAACATATACACTATCCATTTATATAATAGAATGTTTATCTAAAGATGTTCAGTAACTTTGTGGAAAATATATATTTTGAAAAAGTCTTGCATGGATTTCAAAATTTTTTGTACCAAATCAACACATTATAATCCTATTTTTCACAAGTTTTTGGAGTACCCTCATGTATAATGTTAACATATTTTCTTATGAAAATAATTTTTACATAAAAATATTAAAAAACTTTAAACTGAGTATGTTAACTTTCACAATGTTAGTTTTTTGAAAAAAATATTAATTTATTTGAGAGGTAGAGTTACAGAGAGAGGGAGAGACAGAGGGAAAGGTTTTCCACCTGCTGGTTCACTCCCCAAATGACCCCAATGGCTGGAGTTGAGCTGATCCTAAGCTGGAAGCCAGCAATTTCTTCTGGGTCTCCCACGTGGGTGCAGGAGTCCATGTACTTAGGCCATCTTCCACTGCCTTCCCGGGCCATAAAAAGCATAAACACTGGATTGGAAGAGGAATAGCTGGGATATGAACCGGCACTCATATTGGATGCTAGCTCTGCAGGCGGAAGCTTAACCCACTATGCCACAGCGTTGGCCACCAAAATACATTTATTCTTAGATTGTCACTGTAACAAGCAAAAGAAAAATTTGAAGCACACTATATTAATCTCTGAAATAAGGGAAAGCGTTAAAGCATATGCCAGGACTTGCAGGGAAGTTTGTGAGGAAGATAGGGAATTGGGGAAAAGAAGGAAGATCCAGTGGTGACCTGTAAGTGAGCAGGCTTCCCAGATGAGAGGCAGAGATGCTGCTGGAACCCCTGGCGTTCCTAACTTGATGGGGGTGGTGAGACAAAGCAGAGCAAGAGAACTTGAGGTGCCTGTGCAGGTGACGGGTGGGGGCTGTGAGCCCACCAGATACCACTGGTGTCTCTGGGATGTGCACCAGATAATTGGCAAAACAAGCCCTTCCAGGATGGGAGCCTTGCCGAAGCTAGCGCAGGGGTCACCAGGAAGGCTGGCACATTGCTTTTTAAGCCTATTCCATGAACGTTACACATACACATAAAACAACACAGAAGACTCTTTGTGGTTACCTGCACTGTCACTCTCTGGAGCTGACTCTTAAGAAGTTGCAGCTAAACCTGAAGAATGTTTTTTTCAATATTCATCTTCTGATCGACTTGCTTCTCTTTGAAATATTTTTTGGTTATGAGACCGCATTTGCCCAATTTTCTTCAGCTTCTCTGGCCACTTTATTTTGTTAATTTGATTTGAGATAGTTTATTTTTGTGACCCACATAGCTAATTTATGTGACGATTGATAAAAACTGAATGATGATTGAGATTTGCTCAGTATTTCACAAGTTAGAAAATATTATCTCGGCTGGCGCCATGGCTCACTAGGCTAATCCTCCACCTGCGGAGCCGGCACCCTGGGTTCTAGTCCCTGTCAGGGCGCTGGATTCTGTCCCTGTTGCCCCTCTTCCAGGCCAGCTCTCTGTTGTGGCCAGGGAGTGCAGTGGAGGATGGCCCAAGTGCTTGGGCCCTGCACCCCATGGGAGACTAGGAGAAGCACCTGGCTCCTGGCTTTGGATCAGTGCAGTGCGCTGGCTGCAGGGTGTCGGCCGCAGCGGCCGTTGTGGGGATGAACCAACGGAAAAGGAAGACCTTTCTCTCTGTCTCTTTCTCTCTCTGACTGTCCACTCTGCCTGTCAAAAACAAATAAGAAAACATTGTCTCATACGTAGAAATAGAAATCATAGAAATACCTGTGAGTGAGCGATATTTTATTAGAAAACGGCCTTTGGCATCATAGATGGACCGACCTGTGCTATGAAAGGATTGAGCCAGCAGTCTGGGGGAGCTGCTTCCCACTGGCCCATGGGAGTTCATGGTTCTCATCTGGTCACTCTTCCTTTAAGTTCTTTGTCTCATGTTTTCCTAAGTAACAAATACTAGCCAGTTAATGAAAACTACGTAAAGGGAAACGTGAAGGGACAGTTACAGAAGTCACACACGCTCAGGGCCACTGAGGGCTCCTATCTCTCAGAGGTGATGTTTACATTCTGCCCCCTGGTGAAGTCCCCAAGATGCTCAGGCACTGGTTAAAGATGCGGGACGCTGGAATGGGGGATAGAAAAAGAAAGCACTGGTGATGTGTGTTACTAGCCCCAGTTCTTCAACATCTCCCCCCTCAGACTGTTAGCCCCTTGGTTTTAGATCTAGCCATGTGCCTTGTTTTTCCATTGGAATGAAGGTGATGTGATGAATTCCAGTTGCTAGACTGGGCTCAAGAGATGTTTGCACCTGAAATTGTGCACCTTGGCTACAGCCATGATGAGCATAGGCCTAGGTGAGCTTCTCTTTTCCTGAGATGACCCAGACATAGAGTCACACCTCCTGTAGCCAAGCTTCACCTAGATCAGCCATTCTCTGACTACAGTCACATGGGAGAGGCCAACTGCCCTGCTGGGCCCAGCCTAGACTTGATCTTATGTAACCAGAAGGCTCATGAACTCAATAAATGTGTGCTGCTAAATTCTTGATATTATTTTTGTGTGTGTGCAGCATTATGGCCGTAGTCAACTGGCAGAATTCATCAATGGCAAAATAGACTTCTAATGAGAAATTAGGAGTAGTCTCTGTCCATGCTGTTGTACGTGGATGCATGGTCATGAACTACTAACAGTGTTTCAATAAATTATGAATCATGTATTCATATACATGATGGTCCCGTGAGGGACATTTCCTCATGGTGTCGTTGCCATCTTACTTTGCACCATACAGTGTTTTCACTGTGACAGAATTGTTCAGCAATAAATTTTTTAGAATGTATCCTGTCATTAATGACCTTATTTTATTCTCACGTATTTTTATAGTACATTTTGCTGGTGAGTCACTTAGCAGTTGAACCCATTTGAAAAGTGTCAAGTTGGAATGGTGATGACACTGCAAGTGCATTAGTTATCATTTGGAGGATTACAGTTTGCAGGGATGTGCAGAAAATGATCATTTTAATAGGCCCTATTTTGGGATAGAGGCTGATGATACTTTATAAGAATAGTTATTTGGGGCCTGTGTTGTGGTTTATTGGGTAAAGCTCCTGCCTGTGACAGCAGCATCACATATGGGCACCTCCTTGTGTTGGGGCTGCTCCGCTTCCAATCCAGCTCCCCGCTGACGACCTGGAAAAGCAGTGGAAGATGGCCCAAGTGTTTGGGCCTCTGTACCCAAGTGGGAGGCCCAGAAGAAACTCCTGGCTTTGGCCTGCCCCAGTCTTGGCCATTGCAGCCATCTGGGTAGTCAACAAGTGGGTTGAAGATCTCTGTATCTCTGTATCTCCCTCTTCGCATCTCTCTTTCAAAGAAAAGATTCTAAGAAAAAAGTTGTTGAATGTTTAATACTGAGTTTTTTGTTGTCACAGATGTTATTTAAGTATGGAAGAAGGTTGCAATTGACATTGGGAAATTCTGTTGTTATAGCTGCCCATCCATTTCTGAAACTTTGTTCTGGTATTCCGAACTTTTTGAGTCTTTTAATTCTAGGTTTAAGATAGACTTCCCAAGTCTCCTTTGGACATTCCAAGACTTAAAGTGTCACCTCTGTGACAATTCCTTGTGCTGCAGCACTGTCCTCTAGGGTGTGGTGTGTGTATTACATTAGTATACAATGTTCAGTTCCCTACCCCCTCCACCCCCAGAGCCAGAACTCTCATGTCTGGGATTGAAGCAGTGGAGTTGGGGTGGCTCTCCTTACTATTACTGCTAGTGATCTACCAGCACAATTTTTTCTTTATTTTGCTGCAAACATAGGTTTTCCTGATGTAGAGATTTGAGTTCCAAAGGGAATAATATTTCCAGCTTGGACCAAATAGTGATTCCACGGAACTGGAATTTGAGGCTGCTTTGGGGTTCTCATGTCTATGGATCAACAAGGAAGGGAGGATGCTGTTTTGTTCGAGATTGATCCTGACCTAGAGTGGAGTTTGGGCTTGGTATCACATGAGGGGGGTAAGGAGAAATGCGTATGAAATACAAACATCCTTTAGGGTTTTTTGTTGGCTTTTTTTCAGTACACCCATGTCCATTGATGGTCAGATTCAGGGAAAACTACAGTGACAAAATTCAGGCAGAGATGAATTAGGGTTTTATTTATTTATTTATTTGAAAGAGTTACACAAAGACAGAAGGAGAGGCAGAGAGAGAGAGAGGTCTTCCATTTACTGGTTCACTCCCCAATTGGCTGCAACGGCCAGAACTACACTGATCCGAAGCCAGGAGCTTCTTCCAGGCCTCCCACACGGGTGGAAGAGCCCAAGAACTTGGGCCATCTTCTACTGCTTTCCCAGGCCATAGCAGACAGCTGCACTGGAAGTGAAGCAGCCAGAACTAGAACTAGTGCCCATATGGGATGCCAGTACTGCAGGTGGCTGCTTTACTTGCTACGCCACAGTGCCAGCCACTGAATTAAGTTTTAGTTTGATTGTTGTAAACCTAAACCTGCCAGGAAAACTGAGGCAAAGTGAATATTGAATAGGTAGAGGGAGAAAGTAGTTACAAATACATCAACGATGCGATCAGTTTTATACAGGAGAATTCTAATACTTATGGATATGTTGTCCTCATGTTCATAAGTTTTTGATTGCCTTTTTTTCTTACTCTCTTGTAATATAACATAAATGTGTCAATTTAAAAAGAATTATGCTAGTATTGAGTAGAACATTCTATAAATTTCAATCATGTCGAGATAAGGCTGTTCAAGTAGTATACGTGGTTGATTTTTCTCTCAATTATTGGTTGAAACTTGTTGAAAGTTCTGATTTCGTATTAACCTATTTCCATATATGATTTTATCAATGTTGATTCATGTGATTTACAGCTCTCATTAAGTGCTTATGTAGTTAAGATTGTATATATTCTTGATAGATAATCTCCTTATCACTGACATTATCTTCTCTATCTTGAGTAATAATATTTGTTGTAAAATATATGTAATCTTATAATATGGCAACTCTCCCATTTTATTTTGGCTGTTGTATTTTTTGTTGCTTCCCATGTTATTTTTAGCCCATTAGGGTCTCTATAGTTAAAGTGTGGTTCTTAGAAGAAGGATGTAATTGTGTCTTGATTTTTTAAAAACTCCAATCCAACAATCTCTGCCTATAATTGCGATGGTTAGAACATTTATGTTTAATGAGATTGTTGATAATGTTGAGTTTAAATCTACCATGTTAGTTTTTTTTTTTTTGTATTCTCTTCCTTTTAAAATATTTTCTTTTGGATTACTTTTATTAAATAATTATTTTTATTTTTTCAAAATGTATTTATTAGTTTAAAGGGCAGAGCTATGGGGAGAAGGAGAGACAGACACAGATCTTCCATGCACTGGTTCACTCCCCAGATGGCTGCAAGGCCAAGGCAGGGTCTTGCCAAAGCCAGGAGACTGGAACTTCATCCAGGTCTCTGATGTGGGTAGCAGGGACACAAGCATTTGGGCCATTTTCACTACTCTTCCTGGCATGGTAGCAGGAACTGGATCTGAAGAAGAATAGCCAGGTTTCAAAGCAGCACTTGTATGGGATGCTGACATCTCGGGTAGTAACTTAACTCAGTGCACCACAATGCTGGCCCCCTATTACTTTTGTTACTCTTGTTAAAATTAAGTGAGAGGCAGAGTTACATACAGAGAAGGAGAGACAGAGGTGAGACATCTTCAATCTGCTGGTTCACCCCCAAGATGGTCTTAATAGCCAGAGCTGGGCCATTCCGAAGTCAGGAGCCAGGAGACAAGCCACGGCACAAGCACTTGAGCCATCCTCTGCTGCCTTCTCAGGCCATCAGCAGAGAGCTGGATCAGAAGAGGAGTAGCCTGGATATGAGCTGGTGCCCATATGGGATGCTGGAACCACAGGCGGAGGCCTAGAACCATCAAGCCGCAGTGCAGGATTCTTTTTTTATCATTACATTTTATTTTCCTTTATTGACTTATTAACTGTACTGTATTATTTCCCTGGTTGCATTTTGGGCTTATGGTGAACATTTTAAATTTATCCATTAACTTATTACTGTTTACCTTCAAGCAGTGATACATCCTTTCTCGTGTAGCTTAAGAATGGTCTAACAGAATAGCTCCATTTTTCTGCTCCTGCCTTTTGTCCTATTGTTTTCATGTAATTTGCATGTGTTATATATCTCACACTATATTCACACTATATTATTTTATTTTGCTTTACTTAGTTATTAAAATATATCTGACAGAATTGTTTTCTATTTATCTAAATATTTTACATTTCTAGTGCAATTCAATCCATTGTGTAGATTCAGATTTCTATCTGGTATCATTTTTCTTCTGCCTGAAGAAACTGTGTTGCTGTGTGGATCTGCTGCTGATTAATTCTTTAATTTTTTGTTGTTGTTGTTCCGTCTGAAAGTCTTACTTTCCTGCCTTCTTGAAAGAAATATTTTCTAGGTCAAGATTTCCAGCATGGTTTTTAATTTCCATATTTTAAAGATATTTCCTATTTCTCAACTTGATTCCTTTGTTTTCAAGCTGTTGTCTGTTGTCATTATACATTTTCTGAATGTGATTTTTTTTATTGGCTTTTAAACTTTAGTCTATGTCATTACGAGGTTTTTTATGATATTTTCCTGATACATGTTTCTTGTTCTTGGAGTTCATTGAGTATCTTAGCTCTGTGTTTTAAAATTTTCTGATTTTATCTTTCTAATTTTTTTGTGATAGTAATATAAAGATAAAAGTTTTCATATAGCTCATAGATAGAATTCCAAGACTATATTAATAGATCCTTTCTTTCCTCTCCTCTTTATTTTCTAAAGTTTTGGCGATGACATGTTTTTATTTTACATGTTAGTTAAAGACTTAATTCTCCACTAAATAAATAGTTTAACAAGTAAAAAGACCACAGTACAGCAGGAATACTGGCAAGGACTACAAACAGTTACCAAATGAAAATATGTCAATTTTACTCATATAAAGTAAATTTTAAAAGAATCAAAAATTAATAAAACTACAGTAGTATATCAGTCTAATGATTTCTTTGACAAACATGTAAAATAGCTTGATGAAACTGCATTTGTGGCAATACTGATGGGCACAGGTATTTCTGCTTTTTGATTTTAAAAAAATTGTAGCTCTCACTTCAAAGTGAGAGCATGTGTTATGTGTCTTTCTGTGTCCTCAAGTTGGAATCATTTTAATGCAAATGATAGAATTTAACTCTTTTTGGGCCGGCACCCTGGCTCACTTGGTTAATCCTCTGCCTGAGGTGCTGGCTGGTTCTAGTCCCATCTGCTCCTCTTCGAGTTCAGCGCTCTGCTATGGCCTGGAAGGCAGTGGAGGATGGCCCAGGTGCTTGGGCCCCTGCACCCACATGGGAGACCAGGAGAAGCACTTGGCTCCAGGCTATGGATCAGCGCGGTGCCGGCCATTTGGGGAGTGAACCAATGGAAGGAAGACATTTCTCTCTGTCTCTCTCCCTCACTGTCTATAACTCTATATTTAACCCTTTTAAAATTCTGAATAATTCTGTTACATACTGGGGTGTGTGTATACTTACATACTTAGATATCAGATTTTCTTGATTCATCTGATGGACTCTTTGGTTGATAACATTTTGTCTATCATGAACAGTGCTGTTATAAATATGGTAAGTATCTCTTTGATATATTGTGTTCATAGTCTGTTGTGTATTTACACAGTAGCAGGATTGCTGGATCATATGGGAAATCCATTTCTAGTTTTTTTTTTTTTTAAACAAATCTCAATACTGTTTTTCACAGTGGTGGTACTAATTTATATTCCCACCAAGAGTATATAGGAGTTGGTCTTTCTCCACATCCTTGGCAGCATTTGCTATTTTATGTCATTTGGATAATGATGATTCAGCCAGGAATGAGCTGATACTTTACTATGGTTTTGGTTTTCATTTCTCTGCTGGCTAGTGATCTCGAACATTTTTTTCATATTTTTGTTGGCCATTTCTTCCTTAGAGAACTGCTGCTTGAGAATCTTCACCCTTTTCTTAACTGGATTGGTTGCTTTTTTTGTTAAGTTTTTTTTTTAACTGGCTGATGTATTCTGGATGTTAATCCTTTGTTGGATAGTTAGCTTGCCAATATTTTTTACCATTCTATTGGCGTCCCTTCACTCTGTTGATTATTTCCTTCAAAGTGCAGAAGCATCTTGTTGTTTCCTTTGAAATGCAGAAGCTCCTGAGTTTGATAGAGTCCCATTTGTTTAGTTTTGATTTTGTTGCCTATCTATGCTTTGAGTGTCTTATTCAAGAAGTTGTCTGCTACATCAAAGTCTTAGAGTGTTTCTCATTCATTTTCTTCTCAGTAGCTTCATAGTTCCAGGTCTTAAATTTGAGCCTTTGATCCATCTCAAGTTCACCTCGAGTTCAGTTTTGTACCTGGTGAGAGATATAGATCTCTTCGTTCTATATGTCCAGGTTTTCCAGCACTATTGTAGAAGAGTTCATCCTTTTGGCAGTGTGTGGTCTGAGCACTTCTGTCAAAAACCAGTTGGCTGTGTGTATCTGAATTACTTTCTGGGTTCTCGGTTCTATTGCATTGGTCTATGTGTTAGTTTTTATGCCAGTACCATGCTTTTGTAATTACCATAGCTTTATAGTATGCTTTGAAGTTAGGTGTTGTGATGCCTCCAACTTGATATCTGTTCTTTGGGATCACTGGCTATTCTGGATCATTTGCGATTCCTTATGTATTTTAAGATTTTTTTTTCTAGTTCTTTAAAAACTATCATCGCTATTTTGATAGGGATTGTATTTGTAGATAGCTGTAGGTGGTATAGATATTTTAATGATAACAATTCTAATCCATGTACAAGGATAATATAGTATTTTTTGTGTCCTTAATGATTTCTTTCATCACTGTTTTATAATTTTCATTGTAGAAATATTTCACTTCTTTGGTTAATTTTATTTCTTTTTAAATTTAATTTATTTATTTGACAGGTATAATTACAGACAGCAAGAGAGAGAGACAGAGAGAAAGGTCTTCCTTCCGTTGGTTCACTCCCCAGATGGCCACCACAGCCAGAACTGTGCTGATCCGAAGGCAGGAGCCAGGTGCTTCCTCCTGGTCTCCCATACGGGAGCAAGGCCCAAGCACTTGGGCCATCTTCCACTTCCCTCCCAGGCCACAGCAGAGAGCTGGACTGGAAGAGGAGCAACTGGTGCTAGAACCCAGCGCCCATATGGGATGCTGGTGCCACAGGCGGAGTATTAACCAAATGAGCCACGGCACAGGGCCCCATTTTATTTCTAAATATTTGATATTTTAATGGCTATTGTGAATGCAATTTCTGTTTGCTCTTTTGGAAAATTGATCATTAGTGCATAGAAAAGCTACTATTTTTTTACATGTTGATTTTGTAATGTGCAGCTTTATTGAATTAGTTTAGCTGTTCCAACGATTTTTTGGTGGAGAGTTCAGATTTTCCTATGCACAACATCGTGTCCTCTTCAAGCATGGGTATTTTGACCCTGTCCTTTGCAGTTTTGATGCTTTTTCACTCTTCCTCTCTAATTGCTCTTGCTAATACTTGCAGTTCTATATTGAAGAAAAATGGTGAAAGTAGACATCCTTATTTTGTTCACTATCGACTGTTGATTTTTCATATATAGCCTTTATAACTTTGAGGTATGTTTGTTCTATACCTAATTTGTGGTGACTTTTAAAAATTTTCAGTATATTTGGAAACTGCTCTACTATTACATCTTGAAGTGATTTTACTATTCCTGTCCCCCTTTGTGTGTTAGCTTGCTTGAAATTGTTTCACAGCTCATGAATGAACTAATCATTAAAATTCTGTTTTATTTTATTTAAATTCTATCCCCATGTATTCAAGTTCAGCATCTTTTTATTGCAAGACTTACACATCAGCTCATTCTAGGCAATGTAATTTTTAGCTCATACTGAGTAGTTTTTGCATTTGTAAGTTTGGTTTAGGACATACATACAGACACATACTATGCATCTTTCAAAAGGTTTGTGGAGGGGCCGGGTTGTTGCACAGCAGGTTAAGCTGCAGCTTGCAGTGCTATCATCCTACATCAGCACCTTTTGAGTCCCAGCTTCTTGACTTCAGATCCAGCCTTTTGCTAATGTATCTGGAAAGTCAGCCAAAGATGACCCAAGGATTTGGGCCCCTGTCATCTGTATGAAAGACCCAGTTAGAGTTTATGGCTCCTGGCTTCAGCCTGGCTCAGACTAGGCTATTGAAGCTATTTGGGAGAGTGAACCAGTGACTAGAGCATATCTCGCTGTCTGTCTGTCCCTGTGCCACTCTGACTTTGAAATAAATCAATTTTTTAAAAACCTAAAAAGTTTATGTAAAATTGAATTAAAAGATACATTTATTTTGGTGAACAATTTTTTTGAAATCCATTCAGGAGTTCACAGTATGTGTTTCCATAAACTTTGTGAAGACTCCTTTATGTAGCCAATAACTGCTATGATTTCTTCAATCTTTGTTCCTAAATTTGGTTAAGATCCTACATACAGTGATCTTAACCATTTTAGTGGTCTTGCTTAGACTGTCATCTGTGCCATTTTGGGGATGGCTTGAATTAAGTGAATTGTCTCTTTGTCATGGCTCGAATTTCTCTGCTTCTTTACATGCTCAGTAATTTCTGTTGGAATGTTTGACAATGAAATTTCCACCTTCTGAAGTTCAGCACACTTTTTGTATGTCTACACTCTACTCGTGCCTTGTTCTGCAATGCAGTTAAGTTACTTGGAAGGAGTTTGATCCACTTTGGTCTTGGTTTTGAACTTGTTTATGTGGTAGTAAATCTGCATTTAATCTAGGTTTATTTGTTCCATTACCCAGACAAATCTGTCTTAGGGCTCTGAATTACAAAACGTTTTCCACTCGGGCTGGTGAGATCAGTGACTGTTTGTTGTTCTTGGTCAGCTCCTGTAATTGTTCTGTTTAATTCTTCCATGTGGCTCTTGTCCCAGCCTTGAACACTGACTTCACACGTCTGTCTGAGCAGTTACTCAATGGCTGTCTTGAGAAGGCTCCTTAGAGGATTTCTAGGTCCTCTTTTTTGCACAGCTCTTTCATCTCTACTGTGCCCGTGAAACTAGTTGTCTGGGCCTCTGAGCAAGGTCTCTTCAGGCCAACAAATTAACAAGCTTGCTTTGGTTCTTTTTTTCTTTGCTGTTTCCTGGAAACGCTTACATGGAAACTTACTGAAAAAGCTGCAAAGCTTACTTTTAATTCTCACCTTTCAGGAATTTCTGTCTTTTGCTAATTGACAATCAATGTTATAAAAACTATTTGCTTCATGTATTTTGTCTGGATTTTACTTGCGCTGTCATCAGGTTAAACCTGACTTTGGTTCCTCTATCTTGGATGGAAATAGAAGGCTCTCGAAGTTAGGTTTTGAAAAGAAAAGGAAAAAGAAATTAGATTTCTGTTCCTTTAAATACTGAAGAAGAATACATTTTCCTTTGTCTCATCAATTACATTAAATCTACTCTGGACTACAAGGCAAGTGGCTTGATCATTTTGTGATGGATGAAAATGTGTGGCTTTTGACAGTATTTTCTTTCATTCTTTTGCCTTGCATAATATGGAGAGAAAAGATGAAGTCGAGATTGATGTTTGGTTTCAAGAACTAGATGTTATTCAGGTACCTAAGTCTCCAAATATTTTTTCCTTTGAGGCATGATTTTTTTACTATGCTTATATGAATGGATTTTTCTGTTTCTGAGATTTCAAAAATGGGCATTAGTTTATTTTAAAGCAATATTTTAATCCAGGTCAGTCATGTCAAGAGTCTGGTGGCATTTTTAGTAGTTGGTTTTGATTGTGGTTTGGAGACATCACAGGAGATTTTTATTTACTTGTTTTTGTGGGCCATGTTCAAAAATTCATTTTGAGTATACGCTTTGACATACTTCCTTTTGAAAAAAATCAAAACATATTGTTCATTGTTCGATGGCAAACCATAATGACTTAAATTTTCAATCAGTGGAAAATAAAGCCATTAATATCATTACTATTTTTATTATACTGCTACTCCTCTAATATTTAGTAGCACTCTGTGGATTTTAAAGTGTTGGTTTTCTTAGTGTATTATTTACTCCAATTTCTGCAATAACCCTATTGGTATGTATTGTTGTATCAATAGGCCAGAAAACTGAGACTGAAAAGTCAGAGTTTATCCAAAGGTAAACCACCCTTGTGTTAAAAATCAAGGGCAGGGACCCAAGTATGTAAAGCTCATTTCTCTTTTCCTGCCAAATTGTGTCCAGGGACTTTAATTTGAAAACACGAGTCATTCTGAGAGGCAACATAACTATGTCAAATCTCATTTTTGGGGGGCAAAATATGAGATTTTTTTAAGGGGTTCATTTAAGCAAGCCTAAGAATTTATTAACTGAAATTTTAAGTAGGTATCAATTTATAAGCCTGCAGAGTTGCTCAAGGTGGATAAAATAAATACGTGTCTGCTTTCCCAGTACACACTGATGTGTGCAACTGATGAGGTCACTTTATGGGAACAGGTTAAATACCTGTGGAGCAAATGTTAGAGCATTCAAACTCCCCCTCTTTATTAATCTTTAGGCTTATTGGTGTTTAATTACTATTAGAATACCAACTGGTCTAGGGCGAGGTGTCAGGGTTCTGTGTGTTCACCTTGGAAGTCATAAAATCAACGAGTCCATGGTAGATCAGGCAGGTTTTCTTTCCTACCTCTTCAGAGGAAGCATTACTGGCTTAAAATCCTCTTCTGTTGGCACTGAACAGATGCACATATGTTTGTTGATTTGCTAAGCTCCTATGTCTTGAGGTGTGGGGAATATGGCAGCAAACAAAGCAAATTTCCCATCTTCCTTGAGCTTGCCTACCAGAGGAGATACAGGTGGTATGAATCAGAAAAGAGATGGGTAACTATATAATACAATAATGAATGCTATCATGAAGAAGAGTGGAGAAATTGTGAGTAATGGAAGGGAATTGGGTGCGTGAAAATCTGGGGAGGGTATCCCCGGCAGGGGAAGTTACACAGTCTGAGGTCTCTGGTGTGAGGGGTGGAGAAAGGTGCTTGGCATGTGAGATGTACAGCCATGGCTCTTTCATCTGAGCAGAGTAAGTGACATGAAATATTAGGGGGTGACAAGTATTCACATAATACACAGGTAGGTCTTGCTGTGGTCTGAATGTTGGGTCCTTCCCAACTTGTGCTTTGAAGCCTAACCCCTAAGGTGAGGGTCTTACGAGGCAGGGTCTATGAGAGGTGATTAAGTAATGAGGTTTCTACATTCTTGGTATCATGCCCTCGTAAACGGGCTTGAGGGGAACCTTCTGCTCTTGTCCATGTCAGGAGGCAGAGACCAGGAACCATCCAGAGGGTGGAGAGCAAGCCCTTAGCAGACACCAAGTCTAGTGGCATTGATTTTCCAACCCGCACCTCCAGAACTAGGAGCAACCAATTCGTGCTGTTCATGAATTACCCTGTCGAAGGTGTTTGACCATGAGCAAATAAAGCCCAATGTATTTATGAGTTGTGGTTTGCTTCTTAAAATTCAAAACATCTCACCAACCAGAAGATGGGTTTTCCACAAATAAAAAGGTTGATTGGCATGACATCACTCGTGTGTGTTGGCTAAGTAGATAGTAAAGCATTATGTATTATAATCGTCCTCACTGATGAGCAAGTGTCTTCAGAAGAGTCCTACAAAGAAACCAAAAATTGAAAATTCTGTACATAATGTAATTTTAAAAAGAACTAGACTATGGTAGAGGTTTGTCTTTGGTTTTTGTTCTGTGGGAAAAGAAGAGTATAATGTCTTAGTATAATTCAGTGAAGCAATATTTATAAAATATTCCAAATAATATTCACACAACTGTTATGCTATCTAACTTGCACAAATAAAAGAAAATGTGTGATAGATGTATTTCTGGGTCTGGCTTACGTCACTTAGCAAATGTCCAGTTCTTTGCATGTGTCAGGAATTCATTCTTTTTATGGCTGAGTAGTATTCTATTGTGTTTATACACAATATTTGCTTCATGCAGTCATCAATTTGATGGAAATCTAGGCCAATACCCTATCTTTATATTGTATCTTAGGCTGCTACAAACATGGGAGTGCAGGTTTCTCTTTGATGGACTAATTTTATTTGCTTTGGATATACTCCCAGCCATGGGCTAGCTGAGTTTATGCACTTGTCTCTTATTAGACTGTGTGCTCATCCAATGCAGGAACTTTGAGTTTGTTAATTTTGGCAACGTGTAGTTGCAGTGCCACAATGTAGAAAGGCTCAGTAACTATTACATAAATAAGGTTCTGGGATAAGTGCATGAGTTCACAGTGTTTTTTTT
Source organism: Lepus europaeus (assembly GCF_033115175.1). NCBI lineage: Eukaryota > Metazoa > Chordata > Mammalia > Lagomorpha > Leporidae > Lepus > Lepus europaeus. The sequence continues at coordinate 114,920,099 of NC_084832.1, forward strand.
TTTTTTTTTTTTTTTTAAAGATTTACCTATCTATTTGAAAGGTAGAGTTAGATGTAGAGACAGACACACACACACACATACAGAGAGAGAGAGAGAGAGAGAGAGAGAGAGAGAGAGAGATCTTCCATTTGCTGGTTCACTCCCTAAATAGCTGTGATGGCTGGAGCTGGGCTGATCTGAAGCCAGGAACTTCATCCAGGTCTCCCGTATGGTTATGGGGCCCAAGCACTTGGGTCATCTTCCACTGCTCTCCCTGGTAAATGATCAGGGAGCTAGATTGGAAGTAGAGCAGCCGGGACTTGAACCAGTGCCCATATGGGATGTTGGCATTGCAGGTGGCAGCTTTACCTGCTAAGCCACAGTGCGGGCCCCTTGAATGCACAGCTTTTAGTCAGTGAATTGTTTCATTTGTTCTGTGATGGGCTGTTTTATTTGTCAACTTGGTTATGCTACAATATCTAGTTTTATTCAATTAAATATGCATCTAGGTTGACATTTTATGTAAAAGCTATAATCCTATATAATGTAGGTGGCATAAGCCCATGAGATAAGAGGACTGAGAGCAGAATTGAGGTATTTCCTAGGAAGAAGAAATCTGGCTCGAGGACAGCCGCATCATGTCTTGTTAGAATGAGTCTGGCCTGTCCTTAGTAGGGCTTCTCCATGAGAATTGCCCCTTTGTCCAGCAATGCTCACATCATATACACCAATGCCTTGCAACAAATCTCTCGTCCATGAGCATTCTTCAAAAAGTTGATGAAAAATGTGTATTAAGAAAAAAACTATGCATGAATTAAAAATTTTTTTGCACCAAAATAAACTTATTTTATTCGAAAGGCAGGGTGACAGAGGAGGAGAGACAAAGAGACCATCAATTTGCTGGTGCATTGCTCAGATACCTACATGGCTGAGGCTAGACCAGGCTGAAGCCGGGATCTAGGAACTCCATCTGGGTCTCCCAGATAGGTGGCAGGGGTCCACAACCTGAAAAGTAAAAATTATAATCCCTGTTCTACAACAGCACAAAATGAGGCTGAGAACTGGAAAAGTAGATTGTTTCAGGTCTTAGTTGCCAGAATTAGGATTCATATCTAGGCTAATATACTTCAAACTCTGGATCTTAACCTTCATGATAAATTGTCATAGGGACAAAGGATTTAGCAGAGCTAATGCTTTAAGTAACACAGAAACACAGTCATATACACACATAGTATTTGAACATCACCTATAAACAAGAATGATCAATTGTCTTTCTGAGCTTAGAAACCATTCTCCATAGGTAACTTCTGCTAGAGAAGATAGGCTAGCACAGCTAGGTAGCTTATGTTGTTGAAGATGATCTAGAACAAGTGATCTTTGGATTGGCAAAACATGATCCCAAATATTCCTAACTAGATGTCTGTAGATGAGGTCACCTTTATGTTCCTTTTTGAGTCTAAGATTTTATTTTCTATTCATGATTTTCCATTGTGCCATCCTTCTTCCTCTCCTCCTCCCTCCGCCACTACCACTGCCTCAACACCACCAAAAAGAGCCCATCTTCCAGTAGGCTCTCTTTCTGAGATGGGTTGAGCCAGCCCCTTGGTCTTCTGTGTTTTCTTGCTCAGTCTCCCTCTTCTCTTGATGAGAAGAAGAGACAAGGACAACTATGTTTTTACCGATGGATACTCAGCAGAGAACTTGCCATTTCTCCAGTTATTGGTGCTGTGCTAACATAAGTAGTATGTTTAAAAAACACTCCAAAGTTACATATTTGTGTAACCATTATGAATTTTAGACCTTCTCATAGGACTGCACAAGTTAATTCAAACAGTAAAAGATAAAAAGTGATAATACAGGACTCTGGAGGTCAATTTTCCAGCTCAAGAAAATTAAAAAGTAAGAGATGAGCTAAGTAGGGATGCAACATTATAAGTAGTAACAACAATCATTGCAGGGGCTGCTACCTTTTACTCATATACACTCTTTGTACCTTGGGTGTATTTTGCACCTGCTTTTACTACTGCTACAGAGACAAGTTTCAGTGTCTGAAACTTGAGGTTTCAAACAAAAAATGTCTGACGAAGGTTCAGACTGTAAAATCAGGATCCTTTCCCTCCACAGTGATCCTAGAAACATCATTACCTAGTCATCACTTTGAGGCATTGCGTGACATGGCATCTTTGACATCATCACCTGTGGAATTGGAACAAGTTGCAGAGGGAGAAAGGCTGTGCCCAGTAGCATTGTCAGGCCTATGGAGTGACCTAGAGTTCTGCCATCCAAATTGCTGGGAGTGTTAATAGGTTTTACAGGTCAGGATGGTTTCAAATGTCCTGACATCAAGAGCCAATCACTTGAGGGCTTTATCTTAGCAAGTCTTGTAAATTTAATTGGAGCCACCATAGCATTCAATGTTTTCAAAACATCTGACCAGGAGAATTTCAAAGATAATTGCACATTTTGGAACATACTGTTGATTTGTTCACCCTTCCCCCCACCCCAACCCCTTTTTACCCATAGATTAAAGTGAGCTCCAAGAATAGTGTTGAAGGAAAAAAAAAAACAGGAAAGCTTACACTGACTTTCTAGCTACCTTGTATTTATATTTAGTATCTCATTTAATCTTGTGTATTCTGTGGACCAAAGTAAAAAAAAAGAGGAAAGCAGAATGGTTAAATAAGTTGTTCAAAGTTTGATAGTTAGGAATTAATGCAGTTTGGGGTGTGTGTGTGTATGTGTGTATATATGCAATGGGGGGGGGGGAAACTGAGTTCAGCAAACATTTAGCAACTATTCTATAAAATACTACCATTCGAGACACAAGAAGATATTTAGGTGTCCCTGAACTGAGAGTTTAAGCAAGGTACACTATAGACAATTATGTATATAAGACAGATGGTAATAAAAGAGTGATGCATTATAGATGACCATAAGTAAGATCTAGAAATAGGGGGAAGAGTGTCATAATGTTGGAGCACCCAAAGGCTTAGTACTTGATGTCTCCCACTCTCTGTCCGTAGTCACTCCCTGGTTGTTTACTCCAGTCCCATATCATGCCCTGATGACTGATGTATTTCTGTTTCTATTCCGTTCTGAAGTCAAGATCACTGTATTCAATGGCCTAATGAACTCTTCTGCTTGGATGTTGAACGGTCATCTCAAACTCAACACGAACCAAATGGAGCTGCACTCCAACCCCACCTTCTCTAAACCTCTATCGCTTGCGCGCCTGCCTGCGTTAAGGTGATGGGCACCTCAGCCCTTCATCCACAGCTCCCAAGACCCTGAAGCCCTTCTTGAGTCACCTTCCTTTTCACACCTTCTACACCAGATTATGGAGCTCCGTTGAACCTCCCTTCCAATCACATATGGAATTGGACCTCTGTATTTGTCACTCACTACCCCAAGTCCTTTTTTTTTTTTTTTTTTTTTTTTTAACAGGCAGAGTGGACAGTGAGAGAGAGACAGAGAGAAAGGTCTTCCTTTTTCCATTGGTTCACCCCGCAATGGCCGCCGCGGCTGGCGCACTGCGGCCGGCGCACCGCGCTGATCCGATGGCAGGAGCCAGGTGCTTCTCTGGTCTCCCATGAGGTGCAGGGCCCAAGAACTTGAGCCATCCTCCACTGCACTCCTGGGCCACAGCAGAGAGCTGGCCTGGAAGAGGGGCAACTGGGACTAGAACCCGGGGTGCTGTCGCCGCAGGCGGAGGATTAGCCTAGTGAGCTGCAGCGCCGGCTCCCAAGTCCTTCTGTCTGTCCCTTTCTCTGCAGAGTGAACGCATGAAGAAAATCTTGACTGAAAGGATCTGGAAAGGTCTCCTGGAGAAGCAGGGATTTCCTTCCATTTGCCTTCCCAGTCATGGTGGTGCATGGACTCACCAGTCAGACTTGGGATAGGTGGTGTGTTTGTTAGTTTGCTAGAACTTCCATAGCACATGACTACAGAAGTCATGGCTGAACAACTGAAGTTTATGTTACCCCAGTTCTGGAGGCTGGAAGCCTTGGGTCAAGTTGATTTTTTCTTCAAGGGGCCTCTCTTTACCTGTACGTGGTGCTGCCTCACTGCGTCCTCACGTGGTGTCCCTCTGTTGAGTGTGATAACTTCTCCTCTTCAAAAGGCCTCCAGTTGTAATGGGTTAGGGCCAGTTCGAATGACCTAATTTGCACTACAGGATCTTTGCAGAGACATTGTTCAAAGGTGGTTACATTCTTAGGTACTGCGGGTAGGGCTCTAACATGAAATTTGGGGTGCACTTGAGCTCAGCATAATAATTACACAGCACTATGCCTGTGCCTCTGATTATTTTCATTAACCACTGAGGGATTTTACGTGTATGTGGACATTTTGCTGACTATTGATTTGGCCTAAACACAAACAGAATAAACCATAAAACTTTTCACTCTTAAAAAGCAACAATCCAAGTGTCTATCAACGGATGAAAAGATTAATAAAAACATGGCATGCACATACAATTGAATATTAGGCAGTCATAGAAAGGAATGAAATCCTGACACATGCTGTGATGTGGATGAACCTTGGAAACGTAATGCCATGTGAAATCAGTAAGACAGAAAAATAAGAAAAGAATTCCATTCATATGAAATATCTAGAATAGGGAAGTTCGTAGAGACTAAAAGTTGCTCGAGGGCTACCAGGGCCTGCGGGTTATTACTGTTTAGTGGACACAGAGTTGCTGCTGGGAATGATCAAGCAGTCTGGAAATATGAGTATGCACAATTTCAAAAAGTTTTCAACTGGCCGGCGCTGTGGCTTAGCAGGCTAATCCTCCGCCTTGCGGCGCCGGAACACTGGGTTCTAGTCCTGGTTGGGGCGCCAGATTCTATCTCGGTTGCCCCTCTTCCAGGCCAGCTCTCTGCTATGGCCCGGGAAGGCAGTGGAGGGTGGCCCAAGTGTTTGGGCCCTGCACCCTCATGGGAGACCAGGAGAAGCACCTGGCTCCTGGCTTCGGATCAGTGAGATGCGCTGGCCGCAGCGGCCATTGGAGGGTGAACCAATGGCAGAAAGGAAGACCTTTCTCTCTCTCACTCTCTCACTATCCACTCTGCCTATCAAAAAAAAAAAAAAAGTTTTCAACCAAAAATTCAAATCTCCATGAACTATATGAAGCACCCCTATAGATGGTGATGATGATTATAACTCTGAATGCCACTTGATGAGCCACTGAAAACTCGTTCAAATGGTGAAAGCATTATGTAAAGAGATGCCTCTCATTGTCTTCTCTGAGGTATAGGACAAGAACACAGTGGTTGTGATTCCTGAACATGCGACAAGCAGTGTGGTGAGCAGGGAGCCAGGGATTCAGTGTCGTGAGGCCTTCCAAATGCACGTGACCTATGCACCTTTCTGGAGGGGGCAGGAGTCCTTATCAGTCAAATACCTACTAGTTAGTAAGAATTCGCTGTTATGTGAGTGGTCTATTCACAGTCTAAAATTAACCCTGGAGAGATTATGGCGCTGAAGAAAGACTATTAGAATTGTAGTGTGATTACTTTTTCTGAGTCCCTAAAAATACAGGCAAGTCTCTTCAAAGTTTCCAACACTTTTTCAACGTTCCTAGTCATATTTATATATTATATTTAATGTAATAAAACTGTTGCATGAAGATGATTATGGGTAAGGGGACTAGTTTTCTCCAAACGGCTAGCATAGTTATAAAAAGTTTGAAAACCTTTATCTAAAGTAAAATTGTGAATATAACACATTAAAATTTTTTTATCAGATACAACTGGCATTTGAAGGTGGTAGATAAATTGAAAAAGGTTGTCAAAGCCAGGGCCATAAAGGTGATAACATGCATACCTTGAACATTTCCTTTGTACCTAAAGCATAGAAATGTATATGCACTTGCCAATCTTGACATAGAGGCGAGGCTTTCTGTTTAGTATGCATTGGCTGATTGAAATTCTGCACAGCTGTAACTCCAAAATACAGCTCTTCCTTATTTGAAGAATTTGACGATTTTCATGAAGCAATATAGAAACCTTGTAAATTTCTATGAAGTACACCTTACTATCCTACAAGCTTGAAGTTGTCTCTGTGCAACTAATTTGAATGAATTTTTTCAATTTGATTTTATGAAATCTTTTCAAACATTCAACTTAGGTTCATAAAAGTAACTCTTTGTGTTCATATTTAAAATGCTTCTGGAAAATTTATTTAATTTAAATGAATACAACTGGTGGCTAACTCTTGATACGTATGTGACAACTGTGGTAATCTAAGCATTGTGTTGAGCATCCAGCTGGGAAGGTTGAGAAAGCAAGTGCAGAAAGTCCATTCATTTGGCAAGTTTGCTGAGTAGAGGTTGGTTGGGAGAGTTTATGGTATATGAGGGGGCCTCAAAAAGTTCATGGAAAATGAATATTATGAAAAATAAGCATGGAATTTTTTGGATCTGAATAAATGAAAAATCAGATTCCATTTTCTGAAAACTAAAGTAAACCTTTTCAGGAAAATTTTTTTGTTTATTTGAAAGGGAGAAGGACGCCACACAAAGACATACACACATACCTTATATTGGATGGTTCACTTTCCAAAAGACTACAACAGCAAAGTACGCGCCAAGCCAAAGGCAAGAGCCTGGAACTTGGTCCCAGTCTCCTGTATGGGTAGCAGGGGCACAGTTTCTTGGGACCATCATCTGTTGCCCTCCCAGGAACATTAGTAGGAAACTAGATTTAGATTAAAAGTGGAGCAACTGGGACTAGAATTGATGCTCAGAAATGGGGTGTGGTGTCACAAATAGTGGTTTGCCACACTGTGCCATATACCAGCTCCTTTGAAAACTTTATTTATTTATTTTATTTTTTAAATTTTTTGACAGGCAGAGTGGACAGTGCGAGAGAGAGAGAAAGGTCTTCCTTTTTGCCGTTGGTTCACCCTCCAATGGCCACCGCGGTAGGCACGCTGCTGCCGGTGCACCGCGCTGATCCGATGGCAGGAGCCAGGTGCTTCTCCTGGTCTCCCATGGGGTGCAGGGCCCCAAGCACTTGGGCCATCCTCCACTGCACTCCCTGGCCACAGCAGAGAGCTGGTCTGGAAGAGGGGCAACCGGGACAGGATCGGTGCCCTGACCGGGACTAGAACCCGGTGTGCCGTGCCAGCACCGCAAGGCGGAGGATTAGCCTATTGAGCCGCGGCGCCGGCCTGAAAACTTTTTGAAATTGTCTTCTCCTGAAACCCACCTGACATTGATATGGACAAAACCCACCTGACATTGATATGTACAAAATAGAAAGTCTTCTATAACATGAGTTAGAGACAGAGTACAGAATGTACATTACTCACGATGAAGAGCTGTGCTTGGGGAGTTTTTGAGGGTGATGCAGGATACTTGTACTCAAACATCTCTTGTAACGGAATGCTCTATCAAACATCATGTCCCATGAAAAGCTAGGTCCAGCATGAATTCCTGTGAACAGGGTAAGAGGTTTGCTTAGGTAACACCGAGGTGCTTCAGCATAGAAGTGAGGATGCTGAGAGGTTAAAAGAAAATATCAAGTTGGGGAAGGAGGTGCCTTAGACAACACAGATACTGTTGTTCTATGTGTATGGTCCTGGGAACTCCTTAGCTGCCCAGATAGAAATTGGTTTATGGAGTTAGGCTATACCTTCAAGATGTGACACTGGTTATCAACTTCCTTTTTCCCTTCTTTGGCTACTTGTCTTGGTGAGATTGTTTTCCCCCGAATATACTTGGCTGTATTCATTTAGTTAGTAAAACTGACAGGTGGTGACCCTCTGTTCTCCTCTGTCTTCCCACTGTCAGTGACTCAGGGGGAGCAACGGGGGATCAAAGTTGGGCATACAGGATTTGATGTGGGACCTCCTGCAGCTCAGCAGTCCTGTGCGTTCCCTAAGTGCACTGGGGGTTTGAAGAAATTAGCTCTTGGAAATATGAACCAAGATCACAAGACCTAGGACTTTGAGTATCATGATTGCTTGTGGTACTGGATAGGAATGCTCACAGTGAAATAGTTACTATACTTCTACCCAATGCCCATTTTTACAACTACAAGAGTAGGACTTGCTAGACAATGGTAAAAGATGGAGAAATGGTTCCTCACAAGCCTTCCTTGCCTTCCTGTTCCTATTGTTAGACAGTAATAAGAATTGAGTCATCCTCACTTAACCAAGGCTTCACTTTCCAAGGGTCAAAATATTAAGTGGAAAATTGCAAAAATAATGTTGTAAATTGTGTACCGTTGAGTGGTGTGATGAAATCTTGGGCTGTGCAGCTCTGTCCCACCTGGAATATGAATCACCCCTTTGTCCAGTGTATCCACAGTGTGTGTGCTGTCAATGGAGCCTTAGTGATTATCAGACCCATTTTTGTGGTATCACAGTGCTTGTGTTCAAGTATTCTTACTTAATCAATGGTCTCCTAATGCTGCTATGTTACAATGCCTTTAACCTCCCTTCAACTCACCCTGTAGGCTTTGCATTATTTTATGTCATCATAAGAAGGGTGAATAAAGTACAGTAAGGTATTTGAGAGACTTTATGTATACAACTTTCATTACAGTTTGCTTATTTTCTACTTTATTAGTATCTATTGTTAATTTCTTATTGTGCCTACTTTATAAATTAAATTTTATCCTAGGTATACATTTATAGAAAACGTAGTATGTGTAGGGTTCAGTACCATGCAGGCTTCAGCAACCCATAAACATGTTTCTTTGGATTAGGCAGGACTACTGTATTCAACCCTTCATGGGTTCATCCCCTCTCCACTGTATGAATCTTCAAATTCTGACTTTTTATAAAATACATGTGGTCTTGTATTCTGTGTAAGGTCATAAATGCCTTATACTAACACATCAGAAACATGTTTTATTTGCACACAATATTTTGAATAATAGTAATAGTCTGAAAGAAGTGCATAAATACATATGCTCAAAGTCTTAGAAATCAACAGAAAAATACAGCCATTCAATGACTGTCATATATGGACATCTTTTTTTATTGTAAGCCGTTGATCAAGAAAGCTGCAGTCAAGGAGTTTGTGTGACATGGCTTCTCTCGGTTAAAATTCAGTCTAGTTTGACCTACACAAATATTGCTGGTTATTTGCATCTAAGTTGACACAAAGCAGATTAAGGACCTCAACCCTTTAACTAGAAAAATTATCTTAAAATAGTAAGTTTATAGGATGTTTGTAACAACTAGGAGCTTTTCCAGCTAGCATCATGCCCATACTTCAGGATTAGCCAAATCATGGCCACTGTTTTTCTGTACTGCTAGAAGACTCGAAAGACGGCATATGCAGAAGTGTGGTACAGGTCATCGCAAGAAACTCAAGTGGGCCAGTGACTTACAGCTGCACAGTGCTGTCATTCACCTCACTTCATCTCAACTGTAGGCATTGCGTGTCACGCACAAGGTTCAACAGGAGTGCTATGGTTTAAGTAAGATTTGGCTCCTGAACTCAAGAGGGACTTTGAACCCCAATATCCTAAGCTAATTGTCTATAGAAGGTGAACATGTAATTCGATTTAATTTAATTACAGTGTTCAGGAGGTGAGCTCACTGCTGGTGGACCCTGGGATGGTAGTTTTCACAAGATGGTTGTTGGGACAGCCTGAGCTTTGGCCCAGTCTCTGCTCCCTGCCTTATCATGTGATCCTTGCTCTGCTCATGCTCTGTATTTTCTAGGGGACTTCACCAAAGCCTGCATCCCGCTGTTGAGACTTGAACCTCTGAAACTGTGAGCCACGTAAAGCTTTGCTCTAAGTTAGCTGCTTCAGATATTTTATTACAGTAACAACAACAACAACAAAACATCTCCCTAATACAGCAGTAGCTGTTGGACTGCTGAAGACTAAGGTCTGACTTCTATCTGCAGGTTCTTTAGTTGATTTCTTTCATGTAATATTTTGAGATGAAGCTACTGAAGAAGGATGGATATGGTCAAATTAATAAGAAGTTTGTGTATGTTGAGGATTTATAAGTAGTCAACATTCTTAAGTCCCATGGTGTTCAGCATGGAAATCTAATGGGTAGCATTGAAGATAGCACTCATTGATGAAGTTTGTGAAACAAAAAGAAATGTTTAACTTTGAACCACACCACATGTCTTGATTTGGCATAAATGAACTCAAAGGCTAGACTGGGCTGGCGGTAGAAATAAGGGCATCTTGCTGGAAGTTGAGTCACAACAAGTGGTGGAGGTGTGAAAAATGAGCTGCTGCTTTAGTAGGAAGAGAGGAGTGTGCTACAAGAGACAGCTCACTGCTACTAGTGCTGTCCAATCCAAGGGTGTTTTAGAAGGAAATACACATTCTAAACAGAAATCTGGATTTTCATGTAAACTCCCTGATACACTCATGTAAATATTGGCAGTCAAAGCCAAATATTAAGAGTTGCAGGACAAACAAAGCACATCTGTTGGCTAAATTTGCTCTGATGTCCTGCAGCTTGTGCCCTGATACTTTTTTTTTTTTTTTAACCAAGCTTTGGGGTAATATTGATGATTATTGACCCAGTGATGCATGATTCTTAATCTTGATTATCTTTAATGTTATAAAAATATAAAGCTTTTATTTGAACACATTCCCTGCCTACAGTCTTTCCAAAATCTCTTCCACACAATGGCGAGAATTATAAGGAAATTCTTAAGTCAGTCTTCAACTCCAGCCATCTCCCCAGTTGCAAAAACATATGTGAGATCTTTAGTGTGTGCAAGAGATTTTCTGGACTTAAAATGGGCTTTTCAGCTTCAATCTAACCTACCTTTCTGAATTTACATTAGACATTCTTAGCTTGCTTTCCTGTGTTGTGACATTCCAGTTGACTCACATTCCCCAAAACGTCAATGCAATTCCATGGCTTTGCTAATGATCCTTTTGTTTTTGAAATGTTCCTCCTGGTGACTGCCCTACTCAAATGTTTTAAAACTTAGGCCTGGTTATAATTATATTGGTATAGGTGTGTGGTATAGGTATTCATTGTGAGTTGAGGGAGTCAGTAATCCCCTTGATATTTGGATCTGTCTAATATTGTGCCTAATAGACTTTAGTATTCCTTAAGGTCAATCTGTTGTGGTGGACAGGTGTTTGGTGCAGCAGTTAAGACACTACTTAGGATGAGCACCATGCAGTGGAGTCTGGGATTCACTTCCAGTCAGGTTTCCTGCTAATGCACACCCTGAAATACAGTAGATTATGGCTCAAGTCCTTGGGTTCCCACTAAACACGTAGGAGACAAAGCGGGTACCAAGCTCCTGAGTTTAGCCTGGTGTAGCTTTGGCTGTTAGGAGTGTTTGTGGAATGAACCAGTGCATGGAAGAGTTATTTCTTCCTCTCTACCTTTGCCTTTAAATAAAATAAATACAGAAACTCAAAAAATTTGGAACTTTTTTTCTTCCTTCCTTCCTTTTTTTTTTTTTTTTTTTTTGCCAGACAGAGTTAGTGTGAGAGGGAGACAGAGTTATAGACAGTGAGAGAAAGGTCTTCCTTCCGTTGGTTCGCTCCCCTAATGGCCGCTATGGCCAGCACTGCGCCAATCCGAAGCCAGGAGCCAGGTGCTTCCTCCTGGTCTGCCATGCAGATGCAGGGGCCCAAGAACTTGGGCCATCCTCCGCTGCCCTCCCAGGCCACAGCAGAGAGCTGGACTGGAAGAGGAGCAACTGGGACTAGTACCTGGTGCCCCAATCAGGACTAGAACCTCGGAGTGCTGGCGCTGCAGGTAGTAGATTAGCCAAGTGAGCCACTGCGCTGGCTGCTTTTCTTATTTTTATCCACCTCCCCCCAAAGAAAACTTTATTTAAGGAATATAGACTTCATGCATTTCATAAGTACGACTTCAGGAATATACTGATTCTTCCTACCATACATGCCCTCCAACCCACTCTCCCACCTCTCCCACTTCTCCACCTCCTGCCTCTCGCATTCCCAGACCCATTTTCCACTAAGGGCCATTTTAGATTAACTTTATACACAGAATACCAACTCTGTAAGTGAAGAGTTCAACAATTTGCATGAAAAAAAAAAAAAAAACTACCTCTTAACAGTTGAGACAAACGCTGCTCAAAGTCATTGCATCTTGAGTTAATTTTACTTTTTTTTTTTAGAAACTTAATTAACTTTAAAAAAGCACCCAAGAATGATAGATCTATTGTGAACACTTAGACATAATTATAATACTCTTTGAGGACAGAGGTCCTGCATGGGAAGTTAGTGCACAGTGACTCCTGCTGTTAATTTAACAATTAACACTCCTAGGTGTGATGTCAGTGATCACCCGAGGCTCTTGACGTGAGCTGCCTAGGCTTTGGAAGCCTTTTGAATCCTCAAACTCCATTAGTATTTAGATAAGGCTAAGGCCATAAGCAAAGAAGTGGAAGTTCTCTGCTCCCTTCAGAGAAAAGTACATCCTTCTTTGATGGCCACGTTTTTCTGTTGGGATTTCACTCACAGAGATCCTTCAGATAAAACATTTTTTTTTTTCAAGTTTAGGAATTATGGTGATGCTGGCTTTGTAGAAAGAATTTGGGAGGATTCCCTCCCTTTCAGTTGTTTTGAATAACTTGAGAAGAACTAGAGTTAGTTCTTCTTTAAATGTCTGGTAAAATTCAGCTGTGAAGCCATCTGATCCTGGGCTTCTCTTGTTGGGAGGGTCTTTTTTTTTTTTTTTTTTTTTTTAAAGATTTATTTATTTATTTGAAAGTTAGAAGGAGAGGCAGAGAGAGATCTTCCAACCGCTGGTTATGGCCCAGTTGGCCACAGCAGCTGGAGCTGTGCCGATCCAAAGCCAGGAGCTTCTTCCAGGCCTCCCATTTGGGAGTAGGGGCCCAAGGACTTGGGTCATCCTCTAATGCTTTCCCAGGCCATAGCAGAGAGCTGGATCAGAAGTGGAGCAGCTGGGACTCAAACCCAGCGTCCATATAGGATGCTGGCACTGCAGGTGGTAGCTTTACCTGCTATGCCACAATGCTGTCCCTAGGAAGGTTTTTATTACTGATTGAATTTCTGTCTTGGTAATGGGTGTGTTTAGGTTTTCTATGTCTTCTTGGCTAACTTAGGTAGGTTGTATATGTCCAGGAATCTATCAGTTTCTGCTAGGTTTCCAGTTAGTTGGAGTATAGGTCATCGTAGTAATTTCTGCTAATTCTCTATTTCCTGTGGTGTCTATTGTTAAATTTCCCTTTTCATCTCTAACTTTATTAATATGGGTCTTCTCTCTCCTTTTTTTGTTAGTTGGCCCATGGTGTGTCAATTTTGTTTATTTTTTTCAAAAAACGAGCTCTTCATTTTGCTGATCTTCTGGTTTTTTTTTTTTTTTTTTTTGGTTTGTTTTGTTTATCCTGCAATTTTAATTATTTTTTTTCTCCATCAAAGGATTTCCTTTGTACTTTTACTGGAAGTTTTTCTCCCTTTACCTCTTTGTAGTGATGACCATAAACATAGAAATTTAAAAAAAAAAAAAAACAACTTTGTTCATCATGGCAGGCATTCATATGTGGTTGCCTAAATGCAAAATGAATAGAAATTAGATAAAATGTAACACTCATTTTCTCAGTAACACTAGTCACATTCAAGTGGCCAGTAGTCACACATGGTTAGTGGCAATCCTGCTGGAGAGCAGAGATGTAGGATGTATTATTTATTTTCTTGGAAATATGATAAATTAGCAGGTGACCACTCCAAGCTAATAGTCTGTATTAAGAGTCAGCAAATTATTGCTCCTTGGTTAAACGTGGTCCTCAGGCTATTGCTTTTTGTAAACACAGTTTGAGTGTAACCCAGCCACACTCTAGTCAGTTACTTATTGTCTATGGATGCTTTTGTGTCAAAACAGCAGAAATGAGTTGTTCAGACCGAGACTGTATGGTCTGCAAGCATAAAATATCTCGGCCTTTACGGGACATGTTGGCTGTTCCTGTCTGTATGACTAATTCCGTATTCAGTTTGCCAGCAAGGAAGGAAAGATGGAACCTGGGGATTCTAATGAATGTAGGTAGAGGAGGAAGACTGTAGGACAGCTTCTTAGTGAGTGATGCTGGGGAACTGAAGATGAACATTGCTAACACGCACTTCGGCCTGGGAACACCAGTAATCACATCTCAGCCCTGGAATTGATGTAACAAGGATAATTTAGGAAAATTTCAAAATTTTTACTTATCTGCAACATTGAAAATGCTTAATTTCTCTGAGCAGGTCATTTGAAGTCTGAGAAATCCTAAGACTACCGTTTATTTGTTAGGTAAATGGATCTGTAAAATGAGGAATTACTACAAAGTGATCTCCAGGATGCCTTTGGATACAGAGATGTATCTTTGTTGACACTTTTCCGTACTGAAATTTTATTTTGTTTATTTAATATATTGGAAAGGCTGAGTGAAGGAGGAGAGAGATCTTCAGTCCACTGGTTCATTCTCCAAAGTCTTGGAACAGCTGGCTCAAATCAGGCCAAAATTAAGAGTCCGGAATTCCATCTGGATCTCCCATGTGTGGGGCAGGGATCCAAGTCCTTTAGCCGTCCATCATCTGCCTCTTGTGTTTTTAGCAGGAAGCTTGATTGGAAGTATGGGCAGGACTGTTACAGGCCTTCTGAAATGGGATGTGGCTGTTCCACGGTGCAGCTTAAATGGCCATTCTAGGATGTGTGCCCAGTATTGGAATTCTAAAAAGCAGAGCACTTGTGGCTAGAGACCCGTTCCTGCTCTCCTAGACAACCCTGGGTAATGTACAGGTAGGCAAATGCATACAAGCCACATGCAGTGCAAACCACGGGAATTCACCCAGTAAAGGACAGGAAGGCTTGGACGTCACGTGAACATACTGAGGCTCGAGTACTTCTTAGAGGTGCGAAACCACACTAGCCTTGGATTTCCAGATATAGATGTTGCCTGGTGAAGGATGAAGCTTAGAACACCAGCCAAGAGCCAAGAAGAGTCCTGGTGGGGGGGTGGGGGGTGGGGAGGAGAAAGGCGGCTCTTCACCATGGACTGCTTCCTGTCTGGGAGTCTCTGGTGGTTTTGAAGCCAGACGTGACATCTCTGTCCCAAAGCACGAGTTCTCGACAGATTCTTGGTCTTGGAGCACTGCCGGCAAGCAGGCAGGGGGCACAAAGCCCCTCTTCACAATGTCTTTATTCTTAACGTGTGAACGTGCGCTTGCGCAGTGGCATTGGCCAGGTGTGCCACCAGAGAGGCTGCGCCAGTGTGTAAGGGGTTAGAGCTTTTGTCATTGAACTTCAGAGTGCTGATTGGCTTTGTACTCTCTGAAGGAGATGAAGTTGGAGAAGAAAATAAACCCAAGGCTTCAGGGAACTGTATAGCTCTTACTCCCATAGGCTGATCTGGGAGCAAGAGACAAATCTGTATGGGCAAGGATTACTATTTTAGGAACATTTATCATAATAAAATGAATAGAATTTAATGCAGAGATGGGGACCTTGGAAAGCTTTGGCCAAAGCATTATTATGTGCTAAGCCTCCTGTTCCCTGCTTTGTTTCGGTCTCTCTTCCTTTTCTTTGTCTCTCATTCTTGTCTTGGATATAGTCCAATGGGTTGCATAAACCACCTCCTAGAACACAGGAAGATAATAAATTGGACCATGAGAGCTACAAGGCACAAAGCAATTCTCCAATCTATCTGAAGGAAGGAAGAAATAAACAGTCAAATTCTTGTTTACATATCGGCCAGCAACTCATTTTACCCCCTCTGTGATGTTCTTTTTTACCATCTTGGAGGTCCTCTCACTGTTGACATTTAGTTATTTCATAAGTTACAGTCATTGATATCTCTGCTTGGGCCTATCACATAATATCAACATGTGGTTCTTGTGTAACTATTAAAACCTTACTGATAAAATATCAAAAGGAATACACAGAAAGCTGCCGGAGTTTTCAATCGGCTCCCCACCTTCTCCCATTTCTCCATATAATAGGCTGGCTTTTTTATTCTGAAACTCAAAGATCTGAGTCTTGGTGACAGATTGAAGCAGGGAGTTAAGTGAAGTAAATGAACTATGAATCATTGATTAACTCCATTAATTTATAAAGCACACAGCTTCCTTTCTGTTGCTAATCACCAATTAACCTGAAATTGCTTAGTTAAAAATTCCTATAGATGTAATTTTATTTTTCATCATTTAAAGTAGAATCCACCATTTAATTAGAATTTTACTAAAATTTTAAATACAGAGTAAAAATACGGCACCTGACATGGTCAGGAAAATTCCAAACCCATGGATCCAGAAATTCTGAGCTGGAAAACAGACGGCTTTGTATTCACCTCATGTCTGTAATTTCTGGAGCCCCTAGTTGGACACGGAGAACTGAGGAAAATGACAAAGAGCCATGGACATCTAGTGAAGAAAGATGGGCCCAGGTTCCTAAGGAAATGCCATTTTAAATTAAGTATGGAGCAAAGTTGGAAAATAAATAAATGAGTTTACCTGGAAAAGAATTCTGTAACGTATCAGACATCGGTGGTGGAAAGACAACTAAACAATCACGTGACAGTTGAAGAGGGGGTGGGAATAGCAGGATGTCCCGAGGTTATCGAGCGGGTAGAGTCTGCAATCTGTGCACACGTATAACTCGTATAGCTCTCTGAGGTTTTGCATATTGATAGTCCATTCGAGTAGCTTAGGTTCTGTTAGCATCTGTACTCTTGAGACTGGCTGTTGCACACCCATAGACTCACCGTCTTATCCAGGTGCTCCAATGACCAATCACACCTGTGAACTTCATGGGGCTAGAGTGGAGGTCTGTCCTCCCAGAACCCAGCCTGTCTTCATGGAACCCTGTAGCATCTGCAAACCCGAGTCAGAGTTAGCTTTGACTGTGCAGTCCCTTTCTGGAAGCAGAAGTAGGGCTGGGGTCAGGCTCTTCACGGTGAGCTTGGTGCCTTTTCCCTTGGGTGGGTCCCCTCGTTCAGATCCATGTGCCTTGCTCTGTTGGATTTTTGGTGCTGCTTGCTTTGATGTGCACCCATGTGAATCTGGATATGTAGGCTGATTCTGCGTGTGTCCTTGCCCTAGTCAGGAATTACAGAGCTTCCTGGCCGCATGGTTCTGGGACAGACCTTCCTGGCTCCTGTATTATGTCCTTCCGTGTCCTTGGCCTTCCCTTAGGCACCTACCTGTGCATTCTTCCTGGACTTGTTGGCTTCATGCAGTCTAAGGCTGCATCACCACCTGCCTCACGGGAACAACACTCTCTGTTATGGTGCTGTCACCCTCCAAACCGTGACACCCCTCCCCACCAGGACAGTTTCTTATATGAGACTGAGAAGTTGGGTCAAGTGCTGTTTGTGGTCCTTTCAGGGCTAATGTGCTGTGATTCTGTCTACTCCAGTCATGGCCTGGAAGAATGGGGGTAAGGAGAAGGCTAGAGTACAAGTTTCTGTGACTTGAAGAACTTGACCCTGTGCTGATGCGGGACAGCTTCCCTTGTGGATGTCTGGTTCTCTGTGTTCCCTGGCTCCCTATCATCTGTACAGCAGGGACAGTCACTTGTCATAGATGAAAGTTCAGCCTTGAGCCTCTGTACATAATCATTGCTTCAAGATCTATGGGTCCCTTTTGCTTATTGTCCTTTCCACTTTAAGAAATTCTTTTTTTATTCAACCTATTTCTTTTTAAGATATTTATTTATTGGAATACCAGAGTTAGAGAAGGAGAGACAGCGAGATCTTCCATCCACTGGTTACTCCCCTAAATGGCTGCAATGGACGGTGCTGAACTGGTCCAAAGCCAGGAGCTTCTTCCATGTCTCCCATGTGGTTGCAGGGGCCCAAACAGTTGGACCATCTGCTGTTGGTTTCCTAGGCATATCAGCAGGGAGCTGGATCAGAAGTAGAGCAGCTGGGACTTGAACTGATGCCCATATGAGTTGCCAGCATGGCAGGCTGCAGCTTTACCCACTACACCACAATGCTGGCCGCTCAACCTGTTTATTAACTTGAAACAGCCACTTAAGCTCCTTGACCTGCATTGGGTGCCCTGTTCAGTGACTGTGTGCCCTGACTACCTGGCACCTGGGCCTGGCCGTCTCTGACCAGTTCTTTTCACTGTTTGGAGGACTGACTGTGGCAGGCAAGTGACATTTGTGGATTTCTCCATTCTTGAGAATCTTTAAAATGTTACTATGGACATTGTGTAAGTCAGTGACTGCCATGAGAAAACAGTATCTGGGATAATCAGAGTTTAAAAATTATTTTAAAAGTAACAATATTAGAGACTAATGTGAGTGTGATAGTAGTTCTATTAAAAGACCTGAAGTTGGTTATTTATGAGAGCAGAAAGCAGCCTAATTTGTCTTTCATACTATGGAAAACCCCCATCGAGAGGGCAAGTTAATTGGTCAAATGCTGTTCAGTTGTTCTTGTTTATGCATGGTCTTTATTTTAACAACTGCTGGAGCTGATTTAGAAAGATGCTCAAATAACACTTGGAGCTTGAAAAGGTGATGGCAGAGTCCCTTAAATAAGGGAACCATGAAAATTCTGAAATGGTCCCTTTTACATTACTCTATAAAAATCGTGGGTATATGCTTTAAGCAAGTTCACCCCGTACTCCCATGGAAAGGACTTAGGTTGATTTCTCTTTATCGTAGGAGGGTATTCTATTCTGTTCTATTTATTCACTTCCATAATAAGCACCTATGCCTTCTGAAATAATTGTAATGTACTGCTTCCCAAGTCACCTGAAATAGATTTTATAAGCTACAGAATTTGTAAGGTGTTTCATGTGCCATTCTCGCCACTTGATAGCATGGTTAAGTGGAATGGTGCAGCTTAGGATTTTTGTGGTTTCACGAGCTACTTCCCGTAGTGCAGGTTGAAAAGTTGTTATCATTCCTTATTTTCTAGATAGCTCAGCTTGATGCCAGCCCTAGAGCACATCATTCATGTCCCCTTTAAGGTGTAGAAAACTGGAATAGTAATGTTCATTTCATTCCTGATGTACGCAGTACTAATCTCTAATGTAAAATGCCCGTCACAGTGCTAGACATAAGAGCAGACACAGTAACCCCAGAGGATTTCTTGTTACTTGCATCCACTCTAAATTTCCAACTCCTCTGAGGAAGTTGGACTTTTGAAAAATAACAATATACCTACTTTATTTTAAAAGTAGTTTATTTTTATTAAATTATAAAGGTTTTATATATTTGATATACAGAGATTTGGAGAAGTGATTTCTTTTTACTTAAACTTCAGGTTTATTTTCATTTTACTAGAAAAACAGATCTTGTATCCCCAAAAGTGCACTTGAGAATCATGTGCAGCATTAGCCCTGATCAAGAATCCTGGGACACTTGGAGAGCCTTAGATTTGCCCCATACCTGGGGTATATGAAAAACATTTCATCAAGTTCCAGTATGGGATCCTTGCCAATATTGTGTACCTAAAAGGTTGTACCTAAAGGTGTTTTCCAGTTCTGGAATATGGTAATGGAAATGAACATGGAATTAATTACATGAATTACTTTGCATATCAACTTGAAAATGCTATGTAAGGAAGCAAACTCTGTAATTAGTACCTTTTTCTGCAACATGTTGAACATTCATAAATCACATTAAAATGGAGATAAAGGTTCACAATAATTAAGCTGAAGACTAAATTTTAATCAAGTACAGTCTAATTAAATACTTGAGAGTTCTGATTCTGAGGACAATGGTATTAGAAATTTGATGCTTTAATATCACAGTTAATTTAATGATAGTTTGAAGCGATTAAGTACCAAAATATATCAAGTACTAAAAAGTTTAATTTGAGAGTACAGAAAAGGAGGTATGTTTAGCTGAGAGGGTTCTTAAACATGCGTTGCCGGTGTTTACCACTAAAAATTTGAACTTGGGATGTTTTGTGTTAACACAAATACACATATCCAAAACTGAAACTCCAATACAATTGGTTGTGTGATAAAAATCTTCTGATGGATGCAGTCACAGACATTTTTGGGACCTAGGGGAGAAATCTGGAGTTAGAAAAAGATAGGCGAATGTTTTTCTTTGTCCACTAGATGTCAGTACTGAACTGGCGAAACATCTGTCCCACGGGTCTCTTAGACAACATGCTATTAATTTATAATAAAAGGTATCTGACAGCTTTATTCTGATGAATTATGGGAATCCAAAGCATAATTCCCAGCCTTTGGTTTATAAATTGTCATTGATTTTAATGTTCTTTGTAAAGTTGTGGCATGCAACAAATTTTCCTGCCAAGAGCTGTTAAATAAATAGTCATCCTCTGCTCTGAGTAGTACATTGGACTTGTTAGACTGATGAGCAGAACCAATTGATGGTTATCCATAAACCATTTATGACAGAATGCACAGCGGCAATTCAAACAATTATTGAATGCATTCATTATATATTTTTTTTAAAATCTCAAGTGAACCAAAAGGAATATCGCAGGTAATAGACAGTAGCAATGCCACACAATTCTTAATGCGATACTTGCTGATTGACAGGTGACTAGAATTGTTGCAGGATTTGCTGAGGGCTCATCAAACCTCGCTGGAATTATTTGGTTCTCTCTATTGTGTGATTTGGCATCCCAAAAGTATATTGCATGCTTTTTCTAAAGAAAGATGGTTATTGTCAAGATAGACGCTTTTGTTCACTTCAAGATCTCTTACAAACTGGCATAAGAACAAAAGGAAGCTTATGCCTGAGATGTAATTTCAGTTCACTTGGAGATGTAGTTTATGTACCTGGGAGCATGAAATTGGGACGTCTGTGATGACCGTTAAGTGCTTAATCACTTGGAAGCAGGGGCTCGCTCTCCGACGCAGATTCTCCACTGGTCTTTCGCGGCTGTGTTTGATTTCGCTCTGAAAACACTTAGTATCCGCGGTGGATTTGAGAAGGACCATCCTCTGCCTCTGTCCTTTGTTTGAAATAGTCCTGCATGTCCTGTTGCTGTGTCGGGGACCACCTCTACTCCCCAGAAGTGGCTGTCTTTTAGGGATGGAGCCTCAAGATGGCTGTTTGTACAATCTTTTAAGACTTCCTTGGGATCAAAGTGGAGTGACCTCAGCATGTAAAATTCTGTTAATGGTGCTATTTGTGAAAGTACCCCAGCAAACTACCTGGAGGCACTGTTAAGTAGTGAAACAGTACATTAAAGACTGAGCAACTGACTCGAATGTTCCACCCTGGGTTTCTTTTTTCTGAAATCTTGACACTGCCCTGAGTGTCACCAAGCGTCAGTCGTGCACAGGCTGGCCCGGTCCCTCTGGTTTCTCTTCAAGTGAGAGAACTGCACAGGCCGAGGACTTCTGATTTTATTCTGAATCCCTCAAAAAATTTCAAGGCTAGTCTTCATTTTGTGCTGTTGTCTTCAGACGTATGAGATTTTTTAAAAGAAAAAACACGAGGAAGACGGAGAGCTTGATACACATATGGCTGCCTTTTACAAGTCATTATGATCTGTCATATAAATACTGTATTTACTGACATTTCAAAATGCGGACTCTAATCCCCACACACATTTATTTTTTTAATAGTTGCTTTTCATTGCAAGCTTTCGGTCCGACAACTAACATTAGAAAACATGCAACATGGTCTGCAGGTCCAGCTATCAATGTCATTACTCTTTAAAAAGCTCAAAGACAGTCAAGTTCAGAGTCAAAGCATTTAAACCGAAATTGAGCTAAATTAAATTGAGCTGGGTGCAAAGTTGGTGAGAGAACTCATTTTAAGCACTGATACAATTTTTTAGTGTAAGAGATGAATGGTGACTGTGTCTGGCAGTGTGTTTTTCCTAAGCTATTTTAATACTCATTCCTTTACCTAACACTCAGACTTTTGCCATCTCTTGTATTTATCAACTGTGAGGGCTCTTGAGCTGCATTAATTAGGCGTGCTAGCCTCTCAGATCCAGGGTATTACCCAGTGCGGTGGGTGCAGTGTTTAAAAATGTACATTCTTTGACCAATATTGTGACCACCTGTGACCAATCAGTTTGACGTATAGACTCGCCTCTTTCTGTGCTTGTGGTCACTCAGAATGACTATTTCTCCGGCCGATGGGTCTGGAGCCCCCTGAGAAATGGGAGTGGGGAAATGGGGCTGGAACAGAATGAGAGCTTTTGCAGAATTTTAGTGAAAACTTGTGCAACTAGTCTTCTGGATCATTTTTTACTTAACTAAATTATCCACGTAATTTTGTTAAAGTAAATATTGCAAAAATGTTGCATCTTATGGTGACTAAGGCTAAGAAAAATAACTGATTAATTCTGGAGAGGCAAAAACAAGAGTGACTCAGTGCTTTTTAACAGACTAAAATGTTCACTTTCCTGTCAGTATATTCATCTAGTCACTGACTACATAAGGGGGCTTCAGAAACTCCTGGACTTACATATTAAAAATAAGTACAAAAAATGCACAGAGCTCAAAAAGTTTTGCACCAAAATAAATCAATTAAAACAATTTATTGTCTTTATTGGAGAGAGCTAGAGAGCGAGAGAGAGAGAGCGAGAAAGAGAGAGAAAAGGAGTGGGGAGAAAGGGGCAGCTTGCTCATCTTTTGCTTTGCTCCCTTAATACCTGCAACACCCAGAGCTGGGCCAGGCTGAGGCTGGGAACAGGGAACTCCAAGCAGATTTCCCACACCCAGTGCACATTATCAGGGAGCTGGGATTGGGAGATCCAGGACTTGAACCCAGACACTTTGATGAGGACAGTGGACATCCCAGGTGGCATCCTGCCCACAGTGCCAGATGTCTGCCTTGTAAATTCATGTTTTAATTCCATTTTCCTGGAATTGTTGAAGTCCCGTTGCATACAAAGATTCTGCTGTAGACCAAATGCTATGGCTGGCACTGGAGTAGAGAGAAAAATGTCTCTTTCCTTGTAGAACTTTCATCTGGCAGAAGGAGGGAGACAGTGAACATACAGTCAGCATCTGTATCATCTCTATGGGTTGGGTCCTGCATCTGGGGATTCACCAAATCAGACTGAAAAAGATTCAGGAAAAAAAAATTCTGTCTACTGTGAACAGGTCCAGACTTTTTCCCTCTTGTCATTATTCCCCAGATAGTACAGTATAGGAACTATTTCCATAGCACCTTCATTGCGTTTGGCATTACAAGTCACCCCGTGATGATTAAACTACGTGGGAGGATGTGCCTACCACATAGGCAAAGCCTGTGACGCTTTTATGTAAGGGACTTGAGGATCCACGGGTTTTGGGATCCATGAGGGATCTGAGTGGTGCTGTATAGCCATCATGGTTGATACAGTCAGGGAGGTTTGAGCATGGTGAAGATCAGAGTGATGTTACCTCTTCGAGAGGTCTCTCTGGTAGACAGTGGAGTGGCAATCTGGATAAAGTAATGAATTAACCCTCTAGGTCACCAGGAGGACTGTGTTTGAGGCAGAGCAAATAGCACGTGTAAAGGCTTTGAGGCATGAACCTCAGGGCCTTCGTGTTTTCTACCCTGAGGCAGGGTACAAAAGTTAACAGAAATCCTGTGTATTTTCAAGTATTACTCTCTTCTATGAAGAGAAGGGAGATCAGCTGGAACAATAGGACAGCAATTCATGGAGGAGATGATAGTGTCCTGGAGAGGCAGGTCATAAGAAATGGCCAGGTTGTAGAGATATTTTGAAAGGAGAGCCAACAAGATTGGCTGATGGGTTGTAGTGGGCTGGGAGAAGAAAAAGGGGCATGGAGGAGGATTAAGGATTTGCTTTGAGCAATTGTAAACGTGTTGGTATCATTTGCTGAGTTAGGCAACAATGGAGAAGAACAGGTGTTGAGGTCAAGAGGAAAATCAGGAGATGCTGAGAAGGAAGTGGACACAAAAGCTTGAAATTAGGGGCAAAAGGGCTGGCACTGTTGAGCAGTAGGCTAAGCCTCTGCTGGCATCATTGGCATCCCATATAGGCACCAGTTCGTGTCCAGGCTGCTTCTCGTCTGATCCAGCTCTCTGCTGTGGACTGGGAAAGCAGTGGAAGATGGCCCAAGTCCTTGGGCCCCTGCGCTTGTGTGGGAGATCCAGAAGAAACTCTTGGCTTTGGATCGGTTCAGCTTGGGCCGTTGTGGCCCTTTGGGGAGTGAACCAGTGGATGGAAGACCTTTTTCTCTGTCTCTCTCGCCATCTGTAACTCTACCTTTCAAATAAAGAAAAAAAACTTTTTGAAAAGCTAGGGACAAAATGAGATTTTTTTTTTTTTGTCTTGGAGATATTACATAGGGTCATGGTTGCAATCAGACACCTTGAGAAGGGACGTGGAAGGGGTGTGCAGACTTAGAGCAGCCCAAATGAGAGGTCCTGGAGAAGAGGAAAAGCCAGCGAAAGATACCAAGGGAGAAGATGATTGAAGTGGAGTCCTGGATGATGAGTCCAAAAACATAGAAGTAAGAAAGCCTGGTGTCCAACAGCCCAGCAAGGTGACTGTGGTTCTCATAACGTCTTGTGTTCTATATGAAGAGTGGAGGAGAGGATGGTAGATGGCCAATAGAAAGACAAGTAAGAAAATGGAAATTACATGGGCATGAGCATGTTTATTTGCACTTCAGATTCTTGTCTCACCCAGAGGTAAAAATTCTAAGTGGAGACACAGTAGTGTGCACAGGTAGGAATAGGGTTTATTGAACCATGAGAGAGAAAACACATTTACTGATGAGTCTGGGTTGCCCTTACAGAGAAATGCCCATCCTGTGTGGGCCAGAGGATGGCCCTAAGGGGAGGGAGGGGGAAGAGGGAGGAAAACCCGAGTAGCAGTTCCAACCACAGTCCCGCTGAAAAGAGGGCTCTCCCCCAGTTCCAGTAGGGGATGGTGCTTTAGCACGGGAGAAGCCATCTGAGAAGCTGATGATACCTCCATAAACTTCTCCTGCGGCATAATATCCATATGTCCTATGGTTTCTCCCTCTTCTTGTTCCAAATGAAACTCTAGGGCATCTTGGGAAGGTGTCTATTTTTTTTAAAGATTTATTTACTTGAAAGGTAGATTTACAGAATGGCAGAGGCAGAGAGAAAGAGGTCTTCCATCCACTGGTTCACTCTGCAAATGGCTGCAACAGCTGGAGCTGTGCCAAAGCCAGGAGTTCCTCGCAGGTCTCCCACATGGGTGCAGGGGCCCAAGGACTTGGGCCATCTTCTACTGCTTTCCCAGGCCACAGCAGAGAGCTGCATCGGAAGTGGAGCAGCTGGGACTTGAATCAGTGCCCATATGGGATGCCAGCACTGCAGGTGGCAGCCCCGAAGGTGGGTGTCTTCGACTGACAGATGAAGATAAAACAGATAATACTGTGAGGATTCCAGCTCACTCAGTCTGATTGCCTATCCACACCATATCACAAATGCTGATTACCTAATTTTCTCTTAGTTTACACTGTATACATGTGTTGAAACATTGCACTGTCTCCTACAAAAATGTGCTAGTAGTACATGTTAATAAAAGGTATGTATGATACTAAAATGAACAGAGAAACACAGGAATTCAAAAGAGAACCTGTGCCCATACTTCTGGGAGATTATCCTGTGGACTTGTGTTGGGAAGCACTCCCCTTGCTGTCTTGTGCTGGATTTCTACTTTTTTTTTTTTTTTTTTTTGATAGGCAGAGTGGACAGTGAGAGAGACAGAGAGAAAGGTCTTCCTTTTTGCCATTGATTCACTGTCCAATGGCCGGTGTGGCCGGCGCACTGCGCTGATCCGAAGCCAGGAGCCAGGTGCTTCTCCTGGTCTCCCATGTGGGTGCAGGGCCCAAGCACTTGGACCATCCTCCACTGCACTCCCGGGCCACAGCAGATAGCTGGCCTGGAAGAGGGGCAACTGGGACAGAATCCGGCGCCCTGACTAGGACTAGAACCCCGGGGGTGCCAGCGCCGCAGGTGGAGGATTAGCCTAGTGAGCCGCCGCGCCGGCCTTGACTTTATACTTTAACATCTTCTTGGTTCTTTCGTCTACTTGGGGCCGATTTTTATTTATCATGGGAGAGGGCCACTTTATTTCTTCCACAATAGGGTATCCAGTTGCCCACAGCTACTGATTTAAATGACTAGCCTGTCAAAGTATATGAAAACAGAAGAAAAAATTAAAAAAAAAAAATTGGAATCCTAGAACAGTAGTGTTCAAAGTGCAGTTGGTAGAGCTCTAGTATGGGTATGGTTTTGGATCCTTGAAAGTTAAGTATTTTCATTTTTTTATTTGAAAGGCAAGAAGAGAGCTATCTCATCCACCTGTTGGTTTACTCCCTAACTGCCCCAAAGACAAATGCCTGCAATAACAAATGCTGGATCATTTGGAAGCCATGGGCTGAGAATGCAGTCCAGGTCTCCTAAGTGACTGGCAGGGGTCTAAGTAGCTTGAACCATCAGCTACCATTAGAAGCTGGAAAGCAGAGCCGATCTAGGACTTGAACCCAACATTTCAGATGTGGTGTGGGCATCCCATGTCGTGTCTTAGCAGCTCTGCCAAATGCCTGCCCCTGGGTGCATTTTAGAAATGGAAATTCTCAGTAATGCCCAGACCTACTAAGAATTTCTGCAAGTGGACCTGACAGATTCTCACTTCAAGAAGCTCACCTTGAAATCTTTTGCGAAGCTAACCTTCAGGGAGTATTTTGGGCAGATCAAATGAACAGATGCACTTTATGTATTAAAGCTCTGACATCTTTGAAAATAGACTATTTTTTGTCAGAAACTAGTGTGCTCTGTTACGTAGTATAGACCTCTGTATCCCAAAATGAGTTCACAGAGCCAGAGTGACCAGCTAAGAATTACTATGGTTGAAGGTATCCATTGCATTGGTCAAGATGTATTTAATCACCGACTAAAGAACTCCTTGGAGTTTAGATCAACTCCTGTAGTCTTAATTTTCCACAGTAAAGGACAATCAGAATAATCGCTCACCTTCTAAGTCTCTGGATTTCAGCCCCTTCCACTCTAAATGCATTGGCTTTACCCTTGGAACAGATCTCATAGAGAAACTGTTGCCCCGGAGCCTGGATTGAATTGCATTTGTTTTTCCGGTTGGAGAGTACAGGTTGTGGCCTGACTAGATGCCTGGTGTATAGGTTGCCCTTCATCACTCAGCAGTGAAGAATGAGAATCAACAGAGCTTTCCCCAGCCTGCTGCTTAAGCAGCTGCTAGCAGGCTGAGACTGCCCAGCCTCATTAACCCGTTCGATGCTGGCCAAGACCAGGAATAACTCTTAATGAGGCTGCTGCATCGTAGGTAGGCTGGGCAGGCACACAAATGCTGGGGCATGACAGTGAGACCCTTGCGTGTAGGGCTTGTGATGGAGTGATTTTTCTGTCTGAGAGTGACACACCAGAGAACACATCAGAAGACAGCTGATGCAAATGATGCTGTCGCCAACTGGGACTATACAGTGCTTTAAAAAAAGTGGAAATTCTGAATTCAGGGGCAACTCTGATGTTCTCCATTTCCCCAAATAGCATGTGCGCCTCTGTCCTCCGCAAGTCAGCTGAGTGCAGTGGTTGGACTTAGATATATTATAGGAGTTGAAACCGGTCTTGCTCCTCCAATTCATGGTTCCCTTATTCTCAGCACAGAACAATGACTTAGATATATTATAGGAGTTGGAACTGATCTTACTCCTCCTACAATTCATGGTTCCCTTATTCTCAGCACAGAACAATGATCGTGTGCAAAACAACATCAACAAACAAACCCCAAACCAAAAAGCAACCTCTTTGTTTGTAACCTGCACCAACCCTGTTTCTTTATAGCCTACGGACAATGAAGATTAGGTGTGTATCAACAGATTTCTTACGGCTCTGTCTTGAAGCCTTAGAGGAGATCTTTGCCCCGTAACTCAATGCAGATACTCGGGATGTGGGGTGGATTTTTAAGGAGTCAGATTACTGTGTGCTTCTTGTTCAGTTTTCGACAAGATTAAGGCTCTCATCCCTAAAATGTTAGTAATTGCTCTTCAGTTCTTAAAAACATAATCTGAGAGACAGACAGGCAGAGATTGCTCCTATGCACTGATTTTAATCCTCAGGTAGCTGCAATGAGCAGAGCTAGGCTAGGCTGAAGCTGGGAGCCAGGAACTCAATCCAGGTCTCCCATGTGGGGGGCAAGGTCTGAGTAACTTGAACCATCACTTCTGTCTCACAAGGTGCACATTAGCAGGAAGCTAGATGAGAGGCAGAGCTGGGACTTGAACCCAGGTTAGAATGCAGGCATCCCAAGCAGCATCTTAGTCGCTACACTAGACACCTGCTCTTCATTTTACACCTTTTCAATGAGTCTCCTTTTATCGGAGAAAACAGTTACATAATAACTTTGTACGGTTTTCATATACCTTATCCCATCTCTGTTCTAATCAGGTCCAAACAAATATCAGACTTTTTTTTAAAAAAAGTTAAAAAGCACTTTGGTTCTTGATTGTCACATTGTATTAAAGGAGGAAAGCCAGGTTTTCCTATTTTCCCTGTTCAGGAAGTTGCTGAATAAGGTTGACCATTCATTCCCAGAAGCAGGCACGCTATTAAAATTTTAGATTGTAATCTAATAAAATTTCATCTTATCCTATTGCTTTTCCTAACCACCCCCAGCAATCAAGTAATAGTCTTCGTGTCGAAGGCTAAGAAAAAAGAGTTAGTATATTGCTTAAGTGTTTTCCAATAAATTTTTTTAAAACTTGGAGGAGATGGTGGGGTGGTGGCGCTTCATGTAATTTTATAGGACCTCTGAGGCCCAGAGTTTTTAAGTAATCTTTTTTGATGTTTTTAGACAGACCATTAAGCTGAGGATAAAAGTCCCTGTGTTCAATATCTGGATACATTAAGCATTAGGTTTAAAATTTACAGCTTTCATTTTGACAAGGAAAATGACACGTTTGGTCTTAAGTGCTACCTTGAACTGTTTTTCAACACGGAGACAGGTTGTCAGGCTGAGGGTGGAGGGCTGTGCCCTGGGTCCCCCAGGGGCTCTGCGAGGTAAACTGCACCAGCTCACCAGGAAACCGACCGCGCCCCCGCGCTGTGGGCTGATGTGTGCTGGGGAAAGTGGCAGAACCGTCTCCAGGGACAAGCCCCAGGGCTGGAGATCTGCTGGGATGCCGTCTGAGGAGGCAGAGAATGGGTGGAGTTCGACACGCTGCCTCCTCAAAACTTTAATGTATTTATTCTAGAGGGAGAGGGAAAGAACACCCATCCATCCACTGAGTCCCCCTGATGGGCTGAACCGAAGGCAAACCTGGGAGCTGGGAATTCAATTTAGGTCTCCCACCAGGGTGCCTGGGACCCTGTTACCTAAGCTCTCACTGCTGCTTCCCCAGGGTCAGCATCAGCTGGAGTTGGGAGCGGAGATGAAACTTCTAACCTAGGCACTCCGACAGGGGAGGTGGACCTGCTCCTCACCTTATCTGCACATAAGAGAATATGCAGCGGCACCTCTTTGTCCTCTGCCATTTTACAGCATGCCTGGGAGTTGTTAGAACTATGTGCATGGCAGGGAAGGCAATGGCAGGGACAAGGGGAAGTTACTTTAAGACACAGGAGTTGGCCGGCACCCCGGGTTCCAGTTCCTGTCGGGGTGCCGGATTCTGTCCCAGTTGCCCCTCTTCCAGTCCAGCTCTCTGCTGTGGTCCGGGAGTGCAGTGGAGGACGGCCCAAGTGCTTGGGCCCTGCACCCCATGGGAGACCAGGAGAAGCACCTGGCTCCCGGCTTCAGATCAACGCAGCGTGCCAGCCGCAGCGGCCATTGTGGGGTGAACCAATGGAAAAGGAAGACCTTTCTCTCTGTCTCTCTCTCTCTCTCACTGTCCACTCTGCCTGTCAAAAATAAAAAATTAACAAAAAAAGACACAGGAGTTGTGAGTAGGGAGGCCCAGACAGGGGAGAGGAGAGTGTGTCATGGTGTAGGAGCTGCATTAGCACGAGAGATTGTGACAAAGATATGACTTTGCTGATGCAAGACATGAGGTTGGGGAGATCTGAAGGGTGTGGGGTTTATCTTGCAGACAAGGATGACGATGACAAGTCTTGATTGCACCCAGGTGAAGAGACTGAGGGTGTTGGGGTGAGCCTGGACCAGCCTAGAGGTGGCTGCATTGATCTAGGACACAGGTGGTTCTTCTGGCAGCTCAGGCTGGGAATGGGGACTGCACTCTGGCCACCAGGGGTGTACTTGAGGGCACCAGTGCAATACAGACCTGGGGCGTGGTGGTGGACATGGAAGATCTTCTTAACCTCCTATAGTTCTAGAAAACATTGCTTTCTCCTGTGTATGGAATGGAAACCCCTTGTTTCTTCTCTTCAGTTTTCATGCTTTTTAAAAAAATTATGTAAGGAATACAGACTGCTTACATCTGGTATATACCAATTTGGGAACATGTGATTCCCGCCCCACTTCCCTTCTACCCTTCTTCCTCCTCTTGCTCCCTTTTCCATTCTTACTTTTGTAGAGATCATTTCTGAGTTAATTTTATACTCATAAGATTAACCCTACACTAAATAGGGAGTTCACAGAATAGTATGAAGAAAAAAGAAAAAAAGAAAAAGAACACACAAATAGAAGAACATTGTTCCTTGACAGTTAAGACAAGGGCTGTTCAAAATCGTTTTCAGAGAGACTATGTGGTATTTGCATTTTTGTGACTGGCTGCTTTCGCTAAGTATGTTAGTTTTCAGTTGTAATCCATTTTATTATAAATGAAAGGATTTCTTTTTATACTGCTGTGTAGTATTCTATAGTGTATGTATATATCATAATTTCTTTATCCAGTCTTCAGTAGATGGACATCTGGGTTGATTCCATATCTTAACTATTGTAAATTGAGCTGAAATGAACATGGGGGTAGAGATCACTGTTTCATATGCTGATTTCATTTCCTTTGGAAAAATTTCCAAGAGTAGGATGGCTGGGTCCTACGGGTACTCCTTGGTCCCCATTCCTACCTCATGCCTCTGTCTGAGCTTACGAGGGAACAGGTCACTTCTGCCCCCTGGGCTGTCTCTAACTCTGGCTGCTACTGCTTTCTCTGCTTCTCTTCTCTGATGATCCTTCCTGGACTTCCAGTATCATTGTCCTATCTCAAACACTGCTGGAAATGAGTTACACTTAGAACTTGACATCTAATCCTGTCTCTCTTCTTGTCTCCCTGCTCTTCTTAAAATCTTTTTCCCCTCTCAAGGTGCAAATGCACCTTAGTGACTGGGAGACCCATGTGCTGTCGGTTCTGGCCCTGCAAAGCGCTTGTATCGGTGGCAAATTGTGTGGACCTGCAAAACGTACACTTTGAATTCAGCATTACTCCTTGTATTGTGGGCTTAAAAAATATTGTAGAAAGCAGATATGTTGATGTTGACCTTGCGTGGAGTCAAATCAGAACAGTAGTGTCCAGAACCAGCGGACTTGGCAAGTAATGTCACGTCATAAGGGCCAGGTTTGAAAGGAAAGTGACTGTGCTGGTCTGTGGATAGGTGTGTGAAGATGGGGCATTACCACAAAATACACTCTTCTTTTAAAATTGCGATAACAACCCTATTTTAGCACTAGTTCCTGAAATACACGTTAGCAAAGTATGATTGATCTAAGGGGTTACTACCTCCAGCCTAACCCAAGACAGGAACATTCAGGTGCTCCCAAATGAACGCAGGTTCCACTGCATCTTACTGCCCTTCTACAGGAGAAAAATGCACACAATGGCAAGTTACTGAAAGTGAACAGTACTACGAGTTAAATTTCTCACGGCATTCCCCGCCCTCCCCACCCCATATTTAGTAACATTACCAAAATGATTCAAATAGCTTAAGGTATTTTTTCCCAATAAATAGCATATAAAATGTTATCCAAATCAAGAACGTTGTAAAAATATTGGTGGGGGGGCGTTCTGTCCAGCGGTTACAAGGCTGTTTAAGATGTGTTCAACTCATGTTGGAATGCCTGTAGTTGGTACCTGCCTCTGGCTCCTGACTTTAGCTTCCTGCCCATGCACACCCTGGAAGACAGTAGTGATGGCTCTGGTAGCTGGGACCCTGTCACTCACGGGGGAGACCCAGACTGACTTCTTGACTTGTGGCTTCGGCTTGGCCCACTCCTGGCTGTTGAGTGCATCTGGAGAGTGAATGAGCATGTGGGGTCAGTGTGTCCCTCCCACATGCCTGCAGGCCCCTTCGGAATCACAAACATCTCTACTCTCCAGGATCAATTTGTGTGACTAGATAAAGACAGAGAGAAGAAAGAAAAATCCATCACAGAACAGGACTGGTTTTTCGAAACTTTTTTTTCTTTTAAACATCTCATGAAAAAGATAAGTTGAGATAAAAAAAATGAGGGTGGTGAGTTTGTATTTGTTAAAAATTCGTGAAACATTCCATGTCTTCTGCATACACACAGAGGACTTGTTCGGAGCCGTCACCCAGAAAACACACGGGTACCTCACATTACATGTGCTGTTCAAATAGCCTCCTGAGACATAAAAGAGAAAATACCACAAGGAATGCACATGAATAGAGAAAAAGAAAAAAGAGAGACCACCTAAGAGCATTGAGAGAGAGAGAGAGGACAAGGAAGGGAGAGACCTTCAGTGTAGGTGTAGGCTGTAGATTTCTTCCAAGCTTATTTTTAATGCGATGTTTTTGAGTCTGTTTTGTCATCTGGCTTTAGTTACATCAGGCCTCTCTTTCTTTGTTTTATTTTAGAAATATTTATGTAAGAATTTTTATGAGTCATGAATAGAAATATTTGTATAAGGTGCTCAGAAATAGCTTACAAAAGAGTAAAAAATTGCTAAAACTTGGGAAGATTCAGTTTTGCTCAATATTTGGGGAACCTGATAAGTGGAAGGATTTCTCAATTAAAATCCATTTCTGGAGAATTTCCTTGGGAGAGATGTTGGAAATGTGAAGTATACTCCAATCTACCTTGCAGAGGTCATACCTGGCACAGGTAAAGTTGGAAAAGTACATACATACAAGATATGTACAGGCTGGAAATATTCACAATGACCGGTCTATCTTTAAGACAGGAAATATTTTAAATGCTGCAAATATTTGTTACAATTTCAGATAAATGATGTTTACTGTCTAACTATTCAGTTTTTTCAGATGATCAACTCAGTGTTTAAAAGTAATTAGAAAAATATTTACCTACTGTACCATCCCACATACCATTTGAGGAGAAGTTGTATTGGTATTTATTCACACAAATTAAATCCTTAATTTGGAACCAAGTGTCAGTAGTAGCCCATCCACTACTCTGCTCTGGGAACTCATCGCCTTTCTGACCCTGCTCGGACACTTGGCCCTGGCAGCCTCTTTTGCTCTTTATGGTAGCACTGCCAAGCCGTAGCTGATCGGGACATCTGCCTAACCCAGCTGTCCCAGGCATGGGAACCCCAGATGCTGCGATGCTCATTAATATGCGAGAAGGTTGTCTTGCAAGCCTGAGCATCAGGCAGTGGAGCACGAGGGTCCACGCAGAGAAAGAAACAGCACTGTCTGTGCGTCGGTTTCCTTCTCCTCTCCTCTCCTCTCCTCTCCTCTCCTCTCCTCTCCTCTCCTCTCCTCTCCTCTCCTCTCCTCTCCTCTCCTCTCCTCTCCTCTCCCCTCCCCTCCCCTCCCCTCCCCTCCCCTCCCCTCCCCTCCCCTCCCCTCTCATCTTCCCTCTCATCTTCCCTCCTCTCTCCTCTCATCTTCCCTCCTCTTTGCTCTCTTCCCTCATCTCTCTCCTGTCCCCTCCCATCTCTCCCTTCTCCCTCTCCCCTCTCTCCCCTCTTCCCTCCCTCTCCTCCTCCCTTGCAAAGGGATTGAGAATGGTTCCAATTACAGTGGCTAGGACATGGGCTTAGTGGGAGAATCTTACGTCATTGAGGAGATAGCTTCAAAAGATAGCTCTTCCGAGAGGACTGGTTGCTCTCTCTCTGCTTCCTGCCTTACCGTGTGATGCTCTACATGCGCTCTGACATCCTCCATCCTCACCACACAGCTGAACCAATGGTTCCTACTGGATCTTGGACTGTGAACCTCCAAAACCATGAGCCAACATACACCTCTTTTCTTCAAAAGTAGCTTCTCTCAGGTTTTTGTTACAGGTTTCTGTAACATAGTTACTTGTAACTAAAACCAAATCCTTCATCAAGACAATGTGGAAAGAGAAGAGAGAGAGATGGTGGCGAGTGAAAGCTCCTGTGTGTTGACCACATGCTCCGGTAGAAACCCTTTAAGCAAAGGAGATGACAGTGCATTTATGATCCCCTAGGTCTTCAAGGACTAAGGCAAGGCTCCAGAAACTTAGGCTTCCTTATCCTCCTCCTTTCCCCACTACCCACATACTTGCGCCTGCTACCTGCCTCTAGCCCAGGAATAATCCTGCATGTACTTGACCCATGGATTTTTCAGCTTCCAGAAGCTCCAGACTTCCAAGTCACCCTCCTCGCCTATTCTTTAAGCCCCAGCAGGATCTGCTCCATTCCAGTGCTTCGGAGACTGTAGTGTGTATCAGCATCACCTGGAGGATTTTGGTAAAGCCACGTTACTGGGACTGAGTGAGTTTCCGATTTAGCAGGCACTGAATCAGGCCTGAGAACCTAAATTCCCAGCAAGATCCCAGGTGACCCTGATGCTGCTGGTCCAAATGGAAAACTACTGCCTTACTCCTTTAACTCACCCTAAAGTCCTGAAACTCATCCATGGTGTTCTCCAGATTGATGGATATTTACAGAAAAATCCCCCACATTCTCCTCCTCTTTGACCCTTTTCTTTAAGGAGAACTTGACTTTTTCTGAGGTCACATTGGCTGCTCTCCATCATAGTACCAAAGATCAGGATGTGGGCAGGTGACCGTGAAAGTCTTCATTGCTGCTTTGAGAGCTTTCTACACATCTCTTCCCTAAAAACAACAAAGCACAAATCTCATACCATCAGATGACATCAAGACTGGATCTCATTGTCACAGCCATCTATGGATTCCTGTGCTTGAATCCAGGCACTCTGATGAAGGAGGCACGTGTCCCAAGCTATACCTCAGCTATGCACCAAGTGTCCACCCCTGCATATAAGTTACTTCTATGAGAAAGTCCCTTCCCCTGGCAGAAATTGCCAAATAAATTTGTTATCTCTTAAATGATCCCACTTTTAGGAAGCCTTCTGGTACATGATTTCAGATGTTCTCATGGTATTTTGTATATATTTATATTGGTATTTTTCTTGTGGCCTTGAAATCATGTTAGCATGTGTCTGAGCTTCACAATCGAATATTTAGGTCAATGGCTTTTCTGACATAGAATAGATGCACAATGCATATTTTTGTGTTCGTTTTATAATTAAATTTAACCTATTAGCATGTTGTTATTCTATAGTTATTTTCCTCCATGTAAAATACTGTATTATATTCATACCACCCACTTAAGTAGGCTGAACATTGTAATACAATTTTATGCCCATGGATGAATGAACACTACAACCTGTCACTAGAAAGATGATTAAAATCTTTAGTCTCTATATAATTAAAACAGAAGTCACTTGCTGATATCTTCATGTTTAATCAATTAAATTCTAACAAGCAACATAATATGTTTAGATCAAAAGAAAATAAGTACAATATAACTGCTTCTAATTCGTTTATTATGCTGCTTCCCAAAGGCAAGATGTTGGGAGAATACTGACTGATAGTGTCTCTCATTGGAGTTTTAGAGAAATTTTCATACCATTACTATACTAGAAAGATCTTGTTAGTGATCACAAGGAAGTGTCATCTTTATAGGGCAGGCCATGGCTTATTAGCTTAGATGCTGGTTAAGAGGCCTGTGTCCCACATTGAAATTCCAGTATTTGATAGCAGCTCCACTGGTGACTCCAGTTTCCTGTGAATGCGGATATTAGGAGGTGTGGTGGTTTCTCAAGTAACTGCATTCCTGCAACCAATGTGGGAGATCAGAATTGAGCTCCTGGCTTCTGTCTGCCCCAGCCCTGGCCATTGCAGGCAATTGGGGAGTGAACCAGGAGATGGGATCTCTGTCTGTGTTTCTGATAGAAAAAAAAAAGATAATGCAAAATGGACTCAAAAGATAAGACTTTTAAAAGGAAAGTGTAGTCTTTAAATACCAAAATGTGGCAATTAAAACATGCACAGCTGAAGGGTGATTAGAGATTTGATGGAAGATTCTAGAAGGGCCTTATTGAATATAAAACTTAAGGAGAAATGTCAGCAAAATGGAAAAGAATAAGCTTCAATCATGGAGAGGATGAATCTTTTAGAATTTCCATTCTTCTTCTAAATTTCCCTGTAGGAATTCTAAGAGAAAACCTGACAACTCAACATCATTTTTGTGGTTGTTAAAGCAGTCAACAAAAGTTGGCAATCATCTTTGAACAAGCGATCTTGTTACAGTCTCTTAGCTCCTCATTAGGGAAGCGGTGTCTCCTATCACGCACAGAGAAGTTGCCATCTCAGGGCAATGGCAGGATATTTGAAGTGCTTGCTCTGTGTCTCCCCAGTGCCCTTCTGTCTATACCCTTCCCCTGTTTAGTTACAGCCCAGAGTTAGGTGGCTTTGGGTAGGAATCCTAGGGGAGAAAGTCTTTCAGGAGTACGTGTATATTTCACTCTCTGATTCAGCTTCTGGCCCAGTGTCCAGGAAGCTGACTCGCTGTACTACCCAGTGGTAGGCTGGAGCCCATGTGCAACTCTGCAAGTGTAAGCCAGGGACTGTTTTCATGGATGCTTGGCTTATTGACAACAGCTCACTGAGGTATCGTATCCATTACCAAGGATTATTTTTAAGTCCGAAGTATTATAAAAGAAACAGTCTGTAGGTAATCTAATCGGACTTCATGGTTCAATGTACTCCTTACAAGGTAACTTTAAAATGTTCAAGGAGAATGGAATTAAAAACAACGATCATTTTGGTCCAAAATGTGGTGGGGATCTGTGCATACAAGGAGTCTTTAAAAAGTGCCTGGAAAGTGAACACTGTGGGGGAAAAAAAAAAACACTACGTCAGCTCTTGGTCTGGCTGCTGTGACCTATTTCAATAAAACTGCTATTTCCTTCTTGGAGGTTAAAATTGTTTTTTTCAATCTAACAATTCCTACTGTTAGAAAATAAAAACACAAAATGCTCTGAGGCATCAAGTCAAGCTTTCTCCTCACTGAAAACTTGTTCTCACTCTTCCAAAGTTTGACTTTGGCACTGATTCCTTGAGGGAACAAACATACAGGAGTGCCTTTTGTATACCAAGTTACAAAGTTGTATTTCCCCTTGACTATTAAGTTTCTCCACTTGTCACACGATCCTCTGTTGGATCATAATCTCAAAGTCTTCATTTCTAGGTATCTTCAGTGGCTGTCACCAGAGAAATTTGCTATTGATGAAAAGAGGCTAAAAGTACAATTGAAAAAGAAATGCTTTCACTAATCACAAGAAACCTACCTTTCTTTTTGTTTTAAAAAATACTTTTTTTTATTTTGAAAAATAAGAGTTAGAAGAGAAAGGGAGAGACAGGTCTTCCACCCACTGGTTCACTCATCATAGGGCCGCGATGGCCGGCACAGGGCCAGGCTAAAAACAGGAGCTTCATTTGGGTCTGCTTAGTGGGTGGCAGGGGCCCAAATACTTGGGTTGTCTTTTGGTGTTTTTCCCAGGACATTAACAGAGATATGGATTGGAAGTCGAGCCAACATGACATTATTTGGTGCCCACGTAGCATGCCAGCATTGCAGGTTCTAGCTTTACCAGGTACACCACAATGCTGGCCCCTGTATGTTTTTTTTTTTTTCAGTTTTTTCTTTATTGATATAAAGGGAAAAATTTCATGTAGTTTATATATACAGTTTTAAAACAAAATGACACTCCTACCTTCTCTCCATCTTTATTTCTTTTAATTTTTACAGTGGCATAATTTGGATCTACCTTATGATCACCGACTTAACCCTCCAATAAAAAATTCAAACATATAGTGAGCAGAAAAACCACTGTTCTTCAGGAGTTTAGAAAAGGGCTATAAATAATAGTCAAATCTCAAAAATTCAATTAATATATATTTTATTTTTGTGTGCTCTGAACATGAGTTACCACAATTCAGAGAAAACGTATGATATTTATCTTTTTGGGACTGCCTTATTTCACTAAGCGTAAGGGTCTCCAATTCTATCTATTTTGTTCTGTAAGACAGTATTTTAGTCTTCCTCATGGTTGAGTAGTATTCCACTATGTATATATACCACAATTTGTTTATCCAGTCATCAGGTGGTGGGTATATGGGCTGATTACCTATCTTAGTTATTCTGATTTAAGCTGCTAAAACATGGGTTTATTGATATCTGTTTCATATACTGATTTCAATTTTTTTAGGGTAAGTTGCCATTAGACCTATTTAAAGATTTCTGAAGAAATCTCCATACTCTCTTCCGTAATGGTTTTCTAGTTTGCGTTCCCATTAACAGTGGATTAGGGTACATTTTCCCCTACATCCTAACCAGCATTTCGTTATTTGTTGATTTTTTGGATGACAGCCATTCTAATTGAGATGAAGTGAAACCTCATTGTGGTTTGCATTTACATTTCTCTGATGGCTGGTGTCTGTTGGCCATATGTATTTCATCCTTTGAAAAATGCCTGTTCAAATCCTTAATCCATTTCTGAACTAGACTGTTTTGTTGTTGCTGGGATTCTTGAGCCCCCTATATATTCTTCATATTTATCCTTTATTGTATATATAGTTTACAAATATTTTCTCTTCAACCTGTTGGTTATGGTTGACTTTTTGTTTAGTGTTTCATTTGCTGGTCAGAAGCTCCTTAGCTTGATGTAATCCCATTTGTCTATTTTTGCCTTTATTGCTTGTGATTCTGGGGTATTAACCAAAAAGTCTGTGCTGATGTTTCTGTTTTCATTGTTTACCCAGTGTTTTCTTTTAGTATTTTGATGGTTGTGGATCTCAGGTTTAGATCTCTGATCCATTGTCAGTTGATTCTTTTGTAAGGTACAAGGTAGTGATTTCATTTCATACTCACGAATGTAGAGATGCATTGTTAGATCATTTATTTGAAGGCGCTCTAATTTCTTGATATAGGCAATAATGGCTATAAAATTTCATCTTAATACTACTTTTGATGGATCTTACAAGTGTGGATATGGTGTCATCTTCACTCATTTCTAAGAATCTTTAAATTTCCATTTTGGTTGCCTCTATGACCTATTATATATTCAGGAACATACTATTCAGTCTCTATATGTTTGCATATTTTCTAGAGTTTCTTAGGATGCTCATTTCCAGCTTCATTGCATTGTGTTCACAAAAGATATATGGGGCTGGCACTGCAGCTCAATAGGCTAATCCTCTGCCTGCGGTGCCAGCACCCGGGGTTCTAATCCCAGTCAGGGCGCCGGATTCTGTCCCAGTTGCTCCTCTTCCATTCCAGCTCTCTGCTATGGCCGGGGAGTGCAGTGGAGGATGGCCCAAGTGCTTGGGCCCTGCACCCTCAAGGGAGACCAGGAGAAACACCTGGCTTCTGGCTATGGATCAGCATGGTGCGCTGGCTATGGATCAGCATGGTGCGCTGGCCACGACGGCCATTGGGGGGTGAACCATTGGAAAAGGAAGACCTTTCTCTGTATCTCTCTCTTACTTTCTACTCTGCCTGTCAAGAAATAAAATAAAAAAAAAGATAGACGGCATGATACCAATATTTTTGAATTTGTTGAGACTTGTTTTTGTCACCCTATTATACAGTCTATTCTAGAGAAAGTTCCGTGCACTGATGAAAAGAATGAGTGTTCTGTATCTGTGGGAAGAAATGTTCTGTAGATATGTTAGATCCACTTGGTCCATAGCATAGATCAGCTATACTGTTTATTTTTTTTTTTGATCTAGTTGATCCGTCCATTGACAAAAATAGGGTGTCAAAGTCTCCTGTTATTGTACTAGAGCTTATATATCCCTTTAAATCTATTAACATTTATTATAAATAGCCAGGTATCCTGCAGTTGGGTACATACACATTTATTATAGTCATATCTTCCTGTTGAATTGATTCCTTAATCATTGCATAATGCCCTTCTTAGTCTGTTTTAACAGTTTTTGTGTTAAAGTCTGGTCTCATATTAGGATGGTTATTCCTGCTTGTTTCTGATTTCTGTTAGCATGGAATATCATTTTTTATGCTTTCACTTATAGTCTGTGTGTATTTGTTGGTGAGGTGTTTTTCTTGTAGGCAGGAAATAGATGGGCCTTATTTTTTTTAATCCATTCAGCTGGTCTGTATATTTTAATTGGAGAACTTAGACTATTTACATTCATGGTTATTATTGATAAGTAATGACTTGCTACTGCCATTTTTCCTTAAATATTCCTGTTATTTGGATTTGGTTTGTATATTTACTAGATTTTCTGCTTTCACATTCTTTCATAATGTTTTCTCCTTTTTTTTATGAGTAGCACATCCTTAAATATCATTTGTAATTGTGGTGAAAAATTCTTGTAATTCCTGTTTGTTTTGCAAAGTATTTATTTCAATTTTATTTATAAATGAGCTTTGCTGGATACAGTATCCTGGGTTGATAGTTTTTTTTTTTTTTTTTTTTTTTTTTTTTTTTTTTTTTTTTTTTTAGGATTTGGACTATTTCTCTCCATTTGATTCTGTAGTGTTTCTGATGAGAAATCCGCTTTTAATCTTTTGATGGTAATCTGGTGTTTCTTTCCTAAATATTTCATTGACTTTTCTTTGTTTACTTTTGAAAGTCTGCCTAAAATGTGCCATGGTGAAGATCTTTTCTGATCATGTCTATTAGGAGTTCCATGTGCTTCTTGTACTTGAATGTTCCTTTTTTTTTTTTAAATCAGGGTAGTTTCTGGTAATATTTCACAGAATAGGTCTTCCAATGCACTCTGTGTTTCCATACCTGCAGGAACTCTGGCGACACATATGTATGGTCATTTGATGGTATCCCATAAATCTTGAACATTATTTTTGATTTTTCTAATTCCTTTTTTTTTTCTGACTGAGCTATTTCCAAAGATCTGTCTTTTAGCTTGGATATTCTTCCTTCTACTTTACAGTCTGTTGTTAAGGCTTTCCACTGTATTTTGTATTTGACATATTGAGATTCATTTCTGATATATGAGCTTGATTTCTCTTCAGAATCTCCATTTCATGAGAAAATTTTTCCTCCCATGTCACGTATGGATAACTTTAAATCTAGTGTTTGCTTCTCTGTTTTTGGAGTAATCTTAGGATTATTGTATTTAATTCCTTTTCAGGCATCTCATCAATCTCTTTGTTTTCCTTTCTTAATATTGAAGTGTTATTTAGTTCCTAAAGGAGTCCTATTGTCTTCCTTATTCATGTCTTTTCTTTCTTTTCTTTTTTTTTTTTTGACAGAGTTAGACAGGTCTTCCTTCTGTTGGTTCACCCCCCAAATGGCTGCTATGGCCTGTGCGCTGTGCTGATCCGAAGCCAGGAGCCAGGTGCTTCCTCCTGGTTTCCCATGCGGGTGCAGGGCCCAAGCACTTGGGTCATCTTCTACTGCCTTCCTGAGCCACAGCAGAGAGTTGGACTGGAAGAGGAGCAGCCGGGACAGAATCCAGCACCCCAACTGGGACTAGAACCTGGGGTGCCGGTGTCACAGGCGGAGGATTAGCCAAGTGAGTGGTGGCGCCAGCTACATGTGTTTTATTTCTATGTTTATTTTTAGGCACCTGCGGAAACACCTGTTCACTTTCTCCTCTGAGGGCTTTTACCTTTGAAACAGGCCTCTATGCATTGGTGGAATGTTTGCTTCTTCAAGTGGATATCCAAAGGTGTTTGCTTGGTGGAACCAGGGAGCTCCTGCCATGGCTGAAGTGTGGGGATAAGGTTCAGAGTGAACCCGAAGTTGGCATGGTAGATCTCCATGGAGGATTATGAGCCTGCCAGCTCCCATGATCACCGTCTCAGCCCCACTCTGCAAGGTGAACCAACTCCCTGACATGAGCCCACAGTGTTGGTGCCCGACACCCACTCCAGCGTATGAACCCCTGTGTTCATCATATGAGAGGACCTGTGTGCTCCTGAGTGTGGCGTCTTCTGCAGAGACCTGCCCTAGCACTCAGTTAACTTTGAGGCTCTGAAGTAAGAACCAGGGATTGCCCAAAGACCAAGCCATACCCCACATGCTGTCACAGAACGGATCCCACAGTCATGGGGTGCAGGGCTCCCACAGTCAAAGGGAGCAGGGGTTCCACCTGCAGCCCCACAAGCCTCCCTGTCCATTGACAGAGCCACAGCGTTCTGAGACCCAGCTGCTTGCCTGACAGAGGTTGGGTCAGCACCTTGATAGAGTGAGGGAGGCAGAGCAACATGCCTGCACTTCACGGGCCTGAGTGGATGCCCCGGACACTACCAACTGTCCTAGCCGGTCTCAGTGAGGACTGTGGATTTAGCCCCCCGATAAAATCTCCCAGTCATGCTCAGGTGGCAGCAGCCACATGGGACACCCAGAAGAAGCTCTTGGCTTCTGGCTTGCAGTCGGCCCAGTTCCGGCCATTACAGTCATTTGGGGAGTACACCAGCGGATAGAATATATTCTACCTCTTGTCATCTCCTCTCTAGTCTCTCCTTGTCTCTCTTTGTCTCCGTCTCCCTCTCTCTCTCTGTAACTCTGCCTTTAAAAAAATAAATAAATCTTTAAAAAAAAAAGATGTTGCTTCCTCCCTGTCGGTCGCCAGGCACCTTGCTCAGGGGAGGGGAGGAAAGCACTTCCTTGTGCAGGGTAGGTGGGCATCCTGCCAGACTCAGGGTGGGCACTGCGAGGCGCTCTCTGAGGCATGGTGCCCAGTGGTCCCCGCCTGCCGCCGTTCCCTTTTCCCTCACTCTGGGAAGGTGCCTACCCTTCCAGTCCCTGGCTGCGGGACTTGCTTGCAGTGTGCTGCTCACTGTTCCGTGGTTGGACAGTCCCCACTGTTCCATGGTGTGTGTGTGTGTGTGTGTGTGTGTGATGTTTCTGTAGAATTTGCAATGCAAACGTCTCTCCCACTGTCCCCTGGGAATGTAGTTCGTCCCCTGGTCTTCTTGTGTCTTCCTGTGGTCAAAATGAGCATATCTTCTCCCTATTCAGCCATCTTGGATATGAACCACACATTTCTGATAGCAAATTTGGGAAAATTCATGATGCTTAATCATGACATTTCAAATTTAGACATACCTAATATTTCTGTGTTAGTGTATCACTTTGTGTTTCCATAAATGATTCCTTATATTTTTACAATTGGGTGAGGAATCTATTTTCTGCCAATGGCCTTTTGGATATTTACAGTATCATTCATGAGTGATAGAAAATTGTCAAGTTAGAAGTCTGTCATAGATTTATTGAATTTCTAGGTAGATCTATATTTGCCTTGTTAGAGCCAGAACAAATGATTTTGTTGGACTTAAATGTCCCATGAAGTGGCTGGTCTCTACCCCTAGTGGTGGGTTTTTGAGATAATGCGTAGATTTCTCTCGTCTTATGGGCGAGTCGTCTAGAGATGACCTGAGAAGCATAATTCAGTGGTTTTTTTTTTTCCATATTTCAAAATGGCCTTTGTGTGGTGACACATTGCTGACTCACAGAGGTGTGACATGATGAAAACTTTGTACGCTATCAGTACTTCAATAAAGCATTTAAAGATGAGGGAATTCATTTGTAGTACCTTGGACTACAATGTTTCTAAACTACAACCTCCACAACAGAAAAAAAATAGAAAGTATTTTTACTGAAACCCACACTGAGAAATGCATTTTACTCCATTCCCAGAGCATACACACAAAGTTGCGACAAAATTTTCATGAAAAAATACTTGACCTGTATTTTCTGCAATGCACTCTAAATATTGTCTTTATTTTCTGCTTTCTAATCATCTTAGTTCATTTTTTCAAATGTTGATTATACTTAGTAATGTGATTTAGTAACCCTCTAAAAGGCTATTAATCAGATTGAAACATATTGCGTTAATGGAGAGGAACAAAAAGAATTTACTAAATTGTGTATACAAATGCAGTACTTAAAGTATATGTAAATATATT
This sequence comes from Lepus europaeus, assembly GCF_033115175.1. NCBI lineage: Eukaryota > Metazoa > Chordata > Mammalia > Lagomorpha > Leporidae > Lepus > Lepus europaeus. The sequence goes on from NC_084832.1 coordinate 114,964,024, forward strand.
TGTCAGTATATACACAATGTATTTCTTACATCAGTTTCTATGAAAGAAATTTACAAGTCACTGCTGGAACAAATAATAGAATTGGGAGCTGGTTTTAGAAGCAAGTTAGCGTATAGAATGGGAGACATTGAGAGCAGAAGTAGTGTTACACAAGGAAGATTTACCTTTATTTGATAATTGCTAAGAAAACCCTATAAAAGCTTGTTTCCTTCCCTCAACAAATTGTTTTTCACTGGCTGTGTTGTTAATAGATAAAAAAAAAAAACCATGGTGAGTGTTGATTACAGTGGTAGAATTATTTTCTTGATCTTCAGTGTAGTAGTAACCTTTGACATTATTCTGTATACATAATCTTCAGGGAGTTTTAAGATTTAAAATTAACCCTTCAGGGCTCTGTTTTCAGCTCTGATGAGCAGCGCTAATACATATTCAACTTGTAAAATGGACCCTCTGCCATTGTTCTGTATTACTGATCCCGAGGGCCGTATTCAGCACAGTTAGGAAGATACAGTTGAGAAGCTTCCATGAAGAGTGGCATATTGTTCCTATAATGTTAAATATAGTTCTAAAGCCTGGAGAACTCAGTGGATTCAGAAATCTGTGCCCTTTAGCTGCAGAAGCAATGAGTACGTTTCTGAGTATCTCAAGACATGCAGTGCAGTGCTAGACTCACAGGAAGGTCAACAGAACCCACTCTCCGCCCTTGGAGAGCTTATTCTCTGAAATAGCATCTGAATTTTTTTTCCTAGATAAAAAGTGGGAGATTTTATCTTGGTGGCATTTCTCATTGGATAGTCACTTCTCCTTATAAAAATTCTTTCCCCACACCATCCCTATCATCTTTAATTTTGCTGCCCTCCTGGTTCCAACCCAAGATTTCTTGGGCTATATTCAACCTGACTGGTTGAGGAACTCTTTCTCCCCCACTCTATTTTTTATTTTTTTTTTTGACAGGTAAAGTTATAGACAGTGAAAGAGAGTGACAGAAAGGTCTTCCTTCCGTTGGTTCACTCCCCTAATGGTCACCACGGCCGGCGCTGCGCCGATCCGAAGCCAGGAGCTGGGTACTTCCTTCTGGTCTCCCATGTGGGTGCAGGACCCAAGCACCTGGGCCATCCTCCACTGCTTTCCCGGGCCACAGCAGAGAGCTGGACTGGAAGAGGAGCAACCGGGACTAGTACTTGGTACCCCAACCGGGACTAGAACCCGGGAAGCCAGTGCTGCAGGCAGAGGATTTGCCAAGTGAGCCACGGCACTGGCCCTGTCCCCCACTCTAACTTCCCTTCTTTTTCCTCAACTTAATCAATGTAATTATTAAGACCATATGTTTCATGTTAGACTATCAGGATTCCAAGCCCACACATTCAAGGGGAAATAATAAAAATTTTTTTAAAATGGAATTAAAAGATGATTTTAGAGAAAAAAATTATTGAATTCCATGTGTAGTTTTTTCATAATGTAAATTTTTTCATGAACTTGTGAGACCTCCTCACAAAATAATAACTGCTTGTATAGCATTTATATTGTACCAGGTAACATAGATAGAGATGATTGAAAGTAGACAGGAGGATGTGTATATGTTACGTGCAAATACTGCACCATATCATCATATAAAGGACTTGAGTATCTGTGCGTTGGTATTTGTAGGGGATTCTGGAACCAACCCTCTGTGAAAAACTAGAGAGAACTGTACATACTGCCTGCGCATTCTGTGTGTGTGTAAATACACATAGAGAGATACAGACAAAGGTTCTTTAAGATATTCATGGAAAATAGAAGTAATGAGAAACTGAGTGGACTTCAAAAGTTACCTTTCCATTCTGTTTTCTACAAAATTTTTAAGTATGCTTGTATATACATATATGCATGTCTACGTACATATATGTGTGCATGCAAATATGTGTACACACAGGGAGAGAGTGCACAAATGTTGCAGGATATGAAGCGCTGTGAGCCATATTTGCAAGTTCATTGTGCTACTCAACTACTCTATGGACTTGAAAAATTTCAAAGTCAAAGTTGGTGAAAAGCAGAGGTGCCATTTCCTGGTGCTCAATAAGTGTTACATAAAGGCTACCTATTTTTATTAATCCAGCATTGTGTGTCTGTGGGAGTTTGCTCCCCTGCCCACACCTAGATTATGCAAACGATAAGCTCTGGTCCTTATGAGACAAGGTCACAGTCTTCCTTTCCTACCCCTTCATTATAGAAATGGATTGGGAGTTTCTTTGGTGGATGTCTTAGGTTTGGGAACCAGTTTGGGGAAGGTAGGTGATCACTTAATAGTGTATAGATATAAACTGCCTGGTTCTAACTGTGCAGAGTTAATAGTTCACTCTTGGTGCATTGGATCTTCATTTCCTATAACTAAGATGATCTCCCTCTTGAGTACTTCATTACTCAGCATAGTAAGAGATACAGTAGCAAAAGAAACATCCTGGCAGATCAGACAACCAAACTTTTAACTTGTAAAGTAGTGGTCAAGGTTATTTTTCTAGCTTAAGCAATTTCTTTGATTGAAATCTTCAGACTATTGAACGTTCGGTTCTCTGTTAAGGTTGCTCTTATTTCTCAAGACAAAGACTTTGGAATAATCTTGAAGATGCAATTGAAGGGCTGGATGCTGCTCTTTTTCTGGCTCAGGGTGGCTCATTGGGTTGCATCTCTGGGCTGTTGTCCCATGAGATGGGATTGAGCTGGGTGCCCCTGGAGGATAGGAAAGCTTTGGATTTGCCTTGAAGGAAACCCTGGTCTTCTTTGGCTGCAGGACTGATATTGCTCGAGACCCAACCCACGGTCTAATCTTGAAAGTGACTGCGTGAACACAGTCGGTGAGGGTCCCCATTCTTCCCCCTCTCGTAGTAATCATGTTGCCACGTCATCGACTCCCCTGGAACTTCAGTAGGACTCAAGACTTGCTGCTAACCAACAGAATATGGCAAAGGTAATACGATGTCACTGCTGTGCTTACATCTGATGGTTACATCTGTATTTTCATGGACTTTGCATACTGCTAAATTTGACTTTGATTGTGGAAGCTACCACAGGAGAGCCTCACATGGTACGCTGCATTGTGGAAGCTACCACAGGAGAGCCTCACATGGTACGTTGCTGAGGTCAGGCTCTGGCCCCTGCCCAGCAGAGAGCTGAGGCTGTCAGTCTAATAGCCTGCAGGGAACTCAATCCTGCTCTCAGCACATGATCTTGAAAGGAGCTACCCCTCCAGTCGAACCTCAAATGAGCTCCCAGCCCAGTTTCAGCCCTGGCGGCAGCCTTGTGTGAGGTCAAAGCAGGTACCCAGCTGGACCATGTGCTGGATTTCTGACTCACAGTTGAGAGGTAATAAATATGTCTTGCTTCAGCAGATCAGTTTGTAGTAGCTTCCTTTGTGACAATGTGTAACTAACCCATAGCTTTTGACACAAATGGAATAGACAAGGAAGCCGACAGAATTATGATTTCCCAAACCTGGATTTATCTGTAGCACTTAATTATTCTGGACATATTTTTCTTTTTAGAAAAGCATTAAAAGGCCAGAAACCAAAGATAATTCAATTCAAGCAAAGCCTACTCAATCCAATTTAATAACTTTCTATGTGCCCCATGCATTGTGAAAGCCTCTAGGCATAAGAAAATAAATACAATGTAGTGCTTACATCAAGGAGTTTAGCTCTACTGGGGAAGACAAACTCCTAAGACCTTCTACCATAGGACATGATGTTTAGATTATGTGCTTTGTATAGTTGCATTTTTAAAACGTTTAAAAATTTTTTTAGAGATTTTCATTATGTATTTGAAAGGCAGAGAGACTCTGACAAAGATTTATCTACTGGTTCACTTCTTAAGTTCCTACAACAGCCAAGAATTGGCCAGGCTGAAACCAGGAACTCGGAACTCAGTCTAGGTTTCCCATAGAGGAGGTGGGGACCAAACAACTGGAGCCATCACCTGCAGGCTTGCCGGGCACACATGAGCAGTAAGCTAGTGTCGGAAGTGGAGTCACTCCAGTGTGGGATGTGGGCATCCTAAGGGATGTCTTAATTGCAGTGCAAGACACTCACTCCTTTGTGCATTTTTTAAAGCACCCAGTGATGGTTTTATGCATCAACTTGGCTGTATCACGGGGCCAGCGTACTTTGTGATATATTACTCTGAATACTTTTGTGATGATGTTTTTGTACAGTTTGGTTGATATTTACATCAATGAACTTTGAGTAAAACAGATTTCCTTTCATAACGTGGGCAGGCCTCATCTAATTGCTAAAAGACTGACAGCCTCTATGGAATTTGCCAGTGGCTAACCATCACACTTGCACTTGAACTGCAGTATCAGCCCTTCCCCCATTCTCCATAACAGTGTGAAATAATTCTTTAAATCTCTATCTCTCAATGTGTATATACTTATCCTATTGGTTTAATATAGTGTTTGGTACTTCGGTGAGAACCCAATAACTATGTTTGTTTCATTAGTATCTATGCCAGCAGAATAGTTACTACTCAATAGTCATTAAATAAAATTAGCACAGCAACACAAGATAAGGAAACATGATACCCAACACGAGGAATGATAGCTGCATTTAAAAAGTTCAGTATATTTGAGACATACAGGTTCTTAATGGAAACTTAATATAAAACATGATTTACATCTATGTCTTGTGTGACATGAGGTGTGGAGTAACAAAACGTTTTCTCATGTAACCAGATAAGCACCTCAGATGTAATTTCTCATAGGTTCTTAGATGTTTCGATGCTGCTTTAGTTTGTTCTTATCAATTAGAAATGATTTTTCTAACCTCGACATTGAGGAAGGCTTGAGCTGCCATGAACTGCTAATTATGAACAATAAAAAGAGCATGTTGTGGGATTGTGAGGTTATAGTTAAATGTTAGCAGGTGAGGACTAATTGGTCATAATTTTCCCTTTTGTATTTTTATTAATGAGAGATAAATGTTTTTGAGTTACATTATGTAGTTCATTAGTGAATGAAATAAAAAATTGAAGATTAGTTTTTAGATAATGATCTTTTGTATTTAAAGAAAAAAGTGTGAAAGCAGTTGATTACATTTTTACTCAACTTTCTTCTTTGTCTAAAAATTTCAGCCTGTGAAGCACACACGAAGGAAAGTTACATACAGCAGCATGGCCTGTGTAATTTTCTATTTTTTCAAAATTTGCAAACGCAATGATGATTGTAGGAAAACAGTGGCCTAACCCCTCGATGTGAATTTAATAATAGTGCACTCTACGAAGGTCTCTTGTTGGGAGATTTCATTGCTTAGAAACAATGCGATTCAGGACACCTACTGCAATACTAAAGATCTGATTAACTGCAATTTAGTAACACTGGTTCAAAGACTCTATTTCTATTTGGATCATTTTCACTGTTTAACATCACTATCCAAGAAATTGCTATGCTATACCATCCAATAGACTTTAAAATAGTAACATAATATGTATGGAATAATACAGTGTATCAACCTCTCCATGAAGTATACAGTTTTATTATGCCAAAAATTAACATGAAATTAATGTCAGCTTTATGGAAACCTGTGAATTTCTTATTTTGGTGACATGAACACCAAAGAGTTGATTTTTTTTTTTGACTGATTGCATCATTTCATATCATGTCTTCTAAATATAAATGATTTCATGTATTTAGTCATGGAAAAGCTCATTGAAACTATCATATACAAGACAGTTTTGAGTCTCCCCTCAGGTAGCTCGTAGATCTAGTAGGGGAGATAAAGAAATATGGAGCACAAATGATATCAGTACCCGACAGCCAGCGGAATTAGAACTGTAAGAAGGGAGAGGTCGCTTGCAGATAGTTGGGCAAACACCGTTTAATAAGAGAAGTAATGAGGTGGAGGATCATAAATGTCTAGAAATGGAAAGGCACTTCCATATTACTTCTCGTTCCACAGATGAGTCTGAGTGCAGAAAGGGTAGAAGTGTTGTCTCATGCTGTGTTATAACACCATGACAACTGCTGGATGAAAATTCAAGTTCTGTAACTCGTTGTCTCATGGACCTGTAGAAAAGCAGCTTGAGGTATTCTTCATATTCCACACCTTAACATATTTAGAGTGTACAGTTAAAGAGCTTTTATACATTATAGGCTGGCGCTGCGGCTCAATAGGCTAATCCTCCGCCTGCGGCACTGGCATCCCATATGGGCACCAGGTTCTAGTCCCGGTCACTCCTCTTCTAGTCCAGCTCTCTGCTGTGGCCTGGGAAGGCAGTGGAGGATGGCCCAAGTCCTTGGGCCCTGGACCTGCATGGGAGACCAGGAAGAATCACCTGGCTCCTGGCTGTGAATCAGTGCAGTGCGCCGGCTGCAGTGGCCACTGGGGGGTGAACCAATGGAAAAGGAAGACCTTTCTCTCGCTCTCACTGTCCACTCTGCCTGTCAGAAAAAAAAAAGAGCTTTTATACATTAACCAAGATGTACAGCTGTTAATACTATTTAATTAGACAGCATTTTATCACTCTAAAATGATACCCTGTACCCCTAAGCAGTAACTTTCTATTCTTTTGTCCTTATAGACCCTGGCAGTGACTGATGATTTATCTCTGTGGATTTGCCTTTTCTGGATATTTTCATAAAAATAAAATAAAACTTGGTGATCATTTATTTCTGACTTGTATTACTTAATATTCCAGATATTCATTCACGTTGTAACATATATTAGTAGCAAGTATTCCTTTTCTTGTTGAGTAATCTTCCAACATATGGATATACTACTTTTTGTTTATTTACTAATTGATGAATATTTATGTTGCTTTAAATTTTGATTACTAAGAGTAATCCATAAACATTTGTACTTTTATTTCTTTTTAAAATAACTTCAGGTTAGCATATTTGAGGGTCTCTGTCCCCAAACATGAATAGCCCATCCCATAATCCACATCCCTCACCACACCATATTTCATTAAAATTGAAGTCTGATTTGGCAAATTACCATCACCCAAGTCAGTAGTTCACATTAGGATTCATTTTTTTAAAAAATATTTATACTCTGTCAAAAAAAAGATTTATAGATTTATTTAAAGGCATAATTAGAGGAAAAATTGATACCTTCTATTTGCTGGTTCACTCCCCAAGTGGCTGGAACTGGGCCAGCCCAAAACCAAAGCCAGAATCCTTGAACTCCATCTGGGTTACCTATATGGGTATTAGGGGTCCATGTACTTGAGCTGTCTTTTGATGGTTTTCTAGACATATTAGCAACTAGCTGGATCTGACCTGGAGCAGGTGGAATTTGAACCAGCACCCATAGGGGTTGCTACAGGTTGCAGTTGAAGTTGCTGTGCTATAATGCCATGTGTCATCATGAGGGTATCATAAAGATTTTTTTTGCCCTAAAAACCTTCTGTGTTCCACCTAGTCATCTCTCCTCCATAAACCCTGACAACCACTGATCTTTTTTACTGCTTCCTGTAATTTAGCCTCTTCCACAATGTTGGAATCATGAGCTGGAATCAGTTACTCTGTAGTCTTTGCAGATTGGATCCTATCACTGAATAAGCATTTATGTTTTCTCCATGTCCTGTTAAGACTCCATTTCCTTCAAGTGCTAAGTAATACTACTTCCCTGGCAGACCACAGTTTATCAGTATGGAATGATGTCTTGGTTGCTTTAAAGTTGCAGCAATTATGTGTAAAGATGTTAGAAACACCATTGTGCAGGTTTTTATGTGGATGTGCTTTTAAGGGAAATGAATAAGGAACATGATGTCTGGAATGTATGGTAATAGCACAGTTAGTTTCATAATAAACAGCCAAGCTGTCTCCCTATGTAGTTGTACTGCCATTTTTTTAATCACCATCAGCAAGGAATTTCTTAGCATTGTCATAGACATTTGATGGTGGCAGTGTTCTAGATTTTGATAATTCTAATAATGTTTGGCAATAGTTACTTCTTATTTTAATGTACATTTCCTTGATGACATATAATGTAGAACATAATTTTAAATGTTTACTGGTTATTTGTATATCTTGTTTGGTGAGGTGTTAAGATTGTTGGTCTGTTTTTAAAATGGATTATTTGTTTTGTTGAATTGTGGGTTTTATCTATATATTTTGGATCATAGCCCTTTGTAAGATGTATCTTTTACAAATATTTGCTCTAACTCTGTGATCTGTCTTATTTTCTTGACACAATCTTTCATAGAGCAGAAAGTCTTAATCTCCATCAAGTATATGTTGTTAATTACTTCCTGCAAGGATCATGCCTTTGAAGTTGCATCCAAAATGCCACTACCATACCCAAGTTCATCTAGGTTTTCTGCCATGTTCTCTTCGAGGAATACAATAGTTTTTCATTTAGAACCTAGGCCTATGAACCATTTTGGTTAGTTGTGTGAAGGGTGTAAACTCGAGGTCTAGGTTTATTTCTCTGCATGTAGAAGCCCAACTCGTCTAGCATTATTTGTTGAAAAGTCATTTTTGTTCCAAGTTGTTGGCTTTGTTCCTTTGTTAAATATCAGTTGACTATATTTATGTGGATCCATGTGTGAGCTCTCTGTTCTATTCCATTGGTTTATTCATCTATGATTGCCACATTTTCTTGACTATTGTATCTTTATAGTAATTTTTTGAGTCAGATAGTGTTAGTCTTCTGATTTTGTTCTTCAGCATTGTTATTGGCTATTCAGTCTTCATTCTCCATGTAAGCTTTAGAACCAAATTATTGATTTCCAAAAAACAGCTTCTGGGAGTCTGATTTGAACTGCATTGAATCTGCAGATCAGATTGGGAATAGTTATCATCTTGACAATATTGAATGGTCTTATCCATGAACATGGAATATCTCTGCATTCATTTCTTCTTTCATTTCACTCACTGCAGTTCTGTAGTTTTCCTCATAAATATATAGTACATATTTCATTGGATTTACACCTAAGTATTACATTTTTGGGGTGCTAATGTAAATAATACTGTGCCTTTAGTCTCATAAAATTTTGCTAATTTATTGCTGATATATAAGAAAGTGATTAATTTTTTTTTAAAATACATAATCCTTTTATTTCATAATGCAATAAAAGAAAATAACATCACAGACACAGAATATTAGGAAAGGGAAAACTACTTACTTCTGAACAGCCAGCAATTTAAACCTATTTGGACTTTTGCCACCCACAGTATATGAAAGTGATTCTAACACTTTCTGAAGCAAATTTAATCTTTGGGGACACACAACGTAATTCTTAGGAGTGATAGCTCCATTCCTTTCCAGGTCTACTTACTGTCTAAGTAACACAAGGCACAGTAGCCATCCTTTCCAATATGCTGCAACACTGATCATGTGCCTTGCTAAAACAGTTGATTAAACAAAATGATGGCAACATGAAGGGGAGACTTTGGATTGTCTATTTAAAATCTAGGTAATAACTAACAAAAAGTTTAAGTGCACTTTCACATGCTTTTTTTTTTTTAAATAATAAGCAACTTCCTAATGTTGTTGAAATAGGCTGGACTACCATTTCATTTGGCCAAATGCACTTTATTGCTGATATATAAGAAAGTGATTAATTTTTATGTATTTTTCTTGTATACTGTAATATTTCTGTAAGTTACTAGTTCCAGAAGGGTTTTTTGGGTTCTTTCTTTTAGATTTGCAACCTAGACAATGATGTCACCTCTAAACAACTACAGTTTTATTTATTTTTTCACAATCTATATACCTTAAAATTCATTTTCTTGGCTTACTACATTATTTAGGAACTCCAGTACAAAATTAAAAGGTATCAGTGGGAGGGGAGATTCATGCCTTAATTCTGATCTCAGGGAAAAATAACTGATTTGTTATCATTAAGCATGATATTAGTTATAGAGTTTTATAGATATTCTTTATCAAGTTGAGGAAATAATCCTCTATTGCTAGTGTACTGAGAATTTTTATCTATGGGTGTTAGATTTGTCAAATACTTTTTTTTTTTTTTTGCATCTGCTGATGGGATCATGTGATTCTTTTTCTTAAGTATTTTTAAATTTTTCTTTGTCAACGTCTTCATGTGAAGGGTTACATTAATGTCTGAATGTTGAAAAAACCTTATCTAGCCATGGTAAATACAATATATATTATCCACTTTGATTTGCCAAGGTTTTGTTGAGGAATTTTGCTCTGTGTTCATGAGAGATATTGGTATACGGTTTTCATTTCTTGTAATGTTTCTGTCTGGCTTTGGCACTAAGAAATTCTGACCTTGTAGAATGAGTTAGAAAGTTTACCTTATGCTTCTATATTCTGGCAGTGGTCACAGAGAATGATTTGTTAAATATTTGGTACAGGGCCAGTGCCATGGCTCACTTGGTTAATCCTCTGCCTGTGGCACTGGCATCCCATAAGGGCACCAGGTTCTAGTCCTGGTTGCTCCTTTTCCAGTCCAACTCTCTGCTGTGGCCTGGGAGGGCAATGGAGGATGGCCCAAGTGCTTGGGCCCCTGCACCCATGTGGGAGACCAGGAAGAAGCACCTGGCTCCTAACTGTGGATCAGTGCAGCACTGGCCATGTGGCCATTTGGGAAGTGAATCAACAGAAGGAAGACCTTCCTCTCTGTCTCTCTCACTGTCTGTCTCTCTGTCTTTCTCACTGTCTCTCACTGTCTAGTTTGTTTTCGACCTGTCAAATTAAAATATATATATATTTGGTAGAATTCATCAGTAAACACAACTGACCTGGTGCTATTTTTTGGAGGCTCTTAATTATTGATTTATTTGCTATGTATAGGTCTTTTCGGTTTATCAATTTCTTCTAGTGTAAGTTCTGAAAGATTGTGTATTTTGGTAGATTGGTCCATTTCACCCAGGTTATCATAATTTGTGCTTAAAGTTCTTCATTGTATTTGTCATTTCAATATCTATGGGGTTTGTGGCAGTGTCCCTATTTCATTTCTGATATTAGTAATTTGCTTTTTTTATTGTTGATAGTAAGCCTGTCTAGAGGCTTAATAATTTTTATTGAGTTTTTTCAGAATCACAGAATTCCCACTGTCAGAGTACACAAGGTTCCCACAGTTACCAGGTGCGGTGAATCTGTGCAGCGCTGCGAGCCTGCCCTGTCCATGGAGAGAGCATGTGTTCCCAGGTCTAGCTGCCTATAGGTACTATGCCTTGGCAGTTTGAGCTCTGGAGCCTGTGATGTGTTGGGAGGATAAGGGCACTTCACAGTCCTACTTGGGTGTCCAGCCCCTGGTCAACCCTTCCAGCCAGATTAAAAGTCAGTGAGTAACATGGGTTTTTCCCTCTGGTAAAGTCACCTACGTGGATGTGCGCCACTGCAGCCTCTACTAGTGTCACAATAGCACCTTCTACCCACCGGCTGCTGGACACCTTTTGGGTGCTTTACTTTCACAGGATTATGTGTGTGCCCTGTCCCTTGCTAGTGCTCCAGACCAGACTGAAAGTCACTGTGGGGCTGGCGCCATGGCTCAACAGGCTAATCCTTCACCTTGCAGTGCCGGCACACCGGGTTCCAGTCCCGGTTGGGGTGCCGGATTCTATCCCGGTTGCCCCTCTTTCAGGCTAGCTCTCTGCTATGGCCCGGGAAGGCAGTGGAGGATGGCCCAAGTGCTTGGGTCCTTGTACCCACATGGGAGACCAGGAGGAAGCACCTGGCTTCTGGCTTTGGGTCAGCGTGATGAGCTGGCCGCAGCAGCCATTGGAGGGTGAACCAACTGCAAAAAGGAAGACCTTTCTCTCTGTCTCTATCTCACTATCCACTCTACGTGTCCAAAAAAAAAAAAAAAAGTCACTGTGGTAGGCAAGGAATTCCTTCAAGCAGTATGAGTAGATGTAAGGGCTTCCGCAGTCTGCTGTGAACTCCGTCTCAGATGCTGGCATCTCCTCCAGTCTCTGGCTACAAGAGTCAGGTGTGGGATCCCCACTTGGTGCTGTGCATCAGCATCTTCCATGCTGCTTCATGGCGTTCATCTTCCTTCTGAGAAATTTCACAGCAAACTTCTATGCAGCTCTCCCCTAGGAAGGCACTTCCTGCAATTTTTTCCTGCTATTTCCCCTTGGTCAAAAGTAGGACATCTTTTTTGTATTCAGACATCTTGGACTCACCCAAATCTAGATGTTATATACATACTCATGTATATTATTTCTTTTTGAAGACACAGGCTAATATCACAAATTGAAGGAGTTATGACAGCGATCATAATGTAGGGGAAAGAAAGGTATATTGTCATGGAGATGGTATGATTCAGAGGGGGATATTTTTATGCCATATAATATGGAATGCACAGTTTTTATTCTCTAATTATGTGAACTTGAAGGGTTAAGACATGAATTTTATTGTAGTCTTCCTTGTATCTCTTAGCATAATGTTGAATTCCATCCATTTTGTTGCAAATGTCAGTATTCTCTTTTTTGGGTTGAGTGATATTCCATCATATGTATATGTATGTATATATACATATACATTTTCTTAGCCAGCACTTGATGGACATTTAGGTTAAATCCATATCTTAGCCATTGTGAATTGGGCTTCTATAAATATGAGAGTGCAGGTAACTCTTCAATAGGCTGATTTCATTTACTTTGGGTATATTCTCAAGAGGGAGATAGCTGGGTCACATGAGAGATCAATTTTTAGATTTCTGAGGAATCTCCATGTTGTTTCCCTAATACATGGCTACTGATCCTTAGCACTTTTTTAATGTGTCTGTTGGCTATTGTATTTTATCCTTTGAAACAAGTCTGTTCATATTCTTTGCCCATTTGTTAACTAGGATTGTTTGCTGTTGCTGAATTTCTTGAGATTTGTACATATTCTGGGTATTGATTGTTTATAAGATGAATAGTTTGCACATACTTTATCCCATTCTATTGATTGCCTCTTTAGTTTGCTTTTTCACTTTCTGTGCAAAAGCATCCTAGCTTGATATCTCATTTGTTTTTGCTTTTACTGATCATGGTTTTGGGGTTGTACCAAAAAAGTTTTTGCCTACCCTGAAGTCTTTACGCATTTTCCCCATGTTTCCTCTAGTAATCTGATAGTTTTAATTCTTCAGTTTAGATCTCTGATCCATTATGAGTTTGTTTTTGTACTGGGTGTAGGGTAGAGGTCTTGTTTCAAACTTCTACATGTAGAAATCAAGTTTTGCCCGTACCATTTGTTGAAGAGACTGTTAATTCTCTAGGGAGGGATTTTAGCTTGTTTGTCAAAGATTAGTTGGTTAAAGATGTGTGGATTTATTTCTGGGGATTCTATTCTTTTCCATTGGTCTACATGTCTATTTTTATGTCAGTACCGTGTTGTTTCGATTATATTATCCCAGTAGTATGTCTTGAAATCTGGTATTATGATGACTTCAGCTTTGTTTTTGTTAAAATTTCTTTGACTATTTGGGGTCTTTTGTGTTTCCATAATAATTTTAGGATTTTTTTTTAAGTTCTTTGAAGAACATCTTTGGAATTTTGATAGGAATTACATTGAATCTGTAAATTGCTCTTGGTAATATGGAGATTTTTGACGGTATTTTCCCATTCCATGAACATGGCAGATTTTTTGCCTTTTTGTGTCTTCTATTTCTATCATAAATGTTTTGTAGTTTTTCATTGTAGAGATGTCTCACATTCTTGGTTAAATTATTCTAAGATAGTTAATTTTGTTCTAGCTCTTTGTGAATGGAACTGATGTTATAAGGTTTTTCTTATACAGAGATTGTTGATGTATAACAATGGTATTGATTGTCATGTGTTGGTTTTATGTCCCTCATCTTTATTAAATTCTCTCACTAGTTCTGGTGATCCCTTAGTGGAGTGTTTCAGTTTCCCTATATAAAGAATCTTGTCATCTGCAAACAGGGATAATTTGACATCCTCCTTTTCTGTCATAAAGTTTATTTTGTCTGATATGAGGATAGCTGCTTCTGTTCACTTTGGGTTTCCATTTGCATGGAATATCTTTTTCTACCCTTTAACTTTTTGTCTGTGTGTGCATTTATTGGTGATACGTGTTTCTTGTAGACAGTGTATAGTTTTATGTTACTCATCCAGCCAGTCTGTATCTTTCTTATTTATTTAATTATTTAATTAATTACTTTGAAAGGCAGAGTTTGAAAGAGAGAGAGAGCGAGTTTCCACCCACTGGTTCACTCTCCAAATGGCCACAATAGCTAGAGCTGAGCCAGGCTAGAGCCATGAGCCATGAGCTTCTTCCAGATCTCCCAAGTGGGAACAGGGGCCCAAGCAGTTGGGACATTCTCTGCTGTTTTCCCAGGCACATTAGCAGGGAACTGGATTGCAAGTGGAGTAGCAGGGATTCAAACTGGCACCTGTATGGGATTTTCTGCCGTCACATAATTGAATGATGCTGATTGCCATTCTCTGTTTCTGTAAAAACTACATCTAAGTTTCATTTGTAAACTGGCTTGTTAAGGTTGGCTTTGTTTATTTCATCTTCATTTATGAATAAAAACTTTGCTGGGTAAAGTATGCTGGACTGACAGTTATTTTTTCTTTCAGAGCTTAGACTACATTTCTCCATTCTCCCCTGGCCTGTATTGTTTGTGTTGAGAAAGTTTTCAATCTGATGGGAGTTCCTTGAAAAGTGACCTGGGATTTCTGTAATATAAATTTTAGGGTACTCTATATTACACTTTAGGAAGTTTGAGTATATTTTGTGGTGGTAAAGACATTAATGATCAAACCTATTTGGGGTTCTGTGTGCTTATTGTACTTGGATGTGCATAGTTTTCTTCGAATTTGGGAAATGTTTTGCCATCATTTTATTGAATATTCTTTCCAAACTATCCCGGGACTCATATACTTAGTCATTTGATGATATCCTAGAGATTTGAACACTGTTTTCAAATTTTTTTCCTCTTTTTTTGTCTGAGATGTTCCAAAAGCTCTGCCTTCCAGGTCAGATATTCTGTCTTCTGCTTCAGCTAGTCTGTTAAGACTGTCCACTGTGTTTTTTTATTTGACTTATTGAGTGCTTCCTTTCTAATATATGTTTGGTTCTTTTTCAATATCTACCTCTTTGTTGAATGTCTCATTCATGTATTGATTTCCTAATTACATTTAATTGTATTTTTAAGGACTTTACAATCATTCTTTTGAATTCTTCTTCAATATTCCATCATTCTCTTTTTTCACATTCCTTTTAATGAGTCACATTGCCTTATTCATATTTCTTATGTTTCTATATTCTATGTTAATTTTTGCTCATCTGTGTGGTTCCTCTTTTTTTTTTTTTTTCCCTCATACAGAGGATAGCTTTTGTTGATCTAAGGCTTTTTTTTTTTTTTTCCTGGAAATGCACCTCTTGATACTGGTTTTGTATAGTACTTCAGTTCTGATTAGATTTTGCAGTAATATTCTCCATATGCCTTTATTTGCTATAGCTTATGGTAGCTGTGTTAGGGATCGGGGCTGTTCCTGCGGTTTAGTGTGGCCACTGAGTATCCTATTAGGCAGGTTTCCAGCCATCTCTTGAGGGAGGAAATGATGTCATAAGCTTCCTGTGTGCTGGGAGCAGGCCTTGATGATGATATGAGTATGCCAAGCACATAGATTCCCAGCCAGTATCCAAGTCAGGCACTGGGTTTGTGAGATCATTGCTGGCTCCAAGAGTGGACTTAGAAACTCCTAACCATTGCCCAGATCTGGAGCTCGAAGAGTTGTTCTAATGCTGGGTGGAGGAGTACAGATGCTGTGTCAGGAAGTGGCTGGATCTCTCAGAGTGACTGACTCTGTAACAGCAGGACCAGCTGTCTTAGGCCACTCTGTGTGACGCCTACTGTGTTGGGTCAGGTGCAGTGACCTCAGGCCCAAGCATTAAGTGAGCAGCAATACCCAAACACATGAAGCTTCTGAGGGAGAGGCTGGAAGCCTGAGCCCAGTGCTTGGCCTGGGCAGAGCATATATCTTCTAGGCTGTAGATCCCAGAAAACTATAGTGTTGTACTGTGCCAGACTCAGCTCGAAGTGTTGCTGGATTAGATGAGGCACAGACGTGCCAGTAACACTCTGGGGATGTGTACTCATGGGGCCAGGGATTTCAGGTACCCGTATATGGGAGAGACAAGACTCCAGGATGATACCCAAGATGAGCTTAGTGCATACCTCTGGCTATTGTGAGTTGGAGGAGCTCTGGGAGCTGACTGGTAAGTCTCCCAGCCCTTCCTTGTCCAAGGCGATCCAGCTGATTGACTTCGCCAAGTGAGCTCAGAACTCCAGCGCATTTCAGAGATCCAGATGTGCACCTGCACTCTGTCCAGCACTGACCCGCTCTGTGATGCGCCCTCCGAACCCCACTGTGACAGCTGTCCCTAGTGAGCCTCTGCAGGCATACCTGATGGGAACATGGGATCCCAGCTGCAAACCGCAAGTTTTCGAGTGGCCAGAAGCGGGATGGCCAGAGGCAGATGATCCCCGATGCTGATGAGGCTGGTTTCTTCCCTAGTTTCTGGAGACCTGTTGGCTGTCTGCTTCAGCAGCCCTGCTCCCGCCGTTAGCTACAGTGCAGAGTGCTCGGTGGGCCACTGCCCTGCAGGGGCCAGTTAGACTCTGGAGCTCAGCCTGCCTTGCTAGAATGCAGGAAAGTCTTGGGGGACCCTGGAAAGAGTACAGGTGTGGGCTTCTACCTCCCAGCACAGTGTGGTTTGCAACAGGGACTCCCTTCTCAAGATTGTGCCTCCTTGCTTCAGTCCTTGCTCTGAGGAGAAGGGGAAGGAACCATGAGAGTCTGTTCTCTGAAGTCGGAGAGCTCTGGGTTTTCCAAGGAGCCCTCCTGTTGTTATGTCTTTCTCTTGCCTTTGTGTTGGGAGGTAGGCGCTGCATGCCAGCAGAGGTCCTGCATTAGGGGACCCTACGGAAGAAACTCAGGTGCACGGGTGGGGAGCAGGAGCAGGGGTGAATGATGTGGGAACCATGACTATAGGATTTAGGCAAAAAAGGGGTGCTGGCACGGGCTGGGAGCTGGCCAGGCAGGGCGCAGACTGGCAGCGGTGGTCTGAAGCCATTGACTGTGGTGCTTGTTGCTCCGGGCAAGCTCTGGCAGCACTCGACCTGCGAGAGCCCATGTCCATCTTTGTCCTCTCTCCACATTGCTATGACTGTTAATGGTGTCCCACTGTGCCCACACTATTCTACTGTGTCAGGTACTCTGTCTGGCACTCACCTGCCTACTTTTTGCACTTTCTCCATGGAGGAGGACATGAATGCAAGACTTCTTTGGCCATCTTGAAAGGAAGTTTTGAAAAGTTTGAGTAGTGAATCAGTTCTCAGAGTTTGTCTTTCTAGAAATGTTTTCATTTCACCTAGGATATTTCATTGTTCGTAATACATTTTTATTTCTGTCCAGTTGGTTGTGACACCCTTCTTTTATTCCTGTTTTAGCAGTTTAATCTATTTTTTGGTTTAGCCATTTTAACTAAAAGTTTATGATGCCTTGATCTAGTCTATGAATCAATAAAATATTGATCCTGTTAATTTTTTCTTTTTTATTCTGTATTTCTTTTTGGTCTTTTGAAATTTCTTTCTGCCTGCCTGCTTTGATAGTTTGCTCTGGTTTTTCTAGTGTTTTGATTTTTTTCTTTTATGAAAAAGAGATGAGAGGGTGTGAGCCAGGTTGCTTTTATTGATTCACACCCAGAATGCCCAGAGCAGCCAATGCTGGGCCAGGGCAAAGTCAGGAGACCAGAACTCGAGCTGGGCCTCCCATGGAAGTGGCAGGGACCCCAGCACTTGAGCCATCATCTGCTGCCTCCCATGGTGTGCACTGGCAAGAAGTTGGATTGGAAGCAGAGAAGTTGTGATTGGAACCAGCCATTCAGATATGGGTTGTGAGCATCCCAACTGGCAACTTAACTGCTGTGCCAAATGCCCATCTAGTGCTGTGGTTGTCTTTTTCTCTCTACAGTCCAGAGATTGCTATTTTTTTAAATTTTTACACTTATTATGCCATGAATTCGTAGGGCACCTTTGCATTTGTTCTGGCTGATTGGGCTTCTCTGGGTGAGGCAGACTGGCACTTCAGTTGAACCCAGGTACCTCTCTCTTTGACTTCCTTCTTTTCTGATCATTTTCCTTCACACATTTCAGGAAGAAATTTCAGCTTTTAAGGTGTTTAATATACTCAGTACGCACATTAATCCTGTTGGCAAGAATCTTACCTTTAACTTGTTTGTTGACAACAATGCCAATAGCATGCTGGGTAATACTGTAGACTCTTCCAGTTTGCCCTGGTAACATTTATAGGGCATTCCCTTTGAAACAGTGCTGTTTTCCTTGCTATCTGCAGTATCCCCTTTCCTGTGAATGCCCATGTATGTGACCAGAGGAACAGCACTGTTCCTTAAAGGCCTAGAGGACATGGATCACGTGCCTCCCCCCTTTCCTGTTGTGTTCATCATCTTGGCAAATTACTAGAAGATGGCAGTTACAGCCAAAAGGGAGGAGTGTATTTTTCTTTGTTTTTAAGGTGTCACTTTGAGCTATTGCTTTGTTACCTCTCTTCAAATAGAGGTACTGACAGCTTTACAGTTCCTTCTAAATACTTCTTCAGCTGTATCTCGTGCATTTTGGCATATTGTGTTGATTAATTGTGGTCTGCTCAATATGTTTCCTGATTTGCCTTGTAATTTCTTCTTTGATCCATTTTTATTTAGAAGAGTGTTGCTTAATTTTGAAGTTTTTATTTTCTCACATTTTATCCTGTTAATAATTTGTAATTTATTTCCATTGCTATTAGAGAACATACTTCATGTGAGTTCAGTCCTTACTGATGGTAGTTTTATGGTCTACCACATACCTGTTCTCGAGACTGCTCTATACAAAAGAGAATGCACGCTCTGGTGATGTTGAGAGGAGTGTTCTGTAGTTACCTCTTCAGGTCTAGTTGTTCTATCTAGAATTGATGAAAGGATATTGAATTCTCCAACTATTACTGTTGAAATATCTATTTCTTCAGTTCTGTCAGGTGCATGTATGAGTATAGCTGTATATTTTTCTAAGTGACAAATTCCTTTATATATCAAATGTACTTCTTTATCTCTAATAGTACTTTTTATCTTTAAAATATTTTTCCTGACACTAATATCAGCACTCTAGTTCTCTTGGGATACTGTGCCACTGGCATATATATTTGTATCATTGATTGAAAGTGTGTCCTCTGTAGACGAAATATACAGTCTGCCAATCTGAATTTTTATTGGAGTGTTTAGTATATTTACATGTAATGTGATTACTACAAAGGTATAATTTTTTGCATTTGCTAGGTACTCAGCCTTTGCTAAGTTTTGAGTTTGAAATATCTACCCAAAGTCTGTAAACTTTATTACCCTTTATTGAACAAAAACATTTAAAAATATATATTTATTTGAAAAGCTGAGTGAATGAGGGAGAGATGGGGAGAAATACACATACATAAATGTCTTCCATCCTCTGGTTCAGTGTCTAAATGTCTGCAAGAGCCGGGGCTGGGCCAGGCTAAAGACAGGAGTCGGGAACTCTATCTGGGTCTACTATAATGATGGCATGGACCGAAGTATTTATGCCATCATTTGCTGCCTTCCTGGGAACATCAGCAGGAGCTAGATTGGAAGTAGAGCAGCCAAGGCTCAAATCATGATGCCAATAGGCAACAGTGGCATTATAAGCAGCAAATTTATCCCCCGGGCTACAGTGCTGAACCCAGGAATATTTAATTTGGATGGAGCAAATTTACCAAATATCCACTATATTATTTGTGCTTTGGGGGCTTTGTTGAAGAAGTATGTCTTCTGCCTGGGTCGTAAATATCCCCATAGGTGGCAGACAATGTGGTTGCCTTCCAAAGATGTACATGCCTTCATCTTTGAAATGTGTGACTGTATCACCATATAAATGGGATATTGCAGATATAATTAAGATTTGTAGCCTGAAAATGGAAGTGATTATCCTGACTTACGAGGATGGGACTAATCTAATCCTGTGAACTTTGAATAGTGAGGAAATTTTCCTAGGTGTAGTTTGTGATAAAGAAAGGTATGTGAAAATAAAAGCAGTGTCAGAAAGATGCCATTGTTGGCTTCAAAGATGGAGGAAGGAAATCACAAAACAAAGAAGGTTGGTAGTGTCTAGAAGCTAAAAGAGGCGGGTACACAGATAGCTTCCTAGAGCCCCCAGAAAGGAATGCAGCCTTGCCAAAACCTTGTCGTTAGGCAGGTGAGACCCTGTGATACACTTCTGACCCATAGCATTGCAAGGAAATAAGTTGATACTGGTAAGCTACTAACTTTATTGTAATTTATTCTATCAGCAATAGATAAGTAATATATCATAAAGAGGTTTTCCTACATTTTATTATGTTAGCTTCTTTCATTTTAAAAATTTTGTTTTGTAATTAATTTGGAGTTTCCTTTGTATGTGATATGAAGTTGAAGTCTTGATTAATTTTTGTCTGTATAGTGAGCTTGGTTTTGCAAATACGAAGCGCAAACTGGTTTTCCTTATTGTTAGGAATTTGCTGCTTTAATTATGTTGTGATCTCCCATATACTCCTGTGGCTAGATCTGTGTTCTATTGGTTTTCGTTGTTGTATTTGTCTATTGCTGCAGATTATCATGACTTTCTGGGCCATTTCTTTCTTAAGAGTAGAAGTCTTCAAGTTGGGGTCTCTGCCTCTGAAGCTTTGCTGGTAGGGGAAGCTTCTCCAAAGATGGGAACTTTAGTGCATGGGTCTTACCTTCCTAGGTAAACCAGACTCTTACCCACTGTGAGGGCTGGCTGCTTCCACAGAGTAGAACAAAGGGAATGGGGGTTCTTGAGCCTTTTCAGGCTGTGGTTTCTATTTTCTACTTCTCTAATCTGAAACTCTCTTCTCTTCTGCTACTTCACAATAAACTGTTAATACCCATTGAACTCAATGACCAGATCATTAGCAACCTAAAAACTAACTTTTTTTTTTGGACAGGAAAGTGAGAAGAAATGTTGGGTTTTATCTTTCTAGCAGGGGTGAGGAGGATTTTTTTTCTGCATAGGGCCATTTGGATATTGATAACATCATTCACAAGCCCTATAACATTATCAATTTAAAAATTAGCCTGTCAATTGAGTGGCACTGAATGTGCCTTGGGAGGGCCAGACCAAATGATTTCTCAAGGCTTATAAGTTCCACAGGCTGCTGTTCTTCACCCCTTTCATCCAGGGCAACCAAGAAGGAACACAACCAAAAACTTTCAGTGCATACATTAGAAGAGTCTGAAATGCATTTCTTGCTATGGAAATGAAGTGGGTTATTGCAACTTTGAAATACAGAGCTCATGCCAGAAAGTTCTGTCATATTAGTCAGTGAAAAGTGCTAATTATCGCTAATTTTTTAGATCACTTGCAGTAATAACAAATTCATCAGTTATATGAAGGCTTTTATGTGAACGAGTCAGAGCAATTACTTTTCATGTCCACTCAGGATGACAGAGGAGCTCATGCTCTTACAGGGAACCAGGGAAGGTTTAGCTCTCATATAATTAAGTGGCCTGAAAGATGAGCCTATGGTGTCATCATGACTCACAGGAGGAGGGACAGTATGTAGTGGTCACCCTGGAGAATCTCTGTTTTCGTAGGCTGTGACTCAAGCTTGCCATAGTTCCATAGTCTACTGATGGCAGCCTCGTATTTAGAAAAAATATTTCAAAGCCAGGGTATAAGACAGAAGGTTGAAGGCACAAATCTCAATGTCACTGGAGCATTGCCTAAGTCCCAAACAAGGAGATACATAATTGTTTTACATACTGTCTACCACTGGTTAGGATGCAGACACTGTGAAGTTACTTACTAACTTGAAAATTTGGGTTTGTTGGCAATCGGTGATGTCTGCTAGGTAGGCAAGGTTGCAAAGGTTGTGGCTCTAACTCATTTTAGCATCCCTTTCCTAACTGACCGTATCAGCCAGTATTTCCTGAATTCTTTGTTTCAGCAGAAACTTGATCATTGTGCTACTTCCCTCATGAATAAATTCAATAAATCTTTGATTTGTATTCATCCTAAATTTGTATGACAGCCATGCTGTTAAATTTTTGAAAATTATACTTTAGTAGTAGGGTTGAAGATCACTTTATTTTATTTTATTTTTCTTTAGCTGTGTGTGTGTGTGTGCATGTACTAAAATACCTATGGGGTACAGAGAGGTTTGTGGGAAGAAAACAACAGGAGGAAAAGAAAGACAGATAGAGGGCCGGCACCGTGGCTCAACAGGCTAATCCTCTGCCTAGCAGCGCTGGCACAACGGGTTCTAGTCCCAGTTGGGGCGCCGGATTCTGTCCCGGTTGCCCCTCTTTCAGGCCAGCTCTCTGCTATGGCCCAGGAGTACAGTGGAGGATGGCCCAAGTGCTTGGGCCCTGTACCCCATGGGAGACCATGAAAAGCACCTGGCTCTTGCCTTTGGGTCAGTGTGGTGTGCCGGCCGCAGCGCGCCAGCCTCAGCGGCCATTGGAGGGTGAACCAACGGCAAAGGAAGACCTTTCTCCTCTCTCTCTCACTGTCTATTCTGACTGTCAAAAAAAAAAAAAAAAAGATCGATAGTTACACTTTGAAAACCATCGAGTTTACGTGATTTTTACCCCTTAATATAAAAGTGAATACTTACATATACTCATAAATTGTAAAACCGTATGGACACATACACATACCTATGGGGCTATGATTCACTGTCAAAAAGAAGCAGCAAAGTAGAGGGTATAAAGTTATGTGTTATGATGTAATAGTGGGGTAAACTTTAAGAGCCAACATTCAGGGCATAAATTTATGGTGTGTGTGTGTGTACATGTGTGTGTGTGTGTGAGAGAGAGAGAGAGAGAGAGAGAGAGAATATGAATGAGGAGAGAGTTACTCATGGAGTCCACAGGGTGTATTGACATGGACAACCTGAGGTGAGGGGAATGAAGGGTAGCAAGGTGGGAAGGAGAGAAGGACTGATAGTCTTTAAGCAGCCTCACATTGTTCATCTTGTTAGAAGAAAGTAGAAACATGTTGAAAACTGTCAAATGTTTAAAGTTCACATAGGATTTTATAGAAGAGTTTCTAAAACGTCTTTGTCCATGCCTTTCAAATAAATACACATGAAAAAATCAAAATTGAACGAAAGATGTAGACCCTCGGCAGCCATTACACCCTGACTGCTCCAGCTGTACAGCAAGCTGGGGGAGTGAGGCCTTGTCTGGCCCTCACCTCCTTCAGTGATGAATGATGGAAATGTGAGTGACTCCAACGCTGGGGCACCACGGCTGTATACAATGGAAGGAGTAACTTTTAAAATATCATTTAAGAGAAGAGGAAAGTAGCTAAATGAGAAAGGAAAAGATGATGGGAAGAAGTTACAAAATGAGGGGGGAAGTTCCACTTAGACGATCTTAATGAATAGATTTGTTGTTTTTAGCAGTTTGTATTTGCAAAGTCTTGAAAAAGTGCAAGAAAAAAGTAAGTTATGGATAAACTGAGCACAAACTTCAAAAATATTTTTGCACCCAAATACACTGATCTGTGGATTCTATTTTCCCATAGACTTTGTTGGCCACAGCTGACGTATGCCCTTACTGTTGCAGCTTGTACTTTCCTTGTGTTCACTTGTCTTTATGGCAACAGAAGTATTATAACAGAATAATTTTTCTCTTTCAAGGATTCACTTTAAGAAAATAAGTCTCCTCGTTGCTTGAACATCCATGGGCAAGGATTTCTTTTCCTGCTAAGAGTTGAAGGAAATCAATATTTTCCATGAATGATGGGTGCCATTTTATAACCTCCATCTACCTAGAGTAATTATTCTCTCACAATTGTTTAGTAAGCCCCTATCAGCCACCTATTTCCTGATTTTCCTTTAGGTGCTTTGTCCAGTTGAATTATGCTAAATATTTTAAAGATTAAAAAATACATTTTGGTAGGTTTTACTTCTACATATCCTGTTGGGCATTTACTGACTCAAGTCCCCAGGTTATAAAGCTGTTCCTGGTTGTTAACTACTTGTGTGAAAAAGAAATTGGTAACTTAGCTTTTATACTTGATGCTCTTCAACATCACAAATAATAAGTGTTTTAGAAAATGAGGTACTTATTAATCACATTTTAATTAGTAGGAGTAGAATGTAAAACTACAATTGGAAAATGATTATGCTAGTCTTTTGCACCGAACATTAAATGAAGCATGTCATAGTTTCATCTACTATTTTACTCAGATATCTGTTTCATGATGTAGTTTTCTTCTAAGGGTTAAAACTAAGGATGAACAGATGCTACTGGAAATTTCAGCACCAACACCCAAGTTCCAGATGTCTCCTCTCATATCCATGCCAAAATTAAATACAGATTTTGTTAAAACACACAAGCTATTCTTCTAGCCTGCTAGCATTTTTCGTCCTCACTATCAGTTCTCCATTTTTAAACCACCTTTCAGCTAATCATCTACTTATAGCAGCATTCTCCATTGGCCTAGTGATTAAACCCTCATTCGTTAATCCAAGATTCAAACACCTAGAGCTATAGTTTTTTCTTTTTTAATGTGTTACTAATTCTTAGTAAAGTCTTCCAATTCATTTTCCATTTTACTGGTGGGAAAAGAAAAAACTAATTCTCTGCCAGAAGCATTCCATAATGGATACTAAACGAAGTCAGGTAGCAGCTGTCCAATCTAAACTTTGGTGGATAATTAGCAGATCCAATATCCAAAAGAAACAGGTAATTGTTGTGATTCTTGGATTTGTTGCCAGGGAAGATATTTTACAGCTCACATATCTTTCCCTAAAGAGGGAAGCTACCTAGAGCTTTGAGCAGTAAAATGCTGTTTACTCCCCATTTATGGAGAATTGCTGTTTACTTTAGGGAAGTTCTTGGCATTCGGCTGTTTTCTTTCTTCTTTCCTGTTTTTACTTTTCTTGGTGAGATTGAGAAACTATAGAGTGTGAACATTTCTCTCAGGCAGGAAAGTCGAGGGAAATTCTACCTGAACAGAAGTGGAGCAGCTCCTGCCTTGTGCCAAGGTGTAGCTGTGTGTATCTGTGCAACTATCATTGAACATCCACGACACTGTAAAACCTACAAAGGACATATATGCCTGTCTTTTATTTATGCCTCACAGTAGGACTTGATTGTGTATTCTTATCATTTCCAGCTCATAGATAAGAAACCAGAGCTTCAACAAATGCTCTAGGAGCACTAGAACAGGGCAAAGGAACTGGAAGAAGGCAGACCCACCACGCTCTCCCCACTGAACTGTGAACGATTTCCGGAAAAGAACATGTGTCCAGGACCCTGAGTGCTTTTCCCCCAGCTTAGCACTCTGACAGAAATTCCAATTGTTTGCTACTGCTTTTGGATCATCAGTGTGTCTTGGAGGACATTGGAGTCTTAATGCACCTCAGGTGGTATGATCTATATGTTGGGCATCAAAACATGATGTAAAAATGTTCGGGCAATTTGAGCTCCATTTAAAGAAGGGCCTTCCACCATGGCAGTATTCAACAGAACGTGCTTTCCAAAGACCAAAAAGTGAAGTAGAATTCTTTCTCTGTGTTTTGGACACCTCTCCCATGGCAAGTCCCCTCTTAATTAGTCTGTGTGTATTGATCATTAGAGGCAAATACCCCTTCGGCACTTCTAATTGATTCATGTCAATGAAAATGTGACTATGTGAAAATCTTAGAAAAATCTGACTGCCTAGAACGAAATGTGATACACAGGATGGAAACTCTTTCACACAAACATGGAACCCAGCTTGCTCTATTCCCTTGCCTTAAGATCTCTTGATAGTCTTGATAGTTTCCTCTTGAGAGGGTTCTCATATTCCATGAAGTTGAAAGCAAGTAAGGAATCAATTTCTGTTCTATTTTCCTTGTTGCCTTTTTCCTAAAACTGACATAATTTTATTGTCTTGGGAAGTGTAAGTGAAGTAGTGTAAGAGAAACACTAGGAGTGGAATGGGGTGAAGAAGGGGAAAATTGGGTGATGGGAGTGATTCAAAGATAATGGAGGAGGGGTAGGCATTTGGCAGAGTGGTTAAGATAACACATCCAGTGTCTGGGTCTTTGGTTTGCATTGTTCAATGTTTTCAAGAGACAGGATTTCAACATTTAACCTTTAACCTGAAAAATACGTGTGTGTGTGTGCGTGTGCATGCACATGCAAGAGAGACAAATTGATCACAGTTGCTTTATACACTAATCAGCGGATGGACAGGGGGATACCATATCTCGGTTATTGTGAATAGTGCTGCAATAAACATGGGAAAGCACATGTCTTTTTAACACAATGATTTCATTCTTTGTGTGTGTGTGTGTGTGTGTGTATCTTGTAGGGGGATACTAGGTAGCAGTATTTTTAACTATTTTAAAGATGTTGAACAGTTTTATGCCAAAATTTTGGCAAGTAACTTGAAATGCACATATTTCTACAAAAACACAAATAGAGAAAACTGACATGGAAAGAAAAAATTTGATTAGCCCCGTATGTATTTAAGAAATTAAATTCAGTTTTAAAATATTCCCCCAGAGATAAATAAAAACCTAAACAGTTTCACTGGTAAATTCTATTGGACATTTAAAGAACAGCATCATGTTCTTTCAGGAAGCAGAGAAGGGTCAAGTGCTTCCCAAATCATTTTAAGAGACCAACATGACCTTGATATCAAAACCTAGTAAGTGCAAGAAAAAATTACAGAGCATTACTCTTAACCAATATAGCTAAAAAAAAAAGCCTCGCCCAAAATAATAAATCAGAACCAAAAGAAAACAAAAAATGCCAATCATTAGATTTCTCTTATTTCTCTTTTGAGTGTCTATTTTGCTTTTGAGATTCAGAGTGTTTTCAATTTTGTAGTTACCTCATTCCTTAGGATTTGAAAAGTTTTCAGCAATTATTTTATCAGCTACATTTTTTTTTTTTTTTGACAGGCAGAGTGGATAGTGAGAGAGAGACAGAGAGAAAGGTCTTCATTTTTGCTGTTGGTTCACCCTCCAATGGCCGCTGCGGCCGGCGCATTGCGCTGATCTGAAGCCAGGAGCCAGGTGCTTCTCCTGGTCTCCCATGCGGGTGCAGGGCCCAAGCACTTGGGCCATCCTCCACTGCCTTCCCTGGCCATAGCAGAGAGCTGGCCTGGAAGAGGGGCAACCGGGATAGAATCTGGTGCCCCAACCGGGACTAGAACCCGGTGTTCCGGCGCCGCAAGGCGGAGGATTAGCCTGTTGAGCCACGGCACCAGCCATCAGCTATATTTTCAATGCTTTCCCCCTCCACTTACTGGTCTGCAA
This sequence comes from Lepus europaeus, assembly GCF_033115175.1. Lineage (NCBI taxonomy): Eukaryota > Metazoa > Chordata > Mammalia > Lagomorpha > Leporidae > Lepus > Lepus europaeus. The sequence continues at coordinate 114,991,253 of NC_084832.1, forward strand.
CACCTCTAATGTGAATGTGCATGTTTGTTAGATTAATAGTGCTACATAAATCTCAGAGGTTTTTTCATTCTTGTGAAACTTTGTCTTTTTTGTTTGGGTTACTTCAAAAGACCTGTCTTCAAGTACAGAAGTTCTTCAACCTGCTCAATTCTTCTTTTAAGGTTCTTTGAGTTGGCCTGCGCCGCGGCTCAATAGGCTAATCCTCAGCCTGTGGCGCCGGCACACGGGGTTCTAGTCCCGGTTGGGGCACTGGTTCTGTCTCGGTTGCCCCTCTTCCTGTCCAACTCTCTGCTGTGGCCCGGGAGTGCAGTGGAGGATGGCCCAAGTGCTTGGGCCCTGCACCCCATGGGAGAGCATGAAGAAGCACCTGGCTCCTGCCTTCAGATCAGCACAGTGCACCAGCCGTGGTGGCCATTGAGGGGTGAACCAATGGGAAAAGGAAGACCTTTCTCTCTGTCTCTCTCACTGTCCACTCTGCCTGTCAAAAAAACAAAAAAAGGTTCTTTGAGTTCTGTAGCTCTGAGATTTCTGATTGGTTCTTTTATGTGGTCTCTCATTGCTGAATTTCTCCATCACGTCATGAGTTCTCTTCCTACTATCATTGAGTTGATTATATTTGTGTTTAAGTTTACTTAAATTATTTTGCATTCATTAGCAGGCAATTTGTCCATTTTCATGTCATTGTGCTTTGTCTATATAAAGTTATTATGTTCTTCCGGAGGCATGATGCTACCATGTTTTTTCATGCATCTTGGGTCCTTGTGCTGGTGTTTATGTATCTGGTGGATTAATAGCTTCTACTACTTTGATAGGGTAGCTTTCATAGTAAGACTTTCTGCTGGCAGTGTGTAGCAGGTGTTGGTTGCACATGCTATGTTAGCTTTCTGGCCTCTGTAATGCAGTGGTCCCATAGCTTCCTATCTCTAATTGATGGTGACGGTATTTGCAGGATCTCCGTAGTGTGGGCTGCATGCTTGGGAGATTGCATCAGCTGGGATGCGGCTTCTGGAGGAGAGGCAGATTCCCTTGCATGCACATGCCGTGGTCTAGCTGCAGGTACGGGACACTCATCAGTGTCTGTGCACTCTGTGGGTGGGTGAACACCTGTGGAGTCAGGAAAGTGTGGTGCAGCGTGGCTGGTGGCAGGGGAGGGCTGCCTGCCAGTGTGTGAGAGCTGCATGGATAACTTCATGAGGCCTCCAAGAGTTAACTCAGCCAAGGTGTTCCCAGCTGCTTCCTGGAGTTGTGAGTGGATGGGCAAGGCTGAGGCTGTGTTCCTGAGGGCCTCGGTGAGCAATGCTTCTGAGAACACTGTTCAGCTGTATCTGGGGGCCACAGGAGCATGGACAGCAATGCTCGATTGCTCCTAGGGGCCTTTGTAGGCTGAGCCGCTCAAGGGAGGCTGCTCAGCCACTACTCAGCCCTTGTACGTCAAGCTAGTCAAGGGCTGGTTGTCCAGCTGCTTTGTAGGGCTAAGGATATGTGAATGGGATCATCAGGCTGCTTGTAGGGAAGGAGGAGGGTGGGTCAGGCTACCCAAATGTTGGCATGGGGTCTCTGCAGTTGGGACCACTCACAGAAGGCCGCCCACTCTTCCCAGGTCCTGAGAGGTTGATGGAGCCACCTGCTTGGCTCAGAGGGCTCAGTCAGAAGAGCTGCTTATTCACAGGACCTCAGGGGTGTGGGGACTCAAGATGACTCCTTGCAGCAAGAGCTTGTGTCTGGGAAGGCACGACATGGGCTGGGCTCTATCCAGGGCAAAGCAGCAGCAGCAGTGTGGTAACCCAGGAGCTCCCAAAACAGGGCTAAGGGCATCAGAAGGCCTCTGGGTTCTCTAGCAGTGCCTCCGGTGTCTGTGATGTGAGTGGGGGGACTGTTTGGGGCCCCTTCGATCACCATTGTCGTGTTGAGTGAAGTCCCTTGTGGTTTAAGATGGGTTGCAAGAGATGAAATGGTGTAGCAGGTAAAACTGCCACCTGCGATGCCCCTGGTTCAAATCCTAGCTGTTCCACTTCCAATCCAGGACACTGCTAATGTACCTGGGAAAGCAGTGGAGGATGGCCCAAAGTTTGGGCCCCTGCCATCTGTGCAGGAGATCCTGAATAAACTCCTGGATCCTGTCTTTGGCCTGGCCCAGCCCAGCCATTGTGGCTGTCTGGGGAGTGAAGCAGTGGATGCAAGATTTCTCTATCTGTGCTCCTTTCTCTCTGTAATGCTGACTTTCAATTAAGTAATTTTTTTTATAAAGAGAGATGGAATGGCAGATCCTGTATGCTTAGTACCATTCTTTATAAGGCCGTTGGGTAGCTGCAACACCTAGGCCTTTGCTCCTTTTCCTGTCCCATTACCCAGCTGGTAATCTTTCTTTATGCCATGCTAATTAACATAGAAGGGAGAAGGGGAAGTCCACAGGCAACATGGCTAAAACAGTTCAAGGCTTAGTGTATGGGTGCTGACTTTTGGGCAGAAGCTCTAGAGGCCTGCTTGGCCTTTGGTTTTAGCATCATGAGCCAGGGACCAGTGCCTGGACTTAATTTCTTCTCCCTTCCCCAAGAAGGAGGTGTGTCTCCACAGTGTGTGCTACTTGAAATTGGGGGAGTGGTGATACAGGCAACTCTTTCTTTCCTGCCTTCTTCAGTGTGTCTTTGGCTTTTTCATATATATATTTTTTAAAATCTTTATTTATTTGAAGGTAGAGAGGCAGCTGTGGAGAGAGAGATCATCCATCTGTTGGGTTATCAAATGTTTGCAACAGGTGATATTGGGCCAAGCTAAAAGCAAGAATATAGAACGCAGTCCATTATCTCCCACATAGGGTGGTAGGGACCCAGCTACTTGAGGCGCTATCTGCTGATTCCCAGGGCAGACATTAGCAAGCAGCTAGAATTGGAACCAGAGACAGGGCTTAAACCCAGACATTCTAATATGGGAGCTAGTGTTCCAAGCGAAACACTACCCTTTTGCTCCTTATACAAAAACAAGGCACTGTGGTCTGTCACCTGGCAGGCCTGGCTCTTGGGAAGGTAGATTAGTGGATGTGTAGTCATTCCAATTGATCTCTGGTAGAACACAACCAACCAGTGGAAGTCTTATTCCGTTGCCATCCTGTTTCACAAATGTTTCACATTCTTGAAGGCTTTGATGTTTTCAAACTGTAAAAAGCAGTTCATTAAAATTTGGTGTTGGGATTAGTTTTATAAACAAATTAAGCAACAGCAATTCATAAGATGGAAGTTCTCATAAAGTTCATGGAAAGTACATATTATGAAAAACTGGGCATAGATTTGAAAATTTTTTATATCCAAATTTACATTTTAGTTCTGTTTCCATGAACTTTAAAACACCCTCTTTTATGAGTATGTGTATCACATTGCATTTTATGATTTTCTTTTTCTGAAGTTAAAAGATATATTCAGTTGTCACAATTGAGGGTGCTACTTGTATCTGGTAGGTAGGTTCCATGAATGCTATTTAATGTTCTGCAATTCACATTACAATTTCTCTATAGAATAAAGACTTAAAAGAATGGCAGTAGTTGAGAAACCTTGATTCAGATCCACCCATATATTCTGCATCTGGTAGGCTGAAGCTATATACTTGTTGATATTCAACCATTTTAGATCTGCAACAATATCAATTTCATGAAACATTTTGCTACTCTTTTTACATTTCTTTTTTTTTATCTGAAGCATTTCAAAGTAAGATAAAGGCATCATGACATTTCACTCTAAAATACTTTAACATTTATCTCCTAAAACAAAGATATTCTTACATAAGCACAATATAATTATCACACTGAAGAAATGTAAGATTGATAAAGTAAAATTGTCTAGTAAATAGTTAATTTAAAAATTTACTCAACTGTTACCTGAAAGAGCCTCTACCGTTACCCCAACCCGGGATCCGATCAATCTGTCTCATTATTGGTAGGATTGTTCTTGATGAAAAATGTTACTGGGATCTCAAAATGGGGGAAGTTTGCATGTTTGCAGAAGTTGTAAAACTAGAAGAGCCAAGCAGATGGAGATTGATGACAGAGAGATCTTAAAAGGCTGTTTAAGTGGGCCGACAAGTGGCAGATGAATTTTAATGCAGAGAAGGGTGAGATAATTCTCCTAGGGATTATTTTGCATTTGGATTTTAAAAAACCTAATTAAAGTTCTTAATTTTTTCCTTTTCGCTGGAGACTTGTATACTAGGGCTACTTAAGGAACCAGGGACAAAAGAAATCTTTAAGAGATTTCTTGTTCCTTTCTCCAACTCTATTTGTTTAGAAAATTGGTATCAGAAAAGGCAGCTTTATAAAAATGGAGGGAGTTTACACCTGCCTGTTCTTGCTGGTTTTTGGCTTGAAGAATACTAATTGCGATAGTTGGTGATACAAACCGGTATGGTTTTTCTGGACTTGTGGGTGAACCAAGTGGGCAAACAAGGGCATTTTTTCAGTCATGTGAACAATTGGTGAAACTGATCCACTGTTGTTGAATAGTTTAAATTCGTGTTTCTCATTTGGATGCTGGGAGATGTAGGTAGTGATGGATCTCTGTCAATTCGAGCTGCTAAAATCTCACCAAAAATGAGGGGCTGTCTTCTCCATTAATATGCAGGTTTTCCATTTTCTGTGAAATCTGGTCCTCTTGCTTTCTCAGTTTTCTTTATTTTCATACTGCCGATGGTTTCTCAATAGATACTTGATCCACCCTAACCACATTAAACAGTATTTTTGACCTACACTGTTTTGCCATCATCTTAGTTTACATAACATGTTTCTATGTGTGTATTTACCTTTAAAGCATTATATATGTATTATAGTTTAAATACATTGGCATTTTTATAGTTGTAACAATAATAGCCACTCGGAAGCAGTATTTTTATGGACTTTAAGAATTACTATCACAAAATATTATAAGTAAAACCTAATTTAATTCAGTGAGAAAAGACCAGTCTTTTCAATAAGTAGTGCTTGGGTAATTGAGTATCTACATGTAGGATAATGAATTTGTACTCCTACATTAAACCATTCATAAAAATTAACTCAAAATATTTCCCTAAATATGAGGGAAAACGATGAGCATTTAGGCAAAATCATAGTTATAAGGCTTCATACTCTTGGGTTAGGTGAAGGTTTCTCAGGACACCAAAAGCACACACACAAAAAGAAAAGATGAAGGGAATGCCTTCAAGAAAGAGGAAAAGCCAGTCTATGTAATAGAAGAAAATATTTGCAAACCATGTATGTAATGAGACGCTTGTGTCCAGAATATATAATAGATTCTTACAACTCTAATAAAAAGTCAGAGAATGAGTTCAGCAAGATGGCAGAATAGCAACTTGTTGGCTCTACTCCCTACCCAAAGAAATCCAAATAGCAGCTGTCCATACAGAAGAATGTATTTGTGAATATCACAGAACTCAGAAGTGATGCTGAGATAGCTCCTTGGACCACAGAACATAGAGAAGCAGTATACAGAGGATAAGATGGGCATTTTCATTCTGACTACATTGTCTCTCATCCAGGACAACACAATGAATTTCCCAGGACCCACTGTTTTAATACATAGTTAAAGGTCAACATTGACCTACTTTACCATTCACAGGAGGCACTTTATTGCCTCCCCTATGGGAAGCATTCTGGATACTGGCAATACTACACTACCTGAGGGCATCTAGGACTAAAATGGGACTCATAGTGACCCTGCATGAATCTTGGCAGTTGTCTGCATTGTGACCAGTGGAAGCACATCTCTAAAGAAGATAGTTGGCATCATGCTGCAGTAAACATGGTAAGCTGATGGATCACTCAGACTCAAATCTTTGATCTGCTTTCCTTAAAACTTCTTCACTCAGTGAGTTAGGGACAGCTCAGCATTTATCACATAGGATAGGCAGGGAGCACCTATCCCTGCCCAGTACTAGCTGATCTTTGACCCAGCCATGCCATTTCATGCTTCTTAACCATTCCTAAAACTGGAAAGCAAACGCAGGGTGGTGATTATTCATGGACAGAGTGGTCCCCCTCAGGTCCCGTAGTCAAATGGTTAATACATCAAACCCTGATCATTTGAGGACAAAAGGCATTCCTATGTCCTACGTATATATGAATCATAGGCCAGGCTCTACTCACCTTGAGTGGTTGCACAATGATGGTGGAGCCCCTGCTCAGCCTTGCAGTTGACCATGCAGTCCTTCCCATCTATAGACCACACACGACAGTAATGGCCAGTCAGGAAGACAGCCTGTAACATTGGCCTTCCTAAAGGTGATTATAGAGTCCAGCCAGAAACTTTATCTTCCTCCAGAGTACAGTCAGTGGTCCTAGCAGACTTGGGAGCACTTCCAGCAGTTCCATTTAGTGTCAGATCACAGTTAGCCTTAGTGCATCTATAGAACACAACAACAAAGACTGCTTGTGTGGGGTCACCACCAACCAGCCCAATAGAATCACAGACTAGGCTGAATGGTAAAGATCTATCACCACAAAAAAATAACAGCAAAGATAAAGAGTGGTCACTTACTCAGATTTCTGGGCACCAATGCAAGGACACAGGATTATAAAAAAGTTAGGAAGACATAACACAAAACAAAACAAATAGAGCTCCAACAATGGACACTGAAGAAATAGATACCTTTGAAATGGCTGGAAAAGAATTCAGAATGAGCCTCGTTATAAAGTTTAGAAAGCTATTGGAAAATACAGACAAAAGATTCAGTGAAATTGGGAAAACAACTCATGAGCAAGAGAAGTTTGAGAAAGAAGTAGAAAAGGTAAGAAAAATCTAATAGAAACCTCAGATATAAAGAAAACAATAACTGAGGTAAAAATTCAATAGAAAGCTTTAATGGCAGACTTGATCAAGCAGAAGAATGAATCAGTGAATTTGAAGATAGGATTTTTGGAATTTTCCAGTCAGGGAAGCAAAAGGAATAAAAAAGAATAAAGACCAATAGAAATGATGCTATGTTATCAAGAGAACTAATCTGTGAATCATAGAGGTATTTGAAGACAAGGGAGAAAATAGCCAAAACAATGTATTTAAAGTAGTAATGGCTAGAAGTTTCCCAAATCTGGATAAATAGGACTACATTTAGGTACAGGAAGCTCAGAAATCCAAATTCAACCCAAAGAGAAACCCACCAAGACAAAAAAAAAAGAAAAAAGAAACAAGAGATAAGAAATACCTTAAGGGAGTCCTAAATTGACCATCAGTGGGCTTATTGGCATAAATCCTGCAGGCCAATAGAGTAGGTGGGATGAATACAAAATACTGCAAAGTAAGAATACTTTATCTGGCAAAACTCTCTGCAGAAATGAGGAAGAAGCAAAACTTAACCTAACAAAAGCTGAATGTTCATAAAAACCAGACCAGTTTTACAGGAATTGCTAAGAGGAGTTCTTTAAGTTCAAGAGAAAAGTTGTTAATTCATAACACAAAACATGAAAGTAAAACAATTGACAGTATAAGCGATACATGGTTATATTCAGCATTGTGTAAAAGTGTAAAAGTACTGTGTAAAACAATTTTATCTTTACTGTGATGGCTAAAAAGAGACTAATAAAAACAACTGTGGGTACAATACATTTTTTTTTTAATCAGGCATAGTGGATAGTGAGAGAGAGAGAGACAGAGAGAAAGGTCTTCCTTTTTCCGTTGGTTCACCCTCCAATGGCCGCTGCGGCCAGCGCGCTGTGGCCGGCACATCGCGCCGATCCGAAGGCAGGAGTCAGGTGCTTCTCCTGGTCTCCCATGGGTTGCAGGGCCCAAGGACATGGGCCATCCTCCACTGCACTCCCGGGCCATAGCAGAGAGATGGCCTGGAAGAGGGGCAACCGGGACAGAATCCGGTGCCCCAACCAGGACTAGAACCCGGTGTGTCGGCGCCGCAAGGCGGAGGATTAGCCTATTGAGCCACGGCACCGGCTACAATACATTTTTATGGGATAAAAATGACAAAGTAAATTTTAAAATCAAAAGCAGAAGAGGGAGTGAAAATGTATAGTTTTATTTGTAGTTAAAATTATCAACTTAAGATACTCTGGTTTAAGATTGATGTTTTAATTCCCATGGTAGCCGTGAAGCCCAAACAATGAAGCACAGTATTGGAAGAAAGAATTCAAAGCAGATCATCAGAGAAAATATCAAACCTGAAAGACGGAGAGAGTAATAAGAAGCGAAAGATCTACAAAACAATGAAAAGCAAACTCATGATGGCAGTAACAAATCCTTAACTATCAATAAATACCTTGCCTGGAAAAGGATGAAATTTGCCAAGTAAAGACATGTAATGAGTGTGGACAATGGGTGCAGCAATTAGGGAACTGTTGGGGACACTTGAATTCCATAGAAGAGAGCTTGAATACAAGTCCCAGGTTTGCTTCTGATCCTAACTTCCAGCTCTTGTTCACCCTGAGAGGCAGCAGGTGATGCCTGAAATAGTTGAGTTCCTTTCACCTATGTAGAAAGCCTGCATTTAGTTCTTGACTAATTAATTTGGCCTTGCCCCTAGTACCCAAAGGAATTTACAGGTTCAGTGCAATCCCTATCAAAATTCCTATACCATTTTTCATAGAAATAGAAACAAATAATCCTTAAATTTGTATTGAATGAGATATTTATGGTCTTAAATATCCGAAAAAATCATGAACAAAAAGAACAAAACTGAAGGCATTATGATACTTGATTCTAAAAAATCTATGAAGCCCTTGTAACCTAATCAGCACAGTACTGCATAAAAAGAGACTCATCAACCAATGGAATAGGATTGAAAGACCAGAAATGCCCCTATGTACTTAGGATCAACAGACTTTTGTCAAAAGTGCTAAGAACACACAATGAAAGAAAGTGTATTCAGTAAACGGTGCTTGGAGAACTGATGAACATCCAGAAGAATTAATTCAGACCCTAGTCTTAAGCCATGCACAAAATTCAAAATTGTTCAAAGACTTAAATATAAAACTTAAAGCTATACAACTAGCAGAATAACGCAGTTCAAAACTCCTTAACATTGGTTTGGGCAAACCATTGTTTCAATGTGATTCCAAAAGTTCATACAGTAAAGAAAAGAGACAAATTGGATCACGTTAAATTAAAACGCTTCTGCACAACAAAACAATTTTAAAAAGACATAACTCACATAGTGGACACAATATTTTCATACCAGATTACTTTTTATAAGGCTTAATATTCAAAATATGTAAGAAACACAATACAAAAGATAAAACTTGATTAAAAATGGGCAGAGAACCTGAACAGACAATTCTGAAAAGAAGAAAATGGCCAGTAAGTCCATGAACATACCCTCCACCTCACTAATCACAAGAAGCAGATTAAAACCACAATGAGATATCAACTCACACCAATTAGGGTGGTTTTTTATTAAAATAAAAAACACATGTGTTTCTTGAAGGTAGAGAAAATGAACCTCGTACACTGTTGTTGGGAATATAAAATATTACAGCAATTATGGAAAATGGTATGGAGGTGCCTCAGAAAACTCAAAATAGAACTACCATATGAGCTAGCAATCCCACTTCTGGGAATACATCCAAACATATTGAAATCAGTATGTTGAAGGGGCATCTGCAGTCTCATGTTCATAGCAGAATCATTCACAATAGCCAAGACAAGGAATCAACCTAAGTATCAGCTGATGAATGGATAATGACAATGTGTGTTGCTTGTGTCTTTGTGCGTGTACATATGTGTAGTGGAATACTATTTAGTCTCTAAAAAGAATGAAAATAGGTCATTCGACACAATCTGGTTGAGTCGAGGACACTACCCTATGTGAAATAATTCAGGCACGGAAAGACACATACTCCATGATCTTACGAGAAGAATCGTCAAAAAGATGAATTCTCAGGAGCAGAGTAGAAAGATACAGAGTAGAAGCTGCTGGGATGGGAGGGAGGGAATGGAGACCCTCAGGCCAAAACGCACAATGTTCCTGTTAGAAGGCATGTTTTGAGATCTTTTGCACAGCAGGGTGGGTAGAGTCAGTAATAATGTATTGCGAATTTAGAATACGTGTCAGAAAAAGTAGAGTAAGTTAGGTGATGGATATATTAGTTACCTTGATCTGATCACTACCCATGTGTTCATATATCAAAATGACATTCCATAAAATACAGTTATGAATTATAAATAAAAATAACAGATAAACCAATTTTCAATGGAAAAAGGATTTGAATAGATGTTTTGAAGATATGTAAGTCACTAATAAACTCATGAAAAGATGATCAACATTATCACTAGGGAGAGGAGAATGAACACCATGAGATACCACCTTATAACCACTAGGATGGCAATAATACAAATGATGGAAAATGAGTATTGACAGGTATTTAGAGAAATTGAAATCTTCATACTTGTACATTCATCAGTTCATAGACATTTAGCTTGTTTCCAGTTTTTGTATGTTATAACTAAAGCTGTTATGAACATTGATGGGAAAAATTTGATATAGATATATGCTTTCATTTGTCTTAGATATTTAGAAAACTTACTGGATCATGTGGTAACATTGCTCAACATTTTGAGGCACTTCCAATGTTTATTAAAATTGGTTTACCATTTTAAAAATATTTATTTATTTGCAAGGCAGAATTACAGATCTTCAATTTGCTAATTCACTTCCCAAATGGCAGAAACAGCCAGGGCTGGACCAAACCAAAGACAGGAGCTTCATACAGATCTCCTATGTGGGTGAGAGGGGCCCAAGGACTTGGGCCATCTTCTGCTTTTCCCAGGACATCAAGCAAGGGATGTGGATTGGAAGTGAAGCAGCTGGGACACAAACCAGCACCTTTAAGGGATGCTGGTATGGTAGGCTGCAGCTTAACCCGCTACACCACAATGCTGGCCCACGATTTACTATTCTACATGATCAGCTGAAATGTATTGGGATACTCAAAAAGTTTATGTGAAATGTTATGATCTGACTATGGATTTGAAAATTTTTTGCACCAAAATATATTTAGTTTTAATTTCATTTTTCTAAACTTCTTGAAGTTTCCTCATGCACAAATTTGGCAAGAAAAGGAACACATAAAACTAATGTGTACTATGATTCTACTAATGAAAATTTCAAAAACAGGCAAAACTTAATTAGGTTATTTAAAGATTTATTCAGTGTTAGTAAGACGAGAAATAAATTAAGGCAAGAGTCAAGGTGATGGTTACCTCCAGGGAGAAAATGTGATCATTGGAAAGATACACAAAGGGATCCAATGGGTAGTGGGCATTTATTTCAGTTTTAGATTTGTTGGATGATGATGTTTCATTTCCTATACTTTGTTAAATTGTATGTATTTTCTCTGTGCAATAAAGAAAAGAAAATTAAGACCACCAGAAGTCCTGGTTTAACAACATGGCTACTACTCTCACTGGCTGTGCAGTTCTGGCCAATTTACTCTGTCTCCTAGAGAATCAGGTCATTCACCTGCAAATTGATTGTAAAATAGGCCTGCTAGTAAAGTGATCAGGTTTAAAAGAGATACCATGTGTGTGGGTACCTAATGTGGGACGTTCTGGCATGTGTATATTTTCTTTTTTTTTTTAACTTTGATTTAGTAAATATAAATTTCCAAAGTACAGTTTATGGATTACAATGGCTTTTCCCCCCAATAACTTCCCTCTCATCCGCACCCCTCCCATCTCTCACTCCCTCTCCCGTTCCATTCACATCAAGATTCGTTTTCAATTATCTTTATATACAGAAGATCGATTTAGTATATATTAAGTAAAGATTTCATCAGTTTGCACCCACACAGAACATAAAGTGTAAAGTACTGTTTGAGTACTAGTTATAGCATTAATTCACATTGAACAACACACTAAGGACAGAGATCCCACATGAGGAGTAAGTACACAGTGACTCCTGTTGTTAACAATTTGACAGTCTTATTTACGGTGTCAGAAATCTCCCTAGGCTCTAGTCATGAGTCGCCAAGGCTATGGAAGCCTCTTGAGTTCGCGGACTCTGATCTTATTTAGACAAGGTCATAGTCAAAGTGGAAGTTCTCTCCTCCCTTCAGAGAAAGGTACCTCCTTCTTTGATGGCCCATTCTTTCCACTGGGATCTCACTCTCAGAGATCTTTCATTTGGGTTTTGGTTTTGTTTTTTTTTTTGTTTGTGGTTTTTTTTTTTTTTTTTTTTTTTTTTTTGCCAGAGTGTCTTGGCTTTCCATGCCTGAAATACTCTCATGGGCTCCTCAGCCAGATCCAAATGCCTTAAGGGCTGATTCTAAGGCCAGAGTGCTGTTTAGGACATCTGCCATTCTATGAGTCTGCTGTGTATCCTGCTTCCCAAGTTGGATCGTTCTCTCCCTTTTTCATTCTATAAGTTAGTATTCGCAGACACTAGTCTTGTTTGTGTGATCCCTTTGACTCTTAGACCTATCAGTGTGATCAACTGTGAACTGAAGTTGATCACTTGGACTAGTGAGATGGCATTGGTACATGCAACCTGTTCATATTTTCTTACTACCCTGTATAGTGATGTGCTTAGGTGGGAGATTAGGTTGTTCATAAGAAATGAAGTCTTCATACAGTGTGAGGAATTTTCAAATCTGTATCTCATATTGGAATTGCCCTAGGCTAAACTATACAACCAATGAGAGGTATGGTTATGATGTTAAACCATAGATAGTCAATTTTGTATCTACAGGTTCCACATCTATAATCCAGTCAACTAGATCAAAAATATTGGGGGAAGAAATTGCATCTGTACTGAATGTATGAATCCTTTATTGTCTTGCCATTATTCCCTAAATAATGGAGTCCAAGAATAATGTACACAGCATTTGTTGTGTTAAGTATCATAAATAATCTAGAGATGATTTAAACTACGTGGGAATATGTGCATAGGTTCTTTGAAAGTGACACCATTTTATCGAAAGGACCTGGTCCTGAGGATTTTAGTGACTGTGGAGGGTCCTGGCACTGATTTCGTAAGGATTCCAAGGGCTGATGCTGTTTAATTTGTGGGTGTTAGAACCAGCAAGGTTTTGTTGAAAGGCAACTGAACTGAGAAGGCAGAGGCTATGTGAGGAGTAATTAAAAATACGTTGTTTTTCTCCCAGGAGAGCTGAAAGTTTTAAGGACACAGAATTTAAATCTATGCATTATAAAGTAAAAAATTGATGTGTTTGTTAAATCTCAAAACACTAACAGAGTAAACAGATAAGGACCAGAATTGCTACCCAGAGCAGAAATCAAAGTTTTAAATATATGAACACTAAGATGTATTAATGGGCAGAGGCATACATGGACTCCAGTAGGTTATGCATGGTTTTCTCAATGTCTGAGGCTCCTTGGAGGAACTGGAGCCAGCCTCTCCTTGCAGGGTGATATTAAAGCTCTTCGAGGCATATTCCTAGGAGTCATTGTCAAACTCAGCATCCTAGACTGTGTGAACCCAGGGTGTCATCCTTTGGGGTGTTTCTGCGCAATTGAGGATAGGGTCATGCTTTCATATCATAGAAGCCGTTCTTTTTCTTCTAGATACCGATTTTGTCTACCAGAAACGTCTTGAACCTCCTTTAAATAAAATAGACAAACTTGTCAGAAACTGCCTCGTGTGTAGCAGTTGGAAATGTTTTTGCTCTAATCAAAGGTGAATTGCTGAAACAGATTCTTTAAAGTTACTTTTTTGACATTCCTTTCACCTTCTTGTCTCCAGCCTGATTTCCATTCTTGTAACAGAATTCTGGGAAAAAAAAAACAAAACAACTTTACTTTTGTACGTAGCCCAAAATGCCACTTAAAACAATGCAGAGGAAGAAGCAATGCACACCTCCCTTTCTCAAGCCTTTGAATCCTGGGAGTCTTTTTTAATTTATTCCTTTAATAAATTAATTTTTAAGGAATACAAATTTCGTAAGTATGACTTTAGGAATACAGTTATTCTTCCCTTCCTGCCTGCCCTCCCACCCACAATCCCACTCCTCCTGGGAGCCTTGATACATGTTACTCCTCCCCCTGATGTCAATGGTTCTTCATAGGACCCGCACACTGGGTGGAAAGCTCCAACCACCAATATTTGGAGAGAATGTTGATCCTCAAATAGGGACTGTAGTGAACATTTCAAAAAAATTTTCGGCCACTGGCCCCGTTGGAGGGCCTTGAGATTTTAACTTCCTGATGAGAAATAGTGGTATTTCGATAGGAGAGAAATACCTGGTAGACTGATAAAAGTTGAAAGAGGTCAGCACTTAGAAAAGCAGAGGGGCAGAGAGAGATCACTCACTCCCTGATTCACTGTCCCCAAATCTCAGAAGCCAAGGTTAGACCAGGAGAGCTGCGAACTCAATTGGTTCTCCCACACGCGCGTGGCAGGGAGCTAAGTACTTGAATCTTGACTCAGAGCCTCAGAGGGTGCACTGTAGCAGGTAACTGGGTTGGAAGCAGAACAGGACCTTGGACCCAAACAGTCTGATCTGGGATGCAGGCATCCCAAGCAAGATCTTAGTAGTGTAGCACACACCTGTCTCAAGGGCAGGTGTTTCAAAGCCTGTCCAGGTTCATTGGCTCCATGTATTCCCAAATGAATTCCGTTCACAGTTGGAATGTTTAGCATCCGCAGGGCCAGTAGATTTTTCCACTCCTTTGAGCTGTAGTGGCTACCTTCCCATGAAGCACTTGAAATTGAAAAGGCGAGGGAGGTGCAGACATCTCCAGTCTCTGAGCTTAATTCCCTGTGTCTTTTTAAAAGCTGCTCTCCCAGAATGAATTACAAATCAGCCACATCTCATTTTCACATTGAACTGTTTATGTGTTTTTAAAGAGGAGCTTCTGGGAAGAAGCAGCAAGAAGATTTAATAAACGGCGACACTGAGATGCTTCCAAAAACATAAGTAAAATGAAGAGGTAACATGTGACCGGAGGTGTCAGGAGGATAGATAGAGGGCAGTGATAGTATTGGGTAAATGTGATGAGCACAGCTCTCTTTAGTCTCTGGCCAGACACTGAGGGAGCCTTCCTCATCCTTAAAGAGCCTTAAGCAGTGTCCCCCAGTTCTGAATCAGGAAAGCTTAGACCAGCTTCTAGAAAACCAGGGCCAGTGCAGTTTGCACAGCCATGTAGTGCCTGTCCCTGAATTGGCTTTAGGTTGGGCAAAGTTTGCTTTACTCATCTCTGGTTTCTGCTTCCTATCTTCTCTCCCTGGCTCTTCTCTAGCCATCTCTGGGTCACTGCACAGTTCTTCATGGTTTCTTTTTTGTTTTAACAAATTCCCACCTGTCTTCTTTATTTTCTTTAAGATTGGTGTATATTTGGCAGCATCATGGGGAGAGGGGAGGGGAGGGGAAGGGAGGGGAGGGGAGGGAAGGGAAAGAGAAAGAGAAAGAAAAAGAAAAGAGAGAGAGAGAGAGAGAAAGAAAGAATATCTTCTATCTGCTGGTTTACTCCTCAAATGTCAGCTGAAGCCAGGAGCCAGAAACTCCATCCAGGTATTCCATGTGGTGGCTGGCACTTAAGTGCTTGAGCTGCTATCCACTGCCTGTCAGGTGCATTAATAAGAATCTGTACTGGAAATGGATTAGCCAGAACTCCAACCAGCACTCTGATGTGGGAAGCTGGCAACCCAAGAGTTGCCTTAACCCTCCTGTGCCACAAAACCTGCTGTGCTGTCTCCTTGTCTGTATCAGCACTCCCCTCCTGATTGGAAGTTTCATGTCTGTTGTCAATGTCCAGGCTTTGTGGTATGAAATAGAACCGGAATTTTTGCTTTGAAAAAGGTCATTCCTTGCAAACTCAATGCTGCTAAGTTGAAAGGTATGTTGAATGTGTAACCCTTTGTGACCAGAATCTCCGAGGAGTAAGCCAGTGTTCATCACAGGCCAGTCCACAGAGCCGTCCCCACCTTTGAACTACGTGGTACAGATCTGAAATGAGATCAGTAGGGAAATCAAGAGTAAAAATATGTTCACGTGTAAATGGGCTTCCAACATGTTCACAGTAATTGAGAACCACCATGGTTTCTCAGTATATAACTGTTTTCCTAATTCATTTTCAACTCATTTTATGAAAGCATCAGTCTGTGAAAAGTTGAAAAATTTGCAGAGCTCATCAGTTTTCTCTAACCCTCCTCACTCAGCTCCCCAAGT
Source organism: Lepus europaeus (assembly GCF_033115175.1). Taxonomy (NCBI): domain Eukaryota; kingdom Metazoa; phylum Chordata; class Mammalia; order Lagomorpha; family Leporidae; genus Lepus; species Lepus europaeus. The sequence continues at coordinate 115,007,358 of NC_084832.1, forward strand.
TCAGCATGTGAAGTCACTAGATGGAGCCCTTTGGGCTTACCCTCTACTCTCAGTCCCTTACTCCTGACACTGCTTTCTTGCTTTTCCTCAATAAAAGCATTTAATCTTGCCTTTCTTTCTCAACAAAGCAAGCAAGAGCAGTCTTCGGTATTCTGACTGAGGTCACTTGGACCAGGCTCCAATTCCCCAGTGTGATCTCTGTTCCCTTTCCTTCATCAGCTTAATGTATTTAGCCAACTCTTTGCCTTTGAAAAACTATGATGGTTTTGCCTTTTTCATCAGACATCATCTACCTCCTGATGGCTTTCACGAGTCCTTACAGGGACATCTGAGCCTGGCTCCCACCCTCTGCCTTCTTACTCCGGGGGGATGGCTCTGTCTAAACAGAGAGGCATAAAGGACTATATGGCATCCCTTTAGTCACTAGGCTACTGCCAAGGAAGTTAGATTCCTCCCAGTCTATAGTTCGCTAGAACTTTTAGCAAAAAGTTAAAATCCACTCATTTGAAAATAATTTGCTTTTGCAAATGCAGAATAACTTGAGGGAAAAAATAAAAAGCACCATTCAGAGCCTCTCTACCCCAACTATTTAGTGAAAGCTGTCACATGAGGGATGAGTGACATATTTGAACGGGTTCTTGGGGTTTTCTCTGCACGAGACAAACCCAGGACCCAGCAGGAGGCAAACCAGCTGCAGCTTGTCATATATTATATTAGTCAATTATCCTAATGATATTTTCCCCCATAAAAAGCGTGAATCCAGGTTACTCTTACATCTTAAGAAGATTCTACTTTGTCTACTCAAAAATACTAATTGGATTCTCTTCATGTTGATTCTAGCCTCTGGGGTTTTGGGGTCACTGCAGGTGCATGAGGGGCCAGTGGCGGGGGAGTGAAGGCTGGCAGGAAGTGCCTGCCTTCCCTGTGTTGCTGTCCCTTGCTCCTGCAAGGACAGCATTTGATTAGTCCTTTACAACCTGTTTCTCCTCAGATACAAGGAAAATACCGGAAACCACTGTGCCAATTCTGGCTGCCACTCCTTTGAACACTGTGGGATCTGCTATGAGAATATGAAATAAATCCAAAAAAAGGCTGCTTTATGGATCTTTGAATGTGGTGTCACAGAAGGAAACTGTCTTAGAAATCATAGCTAAAATTGGATAGGGTTTTAATTTTGTGGAAACATTTTTATTTTTTTGAATTGGAATTAATGTTTAACCTAGTAGTCATTTCTGGCCAGTGCGCTCCTCTTGATATAAACTGACAGTATTGCTGAGATGTAATTGAAATCTAAGACCTAAAATTGGACTGCTATTAGTGGCCTTTTTTCTTTATGGGGTCCACACTGCTGTCAATCCAGTGGATAGAGAGTAACTGCATCAAAGTCCTGAACAAATATTGCTGTGGCTCTTCTTCTTTCTAGACTTACATAAGCATTATTTATATTTCCTCCTTATTCTAACTCACCTTTCCTCAGAAATTTGCTGGATGCTACCTTGGTGACAGGTCAGTTCAATCCATTGCTCTGTTACGTTAATGGCATTGTCCATTTGTACCTTAAATTGTGCTCCTAAGCTGCACTGTACCTGTAAGTAAGGTGGAATAGGGTGACTGTATCAAGGCCCATTTGATACCACCCATAAAAATGTAACGCAAAGTGTTTGTCTCCATATAATGTTGGCAGAGCATTACTTTTCTCTATCAAAGATGGCACAGCTATATAGTTCTGTGTTTTATTGTAAATAGGAACATTTTTGGAAGAAGGCAAGCTTTATCACCATTGCCTTGGAAAAAACCACAGTTTCATGTCTTTCTCCTTAAATGTCATTGTATGAATACAAGGCAATGGTAGCAGTGTGGAAATTTAATTTAAGGGGAGGTTTGGACAATAATTGTAATATGGTTGGATAGAAAGAACAAGGCAGTAGAGTTCTACAGTACTCGGTTCCAGTATGGTCTCACCTGCTAAAAAATAGGACCATGGTCTGATCCATTGACTTCTCTCAACCAAAGTCCTAGAAGTGTCAAAAGGGTAAAGGCAACTGCCTTAGATTATTTGCAGGATTTCATGTCACAATCAACTAAAAGAGTTAATGTGAAATCTACAGATTGAGCCCTTGTGCTGGCCAGTTTTTCCTCACTATAATGAAACACCTGTGGCAGGCTCACTTTATAAAGAAAAGTTAATTTTGCCTCACAATTCTGAAAATTCACAGCCCAAGATCAGGTGAGCCTTACTGGTTTGGCACCTGGTGATTCTGTTCCTGTTGGTAGAGTCTCAGGTGGTGTAGAGCATTGTACAGCAAGAGACAAGCAGTGTGTGTGTGTGTGTGTGTGTGTCTACATCTGTGTGGTCTCTTAAAGTGAGCAGAATTCAATCATGGGGGACCTCAACCTAATGACAGAATCAAATCCAATCATCTTCAAAGGCCCCACCTTCAACCACAGAAATGGATTGTTTGTGCCATCTTAGAGCCATTAACATAGACTTTAGGGACTAAACTCCTGAGTTCAGGAAAACGTGTATTCATACCACTGCTGCCCTTGAAAATCACAAAAAGCAAATTTTCCAGTTGAAGGATGCTCTCATCTTCCGAGATGAAATGCGTTTGTTAGGGAAGGGAAATTGCTGTGGACCACTGGGAAGGACATTCCTTGTTCCATCAACACGCTGAGTGTTTTTGTTTAAGCCTTCCAGATTCTTAACTGACTTCACCCTTGTCAACAGAGCTAACTGCCATTAAAGGATCTGTGGAAGCAAATTGTATCCCTAGGACCAGGTCTTGGACATTGAGGCTGGGATGGATTTGTCCTGCTCACAGCCCAAGGGGAACATGTAAAGCTAGCTTCATTTCCAACATTGATCCTCCTTTATATAGTGAATGCTCCATTAATCTGGGTTAAGAGAGAAGATAAGGCATTCTGGGATAGCTACGATAGAGGAAACTTTGACCAATTGTGGTTGGAACTCTTAAAGTAAGTGAAAAATGTCTCCCAACATCACACAGATGTGACAGTGGCCCTGACCACCCAGCAACTTAACCATGGGTGTCAAAAATGCAAATGCCTATTCAAGCTAAAGAGGAAAAGCAGATGAGGGACTATAGAGAGGTAACAGGGATAGGTGGGGAGTATAGCAAGCTGGAGCCCATGTATTCCCTCTTGGCAGTCATTTCTTTGTTGCTTTCTTTTTAAATATTTCTTTATTTGGAAGGCAGAATGATTGCAGAGGCATGAAGTGGCAGGGGCTGGGGGTGCGGTGTGGGGGAGTGTGGAGATAGAGACCGACCTTCTGTCTGTTGGTTCATTTCCCATATACCTGCAGCAGCCAGGGCCAGGCTAGACCAAAGCCAGAAGCCAGGAACTCCGTCCTGGTCGCTCATGTGAGTGGCAGAGGCCCAAGTACCTGGGCCATTGTCGACTGCCTCCCAGGATGAATTAGCAAGATTAGCTGGATTGGAACATGGAGGAGCCAGGACTCTGAGCAGACACTCCAAAATGGGATGTGGGTGTCCCACACTGTGGTTTAATCTTCAGAGCCACGATGCCTGTTCAACACCAGTTCTTTCTTTTTATTATTTATTTTTAAATTTTTTTTTGGCAGGCAGAGTGGACAGAGAGAGAGAAAAAAGTCGTCTTTTGCCATTGGTTCACCCTCCAATGGCCACCGCAGCCTTTGCACTGCAGCCAGTGCATTGCGCTGATCCGAAGCCAGGAGCCACGTGCTTCTCCTGGTCTCCCATGCGGGTGCAGGGCCCAAGGACTTGGGCCAACCTCCACTGCCTTCCCGGGCCATAGCAGAGAGCTGGCCTGGAAGAGGGGCAACCGGGACTAGAACCAGTGCCCATATGGGATGCTGGTGCTGCAGGCGGAGGATGAACCAAGTGAGCCATGGTGCCATCCCCAACTTAGCACACTTTTAAAAAGGAAATGTGTTAACATATATCAGGAAATAGTCCAGAGGATGTGTGAACTACAGTCCCACACAGTGGTATGGTTGGGGACCCAGGTCTCTATCATTCTATTGGTGTCACTTGTCTTTGGCTGGCTTTCCTGAGTCATGAGGTGGCTACTATTGTAAGCAGGAACACGTGTTACCTTATTCATTGAGAGAGGGAGATTTCCTCAGCCATGAGATACAAATTCTCTCCTTTGATGACAAGCTCCCCACAGACCGGAAGTATTACGAGGGGAGTGCTGTGAGCTCATTGGCCTGGGTTTGGGATGCGAAACAAATGACTGGGGAAGTAGAGGATGATCAGCAGCTCACATGGCACATGTTTGAAATGAGAATATGGGATGTCTCCTGGTGACAAGGGTGGGGCTAGAAGGCTTGGGGCTACATGAGACTCATCTGGAGGCTGCAACTCACTGAAGTCCATCCTGCCACCATGAAACTCGGGAGTCAGTGACCAGCCAGGGCCTTTTTCTACAGTGCGTGAGTGGTTGAGGATAACTTGGACCTACCCAGCTTTGGAGACGGAGTCAATTTTCCTGGAGAACTGTGGGCGTGATGACTTGAGGTTTGCGGAAGGAGCATTTCTCTCTCCTTCTGGATGATATGGAAGAAAAAATCCTATTAACTCTACAAAAATATTTATTTTTCAGCTTCATGATCAAATTTTAAAACAACCAAGCAGGTCTCACCGCCCAGCCCGTGATTATCCAAGTCTGGGTCTCCAGCTTCCCTTGCTTCGATAACGCAGTAGCTCAGACATTGGTTTCCTGTGGCTGCTGTAACAAATAACAGCAAATCCGGTGACTGACGGCAGCAGCAGCTGATTTTCTCCTAGTTCCAGAGTACAAAGATCTGAAATCAAGGTGTCCGCAGAGCAGTGCACTCTTCAAGATCTTCAAGGGAGAATCCTCCTTCGCTTCTTCCAGCATGGAGTAGCCCCAGGCAGTTCTTGGCCTTTGCCGTTGTAGCTCCGGCCTCTGCTGCGCCCATGGCCTTTCTCACTCTCTGTGTGCCACATGCCTCCTCTGGCTTTCACTTGGCCGATGACTGTCATTGGATCGAGGGCCCACCCGAAGTCCTGGATGATCTCATTTTGAGATCCTTCATTCCATCCGTCAAGACTTGATGCACCAATCAGGTCATTTGCACAGATATTGGGGGTTAGGAATTGGACGTGGCTTAGGGGGAGGGGCATCCTGCAGCATACCACAGCTGCTGTTTGTGCTCCCCGCTCCTGCCCTGTCACCCCTCCTGACTGTTCAACACCCTATGGAGTGAGTTTTGTTTTGTTTTGTTTTGTTTTTTTAAATGCAAGGGTACTTAAAAAGTGTTTGGAAAAATTGCATGAAAAGATTTTAATTTTAGTACAATTTTTTTTTGAAATGCAGGGATAGGTTTTTTGTTTTTTTTTTTTTTTAAATGTTTTTAAGTCAGATGCAGCCAGTTCAGATGCCCAGGTGGCTTCCTGTCACCCTTCTGCTAGCATCCCACATCTGTATCCTGGCCCCTAAAGCTCAGCCTTGTGTCTTGCCTTCCCCTCTTCCCCATCCCATGCTGCTTGAAGGAGTGCAGCTCCATGAATCCTCTATTTGTTCCCACATCAGGCCCCATAGACCGCTCCTCCATAGCTCATGCTATTGAAGTCCTGCTGCTCAGGGTCTCTCCTGTAACTGTCTCCATGGCTGCCTCCCTCCCTCACCTGAATCAGAACTCCCATGAGGTGGTTCTCCCTGTGAGAGAACCTTAGCATCTGGGCTAACATAGCAGTCTCAGCACGCTGCTTTGCCTGTTCCCTTTTTCATCAGGGTGCTCATTGACCCAGCACCCTGGCTTGTAGGGCTCTCCTATGAGCAAGTGTACATACTTCTCAAGCTTACTTCTGTGTCCCCAGAATGTAGACCAGTGCCTAGCTCACAGAGAGCCGCTCGGTCCATTTGTGCTGTGAAAACAAAGTGCCCAAGAATGGGTCACGGAGGAAGATGAGAAATGTACTTCTCACTATTCTCCAGATTGAGAAATCCAAGGTGTGGGTGCCAGGGTGATCGGTGTGTGGTGAGGGCCGCTTCAAGGCGCTGTGTCCACACACAGTGACAGGGATGTAAGAACCAACACGTCTGCTCAAGCCCTTGGATAAGACACGAATCCCACCTAGAAGGACACCATCTTCCTGACTTGATCATCTCATGAGGTCCCCACCTCTTAACATCATCATGCAGGTGGTTGTGTTTTGCATATGAATTTGGAGGCATGCTTTCAGACCATGTCAGAGTATTTACAAGGCAAGTGTTGAGTAAGTGCTTATAGATAGTCCTGGGAGCCAGGAGCCGTTTGGAGGATAAAATTTTTACAGGAGGAGGGCAGGGGCCAGAGCCACTCTGAGAAAGCAAAGCTTTAACCATACTGACATTAGGATTTCAGGACCCTTAAAGACTTCACTGTGTCTACATATTTCATCTGATGAAAAAGAAAATTTCCTAGGCTGTGAGCCAGTCCTGCGGAATTCTGACAGTTGCGTATTAATAAAGCAGAACCAATGCACTCTATTGTGAATCTGTGCATCTTTGTGAACTTGGAGCCCTAATTCCAGGCTCCTTTGCATTTCTGTTCCATAGATAATGATTAAGATGGAGGGCTCAGTGTAATTCCTTCATCTCCAGAGTTGGAAACGGAACAGTGTCATTGTGGATATTGACAGCTGACTCTGGTGCTGGTGAGTATACATTTTGGAATGAATGTTGTATGCTAGTGCTTGGAATGCCAAGAACTCTATGCCTAATCCTTATCAATTTCCTGTCACTGATGAAATTCACCTTTCTGTGACATGACTGTGGCTTCTCTTGACTGTCCTTGTCTATGGAGTGCTTATTTAAGCACTGCTCTATTTTAGACATGGAACTTAGTCAATTATCTACAGAGACATAATATTGAATAAAATTATTTTATTTGTAAAAAGGTGAACAAATTTCATATATTCATATTTAGGAACATAGTGATACTTCTTATCCTACCCTCCCTCTTTTAATTTTTATAATAACATACTTTTAATTTAACTTTACACTGTAAATAATACAACAATAGAAGAAAAAACACTGTTCCTCAACAGTAGAGATAAGGGTTGCAAACAACAGTCAAATATGAAATCACAATGTCAGTTTCCCTCAAATGTATTACATTTTTTGTACTCTATTTGCTACCACAGATCAGGGAAAACGTATGAAATTTGTCTTTTTAGCACTGGGTTATTTCACTAAGTATAATGACTTCCAGTTGGATCCATTTTGCTGCAAAAAGAAAGAGTGTCAGGTATACACTATGGAATATTACTGAGCCATAGAAGAAAGTAAAAAAGAATGTGGAAGAAAGTTTTTGAGAGGGAATCTCTATTCACTCTCCTGGAAATTCACCTTTTCCCTCTATTGTTCTTTGTGCTAACCCTCTCCTAGTTCCCTACAAATAAAATGTTCCTATGTCCTTATATCCTGGGGGCAAGTTTCTTTCAGTTTGAATAACAGCTGAAGAATCCTTATTTCTGCATCTCAAGATGGTAGAGACAACTTTGGGTATCAGACATGAAAGGATAGAAGTCATTTTCTTAGGTTGATGGGTGTGGCAAAGAGTGATGGAGCAGAAGTGAGCAGAAGGGAGTTGGGCAGTGTCCCAAAGACAGGCGTCCTGTTTGTTGTACTAACATTTTGGGGAGGAGGGCAATGCCCTAGGCTAGATTCTGTCACAGGCAGCATCCCTGAAGTTCCTGTGCTGCTATGGAATGATTCCATGCCTTCTACAGTAGAGTGGAAGTGGTAGTGAGCACAGCAAGACCTGCTGCAGTCATGACAATGAGTACAATGGATTCCTTGGTGCTGATAACCCCATGCATCCCTTCAAGCTGATGGCACATGAAGTGTCCAGAGATGCACATGAGGGCAAGCAGCATCGAGAGTCATACACCCACATCTTAGGCCTAACAATCGCGCCAGACTTCGGGAACTTAGACCAACTCCAAGTTGACATTGGAGAATTGGGAGTGCAAGTTAGAAATTAAATTATTATGGAATAATAAAGAGCATTGCATTTTGCACACCTGTGTTTGTGGCCTACATTTCATACCTTGGATGAAATATTTATTTTCTTTTCCTCATGACTGAATTCCCGTGGATTTATAAGGGGACATAACTTGGAGGTGGATAAAGACTCTTTATAGTCATAATGGCAGCTCACAAAATGTGTATTGTGGAAGGAGTAGACTTGAGCCCACCTGGTCATTAAGTAAGTGCTGCAAACCTTGGCCAAGATGAGGTTTTCCACACTGAGATGTGGAGAGGCCATTCTTCTCACGAAGCAGGCATTAGACCTGCTAATATTTGCAATTTTTTATTAAATGGAAAAGTGCAGATAGAATGGTGTGTCCATGAACTTGTGGGCAAAAGAAAATCCAGAGTAAACTGATTGGGGAGCACATTTTAATTGAAGAAGTAACTCCTAAATCTGTTGCTACAGCCACAAATAGAATTTGAAATTGGAATTTTAGGATTCTTCCACTTTGGGATGTTATACTTTTGTGTTACAAATTTGGGACTGGTAGAGGTTTTCTATACACATCATCTTTCTAAATCCCAGAATTTTGTTAGTGTATTTGATTAAGATAAAATAATATTGAGCTATTTTTTTATTTGGTGATTGTTAAAGGAAGTTGGCAAAGCCTCTATTCCCTAAGCCCCTATCACTCATCTGACTCCATACCTAGAAGTGGGACAGCTGGGTCACATGGTAGATTTATTTTAAGTTTTCTGAGGAATTTAGTTTTCTGAAGAGTATTTTGAGCATTACTGTTCTCCATAATGATTGTACTAATTTTCATTCCCACCGAAAGTTTTTAAGAATTTCTTTTCCTCTACATCTTCTCCAGCAGTGTTTTTGGTCTTTGTTATAATAGACATTCTAAGTAGAGTGAGATGATACTTCATGGTAGTTTTGTTCTCTATTCTCTTGACAGTTAATAAAATTGAGCATTCCTAAATTTTTCATTTGTATGTTTTATTTGTGTAAATAACTATGCAAATCTCTTGTTTTAAATTGGATTTTTTTTTTACTGTTGAACTGTTTAAATTTCTTATATATTCTGATTAATCCTTTGATAGATATTTAGTTTACAATTACTTTGTCCTGTTCTGTAGGTGGCCTCTTAACTGTGTGGACCATTTCCTTTGCCATGTAGAAGCTTTTCAGTTTGAAACATTCCATTTGTCTAGTTTTGCTGTGCTTTGTGGGAATTATCAAACAAGATCCTCTTATACCAATATCTTAGAATGTTTCCATATGTTTTCTTCTTAGAGTTTCATGTATTACACTTAGATTGCCCATCCATATTGAGTTGATTTTTATATAGAATGAGAGATAAGGGTTCAGATTTTAATCTACATGTGGATATCTAGTTTTCCCAGCATCATTTTTTAAGGGACTTTGTTTGTCCAGCATGCATTTTTGGACCCTTTGTTGATAACTGGTTGGCTTTAGATATAAATAAATGGGTTTATTTCTGGGATCTCTATTCTGCTACATTGGTGTGTATGTGTGTGCATGTGTGTTTAAGTCAGTGCCTTGTTGTTATGGTTATAGCTCCAAAGTATGTTTTGAAATTGTGTCTCGTGATGCCTTCAGCTTTGTTCTTTTTGTTCAAGATTATTTTAGCTATTTGGAGTATTCAGTGTTTTCATATGAATTTTTGGATTTTTTTCTAGTTCTGTGAAGAATGTCGTTGGTATTTTCATGGTGAATCCATTGAACTTGTGAACTGCTTTATACAGTATGAACATTTGACAATATTAACACTTCAAATCCACAAATGTGGAAGGTCTTAGATTTCTGTGTCTTCTTCAATTTCTTTTGTGAATGATTGCAGATTTTCATTGTAAAGGTCTTTGACTTCTTAGGTTGAATTTATTCCTAGGAAATGTTTTAGTAGCTGTGGTAAATGAGATAGCTCTTATTTCTCAGTAAGGTAATTACTGGTCCATAAAAATGCTAATGAATTTTGTATGTTGATTTTTTCATAAAATTTTACCAGATTTGTTAATCAGTGTTAATAGCCTTCTGGTAAATCTTTAGATATTTTCTCCATACAGAAAAACAAATAGGGACAATCAAGAAATAGGGACAATTTGGCTTCCTCTTTTCTTATTTATATGTATGTAATTTTGTTACATTGCTTAATTACTCTAGCTAAAACTTTGAGTACTATATTGAATAAGAGAAGGGAGAGTGGTGGTTCTTGTCTTATTCCATAACTAAGAGGAAATACTTTTAACCATTCCTCATTCATTGTATTGTTGGCTATGGGTTTGGCATATACAGGCTTTGCTATGTTGAGATGAAAATTTTTATACATAATATGTTCAGGATGTTGAGTTTTATCAAGTATTTCTAGCAACTTATGAGGTAATCATGAGATTTTATCCTTCATTTAATTGATGTAATATATTAGATTTAGGGGTGCAGGATATTTTTGGTGTGCTAAATTTAATTTGGTATTGTTTTGTGGAGAATGTTGGATCTACATTCTTCAAGGATGTTTCTTGTGTCCTTGTATGGCTGTTAATACCAGGATAATGTTGACCTCACAGGAAGAGGTTGAGAGAGTTCCCTTCCTTTCAGTTTCTACTGTAGTTTGAGAAGAATTGGTTTCCGTTTTAAAAGTTGGGTGAAATCCAACTGCAAAACCATCCAGTATTGAGATTCTCTTTGTTGGAGAGCTTTTTATTACTAATTTGGTTTCATTCTTTGTTATTAATCAGGCTTTCTTATGTCTTCATGGTTCAATTTTGGCAGGTCAAATGGATTTTCCTATTTGTTAGTGTGTTCTTGTTCATTTTGGTTCTTAAGGATGCTTGTATTTCTGTGATGTCAGTTTTGTAACATCACAGTTTTAATCTCTGATTTTTATTTATTTGTTTTCTTGGCTAGCCTGGGTAAAGGCTTGTCAGTTTTATTTGTCTTTTCAAAAACCAACTCCTCATTTCATTAATATTGTGAGGATTTTTTTGGTCTTTATTTGATTTGTTTCTAATGTAACCTTTGTTCTTTTTTTTTTTCTAGATTTGTGTTGTTCTTGTTTTCTAGATCTTTGAGACACATCTTGAGGTTATTTATTTGAAATATTTATTTTTTCATGTAGGCACTGCTCTAAACTCTTCCATTAGTAGGGCTTTTGATGCATCCCAAAGGTTTTGGTACAGTGTGTTTACATTTTCATAGATTTCAAGAAAGCTTATTAAAGTTAATTCCTTCAGTGATCCATTGGAAATTCAACAGTATGTGTATTTTCCACATATTTCTACAATTTCTAAAGTTTGTCTTGAAGCGTTCTAGTTTTATTTCATTATGGTAATAAAAGATGGACAAAATTATTTAGATTTTTCTGAATTTGTTTAAACATGTTTTGTGGACTAGTATTTGGTCTATTTTATAGAACGTTTCACATGCTGATTAAGAGATTTTAGATTCTATAGCTAATGAGTGTCAGTGTCTGTTAGGTACATTTGCTTTATAGTATGGCTCAACTCTGACTTTTATTAGTTGATTTTATGTCTAAATGAAAAGTCCATTGATAAAAGTACATTGCTGAAGTCCTTCACTATTATATTGAAGCCTATCTTTCCCATTAGATTGAACAATGTTTTTCTTTTCTTTAATGTAAACCTGAATGTTCCAACAGTAGGTACATATATATTTATAATTGTTATTTCATGATACTGAGTTGATTCCTGGATCATTATGCAATGAAGTTTTTTTTTTGCAATTTTTCTTATAATGTCTATTTTGTCTGATATAAGAATAACCTGCTCACTTTTAGTTTCTATTTACATGGAATATGTTTTTCCATCCTTTGAGTCTATGTGTTTGTACTAGCTGCAGTTACTTTCTGGTAGGCAGTATATCATAGGTCTAATATTTTTATCCTGTATCTTAGAATTGAAGAGTTAATTTGTTTATATTGAACATAACTAATGATAAGTAAATATCCCTGTTATTTGGTAAATTTCTTCTGTTTTTTTTTTTTTTTTAATATCCTTTGTTCTATTCCTCCTCTTTTACTGTCTGTCTTCTGGGTTGGTGGCTTATTGCATTGGCAAGGTGTAATTATTTTCTATTCCCTCTCTCTTGTATATCTGTTCTTCCAGTTAATTGTATTCATACACATGTTTTTGTAGTGGTAACTGCCTACCTTTTGCTTTGAAATGAGGACTTCCTTGGTCATCTTTTGTAAGACTAGTTTGGTAGTTAGGTATTCCCTCACTTTTTGCTTGTCTAAAAATGTTTATTTCTGAAGGATAGGTTTGCTGGGTATAGTATTCTTGGCTGGCATTTTTTAAAAAAAGGTTTATTTATTTGAAAGGCAGAGAGAGAGAGAGAAAGAGAGACAGACACACCTTCCATTTGCTGGTTCACTCCTCAAATGGACACAATGGCCGGAGCTAAGCCAAATCAAAGCCAGGAGCCAGGAGCTTCTTGCAGGTCTCCCACATGGATGCAGGGGCCCATATATTTGGGCTATATTCTGCTGCTTTGCCAGGCACTTTGGCAGGGAGCTGTATTGGAAGTGGAACAGCTGGCATGTGAACAGATATCAGCTTTACTTGCTACACCACAGCACTGGCTCCTTTTTTGTCTTATACAAACTGGAATATTTCCTTCCATTCTCATCTGTCCTATGATGGTTCCATTGAAAAACCTGATATTAATTCAGTAGGGGTTCCTTTCAATGTGACTTAGAACTTTTTTCTTGAAATTTTTAGAATTCTCTATGTCCTGTACTTTTCAGAGTTTTACTATAATATGCTGTGTTGGCTATCTTCTTTATTCCTATGTATTTGGGGTCCTATGTACTTCCTATAGCTAGATGTCTATAACTTTGCCAAGATTGGGGAAATTTTCAGCTCTTGCTTGATTGAATGTATTTTCTATGCTGTCCCCTTTTTCTTCACTTTCTGGGATCCCCCAAATTTGAACATTTGTTCATTTAATCATGTCCCAAAAGTCTCAGAAGATACATCATTCTTTTTGCTTTTTGGTTTTATATTTTTGGTCTTATATATTTCAGTAAACCTATGATAAAATCCAGTCATTCTTTTTCATGCTAGATTGAGTCTGTTGTCAATTTTTTTTTTTTTTAAGATTTATTTGTTTGAAAGGCATGGAGGAAAGAGAGAAAAAGAAGAGAGAAAGAGATTCCATGTGCTAGTTCATTCACCACATGGCTGCAAAGGCCTGGGTTGGGTCAGGCCAAAGCCAGAAGCTTCATCCAAGTCTCCCATATAGGTGGCATGGCCCAAGTATTGGGTCAACTTTTGCTACTTTGCTACACACATGAGCAGACAGCTGGGTTGGAAGCCTGGCAGCTGGTACATGAGTCAGAACCCATATGGGGTAATGGAATCAAAAGTGGCATCTTAACTCACCGTACTCCAATGCTGCCCCCAAAACTTAGCTTTTATTTGACTTACTGAGTACTTAATTTCCAGGATTTCTATTTCATTCCTTTTTCAAGATCTATATCTTACTGCTCACTTGCGTGTTTGTCTTAAGAATTCTTTTCCTTATTTCATTAAACTGTCTGTATTCTCTTATCTCATTGACTTAGAATCTTTCTTTTGAATTCATTATCAAGCATGTTGTGAATATCTTTTTCTCTGGAGCTGGTTTTCTATCCTTTTGCTCCTACATTGATAGGGTAAATCATTTGTCTCTACTACTTTTATAAGATGGTTCTAAAGATGTATCTCAGGGTGTCAGCTTGGTAGTCTATGTTCAGCACCATAGGCGTTGTCTCCCTATAGAGTCTTCAGCTATAATTGATGATTTTGGGTTCGGCAAATATGGTTGTGAGGTTGGACAATCCATCTGACTCTGGAGACTCAAGTGGAGGCAGGCATACTTCAGTGTCTCAGATATATGTGTTACACAAAACAGACCTTCTGGCCATGAGAGTCATAGCCCTGGCAGAATGGAGCATGGTGAATGTCTGCTCGGCGTTCTTGACAATGTGTGTGTGTGAGGCAGTGCATCTGTGCTCAAACTGTTACCAGAGAATTGCAGGGTTCTTGTGTTCGCGCAAGAAAGAATTCAGGAGTGAGACAGAGTAGTGGAAAGTAAAAGTAGCACAGTTTATTAAGGAAGGGACATCTGTAAGAAAGGATGGGCACCTCTCCAGACAGAGCCTGAGAGAGTGCCCAGTCGCTTGGACTGGGTGGGGGGGGAAGGAGCGAGGTTACATGGTTGAATAGAGAGATTACACTTGACCAGGCCAGGCGGGTGGCTCAGCAGAGAGGCAGAAGGCTGAGTGCACAGTCTGGTTGAGGCCGGGGGTTTTTAAGGAGATAGGTCTCTGTCTTCACACATCTCCTCCTGAAACAAAGGATTTTATGGCTGTAAATACTAAGAAGCTCCTATATGAGTTTTCCCTTGAAGGTATCAGACAGGAGGAAGCCTAGCTGGTGCCATCCTGGGTTCAGAGGAAGACGTGAGCAGGATCCCCTAGAGGATGGGGATCCGGAGCAGGGTATTTGAAATGCAGATACTGGGCTGCACCTGGGAGATTGTGGAAGAGTTGTCAGGCAGAATGGGCGGGGACCCCCACCTGGCAGGTTATCAGGTAGAAGGGGGGCAGGGTAGGATGCGAACACTGGGCTGCCCCTGAAACATTATTGGGATGACTTTGAGATGTAGATGCATATGCTGGACGTAGAAGTCTTCTCTTTAGGCCTTTGTCATACACACATAAGTTCATACCTAACTTCCTACCTAACAAAACCAAGCAGAGGTGTGGGCCACGGGCAGACCAGCACAGCAGTGTGTGTGGAGTTGAACATGGAACATACACTCTTGGGCCCAGCAGCTTGTCTGTGTCCCCAGTATGTCACTCTCCTGCAATAGCCTTGGCTCGAGGAGTTGAGAGGAGACAGAGTTCTGTCTGTGAAGTAAAGCTGTAGTGTTGTACAGAGTCGCCCCTGTGAGTGGACTCTAAGCTTGCGGCATCTATGGAACTTTCTTGAGGTTGCCATCATCTGTGGCAGTGGGACTCTTCCAATTACTCTTTGCTCTGTAATGAGGAGTACCCCAATGTACAGAATCAGGGTCCTTAAGTTGCTGGTGCACTTTGTTCAACTCTCCCTGCTACCATCCCAGGCCTCCATGTTACTTAGAAGGTTTCTGTCTGTTCCTCGCTTGATTCTAGTGCCACTAATCTCAAAATGTAGCTTTGTATTTGTTATTCTGGTTCTTTGTTTTTGGAGGTGAATGATAGACACCTCTGTTTGTTAATCTTACCAGTACTCTCACCATCATATTATTACTATTTAATGGGTGTTTTTTTTTTTTTTTTAAATCAGGATTGGAGATGAATCTTACTGCATTATATATATTCAGGGAGGATTTGCTCTTTGCTTTGTAAAATGTCGAACTGGAAGTTTCTGTCTGTCTCTCTATCTCCCCCTCTCCCTCTCCTATTCCCTCTCTCTGCCCCAACAATCTGAAGGCTATGAATTGTTTAAGCATATAATTTTGTTTTAATTTGTGTTTGTCTTACTCCTAAGGTCAAGCATTGTTAGCTATTTGATTTCTCTCTTATGAATGACTAATTTTTTCCTCTGTCCATTTTTTTACTGTGTTTCATGTCTTTTTCATAGTTTTTCTCAGGCTCCACTTCTATATTGATTTTGACATATCAAACATTTTGCCCTAATTCATCATAGTTCTTTAGCTCTACCTAAACTAAAATAATTTCCACTTTAATTTATTTTTTCGGCATTTCTAAGTGTAATTTCTAGTGTATGTTGATGATACAGAAATTATCCTTTTTGTCTAGGTTTTCTCCATTCATTATCATGGTTTTGTAACTCTTAGTGCATTTTTAAAAGTATCTATAATGTCTATTATTGCCCATTTAATTCTGCATTATATTTCATTTTCTTTTTTTCCACTTTTAGAACTTTATCTTTATTATTAGTTTTGCCAAAGAAGTCACATTTGATTTTAGTAACACTCACTATTTTTCAAGATTATCTATTTCATTGATCCTTGTTCTTATCTTTGTGAGTTCTGCATGATTCTTTGTGCTTATCTGTTGCTCTTTTCCTGGATTTATTTTGAATTGAATGCATTGCTCATTTGCTTTTATTTTTCTTGGTTTCTGATAAATAGATTTAAAGCTGCAATTTTCAAGTACCGCTTTTGTTGCCTTAAAGTTGTATTTTGGAGTTAGGATGATCTATCAATTTCTGAGGAAGATACGTTAAAATCATTATATGTAAATACTGATAATTTCACCCATAAGCAACCCTTATACCCATATGTCTGCTCTGAAGAAAATGCAGAAGATAGACCTACCTCCATGTAACCCCTATAAGGTACTTTTTTGGAAGAGGTAATGTTAAGGTAGCTGGGGCTTTATTAGCCGATGTGTGTATGAGGGACCAAAGAAATGGGCATTTCTGTGTGGTGCAATGAGGAAAGATGTAGAATTAAGCCAGCAAGGGCCAGCACTTTGGAGTAGCAGGCTAAGCCTCCGCCTGTGGTGCCGGCAACACACAGGGGCATTGGTTCTTGTCCTGGGTGCCCCACTTCTGATACAGCTCTCTGCCTTCACGTGGGAAAGCAGTGGTAAATAGCCCAAGTGCTTGGGCCCCTGAGCTCATGAGGGAGAACTGGAGGAAGCTCCTGGCTCTTAGCTTTGGATTCTCCAGTGCTGGCCATTGCAGCCATATGGGGAGTGTGAACCAGCACATAGAAGAACTTTGTGTGTGAGTGTTTTTCTCCCTCCTCCCCTCCCTCCCTCCTCCCCTCCCTCCCTCCCTCTGTATCTCTCCTCCTCCCCCACTCCCTGTAACTCACTTCTCAAATAAATAAAATCTTAAAAAAAAGAAGCCAGCAATTATTTATGTGAAGTATTGCTCTAGTTCAGTAACCCTGTCGGAGGGGGTCCTTTGTGTGGTTGAATTGAGGGAAGAAATGTAATAACAAACCAATATTTGCATATTGAAAGTCTTGCCATTGTTAGATAACTTGGTTGGGTGGCTCTCAGCCCTTCCCCTGGGGACATCTTAGGGGAATCTTATCTACCCTTCATCTGTTAGAAAGTTCTGGGAGGAATTCCACACCAGAAAACCCTCTCTCTACCCAGCAGTATCCTAGAAAGGATATTGGAGGAGGTGGGGAGAAATGGAGAACCCATACCCATATCTAGAAAAATTTCAGTCTGAGTGCAGATGGGAATCTTAGTTCTTTACTGAGATACCTGCTTGTTCTGCAACGTGTATTCTCTTTGTTATTTCTTCTCATTAAAATTGACTGCCATGCTTACTGATAAAAAAATTGGTTAGATAAATTGTGGATATATTTCCCTGAGGATACATGCTCATAGTGATTCTTCCTTTCATTTTTTAAAAAGATTTATTTCTTTATATGAATGTCAAAGTTACAGAGGAATAGACAGAGAGAGACAGAGAGGGATATCTTCTATTCACTGGTTCACTCCCCAGATGGCTTCAATGGTCAGAGCTGAGCAATGCCAAAACCAGGAGCCGGGAACTCCATCCAGGTCTCTAACACAGGTGGCAGGGGCCCAAACACATGGGCCATACTCTGCTATTCCCAGGCCACCAGCAGGGAGCTGGATTGGAAGTGGAAGCAGCCAGAACTAGAACAGCACCATACAGTGATTATTTCTTAATCTGTTTTTTCAGCAGTCTTATTTTCCACTCTTAAGCTCATTTTATTATGTTATATTTTATATATAGTGTTTGCGTTGGTTCTTCTTAATGTCTTGTTTCAAATTCTGGCTTGCAGTATTCATTCTTAGCTCCTTGTGACCACATATAAAGATTATTTTAAATTGTTCTTTGGTCCGTTCCTTATGCTTTCTTTGGCATGGGTTATTTATCTTGTAGCCTTTACTTTTGAGCTGTAATTCTAAGATGAGTCAATTTTCTACGGAGCTCATATTATTTAGAAGCGTTAGCCTCTTCTGGTGACATACAGGTGGTCTCTGACTTCTGATGGTTTAACTTTATGATGATGCCAAAGCAACATACATTTGGTAGAAACTATAATTTTGATCCTGGGCTAACGGAATGCCCTATGATACCCTCTTGCTATACTGGACAATAGCAGCTTCTGGTCAACCCAGGTCATTAGGATGAAATCAATGCTCTACAGTGTACCATATTGCTAAGCTATGCTGCTTGCTAGGTTGGGTGTATGACATGCATTTTCAACTTCTGATATTTTAAACTTAGGGTTATCAAGATAGAATCCTATCACAAGTCAAGATGCACCTATATATGTTTGAGACCAGGGCAAAAGTCAAACCTTAGTTTGTGCCTTTCCTGTGTTTTGGAGTAGAATTTCCTCAGGATCGTGAGTCTTTGCTTTAGAACTGTTATTTCCTGAAAGATAGGTTGCTCGGTTGTAATCAGCTGATCATTTGGAGAAGAGGGTGCAGTAGGAGAATTCTCAAGGCCTGGTATACCTGTTGATAGTCATACCCACCTGGTTCCTTGAAAGTCCAATCCTACATCACAATCTGCCTGCTGCTGGGCTGACTGATGTTTTTGATCCTTTGACATGTGTCTGGGCAGACTGTGCCACTCCTAAACATTCTCTCCTTCTCATGATCTCCTGTATAACTTTGCCAGATTGTCATTTCCTCCCTAACTTCAAGCTGGCCTCTTGTTCTTTATATGAATTTCTCAACACATTGCATCTCTCTTCTCTGGATTGGTGAAAGAGGTAGATAGGAAGAGTATCAGTTATCTACATTGGTTGTGTTTTAACCAGAGAAACACATTTTCAGTCTCAACAGCAGGGCACCTTCTTCTTTAAGATGCCTCTAATAATGCCACAACTCATTGTAGTGTTTCAGTTTAGCCAGTTTTCCTGAAAACACAAAAATAACCTAACATAGTTCATGGCACAGAGCAGGTGTGCAGTGATATTAGTCTGTTATTATCTTAATTCTTCTGCATATTTATAGCCACTCTGAGGTAAATATAGGTAGTAGCTGCAACATTTGCATTTGATTATGTGATTTGGGAGATAAAGAAATACATTTTGACTTCTAAATTTTCACATGATTGCTCTTTGCATATGGAAATGAGTCAGCAGGCCATGCGACTTGAATTTTTTGGTAACATTATTGATGGACCTTTGCACTATTTTCACATACACTTTGAATATGTGACCTGGGATATATTTGGTGATGACTGTGTAAGGTCATTAACTTCTCCAGGCTGTGTTAATGGAATCAGTCACTGACACTTGGCTTAGATGTGGATTGAAGTCTTAAATTACTTGTTAATGATATTTAGGGTAATTTAAAAATTTCTAAATGTTGTCATTTTTGTATAGTACTTTATTTTTATTATTTAAAATGTTTTCCTTCTAAGATGGAAAGGAGAGAAGAGCAAGAAAGATAATGTTCAAGTAACATCTACTCAGTACCTAGTACTCTGATGTTTTCTGTACATGTTTTTGTTTGCTTGTCACAACAAACATACAAGATGGGTATTATAATCCCCCCCCCCTTTTTTTTCCTTGAAGCCCCTAGCTCAAATCTGAGGCAGGGTAGAAGTAACTTTTCTTTTTCTTCTTCTTTTTTTTCTTTAAAGTTTGTTTGAAAGGCAGAGAGGGAGAGAGGAGGAGGAAGAGGAGAAGGAAGACAAGGAGAGAAATTTCATCTGCTGATAGCATTCCCCCTCTGCCCACAACCGCTAGGACTGGACTAGGCTGAAGCCTAGAGACCAAGAACTCCAGCAGAGTCTTTGATGTGGTGGCAGCTACCCAAGTACTGCAGCCATTACCTGCTAGCTCCCATGGTGCCCAATAGCAGGAAACTGGATTGGGAACAGAAGCAAGATGCAAACCCAGGTGCTCTGATACGTGGCATGGGTGTCCCTAGGGGAATCTGAACCATTGCATCACAGTACCACCCCATAACTTCCATTTTAAGTCAGGAAGTTGTAGCTTCCAGAGGTTGCATGATATGCTGAAGGCCAATGTGCATGAGTGCCAGAGCTGTGATTTCAGTGCAGATCTATTTGCCTTCTGTACCCACACTCTACTAAGGTTCTCAAGCTTCAATGTATACGTGAACCAGAACTTAGGGACCTGAGGTTCCAGTTTGGTAGAATTTGGTGGGGAGTGGGGGGGTGGGATTTTACATTTCTAACATGCTACCAGGCCATGCTGACACTGCTGGTCCATGGACTATATTTTGTATAGCATGAATATGTTCCATTTAGAGACATAGACATACCGAATTTAAAAATTTTTTACAGGACTTTCTAACACACTTGGACACTTGAGTAAGGTTGTGCTACCACTGTTGGGAGTCCATAGGATTCCAGCTGCACTGCTAGTTCCTGATGATGTTCTGTAATCTCTGCAGTGTGCTTTGAGCTTTTTACTACTTTCTAATTCTAAGTAGCTTTTCATATTGATAATACTCAAGGGCCATATTCTAATAGACTTTGCATAGCGGTCTTCCCTCCCATGTAGTACCCTCTCAAGATTGAGTCCATGTAAGGAGCCTGAGTATAATCGTGGGGAGTGTCTTGGTATGATCTACATTCACCTACATTCACATGTTGACACCTAATGACCACTGCGGTTGTGTGAGGAAGTGGAGCCTTGGGGAACTGATCAGGTGATGCCAGCACACCTTCACTGTTAGGATTATTGCCTTTATAGAGGATCCTCCAGAGAGCTGCCTTGTAGCAAGATGATATTGTCAGTGAATCAAAAATAAGGTCTTCTCCAGACACCCAGTCAGCTGTTGTGTTGTTCTTGGACTTCCCAGGCTGTAGAATGATGAAAAATAAATGTTTGCTGTTTACAAACCTCCAAGTCTATGACATCTGGGTATAGCAGCCTCAAGAGGCTAGGATACACCTGAAGTGTGAACAGCCATTAACGCATAATTTTATTATTGGCATTAATTCACAATTTTCATTTTGCCAGGTTCATTTCTAATGCAAAACTTAAGATTTATGTAAATTATAATTATATAGCAAATAAAGAGCTTTTTGTTTTAGCAGCCTTGTAGTTCCTATATATTCTGATTTTCCTGGCGTTGTTGGAAATGTCACTGCTTAAAGGATGAAGTGTCTGGAAGATAATGCTGATTAGGATTTGGTACCACTGCCATACTCTTTAATTTACCTTTGGAATCACTTAAAAGATGAAAAATATTTTCCTGGCTGATCTCACAAATAAAAATATAAATGTATAATTTTCTGAGATGAATTTTCTTAAAAGGAGAATGCTAAGAGCATGGCCTGGGATGACCAAATTTCAGGGCGCTGGTACATGCAATTGAAAGGAGCAAATGGGAGCCCGGAAGCATCCAGACCCAACTCAAGTTGGGATGAAAGCATTGTTGTTGTTAGATAACAGTGAGCTGGATTTTAAATGAGGGGGAAAGAAAGCCAAGCAAAACACAACAAAACCGAAATCCCTTAACAAAGGGTAAGTCAGTAAAGTTACTAGTTTAAGGAATAACAGCTATAGTGAGCACAGCCTTTTTGAACATGTAGGAACATCGCAGTCTATATTTTCTTTTCATAGAATATTCTATTAGGAACCATGAAAGAAAAATTATCTTTTTAATATTTATTAGAATTTTTGCTAATTAAAAACATGTTTATAGCAAACAATTTAGAGATCTATAAAGAAATTTATTGTTTATCTACTGTTGATCAGTTTTGTACCCTACCTACCATAAAGCAGTTTTACATAAAAATAAGTGGGGGCTGGCATTGTGGTGTAACGGGTAAAGCCACTGCCTGCATCCTACATGGGCACCAGGTCAAGTCCTGGCTACTCATTTGCCATCCAGCACCCTGATAAAGCAACTGGGAAAAGCAGTGGAAGATGGCCCAAATCCTATACCCATGTGGATGTGGGAGATCCAGATGAAGCTCCCAGCTGCTGGCTTCACCCTGGTCCAAGCCCTGGCCTGTGTGGCCCTTTGGAGAGTGATCTAGTGGATTGAGGATCTCTCTGTCTCTCCATCTCTTTTACTATAATACTGCCTTTGAAATAATGAATAATTTTTTTTCAAAAGAAATGTCAACGTTTTAGAAAAATTATTAATTTTAATTTTATTTAAACAATTTTTAACAGATAAAATCACATGGTAAAAAAAATTACAAGGTATGGTATATGCATACCAAAATTGGAAGTTGTACACTTTCTGTTTTTTTTTTTTAGATTGATTGTATTCACTTGAAAGTCAGAGTTACAGAAAGAGGGGAAGACAGAGAAATGTGTTATATCTGCTGGTTCACTCACCAAATGGCTGCATCGGCCGGGACTGGGCAAGGCTGAAGCCAGGAGCCAGGAGATATTTTCCATTTACGGGTTCACGGCGCAATGGCTAGTCTGGCCCAGACTGAAGCCAGGAGCTTCATCTGGGTCTCCTATGTGGGTGCAGTGGCCCAAGAACTTGGACCATCTTCCACTGCTTTTCCCAAGCAGTTCTCAGGAAGCTGTTTTGGAAGTGGAGAAGCCAGATCTCAAACCGGTGCCCATATGGGTTTTACCCACTACTCCATAATGCAAGGTCCCTCTTGTGTATCTTTTTAAATATGTGAGGTGCTTCAAAAAGTTTGTGAGAAAGGGAATTGAAAAAAAAATTTTACTTTGCAGGAAAAAATTGAAATCCATGCATACAAGTGTTCCTCAAAAAACTTAATGAAAAAAAAAATAACAGAAATACTACTCAGGGATTTTTAAGAAAGATTTACTTATTCATCTATCTACCTACCCATCTAAAAGGCAGAGTGACAAAGAGAAGGAGAGACAGATCTTTGGTCTGCTGGTTCACTTTCCAAATGCCCACAACAGTTGGGCCTTGGTCAGGTCTCTCATGTGGGTGGCTGGAATCCAAGTAC
This sequence comes from Lepus europaeus, assembly GCF_033115175.1. Lineage (NCBI taxonomy): Eukaryota > Metazoa > Chordata > Mammalia > Lagomorpha > Leporidae > Lepus > Lepus europaeus. Next base: position 115,030,260 of record NC_084832.1, read on the forward strand.
CTGGGCCATCATCCATTGCCTTCCCAGGCACATTAACAGAGAGCTGGATCAGAAATGGAGGAGGCAGAACTTGAACCGGCATTTGGATAGGGGATACTGGCATTACAAGCAGTGGCTTAAAATGCTGCATCACAGTGCCTGCTCCAGCTTTCGAACATGTAACCATCAAAATAAGCTTGTCTTTTTATGCCTCTTCCCATCAACTTCTTGAAGTACCCTTGTGTTTGACTCTTTGTGTTTGTCAATACATTGTGGTTAAAATGAAACTTAGATTTTCTGTTTGCCTTTTCCTATGAGTGAGAAGGAACATTTGTTTGGATATTTCAGAGCCATGTTTAATTCCTTTTTGTTGAATTGTTCAGACATGCAATATGTAAACACTATCACAGCAGTCGTTTTGGGGATCCTAAGACTGGATCTTTATTAGGACAATTTCTATAATTTTCCAGAGAGACATTCCTCCTGGGTTCATGGTATGTATATCTGCCATATTTTGTCTTATCTCTTGTCTTGTCAACTGGTTAGGGGCTTGACATTTGGCCTAGTGGTTAAGATACACATTGAGATGCCACTGTCACACATTGGCATGCCTGGCTTTGTTCCCTGCTTCAGCTCCCAATTCCAGCTTGTTGTGGAGTGAAGACCCTAGAAGGCATGAGTGATGGCCCATGCATTGAAGTTCCTGCGACCCATGCGGAAGACCTGGATTGAGGTCTTGGCTCCTGGCTGTGGCCTGTTTCTGCTTGGCCATTATGGGCAGTGAGGCAGTGTGCTAGCAGATGGGAGCTTTCTCTGCCTGCCTGCCTGCCTCCCAGCCTCTCAAATAAATAATAGACAAAAATTGAAGCGATTCAATGTTAAACAAGTGGTTTGGGGTTACACTTGTATCCTCAGAGCCAACATTGCACAAGTCTGCTGCTTTGCTTTGGATGGTGAAGGCTGCAGAAGGTTGGCATCCCAAGGGGCCAAGACTGAAAAAACTTGAGCTTCTCTTGCTTCGGTGCCTTGAGACCTGTGCTGCAGGCAGCTTCTCTGAGTCACCAGGAGTTAGTAATGAATAATACGTCAAGTGGACAACTTGACGACAATTTTTCTCCAGGAGCCTGGCTGGTTCGCTTTGTTTCTGCAGTTGTTTCCAAGCTCATGATGGCTTCAGAATTAAACCAACTGGAGTTTGAATCTTGTCCCTGTCACTAACTCGCTGTGTGACCTTGAACAATGAGTCTGAGCTTTTTAACTCCTCTATTAAAGGAGGAGACAAATAGGCCCTTGGCAGGTTTTGGGGAGGAGGAGAGAAGAGAGGAGGTGATACAACACAGGCACCTCCTGCAGCCTGGGGTATCTGATGGCTGCTATGATGATAGTGGGCTAAGGTGCACATAACTCCTGATATGAGCTGTGCATCCTTGGGCCACTTCCTCAGCCTGGTGAGGCCTCAGTTTCTTCCCCCATCAAATGGGGATAATCACTGTACTTGATCAGGTTGATATGTAAAGTGTGTAGCACGGTGCCAGACACATAAGTGCTCAATAAATGGTAGCTATTTGTTTTTATTATTGTCATTATCATTCCCTCCAGCAATTTCCTTATCCTGAGCCCTTCTGTTGAAAATTGGCCGGGATGCTTCCACTATTATTCTTTGTCTCTAGTCACGCTGTGACATTTGAGTCAGTGTATGATTGAATCTGCCAGGCACTTCTCTGAGATCCGCATGTGGAGATGCAGGGATTCCTGCCGACATGAGCCCCCAGGGACACTTCTTGGGCCTGGGCCAGAGCTCCTTTCTTCTCTCCTAAGAGTTGCAGGGGTTGGCCCACCCACTCTCTGCTGACTGCCACCACCTGTTCTTCCCCTCATGTTTCTCTTCTCTTCAGCTCTGGACTGGGACAAAACAAACACACAGCTATTGAATGTGGAAGGAAGGAGAGAGAATTCCGATCGTGGAATCTGGAGACAGGGACTTGGGAGATGGTTCTTGTTAGGTTGCTTTGCTTCAAATGTCTGCATGTACAATCCGAGAGATTGGTCTTGATTTCAGAAATGTTCTGCCAGCTCTGATGGGCTCTGATGCTCTCCCGTGAGCCCTGCCCTGTGTGGGAGGCAACCTAGGAATGCCTGTGGCACAGTCCTTGCTCCCCACTGCCGAGAGGCGAGAGTGTCTTGGGAAAAGAGCATAGGCTGAGTATAAATTGGTTTGTGATGTTGCACTCGGCAAGTGATTTAAATATTCCAGTTTCATACTCAGAGATGGATGCTCAGTTGAACATAGGTTTTAGAGTCGAATGTTTGTGAGCTAAAATGCTGGCTCTACTACCTTTAGGCAGGTGATTTCCACAAGTTACCTGACCACATGGAGCTTCAATTGTTCATCACTGGCAACTAACACATAATAGTAGCCCCATGGGGAGTTAACAGATGTTACAAGAAGGAGAATAATGGCTGGCGCCGCGGCTCACTAGGCTAATCCTCCGCCTTGCGGCACCGGCACACCGGGTTCTAGTCCCGGTCGGGGCGCCGGATTCTGTCCCGGTTGCCCCTCTTCCAGGCCAGCTCTCTGCTGTGGCCCGGGAGTGCAGTGGAGGATGGCCCAAGTGCTTGGGCCCTGCACCCCATGGGAGACCAGGTTAAGCACCTGGCTCCTGCCATCGGATCAGCGCGGTGGGCCAGCCGCAGCGCGCTGGCCGCGGCGGCCATTGGAGGGTGAACCAACGGCAAAGGAAGACCTTTCTCTCTGTCTCTCTCTCACTGTCCACTCTGCCTGTCAATAAATAAATAAATAAATAAAAAATAAAAAAAAAAAACAAGAAGGAGAATAAAAGTGATGACTGTGTTGCTACTTCTGACAGGAACTTGGGAACTTTTCCGTTTGTCCTATGGTCTGTTTCATCAGCAGCAAGGAATGTCCTAGAAAGTCTAAGAAGAGCCCTACATGCCCAGAGTAGAGCCTAAAACCCAGGACCAACTGCATACAAGGCTCCTATTCTTAACCACCCTAACAGTTTGGTCTTCCAAGAGTTGTATTAAGGCAAAAGACATTTGACTTAGTATCTATGATGTCTTCATCCCAAAATGGCATGCCTGGGTTTGGTAACCAGCTCTGGCTCCTAACTCCAGCTTCCTAATAATTCAGACCCTGGGAGACAGCAGTGATGGCTGAGATGGTTGCGTTCCTGCCATCCATGTGAGAGACCTACTTTGAGTTCCTGCTCCCAGCTTCCGCCTAGCAATTATGGGCTTCTGAGAAATGAATCTGTAGATAGACACTTGCTCACTCACCCTGTTTCTCTCTGTCTCTTCCAACCCCCTTCTTCCCTGTTCCATTTCATCCCTCTCCCTGTCTCCTCCTCTCCAGCTCACCTTCTGTCTCGGGTAAATGAATTGTAAAAATCTTTAAAAGGAGCAGCCTTAGATTTAATAGGATTAATGTGTAACTGAAAACATCAGTGCTCTATATAAAAGACTTTTGTCCTAATCAACCCTCCGTCAACCTAGGATGGGAGTGAATGTAGCAAGGGTGGGAGCAAAAAGGGAATAATTTGCAAAAATAAAAATAATTGAAAAGCATCCAGAATTCAAAATGGGATTCTGTATTTAAATAATAGACTTGAAAACTTGGCTTTGTTGAAAAGGAAAGTAGGGGAGGGAGAGTGGGAGGATGAATCGATGGATGGATGAATTTCCTTGGACCGTGATTGGTGACATAGGTCAGGGAGGCCAGAGTGCATCGTGTTTACTAGAAGGTCATGAAGCTATCTCTGTCCTTTAACGCTGAGGACACAGTGGTCGCTAAATATCGGTGTCTCTGATACAGGATAGGACGTTGGAAGACAAGACGAAAAGGCATTTGTTCCTGGTTTTAGGAAACGGGAGGAGAGACAGAAAATGGAAAGTGCTTAGAATTCTAATATCTGCTGCTAGGCATTGATCCAGAGGAAAAAATGTATCAGATGAGGGGGTGGAGGCATGAAAGATGAAACTGTTTAACTCTTGCCCGGTTTGGGACTTGTCAGGAAATCACTGTACAGTGTGGAGGAGACAGCATAGTTGAGAGGGTGGCACCCTGCAGCTGCAATTTCTACTTGCGCAATTGCACTTCCTTAGGGTCTTCCGTGGAGTGCTGCTGAATCGAGGTCCATGAACTTGCCATGTGGTGAGGCGTTGACTGATGAACTGGGATGCAGGGCTTGGCAAAGACTCAGCAGGTTACATATCCAGAAAGAGCTGTGAGGAGCCTTTCAGTCCTGCTGAAGTCAACCAAAAGTGGTTTGTTAATTCCCTGGCCACAGTTAGCAGCGGAAGCGCCATCAGCAGGACTTGACCAGTAGGACTCCCTATCTGGATTGTTCGACTAGTGCTCCACAGATGGCACCACAAAGGGTCCTGGGGGACACATTCCAGACGTAAGCACTCTTGGATTTAGCTGTCAGCAGATGATATGAGCTCTCTGTTCCCTGTACATCCAGATATGAGTGAAAATAGAGAGATGATACAGTTAGCACTAAATAATGAACCTATTCAATGAAATTAAGTGATTGAATCAGATATTGATTTTAAAAAAACAAAACAAAAAACTAGGACCAGAGGTGAGCTGTTGGCCATTTCTATGTTGTCTTGACAAATCCAATTCAGGTCCTTACTCCCTTTCTAGTATCAGGTGTTATTATTTTCCTATGGTGGGTTCCTTATTTATTTTGGATATTTACCTCTTACCAAATAGGTGATTTGCAAATATTTTATCCCATTTCCTAGGTTGTCTTTTCACTTCGGTGACTGCTTTGTTCATTGTGTAGAACCTTTTTATTTTGAAGAAACTCCCTTACCCATTTTGGCTTTTGAGGTCATGTATCAAAAAACCATTGCCCACACACTGTCAAGAAACTTTGCCCTATATTTTCTAATGTAGTTGTACATTTTCAGAACTTAATATTTAAGACTGTAATCCATTTTATTTTTATATATGGTGTGAGATAAGAGTCTATTTTTACTCTATGGAATGTGGATAGCCATTTCCCCAGTATGTGTTCTTTGTATCCTTTCAAAGATCAGACAACAATAAATGTGTGGTTTTATGTGGGGGGCTTTCTGTTCTTTGCTGTTGCCAATTTCTGTTCCAGTATTTGCCTGTTTTGATTACTATAGCTTTGTAATATATAGCCATCCATTGCTTTTTGAGGGAATGTATTCTGAGAACTACATTTTAGGTGATTTCATTATGGTATGAACATCATGGGTTGTAATTACACAGACCTACATGATAGTCTACTACACTTCTGTCTAGCTTGTTGTTCCTAGATTATAAACTTGTGTTTTGTGCTATTCTATTGAAAATCATGGGTAATTGTCAGAGTGGTGAACATTTATATTCTAAACATGGAAGGAAGAAGCATATCAAAATATAATATAAACAGAAAAAATGGTACACCTGTTTAGGGCCTTATGAATGAAGCTTGCAGAACTGCAAGTGGCTGTGGGTGAGGCTGTGAGTGAGTGGTGGGTGGATTTGAAGGCCAAGGACACTAGTGTACACTACTGTACACTACTGTACACAACTGTGGACTCTTGCAAGAACTGAATGCTTAGCTTATATTAAAAATTTAGAATTTTTTCTGTCTTCAATAATAACTTAAACATCCCAACAGCAGTTTTACTTCATGAAGTTTAAAATTTTTCTTTTGTCTCTTGTAATACAGCATAGTGTGTTGTAAAACTATACAAAAATATTTTCCTTATCCTATATACTTTGTAATAATAAACAATTAGGTTTTAAATTTTTAATTAAAAATTAAGACACAGACACATTCACCAGCCCAGGCCTACGCAAGGTTGGGATTATCAATATCACTGTGATCCACTACTGCACCTGTCCCACTGAAAGGTCCTTAGGGCAATGATAGGCGCAGAACTGCCATAGTCTCTGATAACAATGCTTTCCTGTGAAGTACCTTCTGAAAGACCTTTGTGAAGTGGTTTTACAGTTTCATATATATATTTATTTATTTCTTGAATACTAAGTTCTAAATTAACAATGCATGGTTTAATAAAGGAAGTACATAAGCAGTAATAGAATCATTCGTTAACATTCTTGAGTCTGATGAACTATACATAATTGTGCAATACTTTGATGTGATAGGCACAGTAGTGTGTTCACACCAGCATCACTGTAACACAGGAGTAAGGCATTGTGCTACAATGCTAGGTAGCTACTCTGTCACTACAGAGTAGGGATTCTTCAGGATCATTAAAGTCTTAGGGGACCACTGTCGTACATGTGCTCAGACATTGACTGATGTGTCATAATGTGGTATAGAACTACTCTGAAATCAGGAAGTGGGGTGCCTCCAGCTTGGCCTCTTTGTGAAGGTTGCTTTGGTTATTCAGGATCTTTTGTGGTTGTGTATGAATCTTAAGAGTTTATTTATTCTTATAAAAAATGCAATTGGGATTTTGAAAGACATTGCATTGAATCTGTAGATCATGATGGGCAGTATGGACACTTTAATGATACTTTTAATCCTTGAATATGGGATGTCTTTCCATTTTTGTCTTTTGCCTTTCCTTCATCCACGTAATTATCAGTATCCAAGGTTTTTGACTGTAGTTTATTTCCTAATACTTTAATCGTTTTGCCGTTATTGCCAATGAAATTGTTTTCTGAGTTTCTTTTTGGCTAGTGTTGGGTTTTTGTGTAGAAATGCATAGATTTTTGCTGTGTATCTTGTATCCTACAGCTTTTAATCTATTAGCTCTTAACAGTTTTGTTATTATATTAGTATTAGTATTAGTATTTTGCTCTTGTTTTTGTTGTTAGGAGTTTATACTTATAAAGAATACTTCTAGAAGTTTGTGAAGGAAAATGCATTACAAGATGAGCTAGGGCAGCATTGTGGCATAGCAAGTAAAGGCATTAACTGAGCTAATTTTTCTTTGAATGCTTCGTAGAATTTCCTCATGTACCTCTGTAGTCCAGCACTCTTCTTTATTAGGGTGTTTTGGAAAACTGATTTAATCTCCTTGTTTATTCTTTGATTTTTTTCATAATTACGTTTTTGTAGGTTGTGTGTTTCCAAGATTTTATCTGTTTCTTCCAGGTTACCCAGTTGGTTGCCACATGGTAATTCATAATGGTCCCTTGTTAACTTTGTTATTTTTGAGGCAGCCATTGCAATATCTGAATTTATTTGCACCTCTTGCTCTTTCATTAGATGCTTTATCATTTTTTCAAAAGAATTTCTAATTTTTATTTTTTCCAGCTGTTTACTTAATTTCATAAATTTCTCCTCTTACCTTTGTTATTGTCTTCCTCCTGCCTATGTTGGGGTTAGTTTGTCCTTCTTTTTCTGGTTCCTATTACATAAAGTTAGATTTTTTTTGTTTGCAATCTTTTTCTTTTTTTCATTGTAAACATTTGTTGCCATAAAATTTCCCTTAGTACTGGTTTTGCTTTGTTCCATAAGTTTTGATAAGACGTGTTTTTATTTACATTTATCTTAAAATATTTTTAAGATTTCCCCTCTGATCTAATGATTATTCAACAGTATGCTATGTAGTTTCCAAATATTTGAGTTTTCCTGTTGTCTTATTGGTGTGTGGTTTTATTCTGTGTAGTTGGAACAAAGTAGTTTAAATTCTTTCGATCTTTTTAAACTTGTTAAACTTGTTTTGTGAACTTAGATGTCATCCATCTTGAAGTGTGTTCTGTGTTTACTGGAGAGGAATGTATGTTGTTCTGCTATTGGGTGAAAAGTTATGTATATACCTATTAGGGCCACTTGGTCTATAGTGTTACTCACTACTGCTGTTTCTTTACTGATTTGCTGTCTTGATGATCTGTCCATTGTAGAGAGTGGTACGTTGAAGTCTCATTAGTTTACTGCTGTCAATCTCCCTTCAGATCTTTCAGTAAATACTTTATAATCCATGTGCTTTGTTGCTGGTTTCATATATATTTATAATTATTATATTTTCCTATTTTTTATTTGTCTTCCTGGACAACAATTTTCTCACGAAAATATAGCCACTCCTGCAGTCTTTGGGTTACCATTTACCAGGGATAGCTTTTCCTACCTCTTTATTTTTCAATCCATGTGTGTCCTTAAATCTACAGTGAGTTGCTTCTTATTCTTCTTGCTTCTTTCTTTGTCCTCTTCTTCTTGCAATTAAGGGACTTTTATTCAGTTTAAGTTACGGTAGAATGAAGTTAAAGATGCATGTTTCTACTAGAACACTGAACTCCTTGATATTTTAATTATTTTTTTCTTAGATAAAGGGAACAAATTTCATGTATTTCATATATCCAATTTTAAGAGTAATGATAGTTCCCACCCTACCCTCCTTTCCTGCCTTACTCCCACACTCCTCCATCCTCTTTCCTTTTTTATTTTTCTTTTAACTTTTACAATGACAAACTTAAAATTTATTTGATAATCACAAGCTTAACCTTCCATTCAATAAAGAATTCAACTAGTAGTTAGTAAAAAATCCACTGTTGCTCAAGAGTATAGACAAGGGCTGTAAACAATAATCAGATCTCAAAATGTCAAATTGACTTGTATACATTACATTTTTGTACTATATATATATATTTATATATATGTATATATATATATTAGTTACCACAAATCATGGAAATACGTATTTGTTGGGGCTGATTCCACTAAGCATAATGTTTTCTAACTGAATCCATTTTATTTGGAAAGACAATTTCATTCTTTGTTATGGCTAAGTATTATGGTTTGTGGCTGAGTTGCTTGGTTCGATTTGTATCCTTTCTATCACTATGTGTTTCTTGATTGAGGATTTTGTTCATTAATGGCTAACTATTGTGTTGATTTTTTTTGTCTGCTTGGTAGTTCCCTTATGTCTTACTGTCTTGACACCTTTCTTTGTGACTGGGTCATTTTTGTGGTAGTGTGATTGGTTTGCTCTTTATCGTCTGAGTACCTACTATACATTATGTTGTGATTATCCTGGATTTCACTTGGAGAATTTTGTCACGATAGCATTCTGTTTGAAACTGCTAGAACTTAAATTGCATGTGGATACTCTACACTTCTTTTATATTGTGTTTCCATTAGCATATTTCTGTTGTAATTATTCGGACTACCTCTGTCTTCTAATTTATACGTCAGTGCTTGAAGTGATTGTTGTGCCACCATTGTAGTATTAGAATCTCTGTGTTTATTTTTAGACCTAACTCCAGAAATGAAATTTGAACTTTGAAATATTATCATAGTGCTGGTTATCATCTTCTCATTTCTGTTGAAGAAATCTTCTTAGCATTACTTGTAACATAGTGCTAGAGGTGACAAACTACCTCTGTTATTGTCTGAGAAAGTCTTTACCTGGTAAACAAAATATCTTAAGTGTGAAGGAAAAATAAAGTATTCTTGATTGGCAGGTTTTTATTTTTCCTTTCACTGCTTTGAATTTATCATCCTATTCTCCTGGCTTGTATGGTGTCTGCTAAGAAATCCACTGATACTCTTATGGAGGCTTCCCTGTATGTAATGAGCTGATTTTCTTTTGCAGCTTTCAAAATACTATTTGTCTTTGCTCTTTGACATTCAATAATAATATGTCTATATGTAGATGTTTTTGGATTCTAAAGATTTTGAGGGCCTTGGCTTGTTTGACCAGAAATGTCCATGTTCCTCCTTAGATTTGGGAATTTTTATCCATTATTTTATCCATTATTTCTAGAGCTTTCATAAAGTATGTTGAATTTATAGTGCCAAGTAAGTCACAGAAGTTCACTTTTTCCTTTTGTTCCGTGTCTAAGTTCAAGTAACTTATCTCCAAGTTCACTGATTATTTACTCTGCATGATTGTTGTTTAAGCTCTTACTGAATTTTTTTTAGTCATTGTATTCTTAAGCTCCAGGGTTTCTGTTCTCTTCATTCTTTTGCTTTATATTTCTTTATTAAATATCTCATTTTGTGTATGTATTGTTTTGTTGATTACTTGATTTACTTTCTCCTGTAGTTCTTTGAATTACTTTAAGAACATTATTTTGAATTCTTTGTCTAGAAGTTCATGGGTCTCCATTTTCTTAAACTACTGGAACTTCATGCATTTCCCACATATTTCCTCTCTGATCCCACATTTTGCCAGATTCTTCATGATTCATGCAGTTGATGTTTGTGTCTGTGCATTTGAGGGAACCAACTCTTCCAGTGTCTACAGACTCGTTTTTAGCACGTGAAGACCATCTCCAGCCACGTCTCTGGACTGATGGTATTGTGTCCAGGGTCACAGTTGGGCAGAGCTTGAGCTAGTTCCTGTGGCTGCTGTCAGGCTCACAATCTAGGCTGTTATTAATGGGGCTGTTTCTGGGGTCATGGTTTGGTCCAGTTTCTTACAGGTTCTCAGGTGATTGAGAATGCCTCTGGGACTATCGGTGATCACAGTTGGAAGTGGGTCATGGGATTCATCTGGGAGTGAGTTAAATCTTTAAATGACAGGTCTGTTTTCAGAGGTGTGTGGATCCCATTGAGTTCCTGGAAGAATTACCATGATGTCCCTGGGTGGTGCCCTGACTAACCAGTGTTGCCACCATGACTACTGTAGAGTAGAGGCAGAGCAAGGTCACTGAGCTGTTTGAGGGTCCATAGTCAAGTCCACAGTCAGTGGACTTGTTAGGGAGGGCAAAATGGGTGTGTGTTCTGCCAGCTTCCTGGATAGGCAGAACTGCCCTTGACCACAATACAGCAGGACTGGAGCCAGCTTCAAGAACTATTTGAGGGTCTGCAGTTGGGACAGAGGTCAGTGGAGCTGCTACCAGGGGAACACGCGGACATTTCTCCTTATGTGTCCCTGAGTGTATGTACATTGTGTTGATGGATGTTTGGGTTGTTTGTAGTTTGGGGGTATTAAGTAGACTGCTGCTATAAACATAAGAGTAAAATTGCACAGTGTAGGCTTATATTGAACTTTAGAGGAAACTGCCAAATAATTTTTCATAGTGGTTATGCAATTTACATTCCATGAACAATGTAATGAACACATCAGTTATTTATCCTCTACAGTCTTTGATATTTCTCTTATTACCATTTTATTGATTCTGATGTATACATAAACACTTTAAGGAGCTTTTCCCTTTATTTTCCATAAAATAACATGTACATGTATACAAATGGGGTTGAAGATTTTAGGTTACAAACAGAACTAGCATAAGGATCTTAGAAATAACACAATTATCATCAAAATAAATGTAGTCTACTTAAATTTTTTGGACGGTACAAATGGGAAATGCCTAATAGACAAGTTTCAGCAGAATTCTATCTTCTGAAAAAGAAAAAAGAGATTGAAAAGACAGTTGAACTGTGTTTTAGAGCCATGTGAGTCATTTACGTGTTTGAAACTATAGCATGAAGATAGAGAGAGATATGAAAAAACACTTCCTTATACAGGAATTCACACAAAGGGCTACATAATTTTGCTTCCCCTGTCTTTATTGGTGACTAAGTAATACCAAATATTATATATACAGCGTAATTGCAAATTTTAGACTTAAAGAATCAGTGCCCATGAATGTGTTTATATATGACCAGTATCTGTTTATTTTTAAATGAACACATCAAAATCATATCAAATTCTTTTTAATACAAGCTAATTTGAGAAATTGATATAATTAGCAATCTGGCAATTGTTTTCATGTTGAGCATTTGGCCTGCCTCCCCAAATCAGTTTTAGAAATATGTAGGGTATATTATATAAAGAGCAATAACTTTTGCAGGCATTTGTATAGTAACAGCTTAATCATTGCTTGGGTTTCTGGCATCCCATACGAGAGTACCTAGTTCAAGTTCTGGCTCTTGTGCTTGGTACCCAGCTTCCTGCTATTGTGCATCCTGGTAGGCAGCAGGTAATGGCTCAGTACTTTGGTCTCTTGACCACACATGTGGGAGAGCTAGGTGGATTCCTGGCTGTTTACCTCTGCCTGATCCAATCCTAGCTGTTACAGGCATTTGGAGAGTGAACCAAGAGAGAGGAAAATCTCTCTCAATAGCTAGATGGATAGATAGATGGATAGGTATTATATCTGTGTAGGTAGGTAGGTAGGTAGGTTGGTAGGTAGGTAGATAGGTAGATAGATAGATAGATAGATAGATAGTTCTAGATAGGTTTACATATGTAGTGAGAGATCTATATGTGTATATATGGTTTTTTTTTGCTTTCAAATGTAATAAAAATTTAAAAAGTAATGACAATCTGCAAAAGCTTCTAAAAATAAAGTTTGTATGCATGTTACATGCACCATAAATGGACTCTATGGCTTGTTTAGTTATTTAACCATAGCTCCCCTACTATGTAAGCCATTGTCATTTTCCTTATTTGTTTAAGCGTTGCTTCCCCTATGAAATGAAAGTTAATTTAATTTGCGTCAGTGTTAAGAAATTGAGTGTAGATAAATGATGTTTGAACATAAAACATTGGAAACATGTATATTGTTTTTACAGTGCTTTTAATATTGTATACATGATATCAACTAATGGAAATAATGACCTCAGGGATATGTTTATCTTGGTTTTAGCCAACTTAAAATACATTCAGCCTTTAGCTTTTTCCTTGGGCCCAAACCACATCAAATGGGCCACACACAGACTCCTGAAGTCGTTAGCACTTTATGGTGATTTCAAGAAAAAAAGGAAAACAAACTGTCTCTTTACATTAGTTATTATGCCAGGAATTCCCACAGGGATGCTGAATTTTTATTCACTTTATCTCTGTACTCTAGGTTACCTGCCAGTCCTGCTTTTCCTAGAGGTAGATTTTTAAGCCTGTCAGTGAATCTTTAAAGCCAGCTCCAAGTACACTTCAAAATTTAATGTTTTCTCACTAGAAATCCATGTCTTCAGAAAACACAGACAGTTCCATTGGCCCTCATTTATAGAACGTCCAGGCCTCCCAGTAGCTCATGGACTTCGGTAGGTCCAAGCATCCTTTGCAAGTGACAATGTTCTATAGTCACCTTGGATTAAGTGCAGCATGTATGCATCACTTCACACTGCCAACCTGCAGATGCTACATATTGCAGTAGCACTTAGGATCATATTTAGAGGCCCAAGAATAAGAAAGCAATTAGATGGTGATGATGGACGAGACAGTTGGATCATATCCACTTGGACAGTTGAGGTGATCAGGGGCTATTTTCTTTCTCACCAGGAAGTGTACGTCTGCATTATTTACTGGCATCATACGCTAAAGCACTCGGTTCTTGCCTAGGGGAAGGTACCATACGACTCTTCAAAGGCTCTGGGCATCAACTCCTGGAGCCACCTGTGCATTTTTCTGGATCTCTCCCATTCAGAATGAGTCAGAATGAGTTCCATATCAGGCATCATGATAGAATAACAAAAATACTTAACACAGTTTACATGCATGACATACAGGCTGCATCACTTACGCAAGCAATTTAGAACAAACATTAAATAAATAAGTTATATTAGAAGGAACTTCTTGGGTGCCAGTGCCGTGGCTCACTTGGTTAATCCTCCGCCTGTGGCACTGGCATCCCATATGGGTGCTGGTTCTAGTCCCAGCTGCTTCTCTTCCAATCCAGCTCTCTGCTATGGCCTGGGAAAGCAATAGAAGATGGCCCAAGTCCTTGGGCCCCTGCACCCACGTGGAAGACCCGGAGGAAGTTCCTGGCTTTGGATCGGCATAGCTCCGGCCATTGCGACCATTTGGAGAGTGAACCAATGGAAGGAAGAACTTTGTCTCTTTCTCTGTCTATAATTGTACTTCTCAAATAAAATATTTTAAAAAAAGAACAGACATCATAAGATGACAATTTTTTTAAAAAAAGGAATTTCTTAAAAACAACTTCTGCTAAGCGAATGTTTTAAAGTTTTCTTAAAATTTACAATTAAAATTTATTCTTTGATTTTTTTTTCCTTCTTAGTTTCCTATTACCTTAAACTTTATATTGAAGTCAATAATAATACCCCAGGAGGATATTTTGCTTTTTATTTATGTAACATTTGAGCCTTACCACCTTACTCTATTGTTTAATCTAAGGAAAACAGATATCTAAACCAAATTTCTCTGAAGAGAAGGGGAAAGAGGTTACTCATTGTGATTTTGCTAATATATTTTTTCTGTCTGTATTTCAAAGAAATCTTTGTTTAAAAATACCGATTTATTTGAAAGACAGGAAGACACACAGGGAGAAACACAGAGAGAGATGTTCCTTCCACTGTTTCACTCTCTTAAGTGGCTATAGCATCCAGAGCTGGACCAGAACAAAGCCAGCAGCTATTTCCAGGCCTCCCATATGGGTGCAGGGGCCCGAGCACTTGGACCATCTTCTCTTGCTTTCCCGGGTGTATGAGGAGGGAGCTGGAATGAACGTAGAGCAGCATGATTTCAAACAGGTGCTCATATGGTATGTATGCATCACAGGTAGTAGCCTTACCCACTATGCCACATGATTGGCCCCCTTTTTTTCCTTTGTCTAAGAGATCTAAGTCTGTACTTGAAGGCTGTGAGCTTCATTTGAATACTTCCTATTGGAATAGCAGCTACTTTCTGAGCATCTGAGTTGTATTTGATTCATATTCATCCCCTTTAAGGTTGACCTTGGTAATGCCTCCAAATGGTGAGGCTATGACATGGAGCCTAGGAGAACATGGCTGCCTTTTGAGCCCATGTGCCAAGGGACACATAAATACTTGGAGACAAAGAGACTATTTCAGTTTATTGAGTGTCCAAATTACTGCTCCTTCTTGTTTCAAAGGACTGTTTGGAGATTAATTGAATAAGCATCGTAGCATTATCAGGTGACGGGGAATTGAAATCAATGATTCCTATGTTTTTTGATAGTTCAGAATAGAGAAAGTCATGGTTTGATATTTTGTCAATGTACAGAAATCGAGAGGGATATGGAATATAGCAACTTCTGAGCTCAGGGGTTTAGATGCATGGAGGCAGGAGGGCACACCAGCTGGCTTATCAACCTCCATGGCTATGCCATCCCTGCACGGGGCATTTTGAGCAGCAATAAGAATTAGGGAACACATTGGAAGTTTAAGGTTGTTTTGCAGCCCAACTCTCTACCACTGTACTGCACTTGCCGGCTCTATACCTCAGTGCAAATGGTTACTGGAGTAGTAAGGGTGGGAGCAGATGAACTAAATTTTAAGTAGGATGACAAGGAAACACTTGATATTTTAGTTAGACCTTGAAACCCAGGAGGGATTTTGACAGATTCAGTCACATACTGGGGGAAGATGAGAAGAGTTACTCGCAGAGAGGGCAGTCTGAGTAAAATCCCTGGCTTGGAGACTGCCGTGTTGTAAGGATGAGAGAATGGTCGGGTATGCTTCATAGGTGAGGACAAAACAGATCTAGACATGATCCACTCATCTTCCTAGTCCCTTGTAGATTTGGTTCATGATTGATGGCTTTCTAACTACTAGTCTGTGCACCTTATTTTCTAGCTATTGTCACAGTCCACAGCAGCCTTTATGGGCAGGATGCAAGTTTTGGGACATTTACATATTTTCTTGGCTCCTTGAATCCCTCAACTTAAGAATTACCCTTGCACCTTAGGTGGGAATAGTCTGAAGCATGATTCTGTACCATTTCCCAGAGATCCTTAGTGAGATTAAGCCACAGGCAGCCAGAGGCATGAAATGCTTGCTGATCCACATTTTGGTGGCTTTATTCTCTTCTCTCTCACACCTTTCCTCTACTGGTATTTTCTGATTGAGATCAGCCAGCTGTGAACAAGGGTGCAGTGTGAAGGCCAGAGGGGCTCTAAAGTAGCATTTAACAAAAACCTCACATTCTGAAAAGAGAGAGCAGGCAGCACTGAACATTAGGCCCAGAATCTGTGAGATTAACTGGATTTGGAGAACAGGTTGCATTCATATCCCCAACAAAGTCTTCTATGGTAAAATCGGGACCCTCAGGGAAGAGATGAGACCCTGAGAAGTAAGAGATACTGAAGTGGATGTGCTTGGAGACAGTGAAAAGCCAGATTCCCCTCATCCTTTGGACCAAAAGAATTGATAAACTCATTCCTCATTTCTAGAAGATAGATCCTTCTAATTCCTGGAGATCGCAAGATCTTCATCCAAGGTATAGTTTACCTACTAGGATCTGTAATTACTTTAAGATTTATTTTATTTATTTGAAAGAGAGAGGGAGGGAGAGACACACACACATGTTTCCATCCACTGGTTCTCTCCCCAGATGGCCACTGAGCTGATTCTTAGCCAGGAACAATTTCCAGGTCTCCCATGTGGGTGCACAGGCTCAAGCTCTTGGGCCATCCTCTGCTGCTTTCCCAAGCGCATTAGCAGGAAGCTGGATGGGAAGTGGAGAACCAGGACTCAAATCAGTGCCCATAGGGGGTGCGGCATTGCAAGCCAGGGCTTCGACCACTGCAGCACAGCATCAGCCCAGGATCTGTCTTAAATCACAGTATTATTCTGGACCAGTAAGTAAGGTCAGGTTTTGGCTTGGCCCGGTTGGAAATTACCGTACTTACTTTGGGAGGAAAGAGCTTAGTTAGTACAAAACCTGAAGGATCTGGCTACTGTGTACTACCTGACACTAGCTTGGCTTTGAAATGGCTGGAGCAGAGGGCCGGAACATATGAACGGGTGAAGGAGAGTGCTGGAGTGCTGGTGGGAAGGCACCCTGCTGTCACTCTGCTCTGTATACCTGGAGTTGACTCAAATGCACTGTTGGGATGATGTCTTAAAGCTCGGAACCTAAACAGCTGTCAGTAAATGAGACCGAGAGGTTGGAACTGTCTTGGCTGAGAATTAAGAAAGAGGTCAAAAGGCTACTACAGGAATTAATTTATTAGATGAAACCAGAGAACCTGCCAGTTGATGACTTCTCATAAGGGTGTGGTTAACACTTTATTCACCAAAGTGAAAGGAATCAACAAGGCGTGGTTATCTGGGCTCTTTTCTGAAGAGCAGAACTGATGCTAGATGATGCGATGGGAGCAGAGCTAAGAAGTATTTGTGTATTCTAAGACAACATATAGTATGAGCTGCTGTTGATACCTGCAAGTCAGCTCTAGGACTAAAGTTCTTTTATCAGCTATCATATAGAATACATAAGGATCTACTTTCCTTTTCTTATAAATTTATAAACATTATAAACTAAAATAGCTATAAATTAAAAATCTATAAATGATATGTTTAAAATTTATTTTTTTAACATTTAAAAAAATTTGAGAGGTAGAGTTGCCATGTACTGGTCCGTTTCTCAAGTGCCTGGGAGCTGGGAACTCTGTCCACGTCTCCACATGGGTGGAATGGACACTCCCACCTGAGCTACCATCTGTTGTCTCCCCAGATGTGCAATAGCAGGAACTGCAGTGGAGCCATGATTGGAATCCAAGGACTCTGGTATGGGATAAAGGTGTTGGAATCCGTCTGAACCCCCACACCAAATGTCACCCTAAATCTCTTTCATGTTAAAAGCTGAATTCTTAACAATTTATAACATAAATACTAACTTTAACCCATAGTATACACTAAAAAGTCTCAAAATAACAATCCCAACACTATAACCAAAAATATGATTACTGACAGCAGTTTAATATGTTTTTATAGTTCTTACTATCCTTGAGGAATTTTCCACTAGATTCACATCCTTATATTTTAAAAACTCATGAAATGCTCTGTGTGGTTATGCCACAAAATCAATATGCAGTCAAGTTCATTTGCTTCATTTAGCTTTCTATTTTTAGAGACTGCTTTCGAAAATTGTTTTATAATTATGTAAACCGTGTATAAGCTCCCTAAGACAATCTGGAAAACAACATATATATAGCAAAGTCTGGCTTTTAGTCTTTTATTTCATATCCCTCAACTCTGAACCTCCCTGTGCATGTAGGTAAATATTAGAAACAATTGTATAGCTTCTTGTTGCGTTTTTTAAACACAGGAGTGATGCCTTAACTTCATATTTATATCTCCTTTGACTAACATGCTTTACACACTTTTTCTTATTTATTTATTTATTTGAATGTTAGAATCACAGACAGTGAGAAGGAGAGACAGAAAAGTCTTCCTTCCGTCTGTTTGTTCACTCCCCAAGTGGCTGCAACGGTCAGACCTGCACCGATCCAAAGCCAGGAGCTTCCTCCGATCTCTCACATGTGTGCAGAGGCCCAAGGACCTGAACCATCTTCTAATGATTTCCCAGGCCATAGCAGAGAGCTGGATTGGAAGAGGAGCAGCCAGGCCTAGAACTGGTGCCCATATGGGATGCCGGCACGGCAGGCAGAGGATTAACCTACTGCGCCACAGTGCTGGCCCCTATATACTTTTTCTTTGCACTTTATTTTAACACATGATGAAGATTATCTCCTAGAAGGAGAGAGAGATTCCTCACACCTGTTTGAAGATATATATGACTCCTTTGGTGGATGTATGATTTATTAATCCCTAGGGTACCATAGCCAACTGTCGGGAAATGGGTGTATTTTAAACTCTGGAGAAAAGCACAATTATATTTATATATATATATATATAAGCACAATTATGTTACCATATATATATATATATATATATATATATGTATATATATCTATATGTGGTACGGAATAACAACTAGCTTGAAGTAAGTCAACGTCTCCGCGTTAGCTTGTGCTGCATTCCATCTGAGGATGTCATAGCTTTGTGAAGATGGGTTTTTTGATGGTTGATGTGATAGAAAATGCCATGTGAAAATCAGTGTTGGAGAAAAATTAGTGGGAGTTAAGTCTGACTAGAAGGTTTCAGATGATGCATTACCCAGTGAGTACACACATCCAATTGTTAAGGAATTGTGGTTATTTGAGAAAGAAATAAAAATACAAGTATACTTCAAAAACAGGTGGAAATTGAATTAAAAGATAAATTAATTTTGGTTCAAAAGCATTGAAATCAGTGAATATGAGGAGGTCTTCTAAAAATTCATGGAAAACGGTGTATTACGAGAAGGCTATGCATGGATTTCAACAATCACGACAGCAAAATGAATTTGTCTTTGAATTCCTTTTTCTCTGTGAGCTTTTGGAAGTTTCCTCATAACCTGTTCAGTTTATGTGTAGTTTTTTCTAAATGGCTGCTAAGATGATAGGCTGAAACAACTTAATAAATATTTATATCCTAACTACTTAACAGAATTTTTAAGTATTTGTTTTGGTCTAGGTATGCCATGAAAAAGGCAAAAACCACTGACTCTTTAAGAATATTGCGAGCCGGCGCCGCGGCTCAATAGGCTAATCCTCCGCCTGTGGCACCGGCACACCGGGTTCTAGTCCCGGTCAGGGTGCCGGATTCTGTTATGGTCGCTCCTCTTCCTGTCCAATTCTCTGTTGTGGCCCAGGAAGGCAGTGGAGGATGGCCCAAGTGCTTGAGCCCTGCACCCACATGGGCAACCAGGAGAAGCACCTGGCTCCTGGCTTCAGATCAGTGCGGTGTGTGGGCCACAGTGCAGTGGCCACAGCGGCCATGGGTGGGGGTGAACCAATGGAAAAGGAAGACCTTTCTCTCTGTCCCTCTTTCTCACTGTCCACTCTGCCTGTCCAAAAAAAAAAATATATATATATATATCGCGAATCAAGAAAGTCTGGGAACTGAGTGGGTCACGTTCCCGGAACCATGGTCACGGGACTTGTGTCTAGTCTTTTGTTGTTCTAAACATGTGCTGAAACAAAATAATCTAGGGCAAATAACATCTTGCAACTTTTCTGAGTGTTAGCAAATTCTCTTCTCTAGGATCTGTAATATTTTTATACACCTACCACCTTTATGTGACCTATTGATTTCTGTGTCACCTCTATAACAAAAGTATAGCGGCCAACTGTTAGATCTTTGCTACTAGAAGTATTGCAGTATAATGAAAGGCCTTTTCAACCACTTTTAAGTGTACAATTTAGTGGCTTTAGCTTGAGCCACAGTACTATGTGTCCACCACCACTGTTAGTTTATAAATCTCTTCCATTGCTGCAAACAGAAACTCTGTAATGGTTAAGCAAAACTCTACTGTGCCCCCCCCCCCCCCCCCCCGGTATTTTCTGTTCTGCTTCTCTCTTTCTCTGGGCCAAGCAGTTCTGGGTATTTCATATAAAAGGAATCATAGGCTGTTTGTCCTTTGTGACTGACTGACTTCGCTTAGCTTAGTGCTTTCAAGGTTCATCCAAGTTGTAGCAGGTATCAGACCTCCTTGGCTTTGATTGCTGAATAATATTGCATTGTATATATACATAGCACATTTTGGTTCTCTCCTCTCCTCTAGATGAATACTTGAGCTGTTTCTACTTTTTGTTTATTGTGAATAATGCTGCAATGTATGTTGGTATACAGTTATCTATGCCTCTGTTTGCATTTTTTTATGGATTTCTACTGTACCCAATACGAATGGAATTGCTGGATTATCTAGTAATTCTATGTTTACTGTTTGAGAAACTACCACAGTGTTTTCCACAGCCCAGTGACTTTTTTAGTTTGCACTTGCAGTATACAAGAATTCCAATTTCTTCACACCTTAGTCAGTTCTTTCTTAGTATAGATTTTATGTAGTATAATTTTAATGTGAGTATTATTAATGAAGGTGAACTTGACTTCATATGGCTAAAGACTGTTCGGATTACTTTTTACTTTGAATGATCTTATGTTTTAGCCTCCCAAAGGAAGGTATTTACAGGACTTGTACAGCTTAGCACAAGCAATGAGGAAAAGGAATGGATGCTTCCTTCTGGTTTTTAATTACTGTTAATGTGACATGATAAGAGTGACCACTGAGAAATACTTCTTGGACTATAGGATGGATTAGAAGGGAACCAGGCAGAGAGATTATCTCAGTGTCAACTGAAATTATTTAGAGCTGAAATGATAAGGCATGGAATAAGAAAAAAAAGGACAAATTTAAAATATAATGAAAAAATTGTCTTAAAAATTAGAAGTTGCTATTAGATTGATTGGAGAAGATGAATAGAGGGAAACATGGTTTGAGACAGTGAAATGAGAACCCTAATTGACTTCAGTGCTAAATAGGCAGTCACTTCTAACATGCAAATATGCTTAACAGACACAAATTATTTCTATCAGAGCTCTACTCTTGAGTTTTTTTGAAAAGCAGAGTGACATTGGAAGAAGGCAGAGAGAAAGAGATCTTCCACTCACTGGTTTACTCCCTAATGGCCACAACCTGGCTGAAGCCAAGAACCTAACATTGCATCTGGATGCCTCCCAGATAGAAAGCAAGGGCCCAGGTTCTTGGGGTTTCTACCATTGCTTTCCCAGACACTATAGTAGGGAGCTAAACCAGAAGTGGAACAGCTAGGACTCCAATCATTGCTATGATATGGGATGCCAGTTTGGCAAGTGGCAGCTTAACCCACTGCACCACAATGCTGGCCCTTTAAGCAGGCATTGATTAGGGAAGAGGGAGTCTGGCACAGAGGAAACTTCAGGACAGCTACATTGGGCTGAAAGGAGGCTCAGATTAGGGAGGAAGGAGCCTTAGAGGAAGTGGGAGCAAAAAGAGTGACTTCACTTGGTCAGTTGATGTCACTTCATAGGACGATACGGCAAAGAATGAAAGGCAAGCCTTACTCATTTTTTGTTACCTGTAGCATTTTCCAGAGTAATTTATTTGCAAGTGACAGGAACTCAGAGCATGCACAAGGGGGACTCAAATCCACAAGAAGCTTCAATCACACCTGTACCCAGCCAATGAAATGCTACCCAGTGGGTGCTGCCATTTGCACCTCTGGTTTTGCCGTCTTTTCCAGTTGGCCTCCTCCTTCCCAGCTGGGTGCTCTCCATGCATTGGTGAAGTTTATCTTGGCGGGGGAGGGGGGGTAGGAGGGGAGAAGGGAAGGAGGGTGAAGAGTACCTCTTTTTCATTTTTTTCCCCAGGGAATAGAGTGGTGGAGGGCAGGCACGCCCATAGCAGGCAGGGAGCCTGACCTTAAACACATTGGCTAGGATGAACATTTGTCTTGTGTGTATATGCGTATGCATAAAAGTAATATGGGCATCCATGTACATTTCCTAATCTAAGGGGGAAAAAATCATTATAAAGCCTAGCATACTCACATATGTTACATTCCAAAACTTTGAGATTTTTAAAAGGATGTTAGTCTTTATTGATAAACTATACTAGCTGTACTCGGTATTGATGACATGAAATCTGTTTATTTCAGGCAAGACATGTTGTCAACATCTGTGTTGAGATGCGATGTGCTTTTCTTACTGAACAATCTAGAAACCACCGAATAAACTAAAATAATACCATCTTCTCATCTGTGGTCAATGTGTTGACAAGGCAACAAAAGGGAATTGTAGGGTAAACACAGGGCAAGATCGCACAAAGCAAGTAGTTAAAAATAATAGAGACAGTGCACAACTGAAGAACGCCTATATTATAGCAGACAATGTTAAGTGCTTTTCCAATTAAATCTTTGGTTTTCTGTGTAGAGACACCAAACTCATTTTCATTGTTATAAATCAATTTCCAAGGGCTGTCCTTAAATCCCTTTGGAAGTGATTCCTCAAGTTGATGATTCAGAATTGTTTGACAGCTTCCAAGTTCTGACCCACCTTTCAGCTTCCAAGGAGTGCTCTTAAACCCTTCCTTGATACAAGCTTTTTTTAAAGATTTATTTATTTGATAGAGAGGCAGAGTTACAGAGAAGCAGAAAGAGAGAGGGAGGGAAGTCTTCCGTCTGCTGGTTCACTCCCCAGATGGCCGCAATGGCTGGAGCTGCACTGATCCAAAGCCAGGAGGTAGGAGCTTCTTCCAAGTCTCTCATGTGGGTGCAGGGACCCAAGCACTTAGGCTATCTTCTACTGCTTTCCCAGGCCATAGCAGAGAGCTGGATGGGAAGTGGAGCAGTCCAGTCTAGAAACGGTGCAGGTGGCAGCTTTACCAGCTACACCACAGCATCAGCCCATTTTTTTTTTTTTAAAGATCTATTTATGATACAACTCTTTTGATTGGTGTGTTGCATTTCCAGAGTCATTTATGTCTTAGAGGTGGTTTGACTGTGTTTTTGATAAATCCTAGAGAGGAGCTTGGCCAAGGTAGGCACTATAAGATGTTCCATTGTCTCTGTCTTCCAGCAAAATTAGACAACAGTACAAGGAATACACATGTGTTTCTGTTAGTTCTTTACGTGGAACAAGTGCTGCTTCACTTTTCACTGCTATGCAATTTAAATTGAGCCTTATTTTGTTATCACATCTATTTTACCGAGGATCTGAAAGATGCATGCGAATACAGGAGGTAGTCTATGTTACAACAGGCAATAAACTTGTCTAAAAATAGTTAAGCATTGTCTCCTAAACTTGAGTGATTGTAAATATGCCTAAGGGAATATTTCTGAGAATGCTAGGAGATTGAAGGCATGATTTTTAAAAGTGAAGATGTATTTGGATAGCCTTTTTCCATCTCATGTTTCACTGTTGAAAATATCTATTACCTTGACAATTAGTGCCAAGAGGTCAGTTTTAAGTCTGAATGTTAGTCCCATGTAAATCAGGTGACTAGTAAGCACAGTCACTTCTTCTTCTAAATGATCTGTAATATGTTATCCTATTTTGCTCTCATACATTTATATTCATAATATCTCTTTTTCACTGGGACATTGGTATTTACTGTGCCACTCATATATCTCGTCCAACTCCTTTGTCTTTGAATCAGCATCTTTTTTTTTTGTACTCCACCTTTTAATTTTTTAAGTTTGGTTTGTTTGAAAGCAGAGTGAGACAGAAGTACAGAAAGCGAGCAGGAGAGAAAGAAATAGTTTATCCACTGGTTCAATCCCGCCCCCAGGTTTCCTCAGAAGTTGGGGTTCATATAGGCTGAAGCTTGGAGGCAGGAAATCAACTTGGTTCTCTCATGCAGGTGGCAGGGATCTACCCTCTGATCATCTGTTGCCTTCCACCATGCACATGAACAAGGAACGAACTGTGAGACAAACCTGGACTCAAACTTAGGCACTCTGATTTGGGATATCAGCAGCCCAAGTGGCATTGGAACCAATATGCCAAACAACCACACTTTGCCATCTTTATACTTCAGCCAGTGTGTCCTAGAAATGGTCTTTACCTTACGGATTTGTTTTTGGCAATAGAGACACTATTGAAAAAAGTACTGATTTGGAAGCAGAACAACAAATTCCTGGTTATGAATTACAGGTCTGCTGCTAAGTGACTAGGTATCCTTAGGTTATTTAATGTCTTTGAAACTTTATATTTTCCAAATATATAAAGTGTGAATAATGCATTTTTCTGTTTAAATCACAGGGCTGGAGGCACTACATAGGAGAGAAAATAGGACTTAGAATTTGAAAGACTAAAAAGCATTTTATAAATGTAGGATACTACATTATGTTTATAATCTACCCTGTAATCAAAAAACAAACAAAACAGCCAAAAAAAAAAAAATCAGTGAGTCCACTCCTTCAACTTGGAAAGCAGGAGAGGAGAAAAAAATAGTAAGGACTTAAAATGTCATTCTATGTAGAATTTTTAAGATGTCCTTGCTACCAGATAAGTATGTGAAATCATGCTAACTGCTACTAGCATTTTAAAAGGATAAGTGGAGTGACTGGCACTGTGCAATAGCAGGTAAAGCTACCACCTGTGGCAGTGGCATTCCATGTGGATGCCAGTTTGAAACCTGGTTGTTCTGCTGCTCTGCTCCAGCTCCTTGTTAATGAGCCTAGGAAAGCAGCAGAGGATGGCCCAGTTGTTTGGGTCCCTGCATCAACATGGCAAATTCAGAAGAAGCTCCTGTGGTCATTTGGGGAATAAATAAACCAGCAAGTGGAAGATAGTTTCTCTCTATCTCCCTCCCTCCCTGCCTCCCTCCCTCCCTCTCTTCTTCCCTCTCTCTCTTTCCAATTCTCTCTCTGCCTTTCAAGTAAATAAATCTTTTTAAAAAAGGGATAGGTAGAATTAGGACACATAAATAAAGATAAGTGGTGAAAAGGAAGGTAAGCCTTAATGATGAAAAGCAAGTTAAGCATTGTTTCATAAAAAAAATTCAACGTGTGTGTATAAATGTGCTTGGTTGTGTTGTGAAATATGAGGTTACTCCGAAAGTCTATAGAAAAATTGAATTCAAAATTGTTTTAGTGTAAATTTTTTTTTAAAATCAGGCTTTGTTCATGATATACATTTTTTATGAACTATTTGCAGACCCCCTGGTACGTCTGTTCTGGATCACGGTGACAGACTTTTGGAAGCCACTGCTCTATGATATGATTGTATTGAATCATCTGCTGTGTTTTCCCCTCCTAGTCTTTCCCTTTCATACGCCTCTCACTTACCTGTAGCTCAATGGTATAAGAAGCACATATGGACAGCATGGGGTCCTTAAACTATTTTCTTTAGGTCAATTCATAGCCTTCCTCTCAGATAAATATCCCAGAGTGGCATGGGCCAGTAGAAAGGGCCAGTCTAGGAGTCAGAACACTAGATTTGCTCTGCTCAATTTTTGCCTCTTAGACCTTGGAAAAGTTCTATGACCAATACAACTTTGATCTCTTACTCTGTAAATCAAGAGTTAATACAACAAGCCTATACTTATTGAATATGTAGTGTAGGCTAGATACTTTGCTAAGTGCCAAGAGCATGGAGATGATTAAGAAAAATCTCTTGGGAATTTTAAGGCTAATTTGTTGTGGTCATTGTGAAAATCAAATGGCATAAAATACATAGTATGGTATATCTGTCATCTTTTCATCATTGAAACGAAATAGCTGAGCTAGCCTAACTCTGTAAGAAAAGAGATTTATTTCAACTCTGATTTCTCCAGATTCACAGTCCTAACTGGGTGGGCATCATCGATTGGAGGTATAGGGACAGAATCTTGCTGGCAGAGTCCCAGAATGGCACAGATCTTCACATAGCTAAAGAGGGGATGCACATATGTATATTTATGTCTCTCTCCTTATAAATCCACAGGACTCACTCACAGGCCCTTCATCCCAATAATCCAGTCCAATCTCATCTGTTCCCTAAGGCTCCATCTTTAAAAACCATAGTAGGATAATTTCTACCCTCTTAGTACCACTAACATAAGACTCCAGACATTAAACTCCTAGATTTTGAGGGAAAAATACTTACCCCCATAGGTATTTGGCTAAAAATTTTACTTATTTATGTGTCAAAGGTGATATTCTTGCTTCTTGGGATATGTAAAAATAACCTAGAATTCTTACTTTCACAACCTCAAAAAATTAAAAACTCTCTCCAAGACTTCTGAGATAGCTTGGTAGGTGGAGGTTTTTGGATCACATTTGATCAAATTGCCTCTCCACTACAGATTCCCTTCCCTGTAGGTTATGTCTCTTTCACCCAATTTAGGTTGTGTATCTATCTGTGTGGAACAATTTTTGTTTAAATATTTATTTATTTATTTGAAAGTCACAGTTACACAGAGAAGGAGAGGCAGAGAGGTCTTCCATCCACTGGTTCACTCTCAAATTGTGTGCAATGACTGGAGCTGTGCCTATCCAAAACCAGGAGCTTCTTCCGGGTCTCCCATGTAGGTGCAGGGGCCCAAGGACTTGGGCCATCTTCCACTGCTTTCCCAGGCCACAGCAGAGTGCTGGATGGGAAGTAGAGCAGCTGGGACTCGAACCAGCACCCATGTGGGATGCCAGCACTGAAGGCGGTGGCTTTACCCACTATGCCACAGCACCAGCCCCTTGTATTGTACCTTCTTTCAATTCTTTTGCTGTTGTGTTCTTCCTCTTTCTTTCTCAACAAATTCCTATCCATTGGGTATATATCCTGTTATTGTATACTAAGTAGTATAGCAGAACAATTTACCATGTCTAGATGGAGAATCAGACCAGCTGGTTGACTGGACTCTTAAAATCTGTGGGTAAAAAATTTGAGGGGGACCTTGTAGTTGCCTGAGAATCACCTCCAGCATTTTATATGCCAAGTTGTTCTCTCGTCTCTAAAGCAAAGACCATACAAACTGACCTTTCTCTACCTTTGGCTCTAGGCTGAATGCCTTGTTCCTTATTTTACTGAGAAAATACAAGCAACCAGAAGATACTTTCTAAATGGTGCACCACCAAATTCCCACATCTACCTAAGTGTGCTCCCATAGCTCTTCCTTCCTGTTGCAATGGATGGACAATAGAAAAAACCCATGCTGAGTTGTATCCCATCTCCTTTTCCTAAAAACTCTGCCTCTTTAATTATATGCCCTTTATGCCTAAGGATCATAATTTCCCTCTTATTACCTAAACACTCCCGTAAAATATTCTTACCTTCAAACAAAGATCTCTTTCTGGGGAATGGCCCCTGATGATTAGTCTCATTGGTTTGCTCTCCTCTGCTTTCTTCTCCACTTTTTTCTTCCTTGATAGATTTTGTAATGGTGTTAAGGGTGAGAGTAACATGATAGCATTTCAGGCATGGAAAGCCAAGACACTGTGGCAAAAAATATGCTACATGAAGGATCTCTGTGAGTGAGACCCCAGTGGAAAGAAGGGACCATCAAAGAAGGATATACTTTTCTCTAAAGGGAGGAGAGAAATTCCATTTGCTTATGGCTTTGTCCAAATAGTGACAGAGTTTATGGACTCAAAAGGCTTCCATAGCCTGGGCAGCTCATGACAAGACCCTTTGGTGGTCACTGACATCATACATAAGAGTGTTAATTGTTAAATTAACAACAGGAGTCACTATGTGCTAACTCCCCACACATGAGCTCTGTGTCGTATTAAAAGAATTAACCGTAAAACTTGTTCTCAGTTTTTGTGTGTGTATGTGCACATCTGTGTGCAAAGTGTTGAAATCTTTTTAGTATAGAGTTGGTCTTCTGTGTATAAAGTTAATTGAAAATGAATTTTAATGGAGAATGGGACTGGGAAGGGGAGGAGGAGGAGGAGGAGGAGTTGGAGTGAGGGTGGGAGGGCAAGTATGGTAATAAGAATCATTATATTCCTAAAGTTGCACTTACAACATTTGTATCATTAAATAAAAGGTTTCATCTGGGGAAAAAATGAGGACAAAAAGCCATTCTTCTGTGGTTACTGTCATGGAAGGTTATTCCAAGTAACCCTAGCTCCAAACTGAAGGTCACTTAGCAGGGGTTTTATTTCATCTTTTTCCCTAGAATCCTCAGCAATCACACTTTTTAAAAATCATATACATCTTC
The DNA here is from genome assembly GCF_033115175.1 of Lepus europaeus. Classification (NCBI taxonomy): domain Eukaryota; kingdom Metazoa; phylum Chordata; class Mammalia; order Lagomorpha; family Leporidae; genus Lepus; species Lepus europaeus. The sequence goes on from NC_084832.1 coordinate 115,058,409, forward strand.
TTCATTCACACATATCATGCTCTTCCCAGAAGTGGGTCTTAATGTGGGTGACCAAAATGAACTTGGGTTTTCCTTTACTTCGCCTTGCCATGTTTTTCATGAGTGAGGACAAACCAAGTTTCAGGGTCCATCACCTTACTCTGAAGGCTGATTCTTTGGAAGAACAATTCAACTCTAACTTTAGTCCCAAGAGATGGCAGAGATCTTCAACAAGTAACATAATTCTAGATTATTTTCTATATCTCCAATTAAGAATTTTCACACCAGTCCTTGTCATCTGATACCTGGTCTATAGCAAAATAGGTAAAAAAAAAAATTCTATTAAAGTATTAGGATTCTAGAAATATACTTTATCATAAGAGACTCTTAGCAAGCCCCCACACCCTCGAGATATGAATTGTTTCTACTAACTTGGTTTAATGTTCATATTGACACAAAAACATACATGCATCTATTATCATGTTTAAGGGTTACAAAAGCTAAATATTAACAAGGCATTGAGCAAACCAAGCTAGTAAAAGGAAGACTTACAATTCTGTATCTTTTCCCACAGAATATATTGAAAGCCCAGATAGCTGTATAGATTTGCCTTTTATTCCTTCCATTAATTCAGCATGGAAGCTCCTACAGTTTAGCATAAAAATTCTGTATAATGTTGTATACACAAAAATATATATACTCTACTTGATGGATAATTTTAGGGATTTTTGAAGGTAATTTGGGCTATGTACCTTTAACCTTATGTGCTTAACTATGTAACTTTAATCTTATGTGCTTGAACTTAACTCCACGCAAGATTTGACTCCCTGTGTTCACATCATTCCTGAACTCTAAGGGTGGCGAAAAGGAAAACTTTTGTATCATGCAGGAAAATTTCTTGAAGAAAGTAGGTATGTTTTTTAAAAGCCTAAGCTAGCAGTGGTCTCATATGCTTGCTACATTCAAGAACTTTACCATATTATTATCACTCACATTTTCCTTTCCTGAGAGTAGAGGAGTAGTGTTAGGCCCCTAGAGAGAGAGAGTCAGTTTTGCATAAGGGAGTGAATTCCTATGTCTAATAACCGTATTTTAACCATACATCATACCTATGATTTCCCGTTTGGCTTGTAGTGTGTAAGTCACAAAAGCCTAAGCCACACCTCCAAAAACCAAACCAAGGGTTCTATCAGAAGCCAAAAATTGGCTGGTGCTGTGGCTCACTAGGCTAATCCTCCGCCTGTGGCGCCGGCACCCCGGGATCTAGTCCCGGTTGGGGTGCTAGGTTCTGTCCCGGTTGCTTCTCTTCCAGGCCAGCTCTCTACTGTGGCCCGGGAGTGCAGTGAAGGATGGCCCAAGTGCTTGGGCCCTGCACTCCATGGGAGACCAGGAGAAGGCACCTGGCTCCTGGCTTCGGATCAGCACAGCACATGGCCGCAATACACTGGCCTTAGCAGCCACTGGGAGGTGAACCAACGGAAAAAGGAAGACCTTTCTCTCCATCTCTCTCTCTAACTCTGTCAAAAAAAAAAATTAAAAAATTTAAAAAAAAGAAGCCAAAAATGGCATTTCCAAGTCTTTGATGAATTTTAAACATCCCAGCAGACTGTTTTGTGAGTGGGTTGTTCCCTTTTCTCAGGCTTAGAGATTATGGGTGCATTTATGGGCTCTCAGAAAAGGTTTCAAAATGGGTAGGAAAAAGTAAACCTTGGATTTTTGAGGAGAAAAGTGGAAGCCCTGAAGTGGAAGGGAATAAAGGAAGCAGGCAGTTAAAATGCTGGATGTTTCCAGTCCTTGGCACAACCTTGCCTCGTGGTGGCCCCATTTCTCTTTGAGCCGAGGTCTCACATGAGCTCAGTTCAGCAGTGACAAGACAAAGCCTTTGCCATCTACTGTTAGAATTGTCACTTTCTGCATGTGTGCCCCCAAATGGTGAATGTAGAAACATGATCGTTAGAATTAACCTGAGAGGGAGATGGGCAGGGGGAGGGGAGACCCAGAACCTCTGCCCCGTCCATGGGGAAATAGTCACTTCCGAAGTTCATGACCATTGTCTTTGGCCACTGTGTCTCTCGACACACAAGGGAGTGCGTGTGTGTCCTACATCACAACATACCACCGCAGATAGTTGTTTCTGAGTACAGAGAAGCCATCTATGAACTTGAACCTGAAGTGCATCAGAGAGAAAATGTCCCGAAAGAGGAAACTCATGTTGTTCTTGAAGTAGCCCGGATAGTCCAGTCCGTCTGTTAGCAGTGAGTCTCTAGTGGGTGCTGACGTGGACGTCAGCACTCAAGGCTCCTGTGGAGCAAGATGATCAGCTCTGAGCAAGAAAGGTAGTAGCCTCACGCCGGGAGACTGGAGCAGACTTACACTGAGAACCACAGTCGCACAAAGCAGAAAATCTGGGAAGAAAATCCCTGGGTGAGATCAGAGGATTGTCAACGGAAAGGGTTAAGAACTGATAATTTCTAGATTCTCGCTGTGAACTTTGTCACAGCCAGCCGCCCAAACATGTTGGAGTTTTAATTCTCTGCTCATGGGGTAAAAATAACCCATTTAACCTTTTAAATGCTGGTAATTTGGAGAGGTTTGCCATTTTTAGTTCTAGCACATGAGCTTCTGAAAAGCTCAGAGGATGGAAATGGCTAACTAACTAAATTTGGAACCTTAAAAAGGTCAGAGTAAATCTGGTGCTATCCTTTTTTTTTTTTTTTCTTCCACAGAATGCATGTTACAGTCTTTAAAATTGTGAAAAAGATTGTAAAAAGGACAAGTGATGACAAAACTTGAACTGTGAAATATTGTTACAGGAGGAGATAAAAAAAGAACAAAATGTCTCAGGCTATGATTTCAGTAGGTCTTGAAATTGGACTTCGAGGATCCATTGTTCCTAGCTTTGGATGATTGTTGGATGTGGTAGCGGGAATGTGTTAGCATTTTGTGATCCCCCACTCCAGATCTGCTAATAACCAGGTAATCAGGAATGTTATAAATGGCCCAGGCCTTCTATTTTGCAAGAGTTAGGCTCCTCTACCTCATACCCACCACCCATGTGGTAACTGGTGATACATCATAAGGATGTTGTCTTCTCCACTGAGGTCTGCCCTTGTGAATAAAACTGATCGAAAACCATGGGCACTGGAGGAATATGCCCAGGACAACATAGAATCATTGAGAGGTGGGCCTTCCTTTCTGGGGACCGTACATGGCATTTGTTTGGAGTATCCCAAGAGTAGAAGGTTTGTTGCCTTACACAGTTAAAACCTGATTAGGCAAATTGGGCAGAAAGAAATGAGCTGACCAACGCATCTTCTCCTGGTGTCGGAGTCAGACAGTTGGATGGAGAAAATACAGGGTAAAGGAAGGTACAAAGTGTGGGGCATGGGTTAGCTCCCCAGCCTCACCTGTGCCCGGACCCCCGATGCCTGCTCTGTATGGATTGCTTCCATTTTTCTGAAAGCGCTCCTGATGTCACAGTTGCTTCACATGCCTTCCCTCACATTCGGCCTGCAGAAGCTCTCCTCCTCAGCCAGTTCACTGTATAAAAGCTGAGCTTGGTCCAGCTTGTGTTACAGTCCTTTGCTTGGGTGTCTTTGTTTGACACTATACTCAGAGTCTCTGGAAGGTGGGAATGTTCTTTTATACTCTGAGTAGAGCTCCATACATGTTTACAGAAATAAATGAAATAGAATTACCCATGAAGAGAAGGAGCCATATCTCCAAAATGAATCTGAGGTTTGAAATGTAAAAATCTAATGATCTGTTTGGCATAATGGAAAACAGAAGAGAATGTTACGGGTTCAGAGTCATTTCCAGTGCCGCAGAAGGTATCTCAGTGGAGGTATCCTATGGGAATAAAGAGGGAGACTGGCATTGGGATATAAAAGTGCTAATGAATAGGGAATATGATCCTGGTTGTCAGTAGACCCTTTCAAGGTTTTTATTTTATGAAAACCTCTAGTTACACAAGGGTATTTCAGAAAGTTCATGGAAGCAAAAGATGAATTTATTTTGGGACAAAACATTTTGGAATCCACATACAGTTTTCTCATAAGATGTGTGATGCGCATTCCTTCTAACACCAGCAGTCCCAGATGGGATGTAGAAGGCAGGTGCTTGAACTGGAGCTCGAGGGACCGGGTAGGAGATAGGGAAGAGAGGCTCCACGGAGATGAGTCTGTGCAGTTTGTGGCTAAGGGCAATGTTCTCTAGAGATGGAGAACACAAGTTTTGGTTTTGAGTGGATCTGTTTTAAAACTATAGTGCCATGGAGCCGGCACTGTAGCTCACTTGGTTAAATCTCCGCCTGCGGTACCGGCATCCCATATGGGCACCGGGTTCTACTCCCAGTTGCTCCTCTTCCAGTCCAGCTCTCTGCTATAGCCCAGGAGTGCAGTGGAGGATGGCCCAGGTCCTTGTGTCCTGCACCTGCATGGGAGACCAGGAGGAAGCACCTGGTTCCTGCCTTCGGATCAGCGTAGCGGCTGTATGGGGAGTGAACCAATACAAGGAAGACCTTTCTCTCTGTCTCCCTCTCTCTCTATCTACAACTCTACCTGTCCCCAAAACAAAACAAAGCAAAAAACCCGAGGGCCTTGTTCAATCAACATCAAAGAAGTTGAAGAATGAAAGTAGAGAAGTGACTAGTAAAGAATTTGATTTTAAAAAGTGAAGAGACGGCCGGCACCGTGGCTTAACAGGCTAATCCACCGCCTTGTGGCGCTGGCACACCAGGGTCTAGTCCCGGTTGGGGTGCCGGATTCTATCCTGGTTGCCCCTCTTCCAGGCCAGCTCTCTGCTATGGCCCAGGAAGGCAGTGGAGGATGGCCCAAGTGCTTGGGCCCTTTACCCGCACGGGAGACCAGGAGAAGCACCTGGCTTCTGGCTTCGGATCAGCGTGGTGTGCCGGCCGCAGCAGCCATTAGAGGGTGAACCAAGCGCAAAAAGAAAGACCTTTCTCTCTGTCTCTCTCTCTCTCACTATCCACTCCACCTTTCAAAAAAAAAAAAAAAAAAACAGGGTTGGAGTTTGAGAAAGAACAGAGATCCGGGTCTGCATTCAGGGGGTTTCTGTGGTCATGGTCCTCCGTTTCCTCTCCCTTCTTCCCCTTCTCTCTCCTGGGAAATGGTGGGTGGGTGGGGGTTTGGATGTGGAATTCCCCTGAACAAATCCCTCTTGATAAAACTAGCCATCAAGGTTCTTATCTATTGGAAAAGGAAATGACTCCTCAGTCCAGAGATAACAACATTGTCAGACCAGTTGTATTTCTCCCCCAGGTCAGTGAATTTTGGGATAAAGGACAGGCAAGGTCATCTTGAGCTAGGGGAGGCAGACAACAGGCTGGGCCCTGCTCTCAAGACTTGGTTCCTGTTCCATTGCATATAAATTGATTTTCTTCTCATTTTCTTTGGCCTCTCTTGCATGCATAGGCTAATATCTACCTAGCTGTCTTAACATTTCCATTAACTTCTTGAAGATAGTTCAAATAGTATGGATTTCAAAACTCTTTGGCAGCAAAATAAATTTCTTGTAATTCAACTTTCCCTGAACTTTTTGAAGTACCCTTGTGTTTGTGATTTCCCAATTCCAGTGGTAATTGGAATGTCATTATTCTATAGTGATGATATTCCCAAAGGAGATGTTGCTATAGAAACCCACATCTGGTTGCGTTCACATGACACGAAGAAAGCCAATCATTGACATCATGGTTTAAGAAAGTAGGTACTTAATGGTGACTATAGCTTAATTCCCAGGCTCCTTGAAGAGTTAGGAGTCCAGGTTCTTCTAGACTGAAATTGGTGCTAAGAGGTGCATGGTCAGTGTGTATCCAAATTCCCAGTTTGCCCATGACACTTGTGACCCTCCCATGATTCGGCACAACACTGTGCTCTTTAGGGGATTTATGACGACAGGTCGGCTTCAGCGGGTCTCAGGAGTTAGATGTAAGTGGTAGATGCCTTCTGCCCCAGACTCACAATTACCTTGCCTCATCCTGGAACTCCCCTAAACAAACCCCTCCAGAGAGTACTGACCAACGAGGTTTTCATGTACTGGACAAGCAAATGACTTGAGTCCCTGGTTAGAATCTAGTGAGGTCTGCTGTTTCACTCCCTTAAGTCAGTGAATATTTTTTGATAAAGAACAAAAACACTTTGGGCTAATGGAAGCATAAAAGGAGTTTGATCTCAATGTTATTTTTTTTTCTTTTTTTCCCTAAAAACCTTTTATTTAAGGAATGCGAACTTCATGTATTTCATAAATACAACTTGAGGAATATAGTGATTCTTCCCACCATGCCTACCATCCTACCCACATTTCTACCCTTCTTTCCCCTTCCTCCCCTATTCCCATTATTATTTTTTATTAAGATCTATTTTCAGTTAACTTTATACACATACAGTTAATTCTATGCTAAGTAAAGAGATCAACTGTCCCTCAACAATCAAGACAAGAGCTGCTCAAAGTCATCGCATCTCAAAGTGTTAATTTCATTTTTATAGATTATCTTTTAGGTACTCTATTAGTTATCACAGATCAGGGAGAACACATGATGTTTGTCTTTTGGGGACTGGCTTATTTCACTAAGTATGATGTTTTCCAGTTTCATGTTTTTTGTTGGAAACAATAGAATTTCATATTATTTTACCACTGTGTAGTATTCCATATATCCATATATCCCATAATTTCTTTATCCAATCTTCAGTTGATGGGAATTTGGGTTGATTCTATATCTTAGCTATTGTGAATTGAGCTATAGTAAACATAGAGTATAGATAAATCTTTAATACACTGATCCCAGTTCCCTTGGGTAAATTCCCAGGAGTGGGATAGCTGGGTCATAATGGTAGGTCTATATTCAGATTTCTGAGGTATCTGCATACTGTCTTCCATAGTGGCTGCCCCAGTTTACATTTCCATCAGTAGTACCTTTTTCACCATATCCTGGCCAGCATTTGTTGTTTGTTGATTTCGTATGAAAGCCATTCTAACAGGGGTGAGGTGAAACTTCATTGTGGTTTTGATTTACTTTTCCCTGACGGCTAGTGATAATGAACATTTTTTTCATGTGTCTGTTGGCCATTTGGATTTCCTCTTTTGAAAAATGCCAGATTAAGTCCTTAGCCCATTTTTTCACTGGGTTGTTTTGTTGTTGAGTTTCTTGATCTCTTTATATATTCTGGTTATTAATCCTTTGTCAGTTGCATAGTTTGCGAATAATTTCTCCTATTCTGTCAGTTGGACCTTCACTTTCTTGAGTGTTTCATTTGCAGCGTAGAAGCTTCTCAGTTTGATGTAATCCCATTTGTTGATTTTGGCTTTTATTGCCTGTGCCTCTAGGATCTTTTCCAAAAACTCTTTGCCTATGCCAATATCTTGCAGGGTTTCTCCAATGTTCTGAAATAATTTCATGTTACTTTTTCTTGCCTAGTTGCTCTGGCTAAAACTTCTAGGACTATATTGAATAGCAGTGGTGAGCTTGTGCATCCTCATTTGGTTCTGGATCTCAGTGGGAATGCTTCCAACTTTCCCCATTCAAAAGGATGATTGATGTAGGTTTGTCATAAATTGCCTTGACTGTGTTGAGGAATGTTGCTTCTATACCAAATTTGCTTAAAGTTTTCATCATGAAAGGGTGTTGTATTTTATCAAATGCTTTCTCTGCTTCTATCAGGTAATCACATGGTTCTTGTTCTTCAGTTTGTTAATGATGTATCACATTGATTTGTGAATGTTAAATCATCCCTGCATAGCTGGGATAGATCCCACTTGATCTGGGTAAATGATCCTTCTGATGTGTTGCTGGATTCATTTGGCTAGTATTTTGTTGAGGATTTTTGCATTTAGATTCATCAAGGAAATTGGTCTGTAGGTCTCTCTGTTGTATTTTTTTTTTTTTTTATGTTTAGGAATTAAGGTCATTCTGGCTATCATAGAAGCAGTTTGGGAGGATTCCCTCCTTTTCAATTATTTTGACTAGCTTAAGAAGAATTGGTATAGTTCTTTAAATGTCTGATAGAATTCAGCAGTTAAGCCATCCAGTCCTGGGGTTTTCTTTGCTGGGATGGTTAATACTGATTGAATTTCTGACTTGGTTATGGGTCTGTTTAGGTTTTCTGTGTCTCCATGGCTTAATTCAGGTAGGTTGTATATGTCTAGGAATCTATCCATTTCTTCTAGGTTTCCCAATTTGTTGGCATACAGTTCTTTGTAGTAATTTCTGATGATTCTTTTTATTTCTTTAGTGTATGTTTTTACATTTTCTCCTCGATCTCTAATTTCATTGATTTGGGTCTTCTACCCCCCCCCCCTTTTTTTGGTTAGTTGGGTCAATGGTGTGTCAATTTTATTTATTTTTTTCTATACGTCAAGCTTTCTTTTTATTTAAATCAGGCTTTTTGTTTCATTGATCTTTCATATTTATTTTTTGTTTCAATGCTGTTGATTCTCTAATTTTAATTATTTGTTTTTCTATGGCTAGTTTTGGGTTTGGCTTGCAGTTTTTCTAGATCCTTAGGATGCAATGATAGCTCATTTAGTTAGTGCCTTTCCAGTTTCTTGATGTAGGCACCAGTTGCTGTAATCTTTCCTCTTAACACTGTTTTTGCTGTATCCCAAATGTATTTATATGTTGTATTGTCATCTTCATTCATTTCCATAAACTTAGTGATTTCTCTTTTGATTTCTTCAGTGACTTACTATTCATTCAGGAGCATGTTGTTTAGTCTCCATTATTTACATATTTTCTAGAAATTCTTGAGTTGTTGATTTCCAGCTTCTATGCATTGTGGTTGGAGAAGGTGAACAGTATGATTTCATTTTTTTTTTTTTTGCATTTGCTAAGACTTGCATTATGGCCCAGAATGTAGTCTATCCTAGACAAAGTTCCATGCACTGGTGAGAACATTGTGTATTCTGCATCTGTAGGATGTAAAGTTCTGTAGATATGTTAGGTCCATTTGGTTTGTGTTGTCAATTAACTTATATTGATTTTCTGTCTGGTTGATTTGTCCATTGCTGAAAATGGGGTATTGAATTCTCCCATTACTATTGTATTGGAGTCTATTTCTCTCTTTAGATCCATTAATGTTTCTTTTAAATAGCCAAGTGACCAGTAATTAGGTGGATATACATTTACAATAGTCACATCTTCCTGTTGAAATGATCCCTTAATCATTACATAGTGCCTTTCTTTGTCTCTTGTAACAGTTTCTTTGTTGAAGTCTATTTTTCTGATACTAAGACAAATGTAACAGCTCTTTTTTTGGTTTCTGTTAGCATGGCATATCTTTTTCCATCCTTTCACTTCCAGTCTGTGGGTATCTTTGTTAATGAGATATTTCTTTTAGGCAGCAAATAGATGGATTTTTTTTTAAAATTCATTCAGCCATCTTTTAACTGGAGAGTTGAGGCTAATTACATTGAAGGTGACTATTGATAAGTAATGACCTGGCCCTGCCATTTTTCCATAAAAAATTTCTATAATTTACTTTGGATTTCCCTTGTACTTTTACTGTGAGATTTCCTTCCTTTACCTTGTTTCATAATGATGACCACACTTTTGTGTTTCTTGGTTCCTTAAGCATCTTTTGTAAGGCTGTATGAGTGGTGACAAATTCTTTCAATTTCTGTTTGTTATGGAAGGTCTTTATTTCACCCTCATTCCTAAATGAGAACTTTGCCAGGTACAGTATTCTGGGTTGACAGTTTTTTTTTTTTTTCTCTCAAGACTTGGCATATTTCTTGCCATTCTCTGCTAGCCTGTAGGGTTCCTATGAGAAGTCTGCTGTGAGTCTAATTGGGGATCTTTTGAAACTAATCTGGTGTTTCTCTCCTGCACATTTTAGAATCTTTTTTATGTTTTACTGTGGAGAGTTTGACTACAGTGTGTCGTGGTGGAGATCTTTTCTGATCATGTCTGTTAGGAGTTCTATGTGCTTTCTGTATTTGTATGCCCCTTTCTTTTTCCAAATTGGGAAAGTTTTCTGTAATTGTTTCACTAAGAACACCTTCTAATCCATTCTGTCCATGCCTCCAAGAGCTCCTAATACCTGTATGTTGGGTCATTTTATAGTATTCCGTAAGTCTTGGACACTGTTTTTAGTTTTCTAATTTTTTCTTCTTTTTTGGTCTGACTGTAAAGTTTTCAGAGATTTATCTTCTAGTTCACATCATATTTCTTCTGCCTCACCAACTGTTCTAAAGGCTTTCCGCTGCATTTTTACTTGTTATATTGAATTGTTCTTTTCCCATATTTCATTTTTGATTTCTGTTTAAAAATGTCAATTTTGTAGAGAAAAATTTTCATTCATGTCATGTGTGGATTTCTTTTGTTAATGAATTTGTTTCTGATTACTTCTAAGTAATCCTATGACCATTTTTTTTAATTTCATTTTTGCCATCTCATCAGTCTGTTCATCTTCACGTTCTAGTATTGAAACGTGTTCTTTTGGGGGCCCCATGTTGTCTTATTCTTGTTTCTTGAATTGGTGTTTATTATTAGACATTTGTGGTGATACTTATTGGTTGTGTTTTTTTCCCCCTGTGATGACTTATTATCTTGGGCTATCCCTCTGTGGCTTAGTGGAGTATCTGTTCTTTTAGTGAATATCTAGAGGTATGTGCTAGGTTATGGTCAGGGAGCTCTGTTCAGTGCTCCAGGGTATGGTGAATGTCCAAGGTGACACCCAAGTAGGGCATGGTAAGTCGTCTCTCTCTCTTTTTTTTTTTTTTTTAAATTTTTAACAGAGGGGAGGTTTGTTCTGCTCTGTTGGTGTATTCTCATACTAACCTCCTCTCCTCAAAGGAGACCAATGCCTGGGCTCTAGCCCCAGTGTGTACAATTTTCATTTGCATTGTGACAAGAACCACACAAAGGATCTGTGCAGTCCTTGGTGAGAATATGCATCCTGAAGCAGTAATCCTCACCAGGCAATCAGGGAGTCCAAGACTGTGGAGCCAACCACAGTGACTGCCCAAAGTCCCAGCCACACCCTGCACCCTCCCACCCAACCACAGTGTTTTCACAGTCCCAGCACACAAGCCTCCCACAGAAACAAGCCCCAAGCTTCTTGTTGATTGTCCCAGTCAGGCACAGGCATCTCCTCTTGACTGGTTGCTGGGTGCACAGACACGAGCTAGTGCAGCTGTTACATATGTCCAAAATGATGCCTTCCCTCTCTTTGCTAGTTACAGGACTGGTGCTGTGTGTCAGAGAGAGTGAAACATGCTCCCACTTTTTTCCCCAAGATTGGCAGGTACACTGTCCTCCCCAGGGCTCCAAGCCAGACTCAAGCCAGGTTCCTCCTGCAGCTCTATTGCCAGTGGCTTAGGCTGCTGCAGTCAGGTCTCTCCTCACTCCAAGGCTGAAGCTGAAGCTCTCAGCTGCTGGGATCCTGAGTTGTGTGCATCCACACTCTCCACTTAGGTCCACAGGGTCCCTCTACTTCGCGTGGAGTTTCCTCTGCCGTTTTCTCCCTAACTCTTCCTGAGATTGTTCTCTCCGCTTCTTTTTAACCATCTTCCCCTAGACTAGAGCAGTAAGTTCCCTCCCTGTTCTGCCCTCATTAGTTTCTCCCTCAATGATATTTTAAATACAATGATTTTCATGAGTCTTGGACTCTGTCCTTTGGAAAAGATGCACATGGACAAACCGTAACTGCTTCCATTGTCTCTAATGGCCCAATGAGGGAAGTGAAAGAGCTGTCAAAGTCTGCACGATACCATCACAGGAATAACAAAGTCTCCCCGACTGAAAACTTAATTTCTCTGGAGTGATGATTCTGTTGGTTTCTATTCCTTCTAATGAAAATGTACCCAGTCTCTACCATCACCTGCATCATTCTTCCAGGAGTTGAAGGATGACGCTCAAAAAGATACTTTGTTAAATAAGGTGAGACTTGCCAGTGTTGTTACAGAATGTTGAGGGCAATCTTGGTTCTTGCCTCTGGTCAAAGAAGGATTTCTCCACGGCCAGTGAGCAAACATGATTAAATTAAGTGAGAATCCTCCTGCTGCAGCATTCATGGCTGAGGTCCCAAGGGAGGAGTTGTCCCTGAGAACTACCAGTGCTGGGTATTTTATACACAAAAATGGCTGCCTAGATTCAACCAATAAGGGAGAGGTGCACAATAACAGCTAACAGTCAGGACTGGGATAACGATCAATCAGAGACAAGACAAAACCCATCAGAGGGGTGGGAATTGGTGACCTTATCTAGCCTGCTCGTGATTAAAAAAAAAACAACGACAACAAAAAACTAAATTGCTATAGGCAGCCTCTGGGAGAAGAAAAGTACTTTTTCCACTCTAAAAGGGTCTTTGCCCCTTTTTGCATTCTGATAGGGACCTGACCTATTAGCCCATCCAGCTCATCAGATTGTTAGACAGCTGGATGAGCCAACACCTGTGATGCTGGCATCCTGTTTGAGCACCAGTTTGAGATGAAACAGACATTTGGTGCTGTGCTCAAGACGCCACTGGGATATGTGCATCCCACCCTGCAGTACTAGGTTCATGTCCTGGCTCTGCTTCCAGTCCAGCTGCCTGCACCCTCGAGGTAGCAGATGATGGCTAAGTCCCTGCCACGCATGTGGGAGACCTGGATTAAATTCTCTTCTCCTGGCTTTGACCTGTCACAGTCCCAGGTATTTTAAGAGTGAATCAGATGATGAAAAATCTCACTGTCTATCTCTGTCCCTCTGCCTTTCAAATAAAATGAAAACAAGCAGCTTTTTTTTAAAAAAAAGTCTAAGACTAGAGAAATAGATTCCCCTCTGGTAGAGGTGTCTCTCCCTGGGCGCAGGGACATATGCCAGATCAATCTTTGTATGTTGATTGGTCCATTTCCTAAAGGTCCTGAACTTTAAGGGAGCTCAGAGAATTTCTGCCACCTTTACGGACTTTACCTAATAAGCTGGCCAACTGCTTTCATCTTAGTGGGTTTTCCGTAGACCATAAAAAAAAGATGATTATATTACTTGTGTGTGTGTGTGTCCGCGTTTGTGTGTGTGTATGTGTGTGAAATGAAAGGTTGGCATGCTGATTCTTCCACATGGCTGCTTTTCATTTTTGATGCAGGTCATTCAGGTCTCTATGGGTTCTTATGCATTTGGTGAAAAACCCACACACTCACCTTTGTTAAATAGATAAATAAATCATATACACTGTTCTTTGCAGTACAGAGTTTTTCCACATTTGAAATTGAAGTAAAAACGTGCCTTTGGGATTCCTGACTTAGGGAAGAATGAGGACACATTCATGCCAGAGCCAACATTTCAATAATGCTAATGAATTTTGCTGACTAGAAATGATTTTCATGGCAGTAAATACAATCGTTTCATACCATATTTCAATGCTGATACCTATTTCCAATTTTGAAGGATTATTATCACAGCACAAGATTTATTTTGCAATAAAATTGAGTACAGATGCATCTGAAATGATCAAATGACTCCTGGATTATACTAAGCCATTATCTGACTGTCTCTTAAAATTCTCTACAATACACACCATTGGAGACATTGTTTAACAGAACATTAACTGCAGTGTGGCCACTGCCAAGTGTTCTAGATGCATCCAGGTAGTCTATAATTAATGCACCTGCAGAGCCGAACAAAGGACTTCATACGCTGTCCATTTCAGTGGAGAGTGGTTGGAATCGCACCTGCACAACAGGTGCAGCTCAGGACAAGCACAGAAAGGCCAGGTTCTAACTAGAAAGCTAATCCCTTTCAGCATGGACTGACTAACTTGGGATGTCTATAGAAACAGCAGTATATTATTCTCTGGATGACAGTGTGGAATGCGGTGAGGATTAAAAAGGGGATCGGGAACCTGGTGCATGAACACTGATGTTATGAGATGGAGAATTAATTGTCATGTGTAAGTGACACTGAGACAAGGGGATTATGACACAGAAAAAGGGCACTAGTCCTGAGGTGCCAGAGGAGTTCCCAAAAATGGAAACTGGCTTATCCCACACTACATTCTGCCAAGCTGTATTCAGGTTGACCGCTTTTGTGAGTTACCAGTGATGAGGAAAGGAAATGTAGACAAAACCGAAAAGTGCAAAAATCCTTACGGATGATAGTTTGAGTTTTTAGGTCCAATGTTTGGGTTAGCAGATCATAAATATAGTTGTGTGTGAGTTCCTTTCAGAGTATTCTTTGAAGAAACTCAAGATAACTTCATAACCCTTTAGCATTCCTTATTTATATGGTATCTGCGCGGCATGGATGCTATGTAAGTACTTGCAATACATGGATCTTACTTGACCCCCACATCCATTCTAAAAAGTAGGCTCAGAAAATGTTGATAATTTGTCCAGGTATAAGGGAATAACAGGAGTCAGCATTTGCCAAGTAGGTTTGTGTGGTTCTGAACCAGTGATCTGTAACCACAATTAAACCTGCCCCACCTTGTTTCTTAGGCTGTGGCCACATGGCCTCTCTGTTCCTTAAGCACAGCCAAGCTCATACCCCCTGAGGCCCTTCTGTTGCCTGCTGTCTCTACTTTGAGTACTTGTCCTCAGTCCTACATAAGCTTGGATCTTTTGCACCTTGAGAGTTCAGCTTAAATGTTTCCGCTCTTGAAATTGCCGTTTTATAACAGCATCATGGACTAGCAAGACTTCTTGTTTCATATCCTTCCTAATGTTGATGAAGACTCTGAGATGGTTACAGCTGTGTGTTTACTGTCTGACTTCACAAGGATGTCGGTTCTCTGAAGGTGGGGATGATACTTGTCTTCATCATGGCTGGCTCCTCCAGCTAAGACAGAGCTTTCTGTGCTAAATAAATATGTCACTAATAAAATGTCAGCCTAATTCCTACTCTAATATCTAATGACATTCAGAATAGCGAAAGTCTGTTGATGAATCAACCTATTTTGAGTTTTGACTTTGGAAATAAAGATAAAATTGGAAGAGAGTGGGGGAAGGAAGGAAATAAACAACAATAAGAAACTCTTAATGAGAAAGGGATAAAAATAATAACTTAAATAAAGTTTGAGTGTCCACTAGGATAGGATTCTTTTTAAAAAAATTATTTGAAAGTTACAGAGAGGCAGACAGATTGTCCAATCACTGGTTCACCCCCCAAAATGTATGCTACAGCTAGAGCTTCACCCAGGTTTCATGCTTGAGTGCAGGGTCCCAAGGACCTGGGCCGCCTCCACTGCTTTCCCAGCTGCACCAGCAGGGAGCCGAATTGGAAGTGGAGCAACTGGGACTTGAACTGGCTTTACCCACTTCACCACAACACTGGCCGCTAAGATAGGATTCTACACACCTGTTTTAAACCTTTGGTTCTATAGTGTAATTTTGAAAACACCCTCTTTCATACTAGACAATATAGAATATGGTCTCTCTTCCTGGGGGCCCCGTTATGTCATAGCAGGTGAAGTTGTGGAAGTGCTCAACATGGTCTATGATATCACAGAGCCTTGTTCAGGAGACAGCTACCAATCCAGTACTCCACAAACACAAGATCCAATAGTGAGAAGGAGCTCTTCACATGCATTGTCTCAATTGTTCCTCCATTAGTCTCATGGGCGTAGAATACCTCCAAATGGCCTTTAAGAAGAAGAAAAAGCTGTTGCTGAGAGGTTAAGTGGTTTGGTCAAGGGTTGTGAGCAGCAGAGCCAGGGTAAGAATTCAATCAGGGACAGGACTGTGGAGGCTCCAACCTTTGATCAAAGAGTGAAGGAACAAGAAGAATGTTCATTTTTATTTTCCCTGGAGACTCAAGATCTTTCCAGAAATGTTAAGACACTATCAGTGAAATGAATTCCTAAATCAGTCTGGGTACCACCTCTGCGTATTTCTCTGTTGGAGAAAGATAATTATTTTTGGAAGGCGTCTCCTATGTATTTTCAGCAGCATTGTTTTGCTTTGTTCAAACTGGACTCGTACTGCAAGTGGCAGAGCTGGAGTTCTAAGCAAATAAATGCAGCTAAGCGTTACGGTCCCGGTCTGCAAAGCTGCCTCCCCTCTCTCGCCCAGACTCCCTTCTCCCAGAATTGACACATGCCCTGTGGCCCGTTTCTGATCAAGACATGGCAGTGGAAGTAATACTGCTTGGCCTCCCAGGCAAGGTGAACAGAAACTTTGCACCTTTTTGGTTCTCTTGGGTTGCACACACAGGGAGAAACCAGGTGTCCTGTATAAGATAGTGACTACCTTGAGACCATGAGACTGTGAGGACACCCTGGCTTCCCACACTGAGAGGCCATGTGGAGAGAGAGGAGGAGAGAGAAACAGCCAACTCCCAGCAGTTCCAGCCATCCTGGATAAGCTGCCAAACTTGGGTGTGCAAAGCCATTTTAGATATCCTGCCTGGTACAGCTTCACGTGACTCCAACCCAAGCTGCTGCCTGATTAGAACTGCTTAAGACAGTCCAAGTGCTACCACCCACTGAGCCCAGTTATCTTCCAGAACCGAGAGAAACATGGAAAGGTTGGTTTTAAAAAGTTGGACTTACGAAATTCATATTTATTAAAATAAAAGCTTTCTATTAAAAAAAGAAAGAAAATGTTGGTTTTAGCCACGTTGTTCTGGGGGAAGCACCAGACAGGAGAAGACCCAAGGTTCAGCCTGGCCTTGGCTCATGGATGCTTTTGCATGACCTGACATTGTATGACTTATTTCCTCATTTGTACACTGGCGTGGTAACAGCACCTACATGACGGGTATGTTTGCAAGGATTAATTTCTCACATCAAACGCAGAGCCTGGCGATAGAAAGCATTAATACATGTTAGCTGTTCTTATTCATTATGTTTGTGAATGAATCTTCATAATTTCTTCAAAGGTGTGTTTAAAAAAAAAGGCTTCATGACAGAAACAAAGGGTCATGTGTTCATCCTTGTGAGTCACTGGACAACAAGAACAAGTAGTAGATGGTGAGGGGACAAAACTGAGTGAGGACGAGAATTCCTAATCCGGGTACTCGCGCTGAGATACTCACCTTCTATAATATAAGGATAATAAAGCAGTAGTGCCAGGGTTCTGTGGGGACTGAAATGAATTCCTGAGCACAAAGTCTTTGAAACAGCACCTGGCCCAGAGCAGGCGCTCTGTATATTTTAGCTACCAGTCCTCTGATTATCCACCTTTTTGCTCTGGAAGCACTGTAGATTTCCATCCCCATTCATTAGGGACCACACGAGGCTCCTGCTGCCCAGTTTCGTGTGGACTGCAAAGCGGCTCCTCATCTGTTGTCGAGTTCCTTGACCTCCACAAGCTCTTTTTAGTGATGCTCACGAGCTGGAACGGTTGAGTTTCAGATATAGATTGGAGAGCTTCCTTACAAACTCCAGTAAAATAGCTCAGAGTTTGGCTCTCACTTTTAAATACTATGCAGATGGCGCTGAACCCCAGCCAAACTGGCGGCAACTCGATTTCCTCTGGTGAGTGCTGGTGGGGTGTCTATAGAATGGCATTCATTCCCAGCCCTTGTCCTCGATCTATTTCTCCTGTCTCTCTCTCACTCTCTCTCACTCTCTCTCACTCTCTCTCACTCTCTCACACACACACACACACACACTCACACTTGCTGTATTTTTCCTATCAGCCTGAGTATTTTTTTATAATGACACAACCAGCAATAATTAATAAAATCGTTGGTTTCCTGCCTGAACTTATGTTCGCTCTCTCATCGTGTGGAAATGTTCACGTTAGCGCCAGATCAATAGCGTCCCCTTTGTGATTCCCCACTGCCAGGAGAGAGAATGTTCGCAAGAGGAGATCTAAGGCGCTTCCTACCGATTTAGAAGAGACGGAAGAAAGGATGCTCCGTGCCAGCTGTGAAAGAAGCTCTTATATGCTGATAGGAATGTTATGAAATATCTGTAAATTTGGAGCTTGCTTTCATGAGCTATAAAACCTAACTGCATGGAGTGGATTTTTGAACACTCTTAAAATAAACATAAACTAAGCTTTGATAAAGGGACCCTTTTTGTGTGTGTGTTTGATTTTCTGTTATTCTTTAACAGTGTAATGTTTTTGCATGCAGAAATGTGGTGAGCCCAAGAAACGTTCGTCAAAGTGTAAGTTGTGGTACAGATGAAATGAAAGGAGGGGCTGTGGGTAAAAATTCCTGCACCTGTGGTAGATAAGGAAGCTTTTGATCCTGATACCCAACCCCTGAAAATGCAATCCTGTTGAATTACATAGATTTTGGGGGGTTGTTTGAGACTACCATGGAAAATTGAGTAGACTTTCGTCTCCTCCTGTTTTTGGACTCGGGGACGTCAGATCTGAAATCTTAAGGTG
Organism: Lepus europaeus; assembly: GCF_033115175.1. Classification (NCBI taxonomy): domain Eukaryota; kingdom Metazoa; phylum Chordata; class Mammalia; order Lagomorpha; family Leporidae; genus Lepus; species Lepus europaeus. Next base: position 115,076,661 of record NC_084832.1, read on the forward strand.
AACTTTTTTCTCATTGGTTAAGGAGCTGCCTAAATGCCCACATCCCATATCACAGTGCCTGGGTTCAAGTCCCAGTTCTGGCTCCTGACGTCAACTTTGTGTTAATGCAGATCCTGGGAGGCCGATGGTGATGACTCAACTAGTTGAGTCCATGTCACCCACATGGCAGACTTGGGTTGAGTTCCTGGCTCCTGGCTTTGGCCAAAACCCACGCCCTGTCTTTGGGGAGTAAACCAGAGAATGGGGGAGTTCTGTCTCTCTCTCCCCTCTCCTCCTCCTCCTTCTCCCCTCTCCTCCCATAAGAATTTTTTTTAATGGAATATGTCCCGAGGGGCAATCTAATGTCCCTTCTCTCACTTGGTGTTGAAGTGATTTCTGGCCTTTGGAGTAGGCTTGCCTCTGCGGTTGGACTGATTTGTTAACGTAGGTGAGTTACCTAAGTTCCCTGCCGTGCAGTTTCTATTGCATTGCAATGAGCATTGTAACTCCTAGCCTTGGTGACCTTCAGAGACAAAGTACACAGAATACTTGCTGAGGAAACAGTGGCTGTGGTCATCATCTCCAGTAGACGAGCCGGCCAGAATGATACTGTCTTAATATTTTTAATGTCTAAGCAAATAGTTCTTTATGGTTATTTAGTTTTGAAAGGAAGAGTTTTATCAAAATAGAGTATTCGTGCTTAATAGTACCTATTTTTTGCTGGAGGGCATGCGGGTCAAAGCAGCAAATATAGCCATCCCCAGATGTCTCCCAGATTTTTTGCACAGAGGTAAAGTCAACCATTTTCCTTTGTAAATTTTGTATTGATTATCTTCAAATCTCTGGTTCACATTTCTTTTTACATTTCTTTTATTTCTGGATTAATCAATTTTATGACATTGAATAGCTCATGTGAAAGTTGCATATTTGGCTCACTGCATTTTACTTTGCGTTCTTACACTCAAAATCTGTTGATTATACTTTAGTTACACATTATTATACACTTTGTTTTATTGGTTATATTATACTTTTAAAACATACCTATTTCTATTTCTAATTTCATTAATTTTTGGTAACGTTCCATCACTCCGCAGAGTGAAAGATGAGAGTGATTTCTCCCCTAATTACCACATTGCATTTGCTTTCAGCTTCACTTTCACATTCTCAGCGTTGGAAACATTTATCCTGCAATCACATCAAAGAATTCTAAGTTTTTTTTATTGACCTAAACTTTTAGAGTTCATTCTTAAAGTAAAATAAATCACTGGTGTACTCCTCAAAGGCCTGCAACAGCTGAGGTGGAGCCAGGCCAAAGCTGGGAGTCCTGACGTCTCCCACATGAGTGGCAGGGACCCAACTATTGGGACCATTATCTGCAGCCTCCTAGCAAGTGCATTGGCAGGAATCTGGAAGTGGAGCTGAAACTCAAATCCAGGTACAGTGATAGGGATATGGATGTCTTAACCAACACAACCCCCAGGCCAACTGCCCACTTCAGACCTAAGATTTTAGAACCAGTCATCACATATGCATAGATACACATGCATAAAATAATAGTTTATACATATATATGTGATTGTGACTGTGTAAATATTGTTCCTTTGGCTCAATTTGGTAAGGTTACATTTATATCTCTTTTTTTTATAATTTTATTTAATTTTTTTTTTTAAATTTTTTTGACAGGCAGAGTGGACAGTGAGAGAGAGAGAGAAAGGTCTTCCTTTGCCGTTGGTTCACCCTCCAATGGCCGCCGTGGCCGGCGTGCTGCGGCCGGCGCACCACGCTGATCCGATGGCAGGAGCCAGGTGCCTATCCTGGTCTCCCATGGGGTGCAGGGCCCAAGCACTTGAGCCATCCTCCACTGCACTCCCTGGCCACAGCAGAGAGCTGGCCTGGAAGAGGGGCAACCGGGACAGAATCCGGCGCCCCGACCGGGACTAGAACCCAGTGTGCCGGCACCACAAGGCGGAGGATTAGCCTGTTGAGCCACAGCGCCGGCCCTACATTTATATCTCTTAAGGTCACATGTCTTAAGCCAATAGAGAATGTTGATAGTCTTAAGATCAAGTGGATTTTCTTATATTTCTTGAGTGAAAGTGTTTTGGGTTGTTGACCCTAATTCTCTGTTTTTATCTGACAGCCGCTCTTTATCTGATGAAGGCAACCTTCTCTCCTCCTACCCTGGCTTTGTTCTCTTCTGTCCAGCATTATGGTCATTGTTCAGGACTTGCCTACTCTTCTGGGATGTATCTAGAGTTTACTTCCTTAATTACTGGAGTTTGTGAAATTAGCAAACTTTTCAAGAGAGATGAGGGAGTTTATATTTTCTGAGTCCATTTGTGTATGTACATGATTGATAATTTAGGTGAGTTTAGAATTCTAGGTAGGGATAATTTTCCATTGGAAGTTTAAAGGCTTTGCACCTGTGCCTTCTAGACACCCATATTTCTCATGAAAAATCTGATAACTACGATTATTACAGTTATTGTGAGCATGGGTATTTTCTTATTCAATGAGATGGACATTTAGTAAAAAAAACCAAAAAACAAAAAAAAAAAACAAAAAACAAAAAACAAAAAAAAAGCAAACCTATGGACTTAAAATGTATTTAATCTGAGAAAATATTTCTTTGATTTTTTTTCTGCTACTTTCTCTATTCTTTTTCTCCAGTACACTCCTATTGTGATTACTAAATATATTACAATATGTTTTTTAGAAAAATCAACTTTTAACTAATTTTTTCCTCTATATGTTGTAGTATTTCTATAATGTATTATTTAGTTTTCTTATTAAATTTTTTAATTTATCCCATTAGTTTTCATTTCTGTAAACTCTACCTTGGTCTACATTGAGTTTTTTGTTTTTGTTTTTGTTTTTGTTTTTTTCATTGAAAATCATTCTTATTTCATGGATGTAACATTTGTTCAAATCTCTTTGGATATTTGTTAGGTATTTTTTTATATCATTTGCTATTCCATGACTTGCCTCTTTGGAGGTTTTCTGTTGATATCAACCTTTTTATTCTATGCTACTAATTCTCCTCATTTTTCTTGTTTTGGCCACTTACATTTTAAGAAGAAAGACTATACACAAGGGTACTTTGCAAAGTTTGTGGCAAATGGAATTAAGAAACAAGCTCAATTTGGTGAAAAATTTTGAAATTCCTGCATAGATTTTTCATAATAAACATTTTCCATGAACTTTGTTCAAGACCCGTTGTAGAGAATGGTATGGGTTTTCTCTACTATTGTGTGTGTGTGTGAGAAAGTTTTCCCACTCAGTTCCTCCCATAACTGGCAGTCCCCTGTGAGGGAAAGTGAAGAGGAAGTGAGAGGTGTTCTTTAGAAAGCTTCATTTTTGACTGAAATGGAAAACAATCCTTATCAGTTAAGGGCTCTCTGGATTCCAGAGGAAGACATGTAGTTAGACTGGGCACCACTGTCCTCACTTGAATCCCTTTCTTTCATCCACCAACTTGTGTTATTTGAGAACTCCTCAAATCGCTTATGCCCCCACAACCCTATTTTGTAGTCTGGGGGCAAAATCTGGCTGCTTGGTGTATAAAGAAACCCCTAATTAATTCTGCTAATGGTGTCATTCCTGACTCCTTCCCACCATAGAAAATCTTTGAATTCTGAACTTAGAATATGTCTAGTGTTCCAATGGACAGGTGGGCATCTACCTCCTCTCTGCCACTCCTGAGGTAGCATACCCTTAGGTAAACTTCTGTGCGAGGTGCAACATTTCCTTGGGGTGTATGGTTCAACAGTGTGTATTCAATTTACTTCCTCTAATTAGATTTAGATTTAGGAGGTTAAAGTTTTATCATCCAGTTTTTAAAAGGGTGAATGAATACTTCGTTAACTAAATTGTAAACTTTTCTTGAGACTAAATAACCCTAATTTTTTTTTTACCTTGTATGCATAAGAAACAAGGTCTAAGCTTATATTTCAAGAAGCTCAGAAAAGGAAATTTATTTTAACAGTATGGTGTGCCAATTTGAAGCTATAAAAGAACTTGAAATCTTCATAGAGAAGAAAAGGATTAACTTTTAAGCACTGTGTAATTAATCTGCACTTACCTGGATCTATATCTAAATTGTTTATTTTTACAAGAATTCTCACTTAAGAGTTGAAACACTTGACAAACTTACCACCAACTAGTAAAGCTATAGTCATATATTGCCCTGAATTTAAAATTTTGTTTATACTGAAAGAAACTTTAAAAAAAAGGGCTCCAGTGACCAAACTCCCGTATCTGAACCGGGAAAATATCTATTAAATAGATGTGTTCATGAATGGCTATAAAAACCAACATAAATTTATCACCTCCCACTGATTTTTGCAATTACTGATAGAAGAAAATATTAAATTAACACATGGTTAAGAAACAGAAGTACAATTTGGAAATTCAGCATTTCAGGAAAGAAATTTGTGTGCGACATGTGAGTTTAAAGTTTTCTGGCAGTAGAGATTCTAAACACTATCTGGCCAAACTTAACTGACTTAGTGATAACAAGACTTAAAGGACAATTATATAAGCATTCTTAACGCGTTCATTAACCTGATAGTAATCAGATTTGAAGTGTGTGAGTAATTAGTAACTCCCCAAATCTGAACTTTTTGGCAGCTTGATTTTGCCACAGCAAACATTCCAGGATTGACTTTTTTTTTTTTTGAAAATGGCATCTAAGATCACCTGGATATAGCTGGTGTTGCTAATGTCTCTGATAACCAAGAGAGCAATTAGGTGAAAATTATCTCCCCTCTGTTAAAAAATAATGGAACAAGTCTGGAAATCTGTTATTTAGGAAATAATTTTAAGTTTGCTGCTGGGGTTAGAGAGCAATAAATGGCTTCTTTCTGGAACCTTAGAGTTTGTGCAGCACATTTATGTGGCCGTTTTTTTGACTGTGTACTTATGTATTGGTTAAATCATCATGAAGGTATCACATTTACTTTAAATCTCTGTTCTTATTTCCCTATCTTTTAAAAGTGTTCTTCCTTTCTCTTTTATGACCTCTGTTTCCGTGTTCATCCCCTTTTTCTCAGCTATCTCTCTACAACTACCACCTATGGTGAAGGCAGTTCAAATAGTTCCATTTAGAGTCCTCTGAAAGAAAGAAAAAATGAAGTCAGGATTAAATATTTTGATTTTAATTGAAAAAAGAAAAAGCTGCTTTCTATTTATGGAGAGAGGTTAGGAGAGGGGGAGGCAGGCAGAAATAAATCTCCCATCTGCTGGTTCACTCCCCAGGGGCCCTTGGAAGCTGTGGATAGGCCAGGCTGAAGCCAAGAACTGAAAACCCCATCCAGGTCTCTGACATGGGTCGCTGGGGCCCTGGTAATAGAAGCATCATCTGCTGCATCCCAGGGTGTGCATCAGCAAGACGCTGGAGTTGGGAGAGGACCCGGGACTTGAACCCAGGGACTCTGATAGGGCAGGTGAGCAATGCAAGCAGTATCTTCTGTGCTAGGCCATCACCTGCCACCAAAGGATAAGGTACTCTAGGACTATCACCTGATGGTAGGAGCTCCCTGGAGCTTAGATGACATAGTCTGTTCAGTCTGGGGAAGGAAATCTCTTCACGGTTCCGTATCAAGTCTTGAAAAATATGTGTATGTTTTAAGAGTTTACACAAGGATAAAAATTGAAAGTAAACTCAATTTTATGGTTCAAATATTATTGTAGATGTCAATTAATCCCTGAAGGATTAAAAAATGCTACAAGGGGCATACTTAATAGATATGTTAGATATAATGTATTTAATAGTTCTAACATCCAGAAGAGCATGTTAGATAAGAACACATGCTTTAGTTCCATATTAAAGAATAGATAGGCAAAAATTTTCTTAAAGGAAAAGAGTATTCTTCCTTTCTGGTGTAGAGAAGCGGCTTCTATCTTTTAAACCAATTTATTTGATAATTTATTTAGACTTTATTGTTATGCCATTTTTACTTTATATTGTAATGACCTAAAAACTTGATTTTATGAAAAAAAGAATATGTTTATAATTAAATATAAATAGTACTTTGTTGGAAATTATTCCTTTTTACACAGTAGTTTTCATTGAAAAAAATCAGACTTTTTTAAAAAATAGAATTAACATGAGTAGCCTCAAATGTATGTTAAGGTATTGTTAAAGCATCCTTTCTAAAAATGTTCTGTACATTTTTTAATGATAAAGAACATGCTCTTTTCATATACTTCTTTGAGTCACTGGAATGGATGGTCAATATTCAGGTTCCAGAAAAATAGCATAATACTAAAGTAAGAAAAACATTATTTTAGTCTGTAGTTAGAAGTCACAAATGTCTTTCTCTTACAAAGGTTGCTGTATCTGGGCATCCAACATACAACCCAGTTATCAAAGCGTGCAGAAAAAATGGTAATAAATTACAGATAGTAAAAACACCAAAAATAACCTTAGCCAGTGAAATGACAGCTCACCAGACAGTGCCTGGAGCAAGCAATGGCTGGCTCCTTTACATGAAGCAATCCTAGCTCCAGGAGGAAGGAAAGCCCTGGAGAACAGGGAGCCAACTTGGCCCAGAGGAAGACAGAGGATCTCGAAGGCACGTGGGCCCTGTGCCCACCACTTCCCCCTGTTGTGGGAACATTCCTGAAATGGACCTCAGTTGTCTCCACTGGACATCACCACACCTCTCTCTGGTCTGTGTGTATCCGATGAGAAAATACTCTGGGAATTGTTTAGGTAACTGTAAGCAGTAAAATGTCTGCGAATTGTTACTCAAAAAGCATGCATACAGCTATGATAATAAGGGACTGGGGAAAGAAGGTGAGGGGAAAGGTTGCAATTAAAACATGAAGTCAGAGAAGGTAAAACATTTTTTTAAATTAAGTAATTGTTAAAAAAATTTATTGGAAAGATGGAGTTCAGAGAGAGAGAGAGAGAGAGAGAGAGAGAGGCAGGTCTATCTGCTGATCCACTCCCTATATGGCTGCAACAGCCAGGGCTAGGCCAGGCTGAAATCAAGAGTCAGGAGAGGCTTCCAAGTTTCCTGTGTGGGTGCAGGGGCCCACACACTTGGACCGTCTTTGGTTGATTTCCCAGGCTCATTAACAGGGTGTTGGATTGGAAACAGAGCAGCTGGGACACAACCCAGCCCCTACATAGGAGGCCAGCATCACAGGCTGCAGCTTTTACTGTGCCTCAATGTTGGCTTCAGTTACATGATTTCTAAAGTCATTTTGGTTTGTAGGTAAGCAGATGTGAGTTTAATTTTGTGTGTAAATAATGTAGAACATCGTTCATTATCTATTTTGATAGTTTGAGTCAATATATTTCCTTCAATAAAATGACTTTTTGTTATTTTTGCATAAAAACAACTGGGACTATTTCTGCAATTCTCTACAGAAGGTCTAGAGATTTAGGCCAGCAGGTCAGGCACAGCACGGTGCTTGAGACTGCTTGCGACACCTGCCTCCCATATCCAAGTGCCTGTGTTCAAATCTCTGCTCTGCTCCAGGCTCTGGCGTGGCAGCAGGTGATGGCTCAGAGAGATGGATGCTTGCAAGCCACCTAGGGGACTAGGACTGAGCTCTTGGCTCCTGGCTTTGACCTGACCCACCCAGCCTTGGTCATTATGGGCGTTTGGGGAAGGAGATCTCTGTCTCTGTTGTCTTCTCTCTGTATCTCCCTTTAATAAATATGGACAGTTTTTTAAAAATTAGAATTACCAAGGCTCTGTAGTTTTTTTGTTGTTGTTGTTGTTTTGTTGGGTTTTTTTTGTTTGTTTGTTTGTTTACAGATAGTTAGACAGTGAGAGAGAGAATGGTCTTCCTTCTGTTGGTTCACCCTCCAAATGGCAGCTATGGCTGGAGCTACGCCAATCCAAAGCCAGGAGCCAGGTGCTTCTCCTGGTCTACCTTGCAGGTGCAGGGGCCCCAGCACTCAGGCCATCCTCCACTGCACTCCCTGGCCACAGCAGAGAGCTGGACTGGAAGAGGAGCAACTGGGACTAGAACCCGGAGCCCTTATGGGATGCCGGTGCCGCAGGCAGAGGATGAGCCAAGTGATCATAGCACCAGCCCTACCCTATAGTTTGAATTGTAACTGCTTTTTCATATTTTTATTTGAGAAGCGTCAAACTGAACGTGCCCCATTTTCTTTGTTGAGGCCATAGCACCATGGCCTGTGGTGGGTTTTGGCTGTTGTGGGTACACTCGCTGAGATACTTAGCTGTGTAGCCCAACAACGTAGTGGCGTGAAATGGTTTTGGGGCACTGCCCTCCTTGACCCTACATAACTGTACTATGGGCCAGGACCAACACAGATTCATACTTACTTAGAAACAGCATCCGTATCCATAAGTACTGGGTGGACCTCAGCCAGTTAAGCAATGAGGGAGGCATACAATTCAAGAAAAGAGTTTAAATGTCCATTCGTAAGGCGGAGTAGAGCTGCCCTACTGCACAGTTCCGGATGAGCCTGCTCGGGACTGGGCAAGCAGCTGTGCTGTCTAAGAAGAATGTGATTCGGGGCAGCATCTACTCTGGGAGAAGACTGGCTTCCTCTCTGCTGCTTCCTGCATGGCCCGTTTCTCTGTGCCATGTGGACCGCATTTGTTGACATGGCTGGACAGATGCCTGCTGTTGAAACCATGTCCAGCCATGTGGCTCATCCTCACCCAGAGCTTTATTTTTGTTGCGCTCTCCACCAGATTTTGTGGCTAATGATGATATAAACACTATGGTAGGGGAGATGCCAGTAGACTACTGTGCTTTTCCCGGTGAGGATTTCAGGAGAAATTAACATATTTTCCAAAGTTTCCTGTCGATGCTGCATAATACATAGCATAAGCATAGAAGAGAAAGGAAGTTTGAAGGCAGAAGCATGAGACTGGTTGACGTTGATTCCTCTGACTTTTAGACAGAGTCTTCATTTTCCTTCCAACTGTCCTGCCCTCAGCCACCACATTTGGTGAGGCTTTGATGGGCTCGCCCGACTGCCCATTGTCCAACATTCACTTTCATGGTGAGCTCCCATCTTTGAAGTCAAATGTTTTTCATATAACTTAACTCGGTTATAACCTCACTACCCAAAACATGTTCATTCAAAAAGACTAGCCCAGAACAAAAGTCCATTTGGTGAATGTGCAACCAGTACTGTCTTCAGTAACTTGATAAAAGCTGAATATAGAAGAAGTGTTCAGGATATACTTGGGGAATTGATTGCAGCTCAGACGAAGGACAGACACAACACAGGATGGATAAGCCAGTCTAGAAAGCTACAGAAATTGGCAAGATATAGGCAAAGACATGGTCAGATATTAAGAAAGGGATCTGTATCTCTTCCTATGCCACACATTTCATCAAAATGAACAATACCTGCTTTGTGTGTGGGCAGTTCGATGGATACGGAACGGTGGCTGAATTCAACAGAGCTGTTCTTTTGCAATTCTTGCCAGGAACACTCCTGTCACAGCTACTCAGGGACTGTGTGGTCTGAATGGTTTGACTCCTTGTCTAGGAGCTATACTTCTTGCTGGCATGTCTTTTGCAGACTAGCTCAGGTTTTTGTCCATCATGCATGAATTGAAAGAGAACAGGCCTCCACACACAAGCAAGAAGCTGTGAAGTCTTTGGTTGAATCATTTGGCTAATGTTTCACTGGCCAAAGCAAGTCCCATGGCCAAGGTCAGATTCATTAAAGGGGCATGAATCATTAAGGCCCATTAATGATTCCACCATAGCAATATTATATGGTAATAGCTGTATGGGTTGTACTTTTTACCAACCATACAATTTATAAGACTTGAAATCATATGGCTAAAATTCTAGTCCAACAAAGTACTCCTTACATAGTAGCTCCTGTGGACTCTCTACCATTTGCGCCTCTGAAATTTCAGTTCCACTAGGCAGAAATTGCATATGAACCTGAAATAAGTGGCAGCTCTGTTCCTTGTGATGTATTTTATTCAGCGGATTGACTGCATTTTCTAAGCAGGGAAAATACACTGGTGGTGGTACTGTTCTACTAAAGACCCCAACTGACTGTCCACACCTGTCATTGTACATTTTTGTAAGCATATACTGGGGTGATGACTATGAGCAAAAGTTTGGGTTCCTAGAATTAAAGACTTTCAATTTAGCCTTTTTGTTGTTTGTATAATTATGGTGCTTTGACACCTAATCTGTCCAAATACCTACTAGTTTTTGGCATAGTTGATATTTTGGCTTAATAACCAGTGAAGCAAGAGTTGAAATCCAGAGGAGAGAATTATTGAACAATGGGTCCAGGAATCCAACAACTAAAGAGAATAAACAGTCTTCCAGTAAGTTCAGTTGCTCTTCATCTCATGATCCTGAGTGGCCAAATGCTTGGGCAGAAAATTAAACTCATTTCAACTCAACACATGTACCTTACTCAGACTGAAATTCAGTCTTTGGATTTGTGTTAAGCTACTATTGTGAAACAATTTTTTAATGTACCAAGTTTTTAAGTGATATGAAAGGACATATTGATACAGATAATTTCTTGTTTAACTTCCTATCTGCTCTCATTAGGTTACCTGTTGATTCTACCATGGGCTGAAAGATGGGGAATATATGAGGGTAACTACTAATGTTCTTGGAAAAATAGAATTAATGGATAAGATCATTTTGAACCAAAAAATTTTTTAAATCTTGTGTAATTCTTCAATAATATGTATTTCCATGAACTTTTTGACAACCCCTCAACTACATTGATTGAAAAAATATTCACACTCAAGTAAATTTACTTTTTAATTTTCTATCCCATAAGCTTTTTGAAGTACCCTCATGTATGTATATACATAATCCATCATATCCCAAAACTTTAATTTAAAAAAATAGGATTATAACTATGGTTCATTTCTCTCCCCTAATTTTCCTTTGCAAATATTATTCACTGAAAGCTCAGTATTAGGGGCTGTTAGTAATCACCTTCCATATGTATGCAGGTTCCTTCTTAAACCAACTTATTAGCTGTTCCAGATGTTATTGTTGAAACGTAAGCTTAAAAAGTTTCTTAGTGGACACTAGTAGACAATTCAGTGAGCAGGTGTTTCATTGATATGAGACGCAGAGTGTATTTAACATATGGAAAGAATATGAGTAATTGTAGCCAGAGGGTAGACTCTGATTGTTAAAAAATGCCTCCAGTTGGGTACCCTGGCTTGTTTCCACCTGTTTCGCAATACGCTGCCATCTTGGTAGGAACTCTTTCCCCATGTTTTAAATCTAGACTGGATTTGAGATTTACTTTGGCAATGGAAGATGGTGGATATGTGCCTGTGCTACTTACCAAACCTAAGGTCTCAAAGACTTCGTATACATCTTCCTCGTGGGTGTCCCTTCTCCTTCTGAGCAAGTGTGAGAAAACTTGCTGAGTGATGAAAGACCACAGTAGGTAGAAAGAACTGAACCAGCTTCCCCGGTTCATTAATCTGGCCTACACCTGTTGAGTTGACATTGTCCTTAGCTGACCTATGAAGGCAGTCTCAGAAGCAAAACCAGAAAAAGAAGATCTAAGCCTAGCCTGAACACTTAGCAGCAGCACCTACTCCATCCATGGACTTCTGAAAAATAAGTGACCACTGTTTTAAGTCACTGAGATGTAACATGGTGAACAGTAGAAGGTAGCCAATACTCTCATCTTTCTCTCTAGTTTATGACAACAGCACTGTATGTAGAGCTTGTTATAAAAAGTGAACTGAATAGCACATGCAGCATAGCTAAAGGTAAACTGACAGATGATGACTGTTCCTTGAGTATTTGAGGACAATTCAGAAGTTCATGGCAGGGGTGGCATTTTGTCCAGTGGTGCGGATGTCTACAACCCACATCTGATAGCTGAGTTCAATTCCTAGCTCGTAACTGCAGCTGCTGTGAGACAGTGGTGATGCCTCAGGAAACTGGGTTCCTATTGCTCATGGGGGAGTCCTGGTTTGAATTCCTGTTTGCTGGCTTTGGCCCTAGTCTAGCTCCATCCATTGAGGATCTTAGGGGTGTGAATCAGTGCATGGGAGTGTTCTTTGTGTCTCTCTCTAGCTCTCTCTTTCTCTGCTTGTCTCTCTGCCTCTCATATAACTTATTAAAGTTTCTGGTAAAATGGAATTAAAAGATAAATTTCCTAAAAATTGTAAAATGTTTATGAATCCAGGCCTAAGTTTTTGAAAGCACAGATTCTGTAGGAACTTTTTAAAGACTCATATGCATGGATTTCAAATTTGTTATGTACCAAAATGAACTTTATTTAATTCAAATTTCCATGAACTTTTTAAAGTATACTTGTGCATTAAAGTCAGTTTGCGCCATAAAAAAAAAGTTTCAGAATGCAAGTCACTGATATTTTTTCTTAAATCCCACACAAACCTTAGCAAAAATACTTCTAGTATACTGGACTTTTGATATTTATTAATTGTTTATTATGTATATATACCTCTGAACCTCTGTATATCTAGAACTTTATTGTTTAACTCAGAGTAATAGGGGTCCATTGATGTTATTCATTTAAATACTACAGATTTGAGACAGATCTGCCAAAATGGACTGTTGTCTTTATAGACCCTGAGCAAATGTGGGTTGAGTCTGATAAAATATTTTCCCTCTCCTTTTGCAGTTTTATTCAAGCTGGAATCTTATGAGGTATCTGGCCAAACTAAAGTAAGATAAACTTTGCTTCTGGTCTGAGATGCACTCAATAATTTCTTGGAAGTTGGGTGTTTGTCATAGCAGTTAAAATACCTCCTGAGATATCCACATCCTTTATCAGAGTCCCTGGGTTCCAGTCCCAGCTCTGCTCCCAATCACAGTTTCTGCTAACACACACCATGGGAGATGACATGTGGGAGATCCGGATTGAGCTCCAGGCTCCAGACTTTGGCCCAACCCAGGCCCTGCTTCTGCAGGCGTTTGGGGAGTGGACCCGTAGATGAAAGATCTCTTTGTTTCTCTGCCTTTGAAATAAAGAAAGAATAATAATTAAAAAAAAAAAAAAAAACTTGTAGGGCCAGCAATGTGACATAGTAGGTTAAATCACTGCCTGAAATGCCAGCAACCCATATGAGCACAAATTCGAGTCCTGACTGCTCTGGTTCCAACCCAGTTCCCTGTTAATGGCCTAGGAAAATCAGCAGAAGATAGCCCAAGTGTTTGGTCCCCTACCACCCTTGTGGGAGACCTGGATGAAGCTCTAGGCTCTTGGTTTCATCCTAGCCCAGCACTGGTCATTGTGGCCATGGGGGGAGTAAACCAGCAGGTGGAAGATCTCTGGGGTGTGTGTGTGTGTGTGTGTGTATGTATGCACGCGCTCTGTGTCTGTCTCCCTCCCTCTCCGTAATGCTTTCAAAATAAATAAATCTTTTTTTAAAAAATGTGCTGGGACAATGAAGGGTTAATCCCTGGATGGGTGCTGGTTCTGGCAGCATTTCTGTGTCGCAGTCAATCACAGTGAAGTCATCGCATCCCATACACTGCCAACCTCCTCTGGTAACTGATGAGGCTCTTTTGGTAATAGCATTCTCATTTCCAGACATTGCATATTTTATCATTTGCAATGGTAGGATATTTTTGACATCCTTGTTTCTTTATGTAAGATCACAGTGACTTTATGTCAGTAAATTTGTCGGTGCACACTGGTCTGCTGTGACAGGAAAAGCACTAAATGGATGTGATTCAATTTTAAATATAATTAATAAATTACTGGGAAATATTTCTATTGTGAATGCACTTACGCTTTATCAAATACTCTATATGCTCAGAAAAACAGCTAGTGTCAAGTGAGTTTTTTTAAATAAGTGAGAATAGGCGTCAGAATTATCATGCAGTTGGTTTAGTGACAAGCATTTATTTTAAATAATGCTGCCTTCTATCTAAATTATGAATATCAAATATACAAACATACACATTAAGTCTGTTTAATTACCTGCTATACTTCATTATTATTGCAAAGCAGAAAGGTACAAAGAACTTGCTGCTTGCCTCATTAAAGTAGCTCTGAAAAGTATTTTCATTCCTATTTTTTTCTCAGAGAATTTGCGATCAAAGAAATTAAATATTTTTTCTCTAAATCGCCCAGTGAGTTGAGTTAGATACAGGATTTGAATTGTGTGTGTACAGTATCAAAGTTCTTTGCTTTGTGCCTTTCTGTCTTTTGCCCAATTCTACAGGTCTCCAAGGAGATGCTTTCTGTATGTGCTCTCATTCTGTAGCCCACTGGACATCCCGTTGCGTTTCCTGGACCACACATGCATACTTTGAGAGATGGAGTTCCGTTGGCTTTCCCTTCATTAACCATCTTCTGCCATTTAGGTCTCCTTAGTTTTGTGAATTCTTTTCTCAGCCAAGTTCCAATTTATACAATATGGGGCATAAGGGTGGGCTTCATTGGGTTACTGTTGGGTCACCTTAATTGTACTCTAGTGGTTTTGTGCCACATGTACCACATCAAGCAAAAGTGAGATTTCTTCCTGATCTAGTTAGGAATATGGTGATGCATTACTTGACCACAAGGTTACATTCTAAGAAAGTTCCTTGTGTGAACACATAAAACTTACTAAAGCCAACATGATAAAAATCATGGCCTCTGCCTGAAATCATGAGACTTTTGATATACGTGAGATGCAGAAGGCTTTTGCTGGCCTCGCGTGGCATACTGTTTGATTGGAAGCTTTTTTAATAAGTATGAATATGTTGTAACTAATGCTAAAAAGCATAGTGTAGTAAATGTTTAAACCAGTAGCATGTTTACTATTAGGTAGTATGTACTGTACAAATCATATGTACTGGTACACAACTAATGCACTAAGCTCTGATAGGACTGACACCAGCAAGTGACAGGAGTTGTTCAACTCCATTATCATCTTAGGGACTCTGATCATACATGCGGTATATCATCGATTCAAGCATTACTACGGCATACATGACTGTCTACTGGAGTGCTGTAGGATGTAAGTCATTCCTTTCTAGTATTAGGTGGAGTTACAGAATGAATGAACTTTACCAGAAGCCAAATTCAGAAGTACATTTTCTTACCCTTTGAGTTCCTTCCTTTGGGGTTCCTGTCCACAGTTGTGCACTACTTTTAGAGATGTTATTTCCATTTGTGGAATCTTCAATTTGGTGTGTGGAATAACAGCAGTTTTGGAAGCAGACAACAGTTAAGTGTCTTAAGGAAACTGTGTTGTTGGGTCCAGCACTGCCTGTGTGTTATAGAGTAGAGCCACAGTAAGAAAGGGAAGTCTTTAGGCTTGCTGTTCATGGCTCCTCCTAACCACTGGATCATCTTTGTGGATGTTGGGATGTTTCAAAATGCGTATTGAGAGGTAAAATGTCTTGTAGGGAGGTAGGCCAAAAAATCTGGAGTAGGATACCCATATATGACAGGGGCCTAACAGGTAAAATTATCGGCATGTGAAAACACCTGAGTCTACCCAGAAGAAGTCTGGGAAGATCTGTAACTAGGAATCAAGAATCTTCTATAGAAGAAAAAAAAAAAACATGATAAAGACATATGTGTTGAATGTAAGGGCAAAGATAGCAGTAAATATTTGTGGTAGTTGGTACGATGTGTGAATGCTTACTTGTGTTCATTTTCTACTGTTTTAAAAGACTTAACTTTACAAGATCAGAAGATTGCCTTTCCAACTTTTCCAACTCTGTTCACAAAACTGAAATAAAATTAGTGTTGTGAACCAATGCTTTATTTTAGGGATAGTTTCCTTATCTTCCATGTTAAATAGATTAAACAGAATGATCAGAAAGCTTGAAACAGTTTGTCTTTTCTTCCTTTGAGGTCAATACTATGTTTGCCCAGTAGTCAGCTTTGCAAGCTATTTCACTCCTATTTTAATAGGCACATAAAGATCATTACATTAAAATTAATTCTCATCAGGGTTTCCAAGTCTTCTACCCCCAGTTGAGATTTTAGGAAAGTTGTGCCAGTCAGAGCTTGAGAAGAAACCCAAAGAAATCATTATATCAGGTTAAAGCTAGGAGATTTTCACACAGCAATGGTAATTGAAAAGTATATGTTTTACATAATGACTTAGATGACAAACTGGGCAAGCTGGTCTACTAATGAGCCTCCTGTAACGCCAAGGAGCCACCGAAGCAGGGAGTGAATGCATGTAGAGGAATCTCTGATCTCAACTTTTAACAACCAATTTTAATCAAATCATTTGAGGCACTGAGTTCTGAGGCCCTTATGATGGCGAGGGCAATTTGAAAGAAGAATAAAAAAATGTTTTAGATGAATTGCAAAGTAACATAACCAAGTTGGAGTTAGGACCAGGAAAACTTAGTTGGGCTTTGAATGCTACAGAAGTCCATATTGATGAAGGCCATGACCACAGGACTTATTAAGCCTTTTCCTAAAACCAGTTTTTAGAGGACAGGTTGTAGGACCTCACACTTCTGAATGGTTATTTATAGAGGACAGTTTCTTCTGGAAAATTCTGTCCAGTATTAACTGAGAGAAAGGAAATAAATTATTAAGAGAATACAAGAGTCTGCCACATACCTAGATATTCAAGAAGTATTGCTACTAGGTTATTGGTAGACTTTCTCCAAGGATTTTATTTTGATAAAATATTTGTGTAAATGACTTTGGTTTATGGATTAAAAATCTCTTGTATTTTTTTAGGGCTGGCAAAAGAAAATACCATTGGTAGGCCTGTGATGCATGTTAACCCTGATTTATCCTGAGGGCTGTACAGGCGTCTCAAATTCCTGGAGAGGTGCCAGCCCTCCATGTCGGTTTGTATAGCATGAGTTGCCTTCTAGGAATGAGCAGCTTACTAATGTAAAATGAAGCACACCTTCAAAGAAAGGTGGCGGCAACCCTAGCAGCCTGTAGAACTATGGGACTGTACAATGTGGAGGGTGGAGAGGACGGCTGGGAGGCTGTACTTGCTTCTCTGTGGAACCAACAGCGTACAGTACAACTGGTGCTTCGTAACCCTGGCAAGGCCCCCAGGGTTGCCTTGGGGAGCTCTTAGAATCAAACACTCCACTGGCACAGATCCTGCTTTAATTGGCCTGGGGTAGGGCTGGGGAGTCGTTGCTGTTTGTGTTTTAAACTCTTCCAGATGATTCTAATGAGGAGCCAGTGATGGGTCCCTGGTTTTGGTCTAATTAGATCTCAATTGGAGGGATGGGTCCAGAGATGGTGAGAGTGAGGAATAGAGCTGAGATCAACAGAAGACAGCAATCCCTGAAAGAGAAGTTTCCTGCCCCCGTAATATACATTGTAAATATGAATGAGTTTGTTTGATTTCTTTTCATGTGAAAGTGAGAAATAGGCCTTCATGTGACAGCTTCATTTCCCTTCCACATGTTTTTTTTTTTTTTTTTTTTTTTTTTTTTTTTTTTTTTTTGACAGGCAGAGTGGATAGTGAGAGAGAGAGACAGAGAGAAAGTTCTTCCTTTTGCCGTTGGTTCACCCTCCAATGGCCGCCGCGGTAGCGCGCTGCGGCCGGCGCACCGCGCTGTTCCGATGGCAGGAGCCAGGTGCTTCTCCTGGTCTCCCATGGGGTGCAGGGCCCAAGGGCTTGGGCCATCCTCCACTGCACTCCCTAGCCACAGCAGAGAGCTGGCCTGGAAGAGGGGCAACCGGGACAGGATCGGTGCCCCGACCGGGACTAGAACCCGGTGTGCCGGCGCCGCAAGGTGGAGGATTAGCCTAGTGAGCCGCGGCGCCGGCCTCCACATGTTTTTTTTTAAGGATTCAGGGTCCCCTGTTGTAGAATGAGGCCGTCCACAGGGCAGAGATTGGTGTCCTACGCACCACTTAGCTCAGGCAGTTAAAACAGTACAGGACACATAGGAAAGACTCAAGGCATAGCTGTTGAATGAATGAATGCTTTCATGGTTGGCTCATTTTCATTAGGGTTTTGAATGAATATCTTGGCACTTAATGAGTTTAGAGATAGATGGGTAAAACTGCAAAAAACATAGTGATGACAATGCTACCAGCGACGAGTTAGAAACATCAGCTGGTTTCCCTCTCTGGATGACATAAAAGATGAGGCATTTTCATCGGATCAGCGTGGTGCGCCGGCGGCAGTGTGCCTACCGCGGCGGCCATTGGAGGGTGAACCAACGGCAAAAAGGAAGACCTTTCTCTCTGTCTCCCTCTACTGTCCACTCTGCCTGTCAAAAATTTAAAAAAAAAAAAAAAGATGAGGCATTTTTAAACTATCTTTGACTAAAGCTGACTCTGTTGTGGGAAGAGTCCCCTCTTTTTACTGATTTCCTTCTCTTTCTTTTTTCCCTTTTCTCTTCACTTTTTTAAAAGATGTGTTTGTTTATTTATTTGCAAGGCAGAGTAACGGAGAGGGGGAGTCAGAGAAGAGACTTTCCATCTGGTTCACTCCCCAGATAGCAGCAACAGTGGGGGCTGGACCAGGCAGATGCTGGGATCCTGGAGGGAGGAAGGGAAAGAGGGAGAGAAAAAGGGAGAAGGAGAGAAATCTTCCATCTGCTGGTTTACCCCCACATGACTGTAATGATGAGGGCTGGGGCAGCCAAAAGCCAAGAATTTCATCTGGATCTCCCACGTAGGTGCAAATGCCCAAGTGCTTGGATCATCTGCTGCTGCTTTTTCCCAGACCTTTAGCAGGGAGCTGGATCGGAAGTGGAGCAGCTGGGACAAAAGCAGAGCCCACACGGGATGCTGGCATCTCGCTGATCCGAAGCCAGGAGCTTCTCCTGGTCTCCCATGTGGGTGCAGGGCCCAAGGTCTTGGGCCATCCTCCACTGCCTTCCCGGGCCATAGCAGAGAGCTGGCCTGGAAGAGGGGCAACCGGGATAGAATGCGGCACCCCAACCGGGACTAGAACCTGGTGTGCCGGCGCCGCAAGGCGGAGGATTAGCCTGTTAAGCCATGGCACCCGCCGATTCTGACCATTCTAAGTTGCTTGCTGTTACCAGTGCTGCAGCTCTTTGCTCTTTGTAGGAGTTCCTTTCTCTTTTAAAGGCCTCATTATGCAAGGCCAGCTTCCCATTTGCCTCTTCCCTGAAACCTTTCCGGAGCTTGGTTTTATGATTTGTCCCTCTCCGATCTGTGAAACTCAAAAGCATCTGGATTTTTCTTTCATAAACCATGCCTATTCTGCTTTGTAGGGGTAGCTTCAAAAAGTCTATGGAAAATGGAATGAAAAGGTAAGTTTATCTTGGTGCAAAAATCTGAAAATTCATGGATCTGAAGAGTCTCCAAAAAGTTTGTGAAAAAATGTATTTGAAGAAAAACTGCATGGATTTCAAAATTTTCTGCATCAAAATAAACTTAGATTTTGGTTATATTTTTCCATCAGGTTTTTGAAGTACCCTTGTATAATACATTGCAGTTTATGACTCTGTCTCCATCACTAGACTTTATGAATGACAGATCATTTCACTTGTTATTGAATCTCTAGTCTCTAGAACATATTAGCTTCTTAAGAAAATTTGTGTTGAATAACTGAATGATTAGAATCCTATTTTTGACTAAAACTGACTCTACTAAAATTTTTTGAAGGTCCAAAAAGAATCCTGCATAGGCAGTTATCTTATGCAGTACATAATTGACATGAAGTGATGAGCTATCATGATGGAGATATGTTTTTGCTTAGGTGGATTGTACTTAGTCTTTGAAGTTGTGCCATAGCGAAATTCTCTGATGTATTAATGGACGAAGTGAAATCACAGCCTAGGATCATTTTGGAATCTGCATGGAGAGCTATTTAAACAAAGGAACAAGGAAAGACAGACAAAAAGCTTTGTGTTGGAAAGTAACTACAATGTGTTCCTTTCTTAAAATTTGAACCTGTTAAATCTATCAATATTTACTACACAATGAATGCTTCTCAAAACAGCACTAGGAGGCATTATATTCTCTCTTTTAGCTTTGGGACACTGTAACTTGACCAGCTATGTAGCTACAGTTTGAGGTTGGTTAGATTGCAAGGTCTATGCCAAGTTACACAGAATTCCTGAACATATTGGCTGTTTTTAATACAAGATGTGTCATTGTTAGAGTATGTGTGTTTTAACCATGTTATCTCCTTCTAGTCATGGGCTCATGGAATATAAACTAACCTAAAGTAAAATACAGGAATAAATACTGTAGTGCTGATTCACCCGTATTCTTCTACTGACCTTTCACCTGAGCAGTGGTCCGCATTTGGTCTACCCGGCCCAGGTCATCTTTGCAGTCAATTGAAGCTGATGCGATGGATTGACTTGGATAAAAAAATTTTAAAAATGACTTGAAAAATTTTTTTCTATTTTTTTCAGTTCCTTGTCTAAAATTTAAATAGGTGATCTTTATGTCTTCCCTAACACATTCCCCACAGAGAGTTCAATGGCTTTCTTTTTGTGAGTTTTGTTCTGTTATGTAAATAATTTTTATTACTTTCATGAATCAGTATTTTGAAACAGATCATGTATGGTTTGACATTTTTTTAATCTAATGCTACCAAATTTGTTATTAAGACAAAGGGCACTAATTTTCTATTGTGTAAGCATAAATAAACCTCATGAACAGGTTTTTTTTTTTTTTAACCCTAGAATGCAGTGAACATTTTCACTGGCGTTACAATACCTGAATGAAGTTTAATACCAACTGGGTGCCATTCAAGACACTCGTCTTGGCTAACTCACATATAAACATGGGTTTGTAGAACATGTATAAATGTGGGTATAGGCAGAGCTGATGGAAGCAGAGGTGAAATGTTTGTCTCAATGTTCAAGGTTAGCCTTCATTGAATTACCATTTTTAAATAAATTTTTATTTGATGCCCAGAGGAATTTTACTTAAAGTGCCAGAGCCTGAGCTGAGTACAGAGAGAGATCAGAGATGGCAGATCCCATTCTCTTGTAAGTTGACAAAAAGACTTAAAAATCAGTATCTACTGATGGTACGATGTGAAGACAAATGTGCTGTAGGAACAATTTCTTCAAAAGGGAGAAAATCTGCTCTTTGTGCTCGTCAACAAAAGTTTGACATGGGAGAAGATGCGCAGCTTGGGCTGCATTTGAGACAGTCAGGCAGAGCTGGGTGAAGGACTGGGTGGCCCAGCCAGCTGGCAGGGCACTATTGTTTAAGAGGCAGTAAGAGCAATCAGAGTGCTTAACCAGAATCATAGCTCCCTTCGGCTTGTGTTTGTCCACACATTCTCTCATTGGGAAAGGTGAGGTTTGATACTGTTTATGCTGCATGCTCAAGCAGCACTTTTTGCTGGTATCTGTTGATGATTTCTTACATGATACATGTACAGGTTGCGTAGATTCTGTCAGTAACTCTGAGACTGCAAGCTGTCCAGCATCTGAAGTCTGGAAACCTGAAATATGTAGACTTAGTGTGTGTCACAATCCTTTTGCAGAGGAATGATCTTTACATTTTTTTATCCCAGTGCTTAAATAGGTTCATCAAGTGCGTAGATACGAGACTAATTAGTCTTGCTAACAAAAGTATGCTTTGGGGCTGGTGCCGCAGCTCACTAGGCTAATCCTCCGCCTTGCGGCGCCGGCACACCGGGTTCTAGTCCCGGTCGGGGCACCGGATTCTGTCCCGGTTGCCCCTCTTCCAGGCCAGCTCTCTGCTGTGGCCAGGGAGTGCAGTGAAGGATGGCCCAAGTGCTTGGGCCCTGCACCCATGGGAGACCAGGAGAAGCACCTGGCTCCTGCCTTCGGATCAGCGCGGTGCACCGGCCGCGGCAGCCATTGGAGGGTGAACCAATGGCAAAAAGGAAGACCTTTCTCTCTGTCTCTCTATCTCTCACTGTCCACTCTGCCTGTCCAGAAAAAAAAAAAAAAAAGTATGCTTTGGGAGTGGCTGTTTAGCCTGGTAGTTAAGATGCCAGTAAAGCTGTGTGTGTCCCACATTGGAAAATCTGGGTTTGATTCCCAGCTCTGATCCCTAACTCCAGCTTCCTGCTAATGCACACCCTGGAGGGCAGCGGTGGTGGCTCAAGTAATTTAGTTGCTACCCACTATGTGGGAGACCTGGATTAAGTTCTCAGCTGGAGCTTTGGCCCTGGCCCAGCTCTGGCCATTGCAAGCATTTGGGTAGTAAATGAACGGAGGGGAGCACACGCACACACTCTCTTTCTGCTCTAAATAGATAAAATTTAAAAGTATGTTTTCCCCACTCTCATCAAATAAATGAAGACCAAATACCGAAAGAAACTATTCTGTGAAGGTGAAAGAGTATCCTGTGTATGTGGCGGGGGGTACCTGTATATCTGCTTCTAGCCCTGTCTGTGGAGAGATAAACAGTTCCATCAATCAGTTGAAAATTGTTGAATAAATAGTTTGTGTGGAGTTCACGGATCCCTCCCATGCCGCCAACTGAGGGAGCCTGTACTCCACAGCTAGTTTATCCTGGGCCAGAGCGCTGCACTCAATCCTGTGGTCACCTCTGAGCTTGTTCAACAAGCGCACTTAAAAAGGGTCACCAGATCTTTTCAGGGACCTGTAATTTGTTGGAGCCAGAAAGAGATGAATTTGAAAAGTCCTGCTTCCCTGCTGTAGAGATCAAATCCATTGTCCGGAGCTGTGTTTTGTTAACTTTGTACATAGGATCTTCTTTAGCAACTAGGGAGACACAGCTGCTCTTTACATCTAGAAGTGAAAGAAACGAGTCTGAATGGAATATGTGGGCTCGGCTGAAAAGGAAACATTTGCTTTACTGAAGGACTTGGGGCTCAACCCTGCATGTGAAACTCCAGCCAGAGCTCAAAGTGGAGGGGAAAAAAAAGAGAGAAAGCTATATAATTTGTTTGAAGTTGTCAAGCACACAAAACTGGCCCACGGATGCGAGAAACAAGAACAAAATGATAATTTAATGTCTCTATTTCTTTTTCAAGATGAGTAGTTGACACAAACAAAGGACCATGAAAGGGAGCTGTCATTGCTTCCTGAATCATCTGTATTTTTATAATTGTTGAGATAATCTAGTCGCTTCTGTGTTAGCACCAAGGAAGATTAGAAAATCCAGATGTTTGATCTGCTTGTGCTTCTGTCTTGTCCATAGGAAATCTACTGTTCTAATAGATTGAGAATCTGTATTTGATATTTCCAAATCCTTTGGGAAAAGCATAAACAAAGGTCAGGAATCTCAAAGCACCATCTAAAGAAAGGATTCTCTTTGTGTTCTATGTAGTGTGCCTCTAATTCTCTGTACCCCCGAGTCTGTGAATTCTTGCATTGGTTTTCCTCCAAGAGCAGCTGAAAATGAGATTGAAAAATATGAGGCACTTTGATACAGAGTGATCAGTCAAGCTCATCATCCCTCCCGACTGACTCATTGACTGATGTCTGTCTGTCTTTGCCTTCCCTGTTTTCACTTTGTTCTTTTGATGAAATGTTTCAGGCACTACAGAGCAAGTGTTAAACCCCGGTTATTGATGACTATTAAAGTCTCTAGTTTGGGACCTGTCTTCATATCTAGCTGCTGATATGTTTGGATCAAAGGTGAATCGTGGCAAAATTTCATAAAAAAACAAAAAACAAAAAAAACCCTGACACTAGTTAGCAAAGAAATGATTTCACAGCCATTATTTTATATCCTTGTCTTCATGCGGTTGTGATTAGTAAGGACCTCACACGGACAAGGCGAAGACTTCACAGAAGGGCTGCTGCCTTCTCCCTGCATTGCTTAGCTGAAGCCAGTACTTGGAAATATTCAGAAAAAACTTCTGTTTCACAAAACCTTCATAGATTGTCCTTGAGCCACCCCTTATGTGCCGTGTATTCCCGCGAATCATCTCCGCCCTTCCTCCCCCCAGCACAGTCTTTTGCTTGCTTGCTTCGCTCCCCTGCCACCACTTTTTTTTTTTTTTTAAAGCATTTGTTTTATTTCGGGAGAAAAACATTTTTTTTTAAATTATTTAAAATGATGTCAAGGTTATGAAATACAGGCAGGACAAATATAGCATAAATCTTGGAGGGTGTTCCTAAATCCCTGGCCCACCCCCACTTAAACAAAAAGCCATCAGCACCCATCATTTCTAATATGAAATCGAATCATTTAACGTATTAGAAGAGCAAAAAGAAGCCTTCGAGAGTTCAGAAATGGACTCGCACTCTTCATATTTTATCTTCAAGAATGTGTGCATTTTCCAGCTGGCTGCGGCTGCAATCTTTCTGAGTTTTGGACATTTGTCACCCTATTCAGCCAGGCAGGAGAAGTCCCTGTGTCGCCAGCTCCGTGCACTGCAGGCACAGCATCTGTGAAGGAGTCGCTGACATCTGATGATTCAAATCGCAGAAATGATCCAGGACAAATTATGAACGTCTGGGTAACACCCAAAGATTTTGAGCCGAAATGACTTTGCCCTTGGAGCCTTGGATTCTGGGTGAACACTTGGGGCCCCAAGATTTCCCCGCTGCAGCCACCCTAGGACATTGCCCCACAGGTTCATCTCTTGTCAGTTGTCATCCTGGCCAGCGAAGACCAATTTAGCTTCCCTTGGCCTGAAATGAAAAGGAAGTGGTTCAAGTTTTAGCTTACAAACCCTCAAGGCAATTGGAGCTTTCTTTGAAATGTAAAACAGTCCTCTATCAAGCACTGCTTAAGGCGGCATCCAACTATCAAAGTCAAAGATGATTTGATAGAACCTTACAAATCCCCGTAATCTATGGTAAGTAGTAGTAGCTGAGGCTTTGGCTCTGTGTTTGCACGTAGGGCAGAAGCAGGAGGATAATTTATCCAACTTTAGGGTAATGAAGTGTTAACAAAAACCACATGAAACTATTATTACAACCACAGGCCACAGACTGCTAAGAGGGTGAGCTCTCTGGAGACGTACCTATTTGCAAGGAATCTTGCATCGCAGCTTACCTGAAGGCATTTGCTAACCGCAAGGTGATGCAGCCGAAATACCATGATTCATTAGCCATAATGAACAATGCTGGGCGCATTGTCTCTAAAATATAACCCGTTGACATTGATATATATGTACTTTAACTCATTCGTCCCAACTTTATTAGGTACATATGTCTACAGCAGACACAAATGAAACATTCCACAACTAGGCTTCAAGCCAAAAACTAATTTATTCTTTAATGTGCTAGTGATTACTTGGTGGTTCCTTGAGCCGAAATGACAGGTCTGAGCTAATGGAGTCGTACTGTAAGTTAATATAAATCATGACAGAGCAATTAATTACAGAAACCACTGCAAATCCCTTTGTTAGTTTTCCCCATCACCAGAAGGATTTAATAATATTCATTTTGCTAAGTTCCAGTGACATTTACAAGTCTTAAACCATTTTTAATCAAATCAATATCACTGGCTGCTAAATTTAGTTGTGCTTTGCTTGCAAGTCCTGGAATCCATCGATACTAATGTTTCCTACCTTCTGTTCAAATGAATGGCATTGAATACCCATACTTCCTCTTCATTTGTTTACATTGAGTAATTGGGATCTGAAAAAACATGAAGACCTGGAGAATCCTGGCTATCAGCAGGAATGAATTAAGCAGGTGGAGGAGGAGATCTGTAAATCAGTAATTAGCCCTGCATCGTTGTATCTAATGTTCTTCATCAGTTCCCCTAATTGGCCTAAAACAAACAAACAACAACAACAACAAAAAACAAAGCCCTGAACCACCTTCCTGATCCTGGAAATAGATTTACTTTTTCTGTAGACTTTCAAGTGTGCTAGGTTAAAAACGGGAAAATGGGAGTTAGGCACTGAGCAATGTGCTTGTTTCTAACAAAAGAGCACAACACCCACTGCAAAGCCACCTCTGCTTCCTCTCTGGGCTTCCTTTGTTCTTCAGACATCTGCAGTTGACATCTCTTTTTACAATTGAATAAGTGGAAATTAGTTGGATAGTATGGCTGTAGACATGCTAAATTATCTCTATCAAGAGTAATAAAAAATTCTTAATCAGGAATTGATTGTGCTATAGATTTTTGGAACAAAATGACCTGCTGTTCCTGAATGGCTGTGTTGCTAGATCAATATCAAACCCCCCCCCCTTTTTTTTTTCCTGTTTGCTTCCTTTTTTTCCTCCCAGTTTTAGCTGTTTCTCGGGAAAGAGTACAGCTCCCATAGCAAAGTACCTTGCACACTTTTAGTAGATTGTCTGTGCTTATCCTACCTTTTGTTTTGTTTGCCCATAATTGCAGACTTTGATTGACTTTTTATTGACTTGCTTTCGACCTAATCTGTGGCATCCCCGAATATACGTCTCAGAAGGTTAGGGAAGCACTCTTTCGAGAAAGGCTGCTTATAGTGCGTGTGGTTGTTGGGCTGCTTAGATAACCTGCGCTTTGTGCTTTTTTCTGTAATTGTTTCTGTTCATCTTTTCTTCCTGCCCAGACTGTAAACACCGTTAGGCCAGGGATTGTACTTGATCCACATTTTTCTCTATGCAACTGATACCTAGCAAGGATTTTTCACATGATATTGTTCCATGAATGTTCAGTAACTGGATGAACATATGCTACCCAGATGGGAGGGTAAGGAGGGTGTAAAACTCAAATTAGTTCATCAAATGGCTTGTAAGAGAACAGGTTGGGTGCAGGAAAATGTTGTTAAGCTGGGAGAGACGTTTTAGGCCTGAAGTTTAGAGCGAAGAGCTGACTTGATGAAGGCTAACGACAAGACTGGCACTTGGGGGTAGCTCCGATGGTTCTGATGCTAATAGCATCTTTGTACTTTTGTAGAAATCCAGCCCTAGCTTGTACTTCTAGCGCTGGAAAATGATGGATTGCAAAGAAGTCTGAATTGAGAGTTAGGATGTGAACTCCACACCGCTTTCCAGTGTTGTGACCTTGGGGAAAGCACTTAGGTTCTTCTGAGCCTGTCTTCTTGACTGGATAGTGAGAATAAGCAATGGCTGCATAATAGCATTGTGAGGATGGAAAGACTGTGTATGAAATAGACTCATGTAGAGCAATGTCTTAGTCCTGTACCCAGAAGGCCTCCGAATGACAGCCACGGCTCGAAAGAGATCATTGAAAGCTCTTCAAGCATCAGGACCTACACTCGAAAAGACAGTTTTCCTGTGTTCTTCAGCTTACCGGGAGTGCCGTCAGTGTGAAGCTGACATTCGCTGTGGGTTCTGATTTCTAACCGGGGAGTTAACTCCCACTTGGTTTCTGGGGAAAAAAGTGATCTAAAGTGTGTCATTTTTCCTGTGTGTCAAGATCAACAATTATCATCCCACTCAGGAAAGC
Source organism: Lepus europaeus (assembly GCF_033115175.1). Classification (NCBI taxonomy): domain Eukaryota; kingdom Metazoa; phylum Chordata; class Mammalia; order Lagomorpha; family Leporidae; genus Lepus; species Lepus europaeus. The sequence goes on from NC_084832.1 coordinate 115,103,800, forward strand.
AAGACGGGAAGGGATTGTATAGCCAAGTCACACAGCCCTTCACGTCCCTTCTTTTCAAGATGAATGTTGGAAAGGTCCCTTGCTGTGGTGCGTATTTGACTACAGCAGTTGAGATTCTGCTCGGTCCCGTTTTGGGGACCCTGGTTGGAGTCGCAGCTACTCTGTTTCTGATCCAGCTTCCTGCTAATACACACCCGGGCAGACGGCAGACTGTGACTCAAGTACTTGGGTCCTTGCCACCATGTGGAGTACCTGCGTAGGGTTCTAGGCTCCTGGCTTGGGCCTGGCCTAGTCCTAGGTACTGCAGGCATTTGGGGAAGTGAACAAGGAATAGAAGATCTCCCTCTCTCTGTCTCTTTTTCTGTTTGTATCTATATCCCTTGGTCTCTCAAATAAAATGAAAACAAATGTTTTAAAAAGGAAAAGATCTTCTTCTTGTTCACTTTTGATTGCGTTCTGATAATGGCTAAGGAGTTTATCTGCACCTGTCATTTTGCAAGAAAGAGGAACTATTTTTTAAAAGCTATAATGTATCCCTAAGAATAAGAAGCATTTATTATCCCCATAAATAAGATTCCAGAACTAAGGTTGCAGATTGATTGAGCAAAAATATAGGATCAATGTTGAAATAGTTTCTCCTAATATTACTGCTATCATACTTTCTACTACTACTATTACTACTACTGCTGCTGTTACTACTACTACTATTACTATTGCTACTATTACTACTATTACTATTACTGCTACCTAATATTGACTGACTGTTTACCTTGAACCTCTCCAAATTTTTCTTGGACCTTAACCCATTTCATCCTCACAAGCATACTCTGAGGCAGGAGCTATACTGGGGATACTGTGGCACAGTTAATATGTGGCAAGGCTAGGATTGAAATATCAAGGGTCTCCAAAAAGTTCATGGAACATGTGAATTATGAAAAAAATCTATGTATGGATTTCAAAATCTTTTTTGCACTAACATTCTTTTTTTAAGATTTATTATTTATTTTAAAGTCAGAGTTACACAGGGAGGAGAGGAAGAGAGAGAGAGAGGGAGGTCTTCCATCTGATGGTTCACTATCCAATTGACCGCAACGGCTGGAGCTGCACCTATCCAAAGCCAGGAGCCAGGAGCTTCTTCCAGGTCTCCCACATGAGTGCAGGGGCCCAAGGACCTGGGCCATCTTTTACTGCTTTCCCAGGCCATAGCAGAGAGCTGGATTGGAAGTGGGGCAGCAGGGTCTCGAACCAGTGCTCATTTGGGGTGCTGGCACTTCAGACCAGGGTGTTAACCCACTGCGCCACAGCACAGGCCTCAACATTAACTTTTAATTTTATTTCCTATAAACTGTTTTAAAAAGTTTTGTTGTTTCTTACTTATCTCTGAGAGATGGGTCTGGTTCACATTCCAGATGCCCTCAACAGCTGGAGTTGGAGCAGGGTTTTAGGGTTTTAGCCAGGCACTAGGGATACAATCCAAGTCTCCCACATGAGTGGCGCAAGCCAGTTTCTTGAGTCATCGCTGCTGCCTTCTAGTCTGTGTTAGCAGGAAGTTGAGTCAAGGAGTTGGCACTTTGAAATGGGATGTCTGTGTCCTAACTGCTATGCTAAACACCCATTCCCTTCATGAACTTTTAAAACTTTTTGAACCTTTTTTCCTTTCGAACAGGCAGTTAGACATCAGAGTTTGTGCTCTTAGTGGAGAGTTTGGAGATCGACATTCCAATCCGAAACCTCCGTATTAATTGCTGCATAACCTAGAAAAGCCCTGCGTTTCTCTTTGCTTCTGTTATTTCAAAGGAAAGAAGAGAATAAGAACCATTAACTTAAAACCCTTCAGGCCTTACCTGGCCATGGTTAAAAAGGCAAAAAAGAATTAGCAGATGATTCTGATGGATCACTATTTGCATCTCTTTAATAATCATCAGTATCTAACTTCACAGCATTTTTTGCTTCAAAAATAAATCCCATACCCATTGGTAATCTCTCCTTTCCTCCCTTGCTCCAACCCCCAGAGACCAATAATCCGCTTCCTTTTTCTGTGGATTTGCCTATTTCTGATGCTTGATACAAATAGATACAAATAGATTATTTCATTGAGTGAGTGAGTGCACATTTCACCCTTGCTGTAGCACCTCAGTGCTTCTTTCCTTTTTAATGGCCAAATAATTTTCCATCCTATGGATGGAATATATTTCACTTCTCCATTCATCAACAAGTGTATATTTAGGTTGCTTCCACCTATGCATTGCTCTGAATAATGCTACTAATATTTATGTACATCCTTGTGTATGGGCCCGTGTCCTTGATTTTACTGGGCATGTCTCTAGGAGTAGAATTCGTAGATCATACAGTAACTCTGTCTACCTTGGTGAGAAACTGCCAAGATGCTTTCCAGCGTGGTTGCACCATTTCCCCATCCCACCTCATATGCAATGAAAACACGCAGACGTACACATGTACAAACTTCACGATGTGATCATCCGCTCCCTGATTTTGGCACACTGAAACGGTGGCAGCCACAGACGTTGTAGGCTCTGGCTTTGTTGTGCACTCTTGATGGGTTTGCTTCTTCCTTGCTCTGTGACAAAGTTGATCATGAGAGTGACCCATCCAGCCAGAGTAGACCGTCATCTTCCCTTGGCAGGACCGTAATTCCACCTCCCTGAATCTGCTGGGGCACATGGGGTGTCCGCAGACAGCAGCCACTCTGGAAACATCTGAAAGAATGAAGGAAGAAAGACACAAACTCCGAGACGGGGCTGCCGAATTGGGATTTTCATCCAAAAACTGACCTTTCCGTTCCATCAAGTGAGCTATTTAGCAACGCACTCCAGCATATGGATGATCTCTGTCTACAACATCCGTTCTTCCTCCATCTGTTGAGGAACTGCTTCTCCTTGCATAGTTGCATGAGGAGGCCTCGGTATATGTGCTATATGAGGGACAAATGGTATTTTATTTAAAAAGGATGTAACAACATCACCTAGATTTGGCAAACATCACAGAAAACCTTAAATTGGACATCAGTTCCTGTTTTTCCCCGTTTTGATAGAATAACATTCAATAGATCATATTAATTCAGTTCTCCAACACACATAAAAACAGAGCAGCATTCAGCATCAGGTTTGTTTGCTTTTATTCTTAAAGAATCTGAAGGGATTTGACATTTTGTTTCATTCATTCACAGTCTCTTTTTTCATATCTAATGAACACGCTGCCCAACAATGGTCCTCAGATCTCAGCCATCTGCAGGGGACGGCTCTCGGGTCATAGGCTAAGAACAACAGCACATCAGTATTGAATCAAAAAGTGAAACTTCAAAGGCAGAGCTGGCCATGAGGTCTCTGCTTTCAAGACCCCGTAGCTAGTTCCTCCTGTTTATTATTTTTTGTTTGATTGGATGATAATGTAGTATGTCGTTGCCTGGTCTATGACCTGCGGTCAATTCCCTATGGAGAAGTCAGATTGGGGAATATTTTTGTGAGCATATTTGTCCTAGTAGGGAAATAATAAAAACAGGAAGGGTGGGAACAAAGATGTCTAAGGAGAGAGAACAAAGTCCTTTATTACCGAGGAAGATGATCTTGGGTGCTCAGCCAAGAGTCTTTTTATCTGCATGGTGATAATGATAATGATTCTCTCTGTAAATAACGTAGGCAGAAGAAAGGATCGCACTGGTTTGCTTCTCTCTTCCTTGTCAGGGGCACCCTATTTCCCCTCACTGTGGGCCAGGCATCCCCCGCTCAGCTCCACGCTGCCACAATCAAGATCACGTTTGTACCTCTGATAACTCAGCCACACAGTGTTTTAAAGTGTTGAGCTTCTGACTTAGGCCTTAATGGAACATTTTTCTCTTACTATAGGACCTGTCTGGGTAATGAATAATTGATGTCAATTTATAGCTTGAAGGATGTCTCAGAGGGATCAATACCAAAAATTAATACCCTAGCCCCAAATACACACACACACACACACACATACACATAATCTCCTTTTGTATTTTTAGGGATAATTAAGCCCCAGAAAGGGCTACATACTCTTTGTTTTAAGAGAAAACGTACATATAATTAACATCAGTTTTATTTCACATTTCATTAAATATTTTTAAACCAGGCTCTGAAGGACCTAAAAGATTACTGATGAGGAAGAAACAGTACTTACAACCTTGGATGAGGCTCTGATAAAGCAGAGGGAATAAAATTAAAAGATGGGATGTGAGTTTTAGCCTAGTTAGTTAAGATACCCGTGCCCCACATAAGAGTGAGTTTGAATCCCGGCTCTAGCCCCGAACTCGAGATTATTGCTGTTGTGCACTCTAGAATGCAGGGGTGATAGATGAAATGATTGGGTTGCTACCTTTACCTTCTATTGGGAAACCTGGACTGTATTCCCAGTTCCCAGTGGCAGCCACTGTGGGTATCTGAGGAGTGAACCAGCAAGTGGGAGTTCTGTCTCATTGCCTTCTGTGTAAATAATTTAAAAAAAATACTGACATAAATAAAAGGACATGTCAAAAAGTTTGTGGAAAAACTGAATTAAAACTTAAGTTTATTTCAGGGCAAAACTTCTTGGAAATCTAGCCATTGTTTTTCCACCAAGCACACTTTCCATTCATTTTTGAAGACCTCACTTACTCTGAAATGGATGCTTCTCTTGACCCTGCTTTTACCCTGTTCTGAAGAGGTAGGGACGTTGTTCTCGAAGCTTGGCTCCATGTCAAAACAATGCCCAAGCTCTCGGTGACGACTCCACAAATACCGCGCTACCAACTTCTCATTCAGGAGCGTCTTCCCTTTATATCTCGTGGCTGAAGTCATGTCCACCCATAGCTCTTGTCCGTTTCATGTCATATCAGACAGGCACAGGGACTGCACTGACAGTCCCTATTCTGACATCCCTAAACTTCCCATTTGTCCCAGTCCCTTTGCATCAACCCCAAGACTGCCCCTCGGGCCGGCCCCTTCTTTTTGAGCAATCTCATCCATCATGGGAACTGTCAGTTGGGGGCCTTCGAAGCTTGGGGCTTTGGGGACAATGTTCTGAGGACAATGCCCATCTGTCACATACGATGACCAGCTTTCCGGAGCCCTGTAGTTAGGGAGGAGCAGTTCTGGCCTGTGGGAAAGTATAGAGCAGCAGAAAAGACACTCCGATTTCTAGCAAGGCTGGTTGCCTTTGCTGCAGTTTTTTTTTTTTAAACTAATTTCCCATTGTCATCTGTTACAAAGTATCCTATACTGAACTGGAGATGAATGGCAAGAACCTTGTTCTTGCCTGCCTTTAAGACACGTTCTGCCATTGAGCAGGGCACAAATTAACATGCCCCATGGTTGGAGGACTTCTGGCTCGGGAAGATAGGGACACAAAGCAGAGAGTGGGCACAGCTTTGCCAAGAAGGTGTTTAATTGTGTCGCACAAGTGGCTGGATGCCTGCTGGCTAGCGAAGGGGACTGGAACATCCCCAGCCAGTGACAGGAGCAGGGAGGGCAAGCGTCGGGGCGTGGAGCGGGGCTCCGTCCTGGGTCTGGGCACAGCCTAATTGCTTGCTTCCTCCTTGAGCCTGAAGTCGGGACTTGAAGCTGGAAAGACTCCCATGCTGGAGGCAGATTTCTTTGCAGGCCTCAAAGAACTCTGTAGCCACCCAGACCTTCAAATCTCTCTGGGAGGTGGTGACTCCTTCGGTTAAAGAGATCCCTTTCAGGAGAGGAGCTTTTGATGACTCCTGTCCGCCTTCTGCTCAGACCTGCTCAAGTAGCTGCTTGCCTGCCAGCCGCACTCGAACATTCTCACAGCTGCTGCACTTCCGCCGGGCTCCTCACTGCTGGCCTCCCTGAAATGAACGCGCTGGCTTGACTGTTTTCTGGAATGTTGATAAGCGACCTCATTGAAACTTCGACCCCAGACCACATCTCCAGAAATCATAACATGGCCTCATTAGGCGCAGGCCCAGTAGGTGCAGCTCCATGGTGTCTCAGTTGAATTGAGCGGCTGTAACACAGTCTGTTAGACTGAGTGGTTTGTAAACAACCAAAATTGATTTCTTAGAGTTCTAGAAGCTGAAAGCCCAAGATCAAGGTACAGGCCGTGATGGCGCACCTCGTGGTTGACGGGGGGCATCTCCTAGCTGTGCCCTCCCTAACAGAGTGGAAGGGGTGATGTCTCTCTGGGGTGTCTTTTATAAGCGCGCTGCTCCTAATCACCTCTCAGATGCCCCACCTCTGAACGCCATCACGTTGATGATTGGGCTTCATTGTGTGAACTGGGAGGCGACAGACACACTGAGGCCAAAGCATCTGGGTACGAGCTTCTAATGGAATTGACACGGGCCATGTCTGCTGTCTGATGGCTGTGTAAGGTAGTGCATACCTGCACGGTAGCAGGACTCCTCTGTGTCTTCAGAGCATCTCTGCTTGTTCCTGGGACTTCCTAGGGAGGGTCTCCCACGTTCTCACATGGCAGTTTCCCAGCTTCAGTGGCCCAGTGTTCTCTGTTCTCCCTGCCCTACCCCTTCCCTTGGGACCAGGATTCTAAAGGCAAATGGACCCCTCCCGTTCCTGGCTCCATCACGCGCTAGTTGTGTGACCTATGCAAGAATCTTAACCTTCTTGAACATCGTTGCCTCATCTACAAAACCTGGGGAAGTAAACCTTATTTTGAAGATTTGGTGAAATGCTTTTTTTTTTTTTTTTTTTTTAATTTTTGACAGGCAGAGTGGATAGTGAGAGAGAGAAAGAGACAGAGAGAAAGGTCTTCCTTTGCCATTGGTTCACCCTCCAATGGCCGCCGTGGCCAGCGCGCTGCGGCCGGCGCACTGCACTGATCCGAAGCCAGGAGCCAGGTGCTTCTCCTGGTCTCCCATGGGGTGCAGGGCCCAAGCACTTGGGCCATCCTCCACTGCACTCCCTGGCCACAGCAGAGCGCTGGCCTGGAAGAGGGGCAACTGGGACAGAATCCGGTGCCCCGACCGGGACTAGAACCTGGTGTGCCGGCGCCGCAAGGCGGAGGATTAGCCTGTTGAGCCGCGGCGCCGGCTGGTGAAATGCTTTTAATACACATAGTATGATACCTAAAACACAGTAGAGCTTAACAGATGCTAGTTACCATGGTTGGCCCTATTGTAGTCACAAACCACACCCACTGCCTGTCAAGCTGCCTGGTCAGGTTTCTTTCTTGGTGTGTAGGCCAGTGTCTGTGTCCAGGGAGTAGGCTTTTGAAGTTTCCTGTGCGCTATCCCTGGGGGGGTAGGGGCCAGCATGGTTGTTTGCATATATGATAGTCAACTCTGTGTCACACATTGCTGTCAAAGTATCTGCCTTGTACTTAGAATTCCACCAAGTCTCTCCTTGGATAACTTCTGGCCCTTTCTCCTTTATCCAAAGGTGATTAGACTCACTTCACCCGCTCTGATCTTCCACTCCTTCCTAACCTTTTCTGGCCATTCTCACACCCCAAACTCCCCTTTCTTCCTTCAGCAAGGAAAGCAGAATTTCCACAATGTCGGGGAGAGGGGAAGATGTGGACATAAAGAAAGGTGATTTACTCATGAGAGACCAGGAGGAAGCACCTGGCTCCTGGCTTCGGATCTGCACAGCTCCGGCTGTTGAGGCCATTTGGGGAGTGAACCAACAGAAAGGAAGACCTTTCTCTCTGTCTCTCTCTCTGACTGTTTGTAACTCTACTTGTCAAATAAATAAATAAAATCTTAAAAAAAAGGAAGGTAATTTATACTAGCATTCTACGATCAAAACTGCAGTATTGCCAAAGGTTGTATTATTAGTATATCTAGTTGGCACCATTTCCTCCCTCTCCTTCCCTAAATATTTTTTAAAGGTTTATTTTATTTATTTGAAGGGAGAGTTATAGAGGGAGAGACAAATCCTCCAGCTACTGGTTCATTCCCCAGATGGTCACCATGGCTGGACTGATCCATGTCTCTACTGAGGGTGGCAGGGCCCTGGGTAATTGTGTTATCTTCTGTTACCTTCCCAAGCACATCAGCTTCCTATGGGATGCCAGTGTTGCAAGCAGTAGCTTAACTTGCAGTGCTACAATGCTGGCAGCCTTCCCCTTACTTTAAATCAAATACCTAGAGCAGAGATGTGTAACTTTTTGGAACTCAGATAACCTGTTGGAATTATTTCAAACAATACTGTGTGCTGGCTGTCTGAATTTTACTTGTTGAGACTCAGGGAAATTCTTTCCATTTCATTTTTGGAGTAACTTTTGGGGCAGTTGTCTGTTACAGAGGCGAAGGCAGGGTGTGATGCTGGGAATAAGAATGTGTGACAATGACCTTGTAGATTGTATGGTGGACTTGGCAGTGTATCTTGACTCTTGGATTTGAGAGGATGGCAGTGAGCTAGGGAGATGGGCTAGAAAGCTTTGAAAGGAGGGCTTATAGGTGATTGGCTGGACACGTGTTAGACTTTGTGACTCTAGAAGTTCCTGTTGAATCTTGGGAGACAATGAGGTTAAACAAACAAATGCCTTCCTCCATAATTGTTATGACACTTGGATTTGCCATTTGACTTGTTTACTTTTGTGGGTTGACTATTTAAGAGGTTTATTCACCCAGAGCAACACAGTGTTTGGTTATGTTTCCCTGGATGGTAGCACCTAGGGCCCATGGACCCAGTCAGAAATCTCAGATGCAGAGAGAGACAAAATCAAGACTGTTGCATACTCTTTTAAACATTATTTAAATGACACATTTTTGACTTTAAGCACAGAAATGGTATAACCATTTTGGAAAATCGACTTAGCAATTTCTTTAAAGTTAAACCAATGTTTACTATATGATCTAGCCATTTTAGTCCTGTAGGGATGAAAGTCCACACAAAGAGTTACGCCTGAATATTTACTGCTGCTTTACATGTAACAGTGGCAAACTGGAAGCAACTCACATCTCCATAAGCAGATGAATGGACAAACAAACCACATTATACAATGGATTATTACTCAGCAATGAGAAGAAATAAGATTTCAACAACAATCAATCATATATGTTCATTTCAAATACTTGCATGGAATCAATGATGCTAGGGCTCCCCCACCCTCCAAGTAACACCTTGTGATTGATTACATTTGTATAAATTCTAGGGAAATGTAAGCCGATCTGTAGTGGTGGGTTGCTGAAGGGTGATTGAGGGTTGGAAGTGGCGGGAGGAGGAGTGAGAGAGGATGATTGTAAAAGGGCATGAGAAAACTTGTGGGGGTGATCACAGTTTCATTGTCTTGATTTCAGTGTAGGGTCTCTGGGTAATGCATATGTAAGATTCATCCACTTGGACCCTTTGATTATGCGCAGTTGATTGTAAGCCAGTTATGACTCAGTAAAGCTATAAGAAAACACTCAGTATTTTTCCATGTCAAAGCTACCTGTTAAGAAAAGTTATTCTCTCTTAATTTTTATTCCAAGGATCCTAAAGTTGTGAACACTTATCAGCATGACACATGCTCATTACATTAAAAACAGTCTGTTTCCCTATGATGATAGTGATATCTAGCATTCATTGAGCATTTTCATTTGAACAGGGATATTTCATTGCTTTGCATATATTACTTCATATACTGTTCAGAAAAAAATCTTAGTGTCGATACTATTATTAGCTCCACTGTATAGAAAAGGCAGCTTGAGACAGCAAAGAGGTTGAATCATTGGGTCCACACATGGCTTAAAAGTAGAGAATCTCAGTTAAGAGCATATATACTTCCCTTCCTGAACTCTTTGTCTTTAGTTGATGGACCCTAAGTACAGATTTATCTGGCAGAGGCAAAGAATTAATGCAGAAACAGGGTGTTGGTGTTCCAACCCTCTAGTTGTTTGCCAAGCTCCTTGTTTGGCTTCCTGCCTTTGACATGAATTCTGTGTTTGAGTTTATAGTTTCCCACAGCACAGTGGACCTGCCTGTTCTCTAGACTCTGAGTTGTCCTGTTTTTTTCCCCTAGATTCTTTGCTAGTTGCCTGATGACCTTCAGTGATGGCTCAGTGTACAGAGTTATGGACAGTAACATCAGTTAGATTCTTCAGATAGAAGTCTTAGGATCAGGAAGGCAAGGTTCTAAGTCAAGATCAGGATATACATCTGAGTCTCTTAGAGGGCTAAAGTAAAGGTACCAAATAGACAAAAAAAAAAAAAAAAATCAAGGAAAGGAGATTGACAGAAATGAATCCAGAAACAAGATGTAGCTGAATGGTAAAGCTAACAGCTGGGAAGTCTTCAGGGCAAGGGGGCAGCAGGGTCCCTGCCATGTGCTAGGCAACTGGAGCTGGCAGGCACACGTGCCAGGGATGACAGAGCAGCCTCTGAGTAGCCCCTGATATGTCCTTCAAGAGGACAGCTGTTCAGCAATGATCTAGGAACTCCTGGCTGCAGGCCCTGGGCCAGCCCTGCTGGGTTGACAAGAATCACCAGAAGGCCCTTAAAAATACAGCCTTGTTGCCTTCTCACAGTTCGGCCAGTCTAGAAGATTACTTTGGACTCTGACTCTCTGTAGGAGAAAAAAGGAGGGTGATAAAAAACCATATGGAAGCCTCTTCTTGGGCCAAAACCCTTTGATCTTTTTTTCCCAACAGAAGAGAGTACCCTTTCCAGTCTTAAAGTGTTCAAAATATTTTCTCTCTTCTACATGAGCAAGCATCTAAGGTGCATTCAATGCTGTGGTTCACATCTTCATTTGTTTGTTTAAACACAAACTGCACACTTACTGTGTACCAGGATCTGTCCCAGGTACTGAAGATACCAAGACAAAGCTCCAGTCATGGCCTGCACTGGATCCGCAGTCTAGGAAGGGAAGCGATTCTAAGAAGGTGATACTGTGCACAGGAACTTACCGAGTTTTGAGAAGAGAGGGTGAAGGCAGGTAGAGGGGACCAGAGAAATAGATACTCAAAGGGGCTTCCTGAAGGAGTGATAGGGGAGTTGAGAGCAGAGCCATTCCTAGTTTTCTTTGCACCTGAAAAGCTTGCTTTCATAGAGCTTAGAGATTCTAATATCTCACATTCTGCCAGAATTGTTTTCTAGAAGCCCTTATGCATATCTGCTTTTTTTTAAAAACTAGAGAACAATATAATTTAAGCAGAAAGAAAATTCAACAGGTTTTTAAACATAGATTTAAAGTGGTTTCATAAGAGTAGTCAACATAGAGAACTTGTGATTCAAGGAATGGAATGTCTTCAAAAATCAATATGCTCAAGGATGAATGGGTAAATCAACAGCTTTAGGCAAATTGGGTGGGTTCCTTCGTTTCTTTCATTCAGTAAATAAACAGACTCCTTGCCAGCCATTGCACTAGACACTGAGGACTCGGAAATGAAAAGCCAGTTGCGCAGGTGGGCAGGAAACATTAGTCGATGCGTAGCTTCACTTTGGGGGAAGAGATTTCTCCCATGCTGCAATGGTTGGCTGATGCTAACGTCAAAGCCAGGCTACTTTTCTAGGTTAATCTAAACCAGCATGGTTCTTCTCCTTGGTTATTGCTTTTAAAACAAAGTACACTGGCAGAAGGAACTTGCCATGTAGACATGGCTTTCTGTGGAGGAGCAGTAGAAATAAATGATATGTGATGGACAAAGAGCTCATTCGTCAGTGTTGCTACCCTTTGATCATTTCATATCAGGAAGAATCCCAGTATTTTTGTGTGTATAGAATAATCATCACCTCTAAAAATCAGCTTCAACAAAGTTCTCTCCATCTTCAGACACGTTAGTCTCCCAGCAGTGGATACCTCTCCGAAAAAGATGTTTTACCTTCCTTTGGCAGGGAACACCCACCCATTGTTCAACTTTGGGAGCTGCGCTGCCAACTTGCGGAGCCCGAGCTGGGTCTTGATGCTCTGTGCTAATCCACTATACATCAGCCTGGAAGCTTCTCTTGACAGGAAAACTTGGAGCAGGTCGTGTGGAATGATTTTGGCATCACACGCTGGAGTGGAAAATATTCACAGGCTGCAGGAAAATCTGGCTTGGGCTGCTGCAGGGAAGGCAGCCACTGGCTGGGAGACAGTTAGTGTAGGGAAGTCCTGGGCTGCCTCTCCGAGAGGCCTGGAGGATGCTTCTGTACACTGAGAGGAGAAGCATCAGGAATCGTGTGTGTTTTCATGAGAATTGAGAGGAACGGCAAGGACGCAAGCCAAGTTAGAAAAAGAACACCACCACTGCGCACTTCCATCGCAGTCTTTCAGATCCAAAACCCTTCATGCGCATAAAGAAGGTGCCAAGGGAAGGAGACTTGAGGGGTTTTGGAGGATGGAGCCTAGGAAAGCCGTCATGTGCAGGTGAAACTGCTTGTGTGAGCGTGTCAAATCAAACGCGGGACCGGAAATGACTCCTCCCCTGGTTTTTGGCGAGGTTCTGACTATTCTGTGACAATTCTGGCAAAGATAGAAGAATTTGTTCTAGGGATGGGCCTGTTCAGTGAACAGTTTTTCTTTTTTCTTTGGTATTTGGTAGGATTCTTGGTTTTGCTTTTAATGTACTTGAAACTCTTGGAGCTCTGTCACTGACAAATATTTAGCCAAACGGATTTCTGGGACTGAAGACAAGGGTGGTATACCTATTTTGACTTAGCACTTTGGATGCCAGGGTTTTGTGACACCACTTGGGTTGCTTTCCCCCAGGGTAAGATGGAGAGCTCATGATGGCTATCTTGGACAGGAAGACAGAGGTGCCATTGAAATCAGATTAAGGCAAATGGGAAATGCTCTTCCATCTTTCCTGCCTTTGCCACATAGGACATCTTTATTACAAAAGACCCTTCACACAACGAGACCCAGTTGACCCCACAGAGGTCAACCTGATGAGTGAGTCATTGTATGTTCAGTAGGGAAGCTGAGGCAGCTCTCCTAGCCTCACAGATGAGGGTGGATGAGCCCTCTCCTTTGCTGTGGTGAATCTGCCCTCCACCCTGTGGGGCAGCATTTGCATGATCCAGGAAGTAAGGAACTACACTTTTTTGTTAATTGCTTCAGAGCAAAGAGCATGCTTTTGCCTTTGGTTTTCACATGTCTAGCATGGTGTCTGGCACATAGTAAGCGGTAGTTAAACTGAATTGGGTTAATGTTCTGGGCTTCACTGGGAGTGTCAAATGCTGAAATGAGCTCCACACTTTAACGAAAACCAAGAAGAGACAGAAACTATAAAAGGAGTGTTGACCTTTTCCAAGGAGATGCAGAAAAGAGCCTAGTGGGATGACAGTAGCTGAGGGTACTTCTGAGTGATGAGGGTGTGTGCTGAATGACAGCAACAGTGGCTTCCAGAAAGGGCACTTCCAGGGCAGCATAGGTGGGGGAAGTTTAGCTAGAGGGTGCCTGGAAAGGTACCATAGGAGTACTCAGCAGCATATACGGTGTTGCATATATTAGCCCCAGTAGAAGCCTGCCACTCAGACGTGCTGTGAGCTCAGCCCTGAAGTCCTCATCTGATTCCATAGAAATCCTGGCAAACTATTTCACTATTGGAGAATGATGTCAGGTTTTATGCCAACTGCTTCCTCAACTCCCTGACCTGGCATTGTCCTGCGCTCTGTCTGAAGGGCTCATACCAGTGTCCTCCTTGTAAGCCTAGTTCCTGTGGGCTGAGATGCCTCCCAGCTGTGAGTCCAATTTCTGTCAGAGACTGCATTGTCTCATGTCCATGTCCATGACCAGTAGAAACCATCCATCCCTGTGGATACCCCAATAGATGTTTCCTGGCTAGACCTCAGTTTCTATCCTCCATTCTAAGAACTCCTTTTCCAGGGAAGGGCAGTCAGACATGTTGGCTGAAGTCACAGCCTAGACCAGGATCTGAGCAAAGCAGGCATTCAGGGGAACTGGGGCGGCCAGGCCTTCCTTTGATCATGGAACGGATACATTTGTTCCATTTACTTAGCTTTTCTAAGGCCTATTTTTGGTCCTTGGAAAGTGGTGATACTTTGTTTTATTCTTTTCAACTACAAAAGCTTTGGAGTGGTTTTTCTTTTCTTTTTCTTCTGCCTTGGGAAGCTTGCTCTCCTTTTCCCTCAACTCCCTTTCCTCTAGAAGTGTTTCTACCTCTTACTGAGAAGCAAGTGCAAGCATAAAAAGGGGGATTCAGCCCAGTGTTGGCTGAGGGCATCCATTAGAAATAGAAAACAGTATAAGCAGAGAAGCTACCTGAGGAGGTTAGGTCTGTACACATATGTTCTGGTATATACAAAACAGGACAGTTGAGGCACCTGTTTTCATTTTAGGTTGATGTTGTGACAAATGACCACAAATGCAATAGTGGAAAACAACACAGCATTATTTTGACGTCTGTGGAGGTCACAAGTCCTAAAATCAATGTGTTGGCTGGACTGTGTTTCGTAGATAGAAGCTCTAGGGAAGAATCCATTGCATCTTCTGGCTTCTGGAGGGCACCTGGAGTTTTGGTCCCATCCCCCACATTCGAAGTCAGCAGTGTAGCATCTTTACTTCTCTCTGTCTGTCTCTCTCTGCATTTGCTTCCCTCTCACATCTTCCCCTGTGACTCGGGCTCCCTGCCTCCCACTTTTCTTTACAAAGACTATTGTGATGACATTGGGACCATTTGTAATCTTCCTGTCTCAAGATCCTTGAAGTCTCTTTGACTGTACAAGATAACATGTTCACTGGTACTTGGATGAGGATATGGAAATCTGGCTTAGACCGTTCAGGCTGCTCTAACAAAATACTTAGACTGAATATTTCATAAACAATGAAAATGTGTTACAGTTCTGGACACTGAGAAGTCCAAGCAAGCATCAGCTGATTGAGTATCTGGTGAGGGCTCTCTGTTTCACAGATGGTACCCTTGTGCTATGTCCTCGCATTGTAGAGGGGCAAACGGGGTGAACAAGCTCATTCAGGCCTGTCTTAGAAGGGCAATACTACCATTCACAAGGGCTCCACCCTCATGAGCTAGGCACTTTGCAACAGCCCTGCCTCTTGACATCAACACATTTGGGTTATAATTCAACATACTAATTCTGAAGGGACAAGGACATTGACATCACAGCTTCATCTTTGGATTTGGGGAGTGGGATGAAATCATTGTTCTTTCTACCAGGTGGCTCCTGTGGATATTTTTTATCTCTTTGGACTTCTTTTGTACCATTAATGCTGTTTATAATTGGATCTTGGAACTCTGAAGAAGTTTAATTACTTCTTGACATTGTTCCAACCACGTAGTTTTTCAGTGAGTATTTTACAGAACCCACATACAAAGCAGTGTTTTAGATGTCAAATGATGGTAATCATAAAATACCTATGGATGTGTAAGCGGCATCTTGATTTTTACTAGTTATTATGCTGACAATCATTTCCTCAACTAGAAGAGGTAATACATTAATCCTTTAAGAGTCTGAAAAATGTTATTGACTGTTCCTTAATTGTTAAGACCTTAATGTGGTGTGATCTGCAACTATAAAAGTAAGATTATTTATATAAATTAAAAGGTCTCAGTGTTTTAAAGAGAAATGTCAAGAAATGTGAAAATTTTGAGATTTTGCTAACTGCAGTTTCATGGGGTGCAGGCAAGAAACATGAGATTGCTGATTCAGAAACAAAGGATAGCTGATATGTGCAGCCACAGTAGTAGCCAGACTCTACCTTTCTGAGACAGAGTCATCATTTTTGCACAGATTCTCTGAAGCCCAATTCCCAAAGGGTAATACAGAAAAGACTGAATGACATCTGCATTGTGTCATATGAGAGGAATGTTGAATTTAGGGAATTTGAACCTTTTATAGTTGCGCTCTTAATTTCAGGATGCATGTTTTTATATAAGGCTATTATATAAACTATGTTTAAAAAATAATCTAGGTAGCAGGTGTTTGGTTTAACAGGTAAGCTGACAGTTGGGACACGTGCATGCCTAATCAGAGTACCTGAATTGGAGTTCCAGCTCCATTCCCAACCAGCAGTACAGAGTGAGCCAGTAGATAGGAGCATACTCTCCTTCTCTTTCTTGTTGTCTATTTGTCTGTCTCTAAAAAAATGAAAGAAGCAAGAAGGATCAAAGGTAAGTCAATGATTTGCTTATAAGATGACAAAGCATGAGAGAAACATACATCAACTTTTAGTCTGAAAAACCTCAAATTCATATCTTGATTAAATTCTTATTTACCTAAACTCCCCCTTCTTCATATTCTTTCATTCATTGATTTCAAGTTTTTTATTTATTTAAGGTGAGCAAATTTCATATATTTGATAGATACACATTTAAGAGCATAGTAAAACTTCCCACCAAATCCTCCCTTCCCCCATTGCTGACACCTCCCTATTCATTCTGTTCTTATTTTTTCTCTTATTTTTTTTGAAGTGATATAGCAAGGTATTTGTTTCTGTACAAACCTTTATATTTTCCAGAAGAAACTTTTCATTTAATTACTACAAATTTCATAAGTAAGCTTTAGGAATATAGTTATTCTTCCCACCATACCTGCCCTCCCACTCCTATTCCCATCCTACCTCCTCCTCCTCTCTCCCATTCCCAGTCTCATTCTCCATTAAGATTCATTTTTAATTAACTTTATACACAAAAGTTTAACTCTATACTAAATATTTACACAGGACCATAAGCAAAGCATTTCTCTCCTCCCTTCAGAGAAAAGTATATCCTTCTTTGATGGCCACTTCTTTCCACTGGGGTCTCTCTCACAGAGATCCTTCAGGTAGGACATTTTTTTTTCCCACAGTGTCTTGGCTTTCCATGCCTGTAATGCTCTCATGGTCTTTTCAGCCAGTCCAGAATGCCTTAAGGGCCGAATCTAAGGTCAGAGTGCTATTTAAAATGATTGTCATTCTGTGTCTGCTGTGTGGGCTGCTTCCCATGTTGGAGCATTCCCTCCTTTTTAATTCCATCTATAGTTATTACCAGATACTTTATTGTATTTATATGATCCCTTTAATCCTTAGTCCTATCTATATGATCACTTTAACAATATGGTAACTTTAACACTTAAGATGGCATTTTTACCATGCAGTTTAGTGGGGTTTGGGGTCCCATGGCAAGATTTTAAACTGTACCCTTAGAAGTAATTCCATAGGAATGTATGCAAAGCTGTATAGCTTTACAATTACAAACTTCCTCCTCCATCTCTCTTATTACCACTTTTATTTTTTTTAATGAGATCTATTTTCAATTGACCTTATACACATATGATTAACTCTGTTAGGTAAAGAGTTCAACACATAGTATGAAGAAGAGGAAAAAAAAAAAACTTTGTCAGTCAAGACAACGGCTGTTCAAGTAATTATTTCTCAGTGTGTCAATTTCACGTCTACATATTTTGTTTTAGGTGCTTTATTAGTTCTCACAGATCAGAGAAAATATATGCTATTTGTCCTTTTGGGACTGGGTTATTTCACTAAGTATGATGTTTTCCAGATTCATACATTTTGTTGAAAATGATCAGATTTCATTTTTTTAATGCTGTGTAGTATTCCATGAAGTACATACCCCATAATTTCTTTATCCAGTCTTCCATTGATGGGCATTTAGGTTGGTTCCATATTTTAGCTATTGTGAATTGAGCTGCAGTAAATATGGGGGTGCAGGGAACTCTTTAATTTGCTGATTTCATTTCCCTTGGGTAAATTCTCAGGGGTAGGATGGCTGGGTTGTATGGTAGTTCTGTGGATTTACCAGTTTACATTCCCACCAACAGTTGAAAAGGGTACCTTTTTCCCTACATCCTTGCCAACATTTGTTGTTAGTTGATTTTTATATGAAAGCCTTTCTGACTGGGCTGAGGTGAAACCTCATTGTGGTTTTGATTTGAATTTTTCTGATGGCTAGTGATCCTGAGCATTTTTTCATGTGTCTGTTAGCCATTTGGATTTCCTCTTTGGAAAAATGTCTATTTAGGTCCTTAGTTCCTTGCCCATTTTTTTTTTCTTTAAAGATTTATTTATTTATTTGAAAAGCAGAGGCAGAGAGAGAGAGAGAAGAGAGGTCGGTCCTCCATCTGCTGGTTCACTCTGCAGATGGCCACAAAAGCTGGAGCTGCAACCATCCAAAGGCAGGAGCTTGGAGCTACTTTCATGTCTCCCACCTGAGTGCAGGGGCCCAAGGCCTTGGGCCATCTTCCATTGACTTCATAGGCCATAGCAGAGAGATGGATAGGAAGTGGAGCAGCTGGGATTCGAACCAGTGCCCATATGAGATGCAAGCACTGCAGGTGGTGGCCATGTTCACTCCACCACAGCACCGGCCCCTGCCCATTTCATAACTGGGTTGTTTGTAATATTATTATGAAGTTTCTTGATCTCTTTATATAATCTGCTTATTAATCCTTTATAACTTGCATAGTTTGCAAATATTTTCTCCCATTCTGTTGGTTGCCTCTTAACTTTGCTGAGTGTTTTGCAGTACAGAAGCTTCTCAATTTGTTATAATCACATTTGTTAATTCTGCTTTGATTGCCTGTGCCTCTGGGGTCTTTTTCAAGAACTCTTTGCGTATGCCATTATCTTGCAGGGATTTCCCCAATGTTCTCTCATAATTTGATAGTATCAGGTCATAGATTTAGATCTTTAATCCATTTTGAGTGGATTTTTGTGTCAAGTATAAGGTAGGGGTCCTGCTTCATACTTGTGCATGCATAAATCCAGTTTTCCCAGCACCATTTGTTGAAGATACTATTTTTGCTCCAGGGATTTGTTTTAGCTCAAAAAGAAGTTTGTTGTAGATGCTTGGGTTGATTTCTGGTGCTTCTGTTCCTTTGGACTATCTATCTGTTTTGTACCAGTTTTGATTATAATTGCCCTATAGTATGTCTTGAAATCTGGTATTGTGATGCCATTGGCTTTATTTTTGTGGTATAAAATTGGTTTATTCAAGTTCTCTTGTGTTTCCATATGAATATCAGTATCATTTTTTCTAGATCTGAGATTAATATCTTTGGTATTTTTATTGGTATCACATTGAATCTGTAAATTGCTTTTGGAAGAATAGACATTTCAATGATGTTGATAGTTCCAATCCATCAACATGGAATTTTCATATTTTTTTCTATGTTCTTCTATTTCTTTCTTTAATGTTTTATAATTCTCATTGTAGAGATCTTTGACATCCTTGGTTAAATTTATGCCAGTGTTTTGATTTTTTCTTAGTTTCTGTAAATGAGCTGGATCTTAGAAGTTCTTTCTGAGCCAAGGCAATGTCTGTGTATACAAAGGGTGTCCATTTTTGTGTATTGATTTTATATCCTGCTACTTTACAAACTCTTCTATGAATTCCGATAGTCTCTTGTATTCCTTTGGATCTCTTATATATAGAATCATGTCATCTGCAAATGGGGATAGTTTGACTTCCTCTTTCCCAATTTGTATCCTTTGATTTCCTTTTCTTGTCAAATGGTTCTAAAACTTCCAGGACTATATTGAATAGCAATGGTGAGAGTGGGTATGCTTGTCTGGTTCTGGATCTCAGTGGGAATGCTTCAAACTTTTTCCCATTCAATAGGACACTTGCCATGGTTGTGTCATAAATTGACTTGATTGTGTTAAGGAATATTGCTTTAATATACAATTTGTAGAGTTTTCACCATGAATTGGTGTTGTATTTTATCAAATGCTTTCTCTGCATATATTGAAACAATCATATGGATTTCCTCTGCAGTTTGTTAATGTGGTGTATCACATTGATTGATTTCTGAATGTTGAACCATCCCTACATACTAGGAATAAATCCCAATTGGTCTGGGTGGATGATCTTTCTGATATGTTGTTGAATTCTATTGGCCAGGATTTTATTGAGGATTTTTTCGTCTACGTTCATCAGAGAAATTGTTCTGTAATTCTTCCTCTGCTGTACCTTTTTCAGGTTTAGGAATTAAGGTGATGCTGGCTTCATAGAAAGAATTTGGGAGGATTCCCTCCCTTTGAATTGTTTTGAATAGTTTGAGAAGTGGAGTTAGTTCTTTAAATGTCTGGTAGAATTCAGCAATGAATCTATCCTATCCAGTCCTGTGCTTTTCTTTGTTACGAGGGCCTTTATTATTGATTCAATTTCTAACTTGGTTATGGGTCTGTTTAGGTTCTTTGTCTTCATCGTTTTATTTAGGTAGGTTGTATGTGTCCTGGAATCTATCCATTTCTGATAGACTTCCCAGTTTGTTGGCATACAACTCTTTGTAGTAATTTCTGATGACTCTTTATTTCTGTGGTGTCTGTTTTTACATTCCCTTTCTCATCTCTAATTTTATTGATTTGGGTCTTCTCCCTTTTTTGGTTAGTTGGGCCAATGGTATGTAAATTTTGTTTATTTTTCAAAAAATCTAGCTCTTCATTTTGATGATCTTTTGTAATTCTTCTGGATTCAATTTTGTTGATTTCTTCTCTAATTTTAATTATTTCTCTTCTCCTCCTAGTTTTGGGTCTGGTTTGCTGTTGTTTTTCTAGATCCTTGAGATGCATTGATAGCTCATTTATTTGGTGCCTTTCCAATTTCTTGATATAGGCACCAATTGCTATAAACTTTCCTCTTACCACTGCTTTTGCTATATCCCATAAGTTTTGATATGTTGTATTGTCATCTGCATTTGTTTCCAGACGTTTTTTGATTTCTCTTTTGATTTCTTCTATGATCTGTTCATTCTCGAGCATGTTGTTCAGTCTCCAGGTGTTTACCTATGTTCTAGAGATTCCTGAGTTGATTTCCAGCTTCATTCTATTGTAGTCCAATAAGATGCATGGTATGATTTCGATTTTTTTGAATTTGCTAAGACTTGTTTTATGGCCTAACAGAAAGTTCCATGCATGGTGAGAAGAATGTGTATTCTATAGCTGTAGGATGAAAAATTCTATAGGTATCTGTAGGTCCATTTGGTCTGTAGTCTCGGTTTACTCTGTTGTTTCTTTGCTTATTTTCTTTCTAGTTGATCTATCCATTGCTGAAGTTGGTGTATTAAAATCCCCCATTACTATTGTATTGGAGTCTATGTCTTCTTTAGATCCCTTAACATTTCTTTTTGCTAGCCAGGTGTCCTGTAATTAGGTGCGTATACACTTACAATAGTTACATCTTCATGTTGAATTAATTTTTTAATCATAGTGCTCTTCTTTGTCTCCTTTAGCAATTTTTGTGTTAAAGTCTATTTTTCTGATATTTGAATGGCTACACAAGCTCTTTATTGGTTTCTGTCAGCATGGAATATCTTTTCCCAACCTTTGACTTTCAGTCTGCATGCATCTTTGTTGGTGAGATGTGTTTCTTATAAGCAGAAAATAGATGAATTTTGTTTTTTAATCCATTCAGCCAGTTTGTGTCTTTTAACTGGAGAATTGAGGCCATTTACATTCAAGGTGACTACTGATCAGTAAGTTTTTTTTTTGCTCTGCCCTTCTTCCATAAATATTCCTATATTTTACTTTGGAATTCCTTTGTAATTTTAATGGGAGATTTCCTTCCTTTACCTTCTTTTGTAGTGGTGACCATGTTTCTGTGTTTTTGTGTGCAGCATTTCCTTAAGCATCTTCTGCAGAGCTGGATGGGTGGTGACAAATTCTTTGAATTTCTATTTGTCAGGGAAGTTCTTTATTTCACCTTTGCTCATAAGTGAGAGCTTTTCAGGTTGTAGTATTCTAGGTTGACAGTTCTTTCCTCTTAAGACTTTGAATGTATCTTGTCATTCTCTCCTAGCCTGTAGTGTTTCTGATGAAAAATCTTCTGTGAGTCCAATTGGAGATACTCTGAAAGTAATCTGGCATTTCTCTTGTGCACATTTTAGAATCTTTTGTTTATAATCAAACTCTCCACAGTAAAACATAATGTGATGTGGCGAAGATCTTTTCTGGTCATGTCTGTTAGAAGTTCTTTGTACTTCCTGTACATGGATACCTCTTTCTTTATCCAAATTGGGTAAATTTTCTGTTATTATTTCACTAAACAGACCTTCTAATCTTTTCTCTTTTCATGCCTTTAAGAACTTCTAGAACCGGTATGTTGGATTGTTTGATAGTATCCTGTAGATTGCCAACAGTGATTTTTAGTTTGCTAATTTCTTCTTCTTTCGATTGGTCTTACTGTGCAGTTTCCTGTGCTATGTCTTCTAAATTGGATATTCTTTCTTCTGCTTTACTGATTCTGTTGTTAAGGCTTTCCACTGCATTTTTTATTTGTTCTATTGAATTCTTCATTTCTAAGGTTTCATTTTGATTTGTCATTAAGATCTCAATTTCATGGAAGAAAATTTTGTTAGTTCATGTATTTTCTTCTGATTACTTCTAAATAATCTTATGATTAGTTTTTTAATTTCATTTCTCAACATTTCTTCAATCACCATCTCCACAGTCTACTATGAAGTGTTGTGTTCTTTTGGGGGCATCATGTTGAGTGAATTAAGCCAGTCCCAAAGGGACAAATATCATATGTTCTCCCTGATCAGTGACAACTAACCAAGCACAAAAAAGGAAACCTGTTGAAGTGAAAGGAACACTATGAAAAACTATCTTTTTCTATACTACAGCTGCAAGCTCCCTTCCTACTCCACCATCTTAAAAAGATCCTTTTTCTTTTAATTTTCACAATAACATACTTTCAGTATATTTTATAATCACATTCTTAACCCTCACCACATAAAGAATTCAACTAGAAGTAGAAAAAAAAAAAAACACTGTTCCTTAAGAGAATAGACAAGAGCTACAACAAACTCAAAATGTCAATTTTACTCTTACGCATTAAATTATTTTTAATTCTGTATATTAGCAAAAATCAGGGGAAATGTATGACTTTTTCTTTTTGGGGCTGGCATATTTCACTAAGCATGATGGTCTCCAGTTGGATCCATTTTGTTGTAAAAGACAGGATTTCATTCTTTTCTACAGCTGAGTACAATTTCATAGTGTATTTATACCAGTCAATAGTTGATGGACATCTAGGTTGATTCCATATCTTAGCTATTGTGAATTGGGCTATAATAAACATGGGGGTACAGAAAACTTTGATATGCTGATTTCATTTCATTTCAGTAAATTTTCAGGAGTGAGATGGCTGGGTCATATGGTGGATCTATTTTCATATTTCTGAGGAATCTCCATAATGTCTTCCTTAATGGTTGTACTAGTTAACATGTCCAGTGATGGTATATTAGAGTACCTTTGTACCCACCTCCTCAACAGCATTTATTGTTTTCTGATAGAAGATGGTAGTCTTTCCAATGGATGAGATGAAACATTATTGTTGAATTTCTCTGGCTAGTGATCTTGCTCATTTTTTCATGTATGCTGGCCATTTCAGTTTCATCCTTTGCAAAATGCCTGTTCATGTCCTTTGACCATTCCTTGAGTGAATTGTTTGTTTTGCTTTGGTTGATTTTCCTGAGCTCTTTATAAATTCTGAATATTAATCCTTAATCAGTTTAATAATTTACAAGTATTTTCTCTCATTCTGTTGGTTGCCTCTTCACTTTGCTCTTCCTTTTGCAGTACAGAAGCTTCTCACCTTGATGTAATCCTATTCCTCTATATTTGCTTTGATTGCCTGTGCTTCTTGGGTCTTTTCCACCAAGTCTTTGCCTATGCCAGTGTCTTGCAGCTTCCACAATGTTTTCCTTTAGAAAACTGATGTATCAGGTCACAGATTTAGATTCTTGATCTATTTAGAGTTGATTTTTGTAGGAAATGTTTGGTAAGGGTTTGTTTCATAATTCTGCACATGAAGATCTAGTTTTCCCAGCATCATTTGTTGAAGTGTCTATCCTTTCTGCAGGGGCTTGATTTTGCTTGTTTGTCGAAGGTTACTTGGTTGTAGATGTGTGGATTAATTTTGGGGGTTTCTATTCTGTTCTATTAGTCTACATGTATATTTTTGTTCCAGTACCAGGCTGTTTTGATTCTAATTGCCATGTAGTATGTCTTTAAAACTAGTATTGTGATGCCTCTGGCTTTGTTTTTGTTGTTTAAAATTGCTGTAACTATTTGGGATCTCTTGTGTTTCCATATAAATTTTAGCATTGTGGTTTTTAGATCTCAGAATAATGTTGGTATTTTATTTGTAATCACATTGATTGTAAATTGCTTTCAGTAGTGTGGACATTTTGGTATTAATTTTTCTAATTCACTAACTTGGAAGACTTTTCCTTTTGTGTGTGTGTGTGTGTGTGTGTGTCTTCTATTTCTTTCTTTAGCAATTTTTGACTTTCATAGTAGAGACTTTTCACAACCTTGGCTAAATTTATTTGAATGTATTTAAATGCTTTGTGGCTGCTGTGAATAGTACTGATCTTACAAGTTCTTTCTCAGTTGTGCCATCGACTGTGTATACAAAGGCTATTGATTTTTGTGTGTTGATTTTATAGCCTGAAACTTTACCAAACTCTGTTACGAATTTCAATAGTGTCTTAGTGGAGTCTTTTGTTCCCCTATATATAGGATCATGTCATCTGGAAAAAACAATAATTTGACTCTTCCTTTCTAGTTTGTATTGCTTTGATTTCTTTGTCTTGCCTAATGACTCTGGCTAAAACTTCCAGGACTGTATTGAACAGCAATGGTGAAAATCAACATCCTTGTTTGCTTCTGGATCTTAATGAAAATGCTTCCAAGATTTCTCCATTCTACAACATGGCTGCCTGTGTGTTTGTCATAAATCGCCTTCATTGTTCTGTACCCAATTTGCTTAAGGTTTTTTTCATGAAAAGTTGTTGTATTTTTTAAATGTTCTCTGTATCTATTGATATAATTATATATAGTTTTTATTCTTCAGTTTGTTAATGTGATATATCACATTTATTAATTTGGATCTTAAGCCCCCTTTCACCCCACATTTCTGTTTTTGGTTAATTGAGTCAATGGTATATCAATATTGTTTATTTTTTTCAAAGAACCAGCTCTTCGTTTCACTGATAATGTGTATTAATCTTTGGCTCCAGTTTTGTTTGCTTATTCTTTAACTTTACTGATTACTTTCCTCTTTGAATTTTTAGTTTGGTTCATTCTTGTTATTCCTGATCACTGAGATGCATTGTTCAACTGTCTATTTGAAATATTTCAAATTTCTTGATGTAAGCACTAATTGCTATAGACTTCCCTCTTAATATTGATTTGTTTGCTGAATCTTATAGATTTGACATGTTGTATTGTCATCTTTGTTTTCAGGATTTTTTTAAATTTTCTTTTTGATTTCTTCTATGACCCACTATTCATTCAGGAGCTTGTCATTTGGCCAACAGGTGTTCAAATATTTTCTCAAGTTTTAAGTTTTTGATTTCCAGCTGCCTTCCATTGTGGTCAGAAAAGATACAATTTCATTTTTTTAACTTGTTGAGACATACTTTATGGTCTAGTGTATAGACTATACTAAATAAAGTTCCCTGCACTGATGAATAGAATGTGTTTTCTGCAGCTGTGGGATGAAATGTTTCATAGATATCAATTAAATCTATTTAGTCCATAGTGTAGATTAGCTCTGTTGTTTGTTGATTTGTTGTCTAGTTGATCTGTCCATTGGTGTTTTGGAGTCCCCCATTATTATTATTATTTTTTTTAATTTTTTTTTTGACTTTTATTTAATGAATATAAATTTCCAGTATACAGCTTATAGATTACAATGGCTTCCCCTTCCCATAAATTCCCTCCTACCCGCAACCCTCCCCTCTCCCGCTCCCTCTCCCCTTCCATTCACATCAAGATTCATTTTCAATTCTATTTATATACAGAAGATCAATTTAGTATAAAATACTTCAACAGTTTGCACCCACATAGAAACACAAAGTGAAACATACTGTTTGAGTACTAGTTATAGCATTAAATCAAAATGTACAGTACATCAAGGACAGAGATCCCACATCAGGAGCAAGCGCACAGTGGCTCCTGTTGTTGACCCAACAAATTGACACTCTAGTTTATGGCGCCAGTAACCACCCTAGGCTGTCGTCATGAGTTGCCAAGGCTATGGAAGCCTTCCAAGTTTGCCGACTCTGATCATATTTAGACAAGGTCATAAAAGACAGGTTGAGGATAGTAACCAATGATCCTAAGAGTGGCCTTAACCAGGTCTGAACAATTATACAGCATTAAGTGGGGAAGAGGACCATCAGTACACACATGTTGGGAGTAGAGCCATTGGTGGTAGAGTAGAGGTTATGATTACAAAGGAATGAGGCTCAAGTGCACTAGACAGGGTCTAGAACAAAGGACAGAGTCATTATTAGAGGAGCTAAGAAAGGTGTTGTCTAAGCTACAATTAAGTTTTCTGATTGAGAGGCAAATAGAACCTGATAGAAGGGGCTTGATAATAATCTGTTGGGTTTTAGGCCTTGTAAGTTAAGAGGTCCAGACCTATCTATCTCTTCACATGGGGTATATCCTAAGGGAGGTGTGAACCTCCTGGGGGAAGGCACTCTGTTGACTTTCATTACTTGGCTGGCCTGGGAGGAGAGCTGGCCAGGTAAAGGCAGGTGGCATCTCTAACAAGAAATTTACAGTTCTGCCTGCAATGTTGCTGACCCTACTTGACCATCCCCTCAGCTGCAGTGGTCACTTTGGAAGTTGGGCTGAGTGAAGGGCTTTTCAGCTTAGAGCCAATAAGATCTGTGGCTCTGACCTGGGCATCCTTCGATTCCAGGGCAGGTCCATTTCCAGTGATCCAACTCTTGGCAGAGCTGCCAGGGCTCTTCACAAGCTGACTTCTGCTGAAGCCCAGGCTTACCACATTGAAAGCCACTGCAGTGGACTGGCCTGTTGGGTCTCCTTGAGGGCAGATCACTGCACAGATCAGCCATTAATAGGCCTGCCACCCATTGCTTCTGATGCCTAGCTTTCTTTTCCTCCTGGTTTGTGTTAAAGCAGACCAGAGGATGCAAGTCAAGGGAGTGCCCAAGTCCCATCTCTAATCTTCGGTGGCCTGAACTACAAGTCTATAGTCACAGGCATGTTCTGTAGTAGTTTTTCTAAGGTAGACAATGCCCATGAGGAAAATTATATTCTCACTTTAAAACTTTCTTTCCCTTTGGTCTGAAAGGGAGGTTTTTTTTTCTACTTACTGTATACTTCGCTGATGGCGATGTGAATCTAGCTATGAGATTATTAGTTAAGTTCTTATTTTGGCTATACTATTACAGAAAAATGTTAGCCATCTCTTATAAGGTCTAAAGATTAAATTGTGCATCCTACAGATTCCTTCATAATAGAATTAGTTCCCTACCTTGAAGAGAATAGAGAAGTGAAAGAACAAGTTGGGCTTAGAATAGAGAAATGAGGGAGCAAGTCCTAGATCACTTGCTGACAATAGCAATATTACATGAATACTTAGCAAACCGTTTCAACCCTTAGATAAGAACTTAATAAAACATTTACCAGAAGGTCCAATGCCTTCTATAAATTTTAAGAATCATGTATTTGAAAACACGTCTTAAATATCTAACATGGTGTAGTTTGTTTAACCAGTAAACTTAAGCACAACCATATAAAATGTTTTTAGTTTCTTTCTACCAACAAGTTTAAAACTTATGATACACAGATTCAGGTCATACAAATTAAAATGTATCTTTGATTGATTTTAGCAGCTTAAATTTATGGACAATCTTATCTAAAAGCCATTTAAAATAAAACTCTTAATAAAATTTCCCCATGTGGACATACAATATGTACGCACATATAACATAGCATAATAGACCAATATCAAAATCCAAAATATCTGGTTGAAATAAGATTCCTTAAAATCATGACATAACATAGACCAAATCTGATCATTGTTACAAGGTGATTATTCAAGTCTTTGAAAATAAGCACATAGTTAAATAACCCATAGCTCTTCATCTCCTCCCTCTCTTTTTCCACTCTTAGATTTAACAGGGATCACTTTTCAGTTAAAATTTAAACACCTAAGAATAATTGTGTGTTAATTACTGAGTTCAACCAATAGTACTAGAACCACAACAACAACAACAAATACTAAAAAGGATAAAGTATTACATTGTACATCTAAAGTCAGGACAGGAGCTGATCAGTTCATTGTTGCTTATAGTGTCCATTTCACTTAACAGGTTTCCCCTTTGGCACTCAGTTGTCACCGATCAGGGAAAACAAATGATATTTTTCTCTTTGGGACTGGCTTAATTCACTCAGCATGATGTTTTCCAGATTGCTCCATCTTGTTGCAAATGACTGGGTTTCGTTGTTTCTTACTGCTGTATAGTATTCTATGGAGTACATGTCCCATAATTTCTTTATCCAGTCTACTGTTGATGGGCATTTGGGTTGGTTCCAGGTCTTAGCTATTGTGAATTGAGCTGCAATAAACATTAATGTGCAGATGGCTTTTTTATTTGCCAAATTAATTTCCTTTGGGTAAATTCCAAGGAGTGGGATGGCTGGGTTGTATGGTAGGGTTATGTTCAGGTTTCTGAGGAATCTCCAGACAGACTTCCATAGTGGCTTAACCAGTTTGCATTCCCACCAACAGTGGGTTAGTGTCCCTTTTTCCCCACATCCTCTCCAGCATCTGTTGTTGGTAGATTTCTGAATGTGAGCCATTCTAACCGGGGTGAGATGGAACCTCATTGTGGTTTTGATTTGCATTTCTCTGATTGCTAGTGATCTTGAACATTTTTTCATGTGTCTGTTGGCCATTTGGATTTCCTCTTTCGAAAAATGTCTATTGAGGTCCTTGGCCCATCTCTTAAGTGGGTTGTTTGTTTTGTTGTTGTGGATTTTCTTGATTTCTTTGTAGATTCTGGTTATCAATCCTTTATCTGTAGTATAGTTTGCGAATATTTTTTCCCATTCTGTTGGTTGCCTCTTCACTTTCCTGACTGTTTCTTTTGAAGTACAGAAACTTCTCAATTTGATACAATCCCAAATGTTAATTTTGGTTTTGACTGCCTGTGCTGTTGGAGTATTTTCCAGGAAGTCTTTGCCTGTGCCTATATCTTGCAGGGTTTCTCCAATGCTCTCTAATAATTTGATGGTTTCGGGTCGTAGATTTAAATCTTTAATCCATGTTGAGTGAATTTTTGTGTAAGGTGATAGGTATGGGTCTTGCTTCAAGCTTCTGCACGTGGAAATCCAATTTTCCCAGCACCATTTATTGAATAGACTGTCCTTATTCCAGGGATTAGATTTGGATCTTTGGTCAAATATAAGTTGGCTGTAGATGTTTGGATTGATTTCTGGTGTTTCTATTCTGTTCCATTGGTCTATCCATCTGTTTCTGTACCAGTACCATGCTGTTTTGATAACAACTGCCCTGTAGTATGTCCTAAAATCAGGTATTGTGATGCCTCCGGCTTTGTTTTTGTTGTACAGGATTGCTTTGGCTATTCGAGGTCTTCTGTGTCTCCATATGAATTTCAGCATCATTTTTTCCAGATCTGAGAAGAAGGTCTTCGGGATCTTGATGGGTATTGCATTGAATGTATAAATTGCTTTTGGGAGAATAGACATTTTGATGATATTGATTCTTCCAATCCATGAGCATGGAAGATTTCTCCATTTTTTGGTATCCTCTTCTATTTCTTTCTGTAAGGTTTTGTAGTTTTCATTGTAGAGATCTTTAACGTCTTTGGTTAAGTTTATTCCAAGGTATTTGATTGTTTTTGTAGCTATTGTGAATGGGATTGATTTTAGAAGTTCTTCCTCAGCCGTGGCATTGCCTGTGTATACAAAGGCTGTTGATTTTTGTGCATTGATTTTATATCCTGCTACTTTGCCAAACTCTTCGATGAGTTCCAGCAGTCTCTTAGTAGAGTTCTTTGGGTCCCCTAAATAAAGAATCATATCATCTGCAAAGAGGGATAGTTTGAGTTCGTCCTTCCCAATTTGTATCCCTTTAATTTCTTTTTCTTGCCTAATAGCTCTGGCCAAAACTTCCAGAACTATATTGAATAGCAGTGGTGAGAGAGGGCATCCCTGTCTGGTACCAGATTTCAGTGGAAATGCTTCCAACTTTTCCCCATTCAATAGGATGTTGGCCGTGGGTTTTTCATATATTGCTTTGATTGTATTAAGGAATGTTCCTTCCATACCCAGTTTGCTTAGAGTTTTCATCATGAAAGGGTGTTGTATTTTATCAAATGCTTTCTCTGCGTCTATTGAGAGAATCATATGGTTTTTCTTCTGCAATCTGTTAATGTAGTGTATTACGTTGATTGTTTTGCGAATGTTGAACCATCCCTGCATACCGGGGATGAATCCCACTTGGTCTGGGTGGATGATCTTTCTGATGTGTTGTTGCAATCTATTGGCCAGAATTTTATTGAGTATTTTTGCATCTATGTTCATCAGGGATATTGGTCTGTAATTCTCTTTCAATGTTGCGTCTATTTCTGGCTTAGGAATTAAGGTGATGGTGGCTTCATAGAAAGAATTTGGAAGGATTCCCTCTTTTTCGATTGCTCTGAATAGTTTGAGAAGAATTGGAGTTAGTTCTTCTCTAAATGTCTGGTAGAACTCAGCAGTGAATCCATCTGGCCCTGGGCTTTTCTTTGTTGGGAGGGCCTTTATTACTGTTTCAATTTCTGTGTCAGTTATGGGTCTGTTTAGGTTTTCTATGTCTTCCTGGCTCAATTTAGGGAGGTTGTATGTGTCCAAGAATCTGTCCATTTCTGATAGATTTCCCTGTTTGCTGGCATACAAGTCCTTGTAGTAATTTCTGATGATTCTTTTTATTTCTGTGGCGTCTGTTGTTACGTTTCCCTTTTCATCTCTGATCCTATTGATTTGGGTCTTTTCTCTTCTTTTTTTAGTTAGTTGGGCCAATGGGGTGTCAATTTTGTTTATTTTTTCAAAAAACCAGCTCCTCGTTTGGCTGATTTTTTGTAATGTTTTTTTGGATTCAATCCTGTTGATTTCTTCTCTGATTTTAATTATTTCTCTTCTCCTACTGGGTTTGGGTTTGGTTTGCTGCAGATTTTCTAGATCCTTGAGATGACTTGAAAGCTCATCTATTTGGTGCCTCTCCAATTTCTTGATGTAGGCACCTATTGATATAAACTTTCCTCTTAACACTGCTTTTGTTGTATCCCATAGGTTTTGGTATGTTGTGCTGTTATCCTCATTTACTTCCAGAAAATTTTTGATTTCTCTTTTAATTTCTTCTATGACCCATTGTTCATTCAGGAGCATGTTGTTCAATCTCCATGTGTTTGCACGTGCTCTAGGGATTCCTGAGTTGCCAATTTCCAATTTCATTCCTTTGTGGTCTGAGAAGCTGCATGGTATGATTCTAATTCTTTTGAATTTGCTGAGACTTGCTTTATGGCCTAGTATGTGGTCAATCCTAGAGAGGGTTCCATGTACTGCTGAGAAGAATGTAAAGTCCTTAGATGTAGGATGAAATGTTCTGTAGATATCTGTTAGATCCATTTGGGCTATAGTGTCGTTTAAATCTACTGTCTCCTTGTTGATCTTCTGTCCTGTTGATCTGTCTATCTCTGAGAGTGGAGTATTGAAGTCCCCCAGTACTATTGTATTGGGGTCTAAGTCTCCCTTTAAGTCCCTTAACAAGTCTTTTAAATAAGCTGGTGCCCTGTAATTAGGTGCATATACGTTGATAATCGTTATATCTTCCTGTTGAATGGATCCCTTAATCATTAAATAGTGCCCCTCTTTGTCTCTCCTAACAGTTTTTGTGGTAAAGTTTATGTTGTCCGATATTAAGATGGCTACGCCCGCTCTCTTTTCATTTCTGTTGGCGTGGTATATCTTTTTCCAGCCTTTCACTCTCAGCCTGTATGGATCATTGTTGGATAGATGGGTTTCTTGTAAGCAGCAAAAGGATGGGTTTTGTTCCTTAACCCAATCAGCCAATCGGTGTCTTTTAACTGGACAGTTCAAGCCATTAACATTCAATGTGACTATTGAGAAGGAGTAACTTTGCCCTGCCATTAGCCAAAGATACTTTCTAATATATGGTTTGAGATTCCTGTGATCTTTTGGTGTGAGGTTTCCTACCTTTACCTTCTTTCATATTGGTGACCGTGTTTCTGTGTTTCTGTATGTAACACATCTTTAAGCATGTTTTGCAGGGCTGGACGAGTGGCGACAAATTCTTTCAATGTCTGTTTGCTGTGAAAGGTCTTTATTTCACCTTCATTCATAAATGAGAGCTTTGCAGGATATAATATTCTGGGCTGGCAGTTTTTCTCTCTTAGCACCTGGGCTATGTCTCGCCATTCTCTCCTAGCTTGTAGGGTTTCTGAAGAGAAGTCAGCTGTGAGTCTAATTGGAGATCCTCTGAGAGTAATCTGGCGTTTCTCTCTTGCACCTTTTAGGATCTTTTCTTTGTGTTTCACTGTGGTGAGTTTGATTACGACGTGTCGTGGTGAGGATCTCTTTTGGTCATGTTTATTAGGGGTTCTATGAGCTTCCTGTATTAGGATGTCTCTGTCCTTCTCCAAACCTGGGAAATTTTCTGCTAGTATCTCACTAAAAAGGCCTTCTAATCCTTTCTCTCTCTCCATGCCTTCAGGTACTCCTAGAATCCGAATGTTGGGTTTTTTAAGAGTATCCTGTAGATTCCTGACAGTATTTTTTAGATTTCTGATTTCTTCTTCTTTTCTTTGATTTGATTGTTTCCTTTCCTGTTCTCTGTCTTCTAAGTCTGATATTCTCTCTTCTGCTTCGCCCATTCTGTTTTTAAGACTCTCTAATGTGTTTGTCATTTGATCTATTGAATTCTTCATTTCATTAAGATTTCTCGTCACTATCACCATTTCTTGTTCCACTAGTTGTTTCATTTCATTTTGATTCCTCCTTAATATTTCATTTTCACGAGAGATATTTTCTACCTTGTCCATTAAGGATTTCTGTAGTTCAAGAATTTGTTTTTGAGAACTTCTTAATGTTCTTATCAATTTTTTGAGATCTGTTTCTTGTATTTCTTCAATCTCCTCATCTTCATAGTCTTGAATTGGGGTATCTTTTTCATTTGGGGGTGTCATAGTGTCTTCCTTGTTCTTGTTAGCTTGGTTTTTGCGTTTGTTGTTTGGCATGTTGGAGATATTTGGTTTCTTCACTGTGGTGTTTTTTCTTGTTACACTATGGCTCTATATTAAGTGGACTGTCTGCTTTCAGTGGTGCCTTAGAGGCTTGAGATGAGCGTGGACTGAGAGCTGTGTTTGGTTCCTCAGGGCTGAGGGTGTGTCAGAGATGACACTCCCAGGTTAGGTGTGGTAAATCTCTCTCTTTTTTGATTCAAAAGGGAAGTAATTCCGCACAGCTGAACGTAATTGGAGGTAGTTAGCAGGCAAATGATATACCCACAGGAGCCAGAGATCGGAAGCTCTTTCCCACGGACCACACAGGCAATCTCTGCTGCCCTCAGTGTGGGCTCCAATTCTCCTGAAATCTCCCACTGGGTTGTCAAGTTAGATGCTAATCTCCTGTTATTTCACCCCTCCCCCCAGAGTCAGGTTTTTCTGCTAGGCTCAGGGCCGGTGCAGACCTGAGGTCGCCCTGCTTATGACGTATGTCCAAAATGGCGCCTGCTCTGTCTTGCTCGCCTTTGAGAGGTGAGCGGAGAGAGAGAAACTTGTGTCCGTATCGGTCGCTTTTTTTATTTTTTTCCTCTCTCTCTTCTAGTTAGCCTGGTGAACTTTTCCCCACGGAGTTTCAAGCCTCGTTCCCTCTAGCCTCCTCTTTCCGCTTGCCCGCTGGTGTCTCGGGCTATTGTGGTTCGGCTCACCTCGCGTTCCAGCGCTGGTGCGTTGAGTCTGCTGCTGGTGTCCCGAACTTGGGCTCCCACGCTCTCCACGCAGGTACACTGTGAATTAGTAGTTCCGGAAGAGTTTCCTATGCTGTTTCATACCCTACTCTTCCTTGACCCTGCAGTATCTCCACTTATATTCACCTGTCTCTCTCTCCGGACTAATAGTTTGCTCTCTGCCTATTCCGCCATCTTGCCGCTCTCAAGTCCCCCATTATTATTGTAGTGGAGTTTGTGTCTCCTTTAGATCCATTAACATTTGTTTTAAATAGCCTTGTGCCCTAGCACTAAGTACATATACATTTACTACAGTTATATCTTGCTGTTGAATTGATCCCTTAATCATTAGAAAATGCCTATATTTGTCTATTTTATAAGTTTTTGTGTTAAAGTCTATATTAATGTCATTTTATTTTAAGATCATAAAGTCTGATGTTAGGATGGCTACCCCTGCTCTTTTATTGCTTTCTGCCAGCATGGAATATATTTTCCTATTCTTTCACTTTCAGTTAATGTATATCTTTGTCTATGAGATGTGTTTTTTTTAAAGATTTATTTTTATTTGAAAGTGTGAGTGAGAGAGAGAGTTACAGAGAAATTAATTTTTTTAAAGATTTTTATTTATTTATTTGACAGGTAGAGTTACAGACAGTGAAAGAGAGAGAGAGAGACAGAAAGATCTTCCTTCCATTGGTTCACTCCCCAAATGGCTGCAATGGCTGGAGCTATGCGGATCTGAAGCTAGGAGCTGGTGCTTCTTCCTGGTCTCCCGTGTGGGTGCAGGGGCCCAAGGATTGGGCCATCCTCCACTGCCTTCCCAGGCCACAGCAGAGAGCTGGACTGGAAGAAGAGCAACTGGGACTAGAACCCAGTGCCCACATGGGATGCTGGCACCACAGGCAGAGGATTGACCTAGTGTGTTGTGGCGCTGGCCAAGAAAAATAAATCTTACATACACTAGGTCACTCCCCAAATGGCTGCAACAGTTGGAGCTGGGCCAGACTGAAGTCAGGAGCCAGGAGTTTATTCAAGCTCTCCCATATTGATGCAGGGGCCAAAGCTTTGGGCCATTCTCTTCTGCTTTCCCAGGTGCATTAATCAGGGAGTGGATCTGAAGTAGAGCAGTGGGGGGACTCATACTGTGGCATAGTGAATAAAGCTACCACCTGCAGTGCTGGCATCCCATATGTGTGCCAGTTTGAGTACCAGCTGCTCCACTTCCAATCCAAGGCTCTGCTATATCCTGGGAAAGCACTGGAAGATGGCCCAAGTCCTTGGGCCCAAGCACTTGCATAGGGGACCTGGAGGGACTCCTGGCTACTTGCTTTCAGTTGACCTAGCTCCAGCCATTACAGCCATTTGAAGATGGAGGATCTCTCTCTCTCTCTCTCTCTCTCTCTCTCTCTCTCTCTCTCTCTCTCTGCCTCTCTGTAACTCTGCCTTTCAAATAAATAAAAACATCTTAAAAAAAAAAAAACAAGTGAAGCAGTTGGGATTCATAGGGGATGCCAGTGCCATAGGCAGTGGTTTAATCTGCTATGCCATATTGCTGGCCCCAAGTTGTGTTTCTTGCAGTCAACCACTTTGTTTTTTAATCCATTCAGCCAGTCTGTATCTTTTTATTAGAGAATTAGGGGCATTTATATTCCAGGTTATTATGGATAAGTAATGACTTGGTTCTGCCATTTTCCCATAATATTCCTGTTGTTTACTTTGAATTTCTTTTGCACTTTTACCATGAAATTTTCTGCCTTCACATTCTTTCCTAATTATGACTATCATTCTCTGTTTCTCTTTGTAGTACATCCTTTTTTTAAAGATTTTATTTATTTATTTGATAGGTAGAATTAGAGAGAGAGAGAGAGAGAGAGAGAGAGAGAGAGAAAGGTCTTCTGTCTGCTGGTTCACTCCCCAAATGGCCATAATGTCCGGAGCTGTGCAGATCCAAACCCAGGAGCCAGGTGTTTCTTCCTGGTCTCCCATGTGTGTGCAGGAACCCAAGCACTTGGATCACCCTCTACTGCTTTCCCAGGCCATAGCAGAGAGAGCTGGATTGGAAGAGGAGCAAATGAGACTGGAACCGGTGCCCACATGGGCTGCTGGTGCCGCAAGCGGAGGATTAACCTAGTGCACCACAGTGCTGACCCCTGTAGTACAACCTTAAGTATCAATTGTAAGGTAGACTGAGGGTGACAAATTCAATTTCTGTTCATTTTGGAAGGACTTTATTTCACATTCATTTGTAAATCAGAGCTTTATATGATAAAATAATAAAATATTCTAGGTTGATAGTTTTTTCTTTTGGGATCTGGAGTATGTCCATTCTCTCCTAGCCTATAAAGTTTTTGATGAGAAATCAGCCGTCAGTCCAATTGAAGATCATCTGATAGTAATATGGCATTTCTCTCCTGCACATTTTAGGAATTTTTCTTGATATTTTACTGTTGAAAGCTTGACTACAATGTGGTATGGTGAAGATATTTTCTGGTCATGTCTGTTAGGAATTCAATGAGCTTCCTATACTTGGATGACCCTTTCTTTCTCCAAATTAGGGAAGCTTTCTGCTTTTATTTCGCTGAATAGCCCTTCTAATCCATTCTCTTTCCACTCCTTCAGAAATAACTTAGACCCATATGTTAGGTCATTTTATAGTATTCTATAAATCTCTAACATTGTTCTGGGTCTTTCAAACTTCTTCTTCTTAATTTATTTTTTGTCACACAGAGATACTTGTGAAGTTCTTCTTCGAGTTGGATATTCTTTTTTATGACTCAACAAGTCTATTGTTAAGGCTTATCACTGTCTTTTTTATTTAACATATTCAATTCTTCTTTTCTAATATTTCAGGTTGATTGCTCTTTAGTATCTCTGTCCCTCAGTGAAAGGTTTCATCCATGTCATGTGAGTTTTCTTTATCTCATGAATTTGCTTCTCTGTTTTTGAGTAATCTTATGATCAGTGCTTTGAATTCCATTTCAGACATTTCATCAGTCTCTTTGTTTTCACATTTTAATATTGAAATTTTGTTGTGTTCATTTTGGAGTCATACAGTCTTCCTTGTTCATGTTTCTCATTTTCCTACATTGATTTTTATGTATTTGTGGAGCCACTTGCTGGTTTTCTTCTCTGATGGCTTTGATCTTCAAAATATGTGTCAGTGATTTAATGGAGTGTCTACTTCTTCAGTGGATATTCTGAGACTTGTGCTGGATGGAGCAAGGCAGCTCCAGTCAGTGCTCAGGAGTGTTCTAAGACTCCAGAGTGACACCCAAGTTGGGTGTCAGCAATGGAGAGGGTATGATTACTGCCTCATCCCTTCTTTGCCAAGGTGGTCAATGCCTGGGGTGAGCCCACAGTGCCTACACACCCTAACCACACAGGTGCATGGACCACACAAACAATCTGTGTGGTACTTAGTGCAACCAAAGAAGTCTCCACAATGAGCTAGGCCAAGCATTCAGGGAACTCTGAGCCAGACACAGTGATTGCCCAGAGACCCAGCTGTACCCCATGCCCTATCGTGCAGCCACAGAATTTTCATGGTCATAGCATATAGATATCCTACAGACATAGGGAGCGGGGGATTCACTCAGCCTTGTGAGCCTGCTCCATCCCCTGATGAACCCTGGCCTTCCCAGAGCCTTCTGCCTGTCAGTATTCTGCCTTGGCAGTTTGAGTATGGTCGCAGCCCATGATAGAGTTAGGGGAGGGGAGTGCTTCACAGGCTTAAGTGTGTGGCCTGTGGTCTGGCAACCTTCCAAGCCAGACTCAGAGCTGGGACCACAGATTTATTCCTCAGACAAGATCTCCCATTTGCATGTTGCAACTATCTGCACTTGGCTTATCAAGCTGATGCCACCTCCCTGCTTGTCCCTGGGAGCCCTTGTGAGGGGATGAGAAGCAAGCAATGTGCTCTCCTTTCACAAGGTTTGGTGGGCACCCTGCCCCTCTCTGGTGCTCCAGATCAGATGCAAAGTCAGTGTGGGTTTCATGGTTCTCCCTTCGGCAGTACCATCAGTGATGTGGATTGCTACAGACTCCTTTCACTTCTAGGAAGATGAAATTTCTTCCTGACTTTTTGTTGCCTATATATGGTGCTGTGCAGGAGTGGGGGAGGAGAAGAAAAGAAGGGGCATCCCTGTGCCAAGCCTGACAGTTGCTCAGATTCCAGTGAGCTCCCCAAGCTGAAGTAAAACTGTGGAGGCCCTCTCAGCTCCAGCTCCAAGCAATGGAGTACTTAGCAATTTCTTCCTACCTTGATAAATGGTAAGTGGTGGCTCAAGGCTGGCTGCAATGTTGTGTCTGCTTTCTCTCCTCTTATGCCATGGAGTCTTCATTGTTTTGTCACTTATTTGCTGAAAATTTCCATCAGTTAGGTCCCTGGAAAGAGATCCTTCCTTTGTTCTTTTCCTATCCTAGAGCAACTGAAGTTAGTGTGGCTACACCCTATTCAGCCATCTTGGAAGTCTATCCCCTTACTTAACTGTTGTCCACTCAGGTAAACCAAACTTGAAACCTGGCATTGATTCTAAATTGGCCTCTGTCTCTCTGTGCACACAGCACCACCATTGCCATCAAGAACCTGTTTTATTTAAAAAATATATATTTTTTGAGAAGGATGAGGCAGACAGGAGGGAGACCAAGTACTTTGATCTAGTGGTTCCCTCCCCAGATGCCTACAAATGACAGGATTAGATCAGGCCCAGTTAATTAAGGAATCACTCACTACCAGGGTCTGTGTTTGTCAAAAATTAGACTCGGCAAACACAGCCAGAAGTTGAACCCCAGTATGCTGATGTAGCACATGCGTGTCAAAACCATTAAGTTTTCTCCCAGCCATTTTTAATTTAGTCATCTGCAGCTGTCTCTTTTTTACTTGGTCTGTAGTGTTACTAACAAAATCCAAGTATTTTAAGTAGTTATTTCTAATAACTTAAAAGTATTTTTAACTTGAAATTTAGGTTTTTATCATCTTTAACCCAGACCATTGATTGTTCAAAGTGTGCTCATTGAGCAGTACAAATCCATGATAATCTTTCCACCAATTTACAGTAGTAGTCTAAAAAATGAGTTTTTCAGGAATATACTTGAATGTTTACAGCCATAATTATGACTTTGATTTCTTTGGATGATGAAATAATTTTCATCATACCCAAACATGGACAACTAATTTTTAGTGCTAGACTCCAGTGAGAAGTAGGGCCACTTTCACATCCAAGACATTTTCTGCCTTCTTCCCTTAGAACATGTCTGTGACACATCTCAGTGAGCTGGGGGTGGGGTGAGACACTTCCCAAGCTGATTTGCGTGTTTGGGTGGTTTCTCTTTTGAAGTACACAGAGGAATTCCTTGTGTTTCTAACCTGAACTTAAACACCACTTCACTATGGTATTTTATTTATTTATTTAAAGGATAGACAGACAGTGAGAGATCTTCCATCTGCTGCATGACTTCCATGATGCCTGTAACAGCTGAGCTGGGCCAGGCTGACATGAGGAACCCAGAACTCAGCATGGATTTCCCATGTGGGTGTCAGGGACATAACAGCTTGAAACATCGCCTCTGTCTCCCAGGGTGTGCAGTGGCAGAACCTGGCATCAGAAGTAGAGCCAACACTGGAGCCCAGACCCTCAGATATGAGATGTGGGCATCCTGAGCCGCATCTCCAGTGCTGCAACACCTACCCCACTTTAGCACTTTGAAAAGCACGTGCTTTTGTTCCCAAACAAGGTATAGAGTTCTTCCCGTTCTCCTGACCCACCCCTCTAAGTAGCCCCCAGTGAGGCTAACATACACATAACTGTTCCTAGCATTCAGTATAGAAATGGGTTAAACTGTCTGGGTCATGAACGGTCCCCGGATGTGGCCGGTGCCGAGCACGTGCTGGTAGGATGTGCTCTTTTCCTATTTATACATGCTTGCATCATGGCGCCCATCAGTTGTTACTGTTCTTTAAAAGAACAGACTTTGCTTTATTGGATTCTGTGTTCATGGAGTTCCTTTTGCAAAATTAGAACATAGTACTTAATAAAAGTGCTGATTGAATAAAAGAAGGAAAGTAGTTATTTTCAGAACGTGAGGCTTTTCGTTTTTCACTCTGGCTTCTAAAAGGAAACTTCAGGAGGTGTAGTTATTTCTGGGCTGTAGGAGATCAAGAATTCTTTTCTTGCTCTAATTTCAGGAATTGCAACTTAAAGCACAAATCCTACCTCTAACTTTTTTTTTTTTTAAATGTCCTCTGTTTCTTAAAAGCAGGAAAATGACAGTGAGAGCAACTGAAATGTGGTCAAACTTTTAGCCATTTTGCACCTCGATGACCCTCTCCCCCTGTGCTCTGCACTGTAACAGGCCCTGTTCTCACATTCTTCTTTCTCAGGAGAGGCATGAGGAAACATCAGCCCCTTTGCTGGGTCCAAGGGCACAGTCCAGCTCTTGTTAGGTGCTGTAGAGTCAGGTAGTGGGGGAGCTACAGGGTCAGGAGGCCCAGGGAACTGATTTTATGCTATTGTTCTTGTTTTGTCTTAAATCGAGGCTTTCTACAAGGGAGGAGCTGATTAGTGCCAGAATCTGAATCATGGAATAAGAATGAGGAATAATGGCCGAGGTGTTTCTATAGGAAAACAAGGTTAAGAAGCAGTTCACTCCAATCCAGTATGTATTGTGGTATTATATGCCTGGCATTGTGATAAATCTTTTGGAAATACAATCACTATTAGGATGTACAGGTTGGTTTCAAGGGGCTTAAAAATCCTAGTTGGAAATACAGACACATGAATGACAAAATCCTAGTTGGAAATACAGACACATGAATGAGTATAATAACCAACAGGAGAAAAGTCTAACATATATATGAGTAAGTAAAAATTCTGGAAGTAATGAAGAAGAAACAAAAAACAAATTTTTGATTGTTGAGATCAGAACACTGATCTCAGTTCTGACATCAGAATTCTGATAGCAAATATAACTCTAATGAAGGAAATAGCATTTTTATTTCTTTTTTTAAAACATTTTATTTATTTGATGTGCGGAGTTATAGACAGAGAGAAAGGTCTTCCATCCACTGGTTCACTCCCCAGATGGCCACAATGGCCAGAACTGAGCCGATCAGAAGCCAGGAGACAGGAGCTTCTTCCGCATCTCCCACGCAGGTGTAGGGGCCCAAGCACTTGGGCCATCCTCCACTACCTTCCTGGGCCACAAACAGAAAGCTGGATTGGAAGAAGAGCACCTGGGATAGGAACCAGCACCCATGTGGGATTGCCCGTGTTAAAGACAGAGGCTTAGCCTACTGTATCACAGTGCCTGCCACCAGGAGCATTTTTCTTTTGAATGTTGATTCATTTATTTGAAAGGCACAGTTACAGAGAGAATGCAAGAGAAAGGCAAAGTGATCTTTTTTCTCCTGGTTCATTCTCCTAATGGCCACCATGGCTAGTGCTGGGCCAAGCTGAAGCCAGAAACCGGGTTCTAGTCCCAGTTGGGGCACCGGATTCTGTCCCGTTGCCCCTCTTCCAGGCCAGCTCTCTGCGATGGCCCGGGAGTGCAGTGGAGGATGGCCCAAGTGCTTGGGTCCTGCACCCCATAGGAGAAGCACCTGGCTCCTGCCTTTGGATCAGCGCGGTGCACCGGCCACAGCACACCGGCCACTGCGGGCATTGGAGGGTGAACCAACAGCAAAGGAAGACCTTTCTCTCTGTCTCTCTCTCTCTCTCTCACTGTCCACTCTGCCTGTCAAAAAAACAAAAAACAAAACAAAACAAAAAAACCAAAAAAACCAGAAACCAGAAACTCCATCTGGGTTTCTCACATGGATGGCAAGAATCCAAATACTTGGGCCACCATCTATAGCCTTTTTGGATGCATTACCAGGGAGTTGGATCAGAAGCAGACTAGCCAGGACTCATGGGATGCCAGAATTGCAAGGGACAGCTTAACCCTCTGCACCACAACACAGGCCCCGGGAGGGAGCATTTGCGTTGGGTTTTGAAAAATGAATAGAAATCCCATAAATGAGAAGTTGGCAGATGTGCTTTGCAGGTTGCGGTAGTCACTGGAGGAAAACCTTGAAGTCACAGAAGGAAACAGCCAACAGAGGCTGTGGTTGGATCATTGAACAAAGGAGAGACTTGAGTGTGGAAAAATAGAGAGGGAGCCAGATTTATCTAACAAATACTGACTGCACACTGAGTGTACTCCAGTGTTTGCTGCCATGAGATTGAGTGAAATGGTAGTGATGAGTAGCGATTAGTAGTGATTTCAGTTGGCAAATGTCCTTCTACTCATCAAGTTTATCTTCTAGCTTGGAGATGGGAGTGACAAGACTGACACTCCCCCAAAAAACATTTAAAATAAAGAGTGTGTGACAGAGTGTGAGAGAACTATGAAGTGATGTTATAAAGAAAAATAAAAAGGGTTGTGTGGTGGAGCACTGTGAAATTGGGTGTGCCAGGAAAGCCAGCCAAGAAGGTAACTTAGGATCGGTGGTCAGTGATGTGATGGGGATGAGAAAATGGTTTTGTGAGGGGATTCTGAGAGTGTTGTCCTGGAGAGCAAAATGAGTCCTGTGGTTTCTGATACTGTCCCCTTTTAAGAAATATGTGCTTCTTGGGATGGACATTGTGGAGCAGTGGATTAAGCTGCCTGCCACTTAGGGGGTGCACATGTTGGGCTGCTCTGAATCCTGCTGCTCCGCTTTTGACCCGGCTTCCTGCTAACGCACATTCGGGAGGCAGCAGAAAGTGGTTCAAGTACTTTGGTCTCTGCCACCCTACGTGGGAGACCCAGACGGAGTTTCTGGCTCCTGGCCTAAACTTGGATGTTGCAGGCATTTGTGGGGGTGAACTAGATGTTGATGATGTTTCTCTCTGTCCCTTTCTCTGTTGCTTGCCCTTTCAAATAAATGCAGATAAATAATCTCAAGGAAATAATGGCTTCTTATAGATCAATAAAATCTGTAGAGTCTAAGGCTTGATGCTGGCAGGGCCACCTTCTCATCATCGATGGCAGGGCTGGCATCTGGAACATTGCCATCAAACCCTGGCCCTCTGAGACCCACTTCTAAGTGCTATTGGATTTTCCCAACACACACTTCATTTTTATTTATTTACTTTAAATTTCTTTATATGTGATGTGAATTTTTGTCATTCTTACCCTCAAAAAATTCAATGTGTCTGTGTTTTAAAATTTTGTAAAGGCCTTACTACAAGAGGAGGTAAGACCCCCAAGATGTTCCCAGTGAGACCCAGCATCCCCAGCCTCTAGGTACCCTGAGTGCTCTAGGAGCCAAGAGGGTAGCACTGAGACCCTGGAAGACCTTTGTTGCCTCTTCCTACAAAATTGTAGCCTCACCAACAACAGTCTTGAGACCCCCCCCCCCCATCCCAGGCTAACTTAATTTCATTCTATTATTTTTAAGATTTATTTATTTATTTGAAAGAGTTACACACATACAGAGAGAGAGAGCTCTTTCATCCATTGGTTCACTCCCCAATTGGCTGCAATGGCTGGAGCTATGCCAATCTGAAGCCAGGAGCCGGGAGCTTCCTCCAGGTCTCCCACATGGGTGTAGGGGCCCAAGGACTTGGATCACCTTCCACTGCTTTCCCAGGCCGTAGTAGAGAGCTGGATCAGAAGTGGAGCAGCTGGGCCTCAAACCGATGCCCATGTGGCATGCTAGTGCTTCAGGCCAGGGCGTTAACCTGTTGTACCACAATGCTGGCCCCAGTTTCATTCTTTATCCTTATTTATTTTAGCATCTCAAAAACCCAAGTGTGACAAGATAACCTCACCACTCCACCCCTACTTCCTAGAAAACTCTGTAATCCCTTTTAAGACTTTACCTCCCTCCAGTACCTACATCCGTTCCATTCTTTGTCTAGGAGTTCAGAATCAGCCATGAGCACCATTCCTTACTTCCAGCCCTTCCTCTGTGCAAGTTGTCTTTGTTTCTGATCAGATGTCATTGACTTTGCTTCACTGGCTGCAAGGACACTGCTTCCTCTTTCAATCAACTCTCTCTCTTTCCCTCTTCTAGGTTCTTAACTTGCTCTCTCACTTCTAAAATTCTTCCACCTGCCGCTAGGGTCTGCCATTCGTGGGTCTCATCACCTTCACCATCTCTTAACTTCTTATGCCTTCATCTCTTTTTTTTTTTTTTTTCTAGCTTATCTTCTGGGTTCTGATTTCAGATGCAGTACAAGGAAATAGGACCAGGGGCTGTTTTCAAACATTTGCTTAACAGGAAGTCAGAGATGAGGCCTCCTGCTGTGGGAGGACAGGGCAAAGAAGAAACTCTGAACTCACCTATTGTCCAAGAGCAGCGTTTTGATTGTAAGTTTGTGTTCTTTGGTAGGCAACCAAAGTTTTCCAAAGGATAGCATTCTTAGGAGACACTTCTGTGATTCTCAATAACAATGCATGAGGGCACTTAGAGAAGTTCTTGGACACTGGAATTAACTGATAAGTTTATTATGGTGTGGTATAGCTTGAAATCATACACAATGTGTTTACAATTCACATTTTCCATGAACTTGTTGATGTCCCCTTAGTTCTATTTTCCATAAACTTTTGGAAATACCATCAGAGATGCTGAATGAGGGGCAGAATAGGGTAGATAATCCCTACTACAGGTGGCTTAAGATTGTTTCTCAATCCAATTTTTCTCTTGGAGGGAACTCTGGTGAAGACATTTCAAGGGCTCTGTAAG
This sequence comes from Lepus europaeus, assembly GCF_033115175.1. Taxonomy (NCBI): domain Eukaryota; kingdom Metazoa; phylum Chordata; class Mammalia; order Lagomorpha; family Leporidae; genus Lepus; species Lepus europaeus. The sequence continues at coordinate 115,148,133 of NC_084832.1, forward strand.
AGCCCAGGGATATTTTAGTGTTCCTTCAAGATATCAGTTATGGCTGTGGCTCAGTTGACTACTATTTTTTTTTAAGATTGATTTCTTTGAAAGTCAAAGTTAAACAGAGAAGGAGAGAGAGCGAGAGAGGTCTTCCACCCACCGGTTCACTCCCCAGTTGGCTGCAATGTCCAGAGCTGCACCAATCCGAAGCCAGGATCCAGGAACTTCTTCCAGGTCTCCTACATAGGTGCAGGGGCCCAAAGGCTTTGCTATGGCCATGGTTTCCCAGGGCATAGCAAAGAGCTGGATCAGAAGTGGAGCAACCAGGACTCGAACTGGTGGATGCTGGCACTGTACGCTGCAGGCGGCTTCTCCCAGTATGCCACAGCGCTGGCCCCAGTTGACTATTCTTGAATTTGGCTTTGGGAGCTGGGGAAGACCATGCAAAGCAGCTGACATTTAATCTTGGCTTTGGAGGATTAGTAGGATTTTGCCAGAACTGATGGAACAATTCTCACTGGTAGGAAAATAATTACTGGTAATATTTTTTTTCTGTTTTATATTTAGGAAAATTTAGACCCTTACTCCTCTCCATTCATTTGTGATATGTTTATGACTCCAAGTAAATGTGATTAACTGGATAAAACTCAAACTTTAGAAATCTTTTTTATGTGCTCAGTAAATATTTTTAAGAAGGAGGTTTGATTTATTTACATTTTTAATTAAATGAAAATTACAGATAAAAGATGCTGAACCACTCATCTTCCTAGGAAAAGAAAATATTGCAATGTAATTAAAAGGACGCCTCAAATTATAATTAGATTTGAAATTTAATTATGACTAGAATACTTCATCCTTATGCACACTGACACCTTGTTGGTACATAACCTTTAAAGTATTTTTATTACATTTACTCTAAGATCTTAATCTGTGGACTAAATAAAACTGTTAGATTCCTAAGAAGTGCTTGGATTCCGTACAGAGGACAATGTTCACTTTTTTCCAGGAAAAAAGAAGATTGCTTTAGAAATCAAATTTTGACCACTGCTAAATCTTACTCCAACTTCTAGCTGAAAGCATTCTTATGATCTCTAGCAGCGAGGGCTAGTATCATAACAAGTTTCTTAGCTAGAGAGAGCATTCTTTGGTTCATATCTGATAGAGCTACTGTCTTCCAAGGACTTCCGAGATCAAAATACAGATCCAAGAATTACATTTTCCAGAAAGAAAATTCTTAGTACAGAATGTCAACTCTCTCCATCTCCCTACGAGTGAATGTGTGTGTGTGTGTGGTTATGTGTATGTGTGTGTATGAATTTGCTACAGCTACCTAGTGAAATTGGTTGTGCAGCGATCTCCAGTTAAATACATTTGCTATAATTAACTTCCTGTGGCACCATTTGACACTTCTTGCAGCTTAGAAAACAATAACTTTCACAGTAAAAAGATTTAGTTCCGGTAAAATGTGCTCTGCTAGAAATGTTTTGAGATAAAGATTCCCAATATACAATTATTATTAGCTTGATTTGGAAAATATTGTGTGATAAAATCTATTTGAAGAATTGCCACTTGTGCTTATCTGGCATTGAACAATGCACTTACAAATTAAAGTTCTTCATGAATAAAAGACTGAATTCATAACCTCTATGAAAATAATTGTTTTAAATACTAGTTTTTTAATTAAATAATTGAATGTATATATAGATAGCTTGTTGTGTTCTAGACATTTCCTAGATTTTATACAGTCTGGGTTGGGCCTAATTTACCATAATTATTAGATGGATTGGACTTCATGGAAGTAAAATTAAAGGACTTTCTAAAGTCAAGAGGAAAAATACAATGCAACAAAGTTCACTCATCTCCAATGGACTCCTTTTCATTCTACTGATTGGGACGTACATGCCTCACTTAGCCCCTCCTCATTGAACCAATTTTCACCAGCCAACTTCTGCTCATAGATGAACTGAATTTCTACAAATGGCCTGCCTCTGTGGTCCTCTGTATAGGCAAACCTCTCATTGAAGTCCTTATCTCTTTTGAAGGGACTTCAAAGGTCTATTGAAATCCACAACTTTCCTTGAAGTTAAGTCAAGTTTTGCCTGTTTTAGGGCTGCAGGATTTCATCCAGAAAAGCTTAGGTGGTTAACAAGGAAAGAGCATGTTAACCTGGTTGGATTTCATCACAAGTAGAATTTGGTCTGACAATTTTGGCTCCGTGAGGGGGTTTAAAGCATATTCAGCTGTGGAAATGATAAAAGGATTCCCCTAGCTGGTTTTACAGCACAATAGCTGAAAGACCAGCAGGTATTTCCAAGCATCTTTGAGTGCATATCCCAAACTGCTACACCAGCTGGATCTTCAGTGAATGAAATAATCCTGCTGTTAAAGCATTTGAATCCCAGTCAAAGTCGTTGACAGGAGAATCCAGGTGGCTATGCAAATTGGTCATTTCCTTAAATAGTAATTTGAGTTTCACTAGGTGAGCCCTGCTAATAATGACAACCAACATCTGTGTAGCATGTTTCACTCCATAGAACAACTTTTATTTATGTGATCTCAATTAGTCTTCGCTAAAACTCTATCGTATGAAGAAAAAGAGGTTCAGGGGGATTTGGGTACTTGCGCAAGGTTATACAGGTAGTAAGTGGTGAGCAAGGATTTGAATCCAGAAAGAGCTTGGCCGGCTCTTCTTTAGACTATGAACAACTGCCAATGCGAAAGTTAGAGATTCATAGATCTTTATGCAAAAAACAAGTGCTGTTTTCTCTTCCTTTGGGTTTCTGTTTCTGAAGATCCCTTTTTGAAAATAAGATGGTGTGGGGCTGGCGCTGTGGCACAACAGGTTAACGCCTTGGCCTGAAGAGCCAGCATCCCATATGGGTGCCAATTCAAGACCCGGTTGCTCCACTTCCAATCCAGCTCTCTGCTATGGTATGGAAAGGCAGTAAAAGATGGTCCAAGTCCTTGGGCCCCTGCACCTGCGTGGGAGACCCAGAAGGAGCTCCTGGCTCCTGCCTTCGGATCTGCGCAGCTCTGACCCTTGAGGCCAACTGGGGAGTACAACATCGGATGGAAGACCTCACTCTCTCTCTGCCTCTCCTCTCTGTGTAACTCTGACTTTCAAATAAAATAAATAAATCATATGTGTGCTAAGCAAGTATTTTCTTTACTTTCCTTAAAGATGCTCATTCTTCTAAGGAAAAGCTTTCATTTACTTATTGGAAAGCCTAAGTGGTAGAGAGATCTTCTATTTACTGATTGACTTTCTAAAGGGCCGCAACAGTGAGGGCTGAGCTGGGCCACACCGCAGGTGTCAGGAATTCTATTGTGGTTTGCACATGGGTGGCAGGGTCCATGTGCTTAGAACTTCTTCAGTTATCTTCCCAGGCTCATTAGCAGCTGGATTGGAAGTAGAACAACCGAAACTTGAACCAGCACTGCTGTGTGCAGTGCTGGCTTAAGCTACTTGACCACAGCACTGACCTCTTTGCTCTTACCTTATTGTATAACATAAGACATATTGATTTTTATCATTACATATTGTTATTTTACACCATGGTATATGATTTATGGGATATTAGAAGGGAAACCATCACTCCCGCATTTCACTTCCTCTTCTGGAGGAGGGGTTAATATTGTTTGGTTGTTTTCTATCACTTTAGGTGAAATTATGACCTTGTTAATTCCCTATTTTGGAGATTAAGTCTGGTTTGAAGTGATATGTTTGGGTGCCAAGTTGACGTGTTAATATCATGTATCAACACTCTTAGGCTAAGAGATGTACAAATAGTAAGCAAAAACATTTCTGGGTGTGTCGGAGGGGGGGTTTCTGGAAAGGACTAGTATACTGAATAAAGAAGATCATCCACAACAGCGTATGTGGGCATCACTCAATCCATTGAGAATCTAAATAGCACAAAAAGAGGGAGGAAGGGGGAATTTGCTGATTCTCAAGCAGATGGAAAATTATGGAACTGCTAGGCTTCCATAATGTCATGAATCAATACTTACGATAAATCTCTCAGATAGATAAAGATTATAGATAAATCCTCTGGGTTCTGTTTTCCTAGAGAATGCTAATACATAGAGTTTATATTTTGAACTCTGAGATCAAGTTACTAAATCTTCAGAATTTATAAGAAAAAATGGACATTCTGATTTTTAGGGAAATCATACCAGTTTTTTAAATGTTTGCAACTGTGTCAGTTGATATGGTTGTTCTCAAGTCTTCATTCCTTCCCCTAGCAGAATGGAGTAGCATGTAACTTTTGTGACCTCCCAACAGAACATATAAAGTTTATGTCACTCACTTCATTGATTTTGGATTTGTTCATGTGATTTAGATTGCCCAAAGAAAGGTGAGGAAAAGTGAGCTATGGTTTTAAGAAATAACTGGTATTTCCCACCTGTTCGTATTCTTGCATTGACCTTGATAAGGGCTCATTCTGCTTCAGACTGACATATGGAACTAACAAGAACCCCAGTTTGCAGTTTGGATCCAGGCTCATGAAACTCCAGTAGATCCCAGAAGGGCCCTCACCAACAGGCAGGCCTATGGATAAGAAATACAGGCTTGCAATTTTAAGTCATTGAGATTTGGTGCTGTGTATTATTCAGTCACATTTCAGGCAACTGAACAACATTTTTGACAAAAACTTCACAGCCTCCATGAAATACATCTATAGACTGGATGTGGGCTGTGCACCACTAGCCTGAGATGTGTGAAATGGATCTTTGACAATATCTTTCCAGTCCTAGCATTAAGAGCTCAGGAAAAGTTCAGCCAAATATTGGATGCATAGAATATTTACAGCAAAGAGACTGTGAATTTAAGCCCTGATACTTAGTCTCTATCCTCCTTGCTAGGAGAAATATATACGAATGAAGGCATATAACTCATTGAAGACTGAGCAAAATGAGAGATTTTTCCTTGTCATTTGGTGAGATGAAACAGGATCACGCAAATTTTCCTCTGTTAGCATTGTTTTATACAGGTAGACCTAATCTTTAAGGAAGGAATTTATTATCTGTTACCCATGTTTGTTAGTCAACAAAGCTCAGGAGTTCTTGAGAAAGCCCTAGAAAGTGGGTCTTTGTGTTTCCCAACTTGAGCCTCTTTTCCTCTAAAAGAGAAATCTTAGTTATTGAAAGAAATATCTCAAGCTTACTAGGTTTGAGGAAATGCGGTAATTTATTTTACAGCACAAACATCACCATAGGAAGTTAACAAGATTTACTTGTTTGTGGAATTCGGGGAAATCAGATTAGGCGGGCGAACAGAAGATAATGGTGATGGTCTGCAATGACAGACATGGGCTTGCAGGTGCCCCGGCTGTAGATGACAAGACTGGGTGGCAGGGGGTCTCCTCAGGTCTTGAGTCAGTTGCTGCCCTCCAAGCAGAGCCTTTTGTATCTACTACAGGGACAACGTCATACACAGTTTAATAGGGCCCTGGGCAGGGCACTTCAGCTAGGCCTTCTCCCTTCTCTTCCATTTTTAAAATTACTATTTAATTATCTTGTTATTATTTGACAGGCAGAGAAATGGGGAGAGAGGTGAGTGGGGGAGAGGGAGGAGGGTCTGTACTCTCTCATCCACAAGTTCATTTCCCAAACGACCTGAGTGGCTGGGGTTGGGCTAGGAAGTAAAGCCAGGGGAACTCAATCCAAGTCTTCTACATGGGTGTCGGGAATCCTATTGTGTGAGCCATACCACTGCATTCAGGAAGCTTGAGTCTGGCTCTAGAGCTGGGCGGTGTGCTTGGGTTCTCCTAGATGGGATGCAGGCAGCTTAAGACCACTGGGCAATCCAGCTCATCATGATTGCGATTTGTGCCACTGCGCGGGTGCTGTGAGGCTGCCTTACTGCGTGTCTCCACTAGCCTGTGATGTCAAGGAAAGGCTGCGAATAAATAGCATTTGAAGTGATACTTCAAGGACAGGTGGATGGTGTTGAGCTGGGGTAATAGGTGGAGTTGCGGAGGGCTGTGTGATGAGAGAGAATATTTGAAATTCTGTGCTGGTGTTTTTTAAGGGAGTTACAAGGTAGGAAAAAGTGCCTAATGAGAGGGTTCTGGGTTCATGCCCAGCCCCAGTTGAAAACAATGAACAGAAAAGAGTATTTGAAGAGGTCAACATTGTTGGACAAAGTATGAGGCAACATCAATAAGCATAATAGTTAAGAGCCTGGAAATGGATGTCAAACAGGCTTGGTTTAAAGCGCAGTTGTCTCCTTACCAGGTTTATGACCTGGGTCGTGTTACTGGTTTAACCTCTCTAACCCTCCCTTTTTTCAGCTGCAAATGAGGGGAGCTAGTGCCTGTCTGAGAGCACTTCTGTAAGGATTAAGTGGAGCAGCGTTTGTCAACCCATCAGTGCTGTGTAGACACTGGAGTGTAGACATTGGAGGAGAAAGTCGAATACAGTGTGTCCTGGGTAGAACTTAGGGCAGAATGAATGGGAATTTTAGTTGATCATGTTATATTATATTTGAGGTTCAATCCACGCATCATCAATTGCATTATTAAGAATTCAAGCCTGCCCATAACATTATTTTATTTCCACTTAAGCAAGTGTGTTCATTCCATAGGGCTGCTGTAACGAAATGCCACTGAGTAGCTGAAAGCAATGAAATGCTCGTCTCAATCTGTCATACCACCGTGAGATAATAATAGGGGAAGCAGGTCTGGGATATGGAGGAACTCTTGGCACTGTTTTGCAGAATTTTGGCTTATACATTTAAAACTAGGCTGAAGTTGAATGTTTATTTAAAAAAAAAAAAAATGCATCGCCTGCCAGCTCTGGAGCCTGTGGGTCCGCAGTCAAGCTATCAGCAGGGCTGTGCTCCCCTGAGACCCCGCTTAGCCACCTTCCTTGCCTCTCACTCGCTTCGGGTGGGGCCGTTCATTCTTAAGACCTTGACTCCTGCTTGCGCCCTTCTGTTTCTGCCTCTATCAGCGCATGGCCTTCTCCCTGGCTGTCGGTGTCTGTCTCCTCTTTGTAGGACAGCTGGAAATACTGGAAAAGGTCTCGTTTCTACTTGATTACATCTGCAAAAACCCTAATTCCAAATGAGGGCAAATTCAGAGGTTTTGATAGTTGAGACTGAGTTCTGGGGGACATGACTCAACACCCCACAGTAGGTGAGAGAACGGTGATAAGAAATAGCCCATTGGAGCCAGGACTGCAGTGTAGCAGGTGAAGCCGCCACCTTCAGTGTCAGCATCCCATATGGCCATTGGTTTGGAGTTTTGGCTGCTCTACTTCTGACCCAGCTCTATGCTATGGCCTAGGAAAGCTGTGCAAGTACTCGGGCCCCTGCACACATGTGGGAGACCTGGAAGAAGCTCCTGGCTTTGGCCTGGCCCAGTCCCCACTGTTGTGGCCATTCCAGGAGTGAACCAGAAGATGGAAGACCTTTCTTCTCTCTCTCTCTCTTTCTCTTTGTAACTCGGCCTTTCAAAATAAATAAAATAAATATTAAAAACATAGCCTATTAACCAGTGTCTTGGAGGACTTACTCTACAGAAGTTGAAATGTCCAATCTCTCTGATTGAGGTGATCCATGTCATTTGTGCCTAGAATTCTGATTGTGGCTGGGTTAACAAGTGACAATTCTGATGCCTTTACATGCATTTTTCTCAGTTTTGAAAATATTTTTGGGGATAATCTAAGGCTTTGTCAACATTTTCTTAAATGAGGAAAGGGAGTTGAAGAAAGCTGTACATTATGAGGAGTTATCACTTTAGAGAAAATTATGCTGGATGCAAGATAATATAAAATGAACTATTAGCTTGACTAGAGTCTTACTAAGGTAGGTTTTTTCCCCCAAGATTTATTTATTTATTTGAAAGGCAGAGTTATAGAAAGGCAAAGAGAGAGAGAGAGAGAGTGTGAGAAAGAGAAAGAGAGAGAATCTTCCATCCAGTGGGTCACTCCTCAAATGGCTGCAACAGCCAGAGCTGGGCTGATCTGAAGCCAGGAGCTTCTTCTGAGTTTTCCACATGGGTTGAGGGGCCCAAGGCCTTGGCCATCTTCCCTTGATATCCCAGGCCATAGCAGGAAGTTGGATAGGAAGTGCAGCAGCCAGGACTTGAACCGGTACAAATATGTGATGCTGGCACTGCAGGTGGTGGCTTTACCTGCTACACCAAAGCGCCGGCCCCTAAGGTGGGTCGTTTTAGTAGATGTTGTTGGCAGGTTATGATGTTTTAATTAATTAATATTAAATCTAGGTTACAGCATTGAGTCCTCCCCTTTGATAGTGGACTCCAGTTGCTTCTTCCTTTATTCAATGTGCTTGGGGTTCATTTGTCCATCTTAGGGTGATAAGGTCATGGATAGCCTCATAAAGGGATTAGGATTTTAAAAATTAAGGAGCTTTCTTGGCTACATAATGTTTATAATCCTCAACTTTTAGTTTTTATTACTTGGAAAGGTACAGTGACAGAGGGATCCTCCATCCACTGATATACTCCCCAAATACCCTTAATAGTCTGGGCTGAGCCTGGCCAAAGACCAGAACCTGGAATTTAATCTGGATTACCCACATGCATGGCAGGGACCCAAGTACTTGGACAACCTGCTGCCTACCTAGATGTGCATTAGCAAGGAGCTGGACCAGAAGCAGAGGAGGGACTTGAACATATGCACTGCATTCAATGTGGAATGTGAGTATCTTCACTGTACCACACACTTGCCCCTAAAATTTTTAAATTATATATTGGAAACAATATTTTCTGACCTAAAGTGAGACAACAAAGAGTATAGAACCTCCTCTCTGACTTCTGCACATTGCCATGCCGTACTCACGATTATGTGCCTGTGGCCTATTGTTACATGAGGGGAGCCTCCCTTGGTGCCAGACATGGGTCAGCCATAATGCAGGGTGGACGAGGACAGGGTAGGTGCCTTGAGTCTATGCTGCAGCTCCTGAAGGGAGGTTGGGGCCACCACCCAGCAAGTAAGGACAAGGACCTGATCTCACTGCTCTCCACTCCACCCCAGGTGGTCTTTTAAAATTAAATTTTCCTGCTTTGGCGTTGTGGTACAGCAGATTAAGCCCCTGCTGTGACACCGGCATCCTACATTGGAAATCTGGTTTAAGACCCAGCTGTTCTTCTCAGTTTCCTGCTTAGGTGTGTAGGAAGGTAGCAGAAGTTGGCTCAAACACTGGAGCCCCTGCCATCCATGTGGGAGACCTGAATTAAGTTCCTGGTTCCTGGCTTCTATCTATCTGGCTTAGAACTGGCTATTGTAGCCAGCTGGGGAATGAACCAGTAGATGGAAGAATCTTTCCTTCTCTCTTTGTTTTTGTCTTTCCCTCTCTCTTTGTCCTTCTGACTTTCAAATAAGCAAATGGATCTTTTAAAAAAAGTTTCCTTCAAGTCTTACTGTCAGGTAAAGTCTCATTTGACCTCAAATAAAAGGGTCAAGTTCTTTTGCAGTAGATTAGAGAAATTTATTTTTAAGCTGGTGATTTTCACGTGTTATTTATTCTCCCTTGGTGCAGATATTTTACATGGATGGACACAGTGACTTCAGTTTTAAAAATGGATACAATCTGTGTTTCCTTAGGAAAGAAAAATCATTGCATGTCAGGAGCTTGGAGATTCAGTCCCTGGGCAGAGATTTACCCAAGGATCCCCTTCAAAACATAACATGAGAAGACAACACCATAGCAGCAGGTCAGCTGCATGGCCACTGGGGGATGATTTGTCATCCAGGAAACTTTCGCCTGCGAGTCTTCTAGTTTACTTAGCTTGAAGGTTTTAAAATCAGAAGGTGAACTCTGGAAGGAATGGTAATAAAGGGCTTAAAAACAACACTGTTGGTGTAACAAGGAAAAGAGAACAATTCCAACCCCTTTAATAAAGAACTTGAATTCTCTTCAACATTGTCCTCTTTACCTAAGCCTCACATCATCCAGTTTTGTTTTTTTTTAAGACAGGTGAATTAAAAAATATATAAAGCCAAACTTTGAGGGAAGCACCCTATAGATTAAAAAGTAAGGGAGATGGGAGAAGAAAAAGAAATAGAAGTAAAGAAATAAAACTAGAAGGATCTCAACTAAACAAGGAAGACTTGAAGTAGAGAAGGTATATGATCAAGTAAATGAACAATGATACAGTTATTAAAGAATGAAAAAATTAAGTTTTTATTAAAATTATTTTAACAATGCAGGAAACATAAGGGAAAAGGGGACATATAAGAGAAATATTTAATTTTAAGTATTAAGAAAAATAGAACTTTAGAAAGTTACTAAAGCATACAATTTTAGTAATGTATGAATAAGTAGGATGTTAGTTTCCCTGTTTTTAAAAAAAAAAAACTGTTAAGAAGAGGGCCTAATGAATGTGTGATAGTAGTTCCAAGGTCAAGGGCCAACATGTTCACATAGGGGCAGCACACACAGTTCTTCAAGAAAGGGGGCAACAAATGTGCAGGCCTCCCACCCAGTTATTGTGGATTCCCATCCTTGCTCGACTGGGGGCTCATACTTTAAAGGAAAATTAGAAACATTGACTATTTCATTTTATGTTTATTTGGAAATTATTTACTGTTAGGTTGAGAATTTCTTGCCATTTGAAAATGAGACTTAGTATTTTATGATTGTTATCATTAACACATGATGTGCTATTTGCATTAGTTTTACTGGTAATCGTGATGTTCCTGTTTAATAAATGAGAAACTGAGGGCCAGCATTATTGTCTAGCAGGTTAGCCTGTGCCTATAATGCTGGCATCCATATGGGTGCTGGTTTGTGTCCCAGATGTTCCACTTCCAATCCAGCTCCCTGCTGATGGCTTAGAAAAAGCAGCGTAGAGTGGTCAAGGTGCTTTGGTCCCTGACATCCGTGTGAGAGACCCGGATGAAGCTTGTGGCTCCTGGCTTTAGTCTGACCTGCTCTGGCCCAGCCCTAGCCATTGTGGCCAGGTGGGGAGTGAACCGGCGGATAGAAAATCTCTCTCTGTTTCTCCCTCTCTGTCCCTGTAACTCTTTGAAATAAATACATCTTGAAAAAGAGAAACTGATGCTGAGTAGGGTTAAGTGATATACCACAGATAATACATCAAGTAAGAGGCAGGGCAGATCATGTGCCAGGAACTCAGAACCCCCAGCTAGAATTCAGATCTGTCATGGTTAACCCCATACTTTTGTCTCAATAGCATCATCCTGTGTCTGATCAGACTCTGTCCAGAGGAGACAAGTGGCAAAGCTGTCAGGCACAGGAAATGGAATTGCTGTGGCTGAGTATGGTTTGATCCCCAAGGTCCCCGTGCTGGGAGTTTGGTCCTGCATGTGGTGGTGTTGAGAGGAAGTAATCCATTTGAGAGCAACACTTGATGAGAGGTGATTATAGGAGGGACCCATGCTTTGCTCTCAGGTTGTCGTAAGAGAACCTAGCAGCAGCCCTGTATCTCTCTTCTTTCCTTGCACACGCAAGTGCTCTCAGGGCATGTAGCTTCTCTGCTGTGTTGCGAGCAGCCAGGGAGCCCTCACCAGAACACTGGCGCTGTGCTAGCTGGATCCTCCTGTCTGTAGTTAATAGGTTACCCAGTCTCGGAGGCATTCTGTAATGACAATACACAATGAACAAGGACGAGGTTGGGGGAGGGAGAGGAGAGATGAGAGAATTAATGATCAAGAAAGTAATGCAAACTCAATCTCAAATATATGTGGGTAAATCTAGTAAGTCTCTTTCCGGAGATAGAAGTGAGTTCCTTTCCTGTATATTTAAAGTGGGGTGAATCTATGACAAAGCAAACATTTGGTTGACATCAAGTATCATAGAATTGAGGCCTGAGGCCTGCATTGTGGCAAAGCCAGTAAAGCCACTGTCTGTGCACCTGTGCTGCCAGTATCCCATATGGTTGCTTGTTCATGTCTCAGCTATTCCATTTCTAACCCAGTTCCTTGCTAATGGCCTGGGCAAAGCCGTATGGGATGGCCCAAGTGTTTGGGCTCTTGCCATCTACTTGGGAAGCCCAGATGAAACTCCTGGCTCCTGGCTTAGGATTGGCCCAGGCATGATCATTGCGGGAGTAAACCAGCAGAATGAAGATCTCTCTCACTCTCTCTCTTTCTTCAATCTGTGTGTGTGTGCGTGTGTGTGTGTGTGTATGTCTTTTTCTCTCTTTCTGTTCCAAATAAATCAATCAATCTTAAAAAAAAATCCAGACCCTTGTTTGTGCCCTCTTCGGGTCATCATCTGTTTCTACCCATCACTGCCATGTTGAAGGGCACACTGGGAAAGGCTGTGCTGGGTGTGATCATCTAAAGCGCACAAGTAACTTGTTGAATGTGTCAGTCCCTATCCTCCTCTCCCCACATTCTCTGCCTTTTTCTGCTCTTTTGGCTTTAGTCTTCCTGCTTTTAGTAATTCTTTGGCTCAATGTTCTATTCAACAGCTGTAGACATAGCAGGAACACAGGAGTCTCTCTGAACCCCAGGACCATAGGCTGTGTTCCATGCTTACCACATCCCCATGCCAGAGGACAAGAATCGGAGAACAAGTGCAGCTACTCCCCCAAACTCTTTCTCTATCTCTCTCTCTCTCTCCCTCTCTCGCCCTCTCCCTTACCCCCCGCACTTGTGTTTGTCATCCGTGACATCTTGGGGAGAAGCTCAGCGGTTGAGTTTGTGGGGTTTGGAAAGAACCGTGAGCTCCTATATCTCTGCTGCAGATCCTGTCCCACCATCCCTGTCACACCAGAGATAATTAAAATAGGATCCAAGTGGGAGCAGTATAATTTATAGGCCAATGTACACAGTAGCTTTTCCTGGGATGAGCAGTGGTGAGCAATAATTATCACAGGAAAGCCCAAATCTTGGTGAGTGGCCAAATAGAGAATAATCTTATATATTTGAAAGATATTAGAGCTGGCATGAGTTTTGTTACCATGCCTATGTGTTGAGCTATAGTTTGGCTGGATTGTCCAAAATCCCAGACTGTCTGGAGCAGAGTTGTTAGATTTAGCAAACAAAAACACAAGATGCCCAGTGAAATGTGAATTTTGGATAAACAACAGATTTTAAAAATATGAGTATGTCCCAAATATTGCATAGTATATACTTGTAATGAATAGACTATCGCTGTTCATATGGAATGACAGTTTAACAGGATGCTCTGTACCTTATCTGACAACCCTGGTCTAGCAAGGACTCCAGGTTCTTCTGGAATAACTTTTAGATGACTTACGACTGTTAGTAGGAAGCCTCCTAGGAGAGGGAAGACCATTTTTTTTAAGATTTATTAATTTATTTGAAAGACAGAGTTATAGAGAGGCAGAGGTGGGAGCAGAGAGAGGGAGAGAGAGAGAAGTCTTCCATGTGCTGGTTCACTCCCTAGATGGCTGCAATGGCAGGAGCTGTGCCGATCCAAAGCTAGGAGCCAGGAGATTCTTCCAGGTCTCCCACGTGGGTATAGGGGCCCACAGACCTGGGCCATCTTCCATTGCTTTGCAAGGCCATAGCAGAGAGCTGGATCAGAAGAGGAGCAGCCAGGACTCGAACCAGCACCCATATGGGATGCCGATACCACAAGCGGCGCTTTACCCACTATGCCACAGCACTGGCCACAGGGTAGACCATTCGAGAATGAATATCCTGTTTCTAAAAGCCCCTTCACTCGTTTAAGAAAATATTTTTAAATGTTTATTTTCATCTTATTTGAAAAAGAGGCAGAGATCTTCTAGCCTCTGGTTCATTCCCCAGATGCCTACGACCTTCTGAAGCCCCAGAACCCTAATCCAGTCTCTCATATGGGCCAGAGGGACTCAAGAACTTGAGCCATCACCTGCTGCCTCCCAGGGTGCACATGAGCAAGAAGCTTGTTCAGGAGCAGAACAGCTGGGACTGGAACCAGGCGCTCAGAAATGGGAAGTGAGTGTGCCAGGTAGTGACCTCATCACTTCACCAAAGCCCTCAGAAAGCAAATCTTTGAGCAAGGTAGGACTCTGAAATATTCTCTTCTCCTCTTCCTCTCCTCTTCTCCCCCTCTTCTTCCTTAACTGTGGAGTATTCTCTCTTGGCTTTGTCCCTTCCCACCCTTCCTAAACTTGTCTTAGATAGGTGGAGCTGTGACTTGCCTATGGGGATCATAAAGCAGTAGAAGAATAATCTTTTGAAAATAAAAATTTTGCACTCAGAAAATAGCTACTGTGACTTGGAACTGAGGCATATGAGCACTTTCACTGGTAAGACACAGAAATGGACATAGACAAGGCTTTGACACGTAGAAGAAACTTGTCCATGTGTTACCAAGCCATGATCATACTGGGAGCACAGATAGCCAGCCATACAGTCTTTCTTCCTTGTCACTGAAATTGTAGAGTCCCTTTGTAGGCTTAGAAGGTTTAGGGTTGTGGTCTCATTCACAGAAACGTTGTGCCTCTTGAAATACCAGCGCTTACCCTGGTTGGCTGCACAGAAATCCACATCTCCCTCCACTGTTTCTTTTGCTCCGTCCATCCCATAATCGTCAGCAAAACCCAGGGACTTTGGTTGTTCTATTTTCTAAAAATAAGGCAGCATTGGCAGGGAGCCAGTTCCCCGCCCCCCCAACTCACTAGTGTTCTGCTAGGTATTAATGTCTTTTAAGATAGTATTGATGTCTGATACTACAGACTGCCAACGTTTGTGCTGAAGGCTGCTTTACCCTGCACTGATCTTATTGTTGTTCCATTAATCAACAACTCTCAACTTCAGAGTCCATACTGTGAGGGCAGTTGTCATGATCAGTTTGGGCAACTGAGTGGCTTTAACAACAAACATTTGCTTCTCACTGTTTTGGGCTCTGGAAGTCCAAGATAAGGGTACCAGCGTGGCTAGGTCCTTGCTGAAGGCTCTCTGCTTGGCTGTCTTTTCAACATATCCTTATATTTGGAAAGTAATATGCTCTCTTGTCTCTCCTTATGGGGATGCTAATTCTATCATGAGAAAACACTCATGACCTAAAATACCCCCATAGGACCCACCTGCAAATATCGAAACACTGAGGATTGGAATTTTTCTCAGCATACAAATTTTGTTGTGACAGAACATTGCACCATCATAGGGACATTTGCAAAGTACATGCAGCTTATTCCATCTTGCTGGGATTTTAAAACATTTTCCCAATGAATGTGTACAACCCCAAGTTGAGAATTGTATGTGTAAAGAGAGATATTGGTGATAGAAATGTGTAATGCCTGTGAGTGTGCTGTAGGTACAAGAGAAGTGGTTATGATTCCCAGGCCATACGTGAAAGATGTGGTTTGTGCAGAAGGAGCAGAGAATATGAGTTAAAATGTCTGTAATTTAGAGAGTGGAGCCCAAGCAAGAAATGCTAGAACTGTATTTCAGATCCAGGACAAGGAAAGGAGTGCTCCAATGTGTATCATCATGGACCAGCATGGGATGTGGGATCAGAAAAACAGAGCGAATAAGGAGAGTTGGGATGGGCGAATACAAACGGGAATGGATGCTTGTCGTCCTCTGCTCCTGTACCCATCAATACCAGAGTACACGAGGACCAACTTTTAAGCAAGAAGAAGAGCTTGACCTAAGCGTATTTGAAACAACATACTGAGGGCTGAGTTCCTACTTTATGTGCCTAAGTCACTAAGTCAGGCATTGAGTCTACAGAGAATAAAGTGACTCCATCCTAGCTTATGAGTTTGACAGATGTGTAACTACACGAAGTATCAGTGGATTGACATAAGAACATGAAAGAAGATGGAGAGATGTAGGAGGAATTCTGGGCAATGTGTCCTTTGAGCAGAATATTTAAGAGTGACAAGGAATTATTCAGGTAGAAAAACCAAAGGGCATTGCAAGCAGAACCTGGCACAGCTCAGGAGAGTTAGTGATGGCACAGCATAGGGGATGTGTGTAGCTGATGAGGCTTCTGCTCGCTGTCTAGCAAGGGGCTATGGTGCAACTTGGCAAAGCTCTGCAGTTACCTGGACCTGTGGGCCGCAGGAGGCTCTGGAAGCCTGCAACAGGGGCCATAGCAGGACTTGCTGAATGGAAAGAGTATTCTGGATGTGGCATGAATACTGGTGTCAAGGAGAATGGTTGTGGACCCCTCCAGCTTCCTGGGGGTGCAGGGACAGGAATGTTTTAGTGATATTTTCCTGCCTTATTTTGTCCCCCTTCCCTTTCCTTTTCTTTTCTTAGTCTTCTCCTTCCATCTCTTCTTGCTGTCCATTTCCTTTCCAATCTTTGTTGTCCTGTTCTTTCTTTCAGCTTTCCTTTTTCTCTTTTCCCCTTTCACATCTCAATTTTCCCTGTCTCAAATCCCCTTTATCCATTAAGGGATGTGGGTATTACAAAAATTTCTCATAAAATATATTTCCTTGTTGCCAATGTACTGCTTCAAGTGAAAAACAATATCACCTAGAATTACGAGGATTTTTAAAAGTGCTTGAGAGGTAGAGAGTGAGGGATGGAGGGAGTGAGAGGGAGAGAGAGAGGGAAAGCAAGCTCTCATCTATTGATTTACTTCCTAAATGCCCACCATGGCTGAGGCTGGAACCAGGAGCTGGGACCTCAGTCGAGGTCTCCCACATGAATGGCAGGAGCCCAGTTACTTGAGCCATCACCATTGTGTCTCAGAGTCTGAATTGGCCAGAAGGAGGAGTGAGGTGTTAAAGTCAGGGGTCAGATTGAGGCGTTCCTATGTCTTAACTGTCAGGGTCAATGCACACACATTAAAACAGTATAAACTGACTTTTGTCAATTTTCTCAGGTGATTTGGTTTTGACTCAGTTGGCTGGAAAGTCAGCTTTGCCAACAGGAGAAAGGAATTTCTTAAACTCTAAAATAATTTCTCTGAATACTTAGAGCCAAAGTTTAAAAACTGACACAGTAAATCCCAGAGTAAGGGAAAACTCAGATTCCACTCAGTGGGGACACCCTCTGACCAGGTGAAGGGAGGAGGCGGGAGCACAGAAGACAGGGTAGGAGGGAAAGTCTTGGCAAGAACTAGAATGCTGTTGGTTGTCAAATGTAGTTGATGCTGTCATTTCCACTTCACCCCACCATTGGCAGGAATGGGTGGAAGTCCAGAGAAGGAAGAGGTAAGTTATAGAAAATGCAGACAAATGACACCCCCTACTCTGAATCTACAGTTACTTCTACCAATCAGTTTAAAGGAATAAGAAAAGTGATTCTAAAGGATACTTTGCATTATAGATGGTATTTAATGGTCTGGCGTTTAGTTGTTATATAATCCAGGATAGTGTAAGAATTCTATTTCTCTTTTAGAAACTATTAATGAACATTAATTTTATCTTGCTTCAATTTGTTTTGCATTTGTGTGGTCCTTAATTGATTTGGAATTTGTGTATCTGTGGTTCTTGTTGCATTTGCAAATGTACAGCCTCATTGCCAGATATATTCTGATCTTATAGTAAGGAATTCAATGTAGGGCTGCCGTTTTTACTCATTTCTTTGAGCAGCAGGTGTTGAGAGGGAGTAGTTCTAGTTTGCTCAAGGCGCAGGATTGCTGACCTTGCTTTTATTTTAGATAATTAGCTGAAGAGCAAAAAAAAAATGGAGAGAGCGACAAGGGGAAGGAAATACAGTAAAATTCTAGATCTGTATAGGAATTTAAAAACCATTTATCCTTAGGAGTCATTCTGCTCCTTACATGAGATTTGTGCCCAGGGACACAGCACCATGTCCTGTCCAGTGTAATTCAATATATTTGCTTCTTATAACCCTTGTTCATGTGAGAAGCACACATGAACCATGGATTTCTCTTTCCTTAAGATTTTTTTTTTTTATTTTTCCAGATGACACACATTTCCAATGGAAATACCTGATCTTTATATTAGTCCTCAGTTTTCTGGTTTTTTTTTTTGTTTTGTTTTGTTTTGTTTTTTCCTACATTTAATGATCAACTTACATTTAGTACAACTGGCAGAGACCAAAGATGCCTCCAACAGTTTATTGCCCCAGGAAGAGGCAAACCATGTTCTCAACCTATTTTCAGATCCTTAGGTTCCAGAAGGGTGAGGACAGCAGGGATCAGGCAGACAAGGGACTCATAGTTGGCAGCAGATAGTTGAAGGGATATAGGGCTATGAGGCTGATGGAAAAGCTCTGAGGTGGGGCTAGTGCTTTTATGTAGTGGGTGAAGCTGCGACCTGCAATATTGGCATCCCATGTAGGTGCCAGTTCGATTCCCAGCTGCTCCACTTTTAATCCCACTTCCTGCTAATAACCTGTGAAGAACAGTGAAGGAGACCCAAGTGTTTTGCCCTCTGCCACTCACCGGGGAGACCCGGATGAAGCTCCTACTTTGGCCTGGGCCAGTGCTGACCATTGCAGCCCTCTGGGGAGTGCACCAGAAGATTGAGGATCTTTTTCTCTATCTTTGCCTCTCTCTGTAACACTGACTTTCAAAATAAATACATCTATCTTTAAAAAGAGAAAAGTTTTGAGGAAAAAAATAGAACTAAAATGTAAGTTTATTTTTGGTACAAAATTTTTAATCCAAGCATAGTTTTTTCATACTATGCATTTTCTATGTACTTTTTGAAGACCTCACATATGTTCCTATTTCCTAGAGTAAGAGATTTCTATAGATATCAAAGTGTAGGTTTTGTGTCCTTGCTGTATCTGTGCAGAACTCTGAAAGTGGTCCCATAGGAAGCCCCACGAGGAGCTGGCAAAAGGATGGAGGGGTTGGTTCTTTGAAGAGATACCATTGGGGTTCCTCTGTGTTTACTGAGACACATTTATACATATACACACACACACACACACATATATATATAATATTAATATATATTATTTTCATCTTAAGGAGAGAGAGAGAGATCTTTGATCACTGGTTCACTCTCCAAACGCCCCCAACAACCAAGACTGGGCCAGGCTAAAGGTAGGAGCCGCGAGCTCAATCTTAGTCTCCTGCTTGGGTGGCAGGGGCTCAAGTACTTGGGACATCTTCTGCTGATTCCCAGGCCATAGGCATGGAGCTGGATAGGATGTGGAGCAGCCAGATCTCAAACTGGGACTCATATCAGATGCTGGCATTGTAAGTGATAGCTTACCTCGGTGTGCCATAACGGCAGCCCCATTTTTATCTTCTTGAGGGAAAATTGCATAGAGGAGATAAAGATATTTGGAATAAAATGTATTTCCAACAATGATTCTGATTGGATCTAGAACTAGCTGTAGAGAGTTACGTCATAGGTGATGGTGCTGATGTTGTAGGTGAGGGAGCAGCTACTGGCATCACAGTATGAGGAGGCATGGGTGGCATTCTGGGCTTCCAGATATGAGCTTAGGAGGACCTCATTTTGTGAGGGGCTGTGGATGGAGATGAGTGTGACCCTTAAGACTACAATACAGACTAGCATTGTAGAAGGTTGCCTAAGCACAGAAACTCAGCAGTTTTGAATATAACAAGTGGACTTAGTCTTGGCCCACTGATATTTCAATATAAATGAAGACAAATGGAGAAGATTGTGACATTGACTAGATAAAAGGACTTTCTATATAACATTTGTATTTAGACTCAGGTTGTGATGAAAGTATTGGAAAGATAGCAGTTTTCAGGGAATTGTAGTTGAAAAAATTGGCAGAAAACCAAGCAATGAAACTGAAGTGCGTTGTGATGGCAGGAAAGAATGGGTAGAATGCAGAAATAATAGGGGAAACGGAAATGACAGACTGAACGTCGTTGAGTTGTCCTCAGGCTTTGGTGTTAATTGAAAGGTAGAGAAGGCAGGAAGCACTCTGGTACAATACAAAGCTAACTTAAGACCTGACCCTTGAAGTCCATCCTTTGATAGGTAGTGAGTGAGGTTAGAGCAGCAGCAGATTGAGAATAAGGAACTGAGGAAGAATGAAGGATTTTACTTAAAGATATGTGGCAAAGGGGAATGATTACATTGTCACTGCGGGGCATGAGCACGGCCATGGTGCGGACAGGCCACGCCTGGGGGCTCCGCATGCGCAGCTGCCCCTGGGTGCTCCCGTCCGAGCTGCGCGGAGCCGAGCCCGCGAACTAACCCGAGCCAGGGCCCGCGGAGCCAGACGGCGGGTGTCTCGGGGATGGCAGTTCAGGGAGGGACCCGGCGCATGCGCACGTGGCCCCGGCCACTGCCATGGCGGACAGCGACCCCGTGGGGTGCGCGGCGGCTGTGGCGGCTCCAGCCCCTGGGCCAGGAGGCACCAAGGAGGGATCAACTTGGAGAGTGCCTAGCTCCAGGATGTGCAGGACTGGCTGCAACGCCTGCAGGAGGACTTCATCTACAGCCTGCAGGCACTGGAGGAGCGGGACTGTGGGCTGGAGCGTGTGCGCAGCTGCCGCCATGACGCGGCTGTGCCCAGGGCCGGCCATGAACAGGCTGTTGTTGCGCGAGGAGGGGGAGTGGATCCTGGAGCAGCTCCCACGGCCTCCACAGCCCCCCACCTTCCCCCAGCAAGAGGACTGTTGGGAACCAGACGGAGAGGGACCAGGCTGCCGAATGTGATGCCGGAGGCCTCCTCTCCAGTGGGCCCTGTGAGAGGGGCAAAGAAGATGGCGCCCAGAGGAAGTAAGATGGGTGGAATCCAAAGTTGTTTACCACTAAAACTAATTGGCTGCGCAACATCAGGGGAGGTAACAAAACTAGTAACAAGTGTATAGACATATGGCTAGTCCTATAGAAATCCCCCCATAAGGTGATCTTTTGAGTGACTGGTTGGTCCTTAGCCCTGCCCCAATGACACTGCAGTTTTGTGCTATAAAATGTTCTGTTATGCACGAAGTAAATGAGTCCTTGCTACTAGACTTGGCTCCCTGCTGTGTCTGATTGTCTCCGGGCAAGCGGCGCACTCACCTTTCCTCGGACCCAGTCCATCCTGTACGGGTGGACTAAGACCCTGCAGTCACTCATTTTCCGTTTACCCGTTTTTTTGTTTTTTTTGACAGAGTGGACAGTGAGAGAGAGAGAGACAGAGAGAAAGGTCTTGCTTTTGCCATTGGTTCACCCTCCAATGGCTGCCACAGCAGCGCACCGTGCTGATCCGATGGCAGGAGCCAGGTGCTTCTCCTGGTCTCCCATGGGGTGCAGGGCCCAAGCACTTGGGCCATCCTCCACCACATTCCCGGGCCACAGCAGAGAGCTGGCCTGGAAGAGGGGCAACCGGGACAGAACCCAGCGCCCCGACCGGGACTAGAACCCAGTGTGCTGGCCCGCAAGGCAGAGGATTAGCCTGTTGAGCCACAGCACCGGCCTCGGTTTGTTTACCCATTTTTAAGCAATCTTTTTTGAGATCACATGTTCTTTTATCTTCCATTGCTGCAAAACCAAAACTTTTCAGGTTTTGTTTGATTGGCTCTTCCTTTTTTAAAGAAAAATGGTCAAGGGAAGAATACTGAGGGATGTGGCCAGAATATATTTATGTGTCTAATCAGATTTCATGTGTTCATTTGAGGCAGGGACCCCAGGTATGAGGAATCCTTTTAATTTCAATAAAATAAGAGAAATATTCATGTCTTGGAAAGAAAAGACATTTTATACTTGTCAATCAATATTAGAATTGTAGTAAGGCTCACTACAAAACTAAAACTGTTAGTAAATTAGCTATGTTTAAATTACATCTCCAACTGATCTGACTATAAAATTGGAAAATCATAAGTAACTGACTAGATTTTGATTGGCTAATTGACTATCAGTCACTGAAGTGCTACCAATCTGTGTTAATGATTGAGCAATAATTTGTGGGTATTTTCTTTTTTCAAATTACAAACAAAAATCTTATGCAACTTATAAATGGGCATTTAGTTGTATTTTGATTATTTTTGGAAAGATATATCTGGATTTAGGGGAAGTCTGTCTTCCATTCTTTCTTTTTGTTCTTTTTTTTTTTTTAAAGCATACAGAGCAGATGATATGAGCCAAATCAGAAAGTGATGTATTTACTTCATTGTGAGATAAGCTAAATATAAAGTTCACAAGTCATCCCAATGTCTTTTTGCAATAATTTATGGCTACTGAACCATGAAAGATTTTTAATCTTCAGTCATTGGTCATTTGTGACACAAGAACAGTAGGATCATTTAAAAAGTCAGACTGGAAGAGGCTTCAAAGGCTGAGTACTTGATCATTTTTTTCAACATCAGAATTTCAAAACCTGGGAAGATTAAGGAATGAAAGTTACACAACTAGTAATTTTTTTTTTTTTGACAGGCAGAGTTTGACAGAGTGAGAGATAGAGAGAAAGGTCTTTCTTCCGTTGGTTTACCCCCTAAATGGCCACTACAGCCTGCGCCGTGTGCTGATCCAAAGCCAGGAACCAGGTGCTTCCTCTTCGTCTCCCACACAGGTGCAGGGCCCAAGCACTTGGGCCATCCTCCACTGTACTCCCGGGCTGCAGCAGAGAGCTGGACTCGAAGAGGGGCAACTGGGACAGAATCCGGCGCCCCGACCAGGACTAGAACCCAGGGTGCTGGCGCCATAGGCAGAGGATTAGTGTAGTGAGCTGCGGCGCCGGCCAGCTAGTAATGTTTTAAATAAGTGCATGCACTCACATAAAATATAAACTCGCTAGCTTAACACCATGCAAATGGTCATAATGTGCTTCTTCATTGCATTCTGGCATAATTGCTCTCAAAAACTTGGACATATGATCCTTGCTCCTATCTTATCGAATTATTCAGTTGTCCAAATACAGGGACCCCACTTGCCATATATTTCCTACCTAGCCAGCCACCTGTCCTCCCTATTAGGCTAGCTAGCTACTATTCTCCCTATGCTGGGCAACTTTCCCTAACTCATGAGAGAAACTTCCATAGTTGACCTTTTGGCTTATATGGCACATATACCTACAGAGGACTTCAAAAAGTTTGTGGGGAAAAAAGGATTTTAAAAACACATTTGTTTTGGTGCAAATTATTAAAAATCCATGCATCCTTTTTCATGATATGAATTTTTCATGAACTTTCTGAAGACTTCTCATATGCATAGATTTCAAATGTTTTTTTTTTTTTTGGTACCGAAAAACTTCGCTTTTAATTCCATTTCCATGAAATTTTTGAAGTGTCCTTGTACTTCTCTCCTTGCCTTACCATACTCCATTTAAAGAATATTTATTTATTTGTAAAGGAAGAAAGGGGGCAGTGGGGATCTCTTCCATCCATCGATTCATTCCTCAAATGCCTACAACAGCCTAGGCTAGGCTAAGCTAAAGCCAGGAGTTCGGATCTCCTAAGTGGGAGGCAGGGACCCAAGTATTCAAGCCACGACCTGCTGCTTCCAAGAGTGTTCATTAGCAGCCAGATAGATCAGAAGTGGAGCCAGAACTGAAACTTAGGGACCTTCATATGAGATGTGAGCATCTCAGGGTGTAACTTAGACACTGTACCAAAGCCACCCCTATGCTCTATTTTAGATGCTTCAATAGACCATAGCTTGAGTACAGGTGTTACAACCCATTTGAATTTGTATAGCCAGGAAATTATGAATAATGAAATAGTTAACATTTATTGAGTGCTTATAATGAATTGGTACTATTAGAATTATGGGAACTAAGTCATTCTTAAATACTGTGCCTGGCACAGAGTCACTCAATAGGTAGTTGTTGGTTGATTATTTGGATTAATGTATCTATGCAGGAGTGCAGTTACTGCTAAAATTAGGACCTCAATATCTCCTAGTCCAGAGATGTTGGTAGATGCTGCTGATGATTTTCTAATATTCAGCGGATGTAGAGGTTTCAGGCTGTTTGGTTGCCTTTTTCCTGTGGATGTTTGTATCTACAAGTTACAGGAAGTAGGATGTACCCAAACATGACCAATGTGGATGCAGCTATTACAATTTGGCTTGGAAAAGTCAGAAACTCAGGAAGAATAGTATGGTTCATTGCAGGAGTTCTCTAGATAACTTGAAACCATCTCATGGCTGGTCAGACTAATATAGGTAGGTAACGAGTCTATACACTAAAAATATGTCTGTTTCTTTATGTCTGTAAGACCTGATGTTTTGAGTTCAATTTCCCAAAATTCTGTTTCCATTCTGTCTTTGAATCTCTGTATTTCAGTGAGATTATGTGATAGAGTACAAGGGGAGGCATATAGAGAATGGTTATGGCTATAGGGTATTGTTTAAGTATCACTGCACACAGACAGTGATACCTTGTACACTATTGATCCAAACACCTAGTATCAGGGCAGGTGTTTAGCCTAGCAGGTAAGATACCAGTGAAGGGGACTGGTGCTATGGTGTAGCTGATAAAGCCACCACCTGCAGTGCTGCCCACGGTGCTGCCTCCACTTCTACTCCAGCTCTCTGCTATGGCCTGGGAAAGCAGTAGAAGTTGGCCCAAGTCCTTGGGCCTCTGTATGCACATGGGATACCTGGAGGTAGCTCATGGCTTCCTATCGGCCCAGCTCTGGCTGTTGCGGCCATTTGGGGCATGAACCAGCAGATGGAAGACCTCTCTCTCTCTCTCTCTGACTCTACCTTTCAAATAAATAAATATTTTTTTAAAAAAGATGCCAGTTGAGAGGCCCATGTTTCATATCAGAATACCTGTGCTTGATGTCTAGCTCTGGCTCCAGCTTCCTGCTAACTTGGCTCCTCACAGGCAGCAAATGATGGCTTAAGTAGTTAGGTGTTCATGCAACCCCTGTGGGAGAATCAGATGGAGTTCTCCCCTGCCAGTTTCAGCCTAGCCCCAAATGTTAGAGGCTCCTGGATGGTGAACAGTGGATAGGAAGTTTCTTCTCTTCCTTTCTCCCTCCTTCCCTTCCTTTCTCCCTCCCTCTCTCCCTCCCTGTCTCTCTCCCACTCTGAAAATAAAAAATAAAATAAAAAAAACCTAGTGTCATTGTTTCTGTATGTGAAAATAAAGTAGGGTGTAGGAAATTGTGTTGATGACAGCCATCAGATATTTAAAATGTCATCAAAGTGCCTTGAGAGTTAACATAGTGTACTCATTTTTAGTTGAAAAAGGAAGCCTTCCAATTTTGCTGACTTAGCCTAGAGCAAGGGTCAGCACCTGTGTCTCACTGGGGCTGATCTTTGACCCCTAGGCAGTGTACAGAAACTGGTATGTGCAAGCATAAGTTGAGGACTGTAGGTCCAAGGCTTTTATTAGGGAATCAAAAGGACTTGTGTCTCCGAAATGACAGAAAACTAATGCTGTCAGGTAATTTCAGCCACTCAGCTTGCAAAGCGCCACCAAATGGGGCAGGGAGTCCATCTTTGGAAGGTATTAGTTTCAAAGGGAAATCTCAGGAAGTTCAATAAATTATGCGCTCAGGTGGTCCTTCTCTGGTCAAGGGCTAATCAGCCATGTGCTAGAGAATTGTCTTTGTTTTCTGGGCTGTAACAATGTTGCTGATTTCTCTTTCCATCTCTTGTATTTTTGGAGTTGAAATAAAATAATCCCAATGACAGAATTCTCCTTTGTAAATTGAGCCCTACTGAAAACAAGGAATAATTCAGAAGATTCCAGGGGACCTTGAGCTGGGTTAAGACACAAAAGAAATCTTTCCCTCCTGTGGTCTGTGACAATGACTAAAACCACTCCAAAAACTGGATTTGTAACATTTCACTATGGCCATTATATAGCTGATCCTCAGCTTCAAATCATTCAGACAACTTTTTTTTTCTGATAATTTAAATGAATGCATCTATTTTTGTTGGAGAACTCTTATTTTTTTTTTTTTAAGTTCTGTTAAGGAGTGTTGAGGGGTATGACTTCCCTAAAGCTAGTGATGTGGACACTGAGTTAGACTCCCTGGGTAAAGTATTTGGAAATTTCATGTTTGTATGTGTGTCAAACAAAATAATAATTTCTAAAAACTATATGTATAGTACTTTATCAGCTGACAATCAAAATAACTGTTCTTAGGTAGGAAAAATTTTTCTCTGGTGTCTTTAAAACATAAAGTGAATTACTGAAATTCCTTACTCTGTAAAGGATCATCTTAGCATTAAGAAAATATGAATTAATCTAACCACCTGTGGCCTTTTTCTAGGAGTTTAATATTCCAATTTTTGAACAATCTTACATTCAACCTTTATTTCGAAGTAGGTTTATTGGCTTATAATTTAGTTGCTTTTTATATACCAATTTTATGGCTTAGAAATGTCTTTAAATATTGGGCAAAATCTGTCACTTTTGTTACTGTTTAAATAATGCTAAAAATACTTGGAGAAATTGACTCATGCTTAGGAAAATCGAGCTACGGCAGGCATTTGGCCTAGTGCTTAAGATAACTGCGTCCCATATCAGAATGCCTCAGTTCCAGGCCTTGTTCCACCTCTGCTCCACACTGTAGGTCCCTGCTAATGGATACCCTGGGAGGCAACGTGAGATGACTCAGATAGCTGGGTCTCTGCCACCCTATGTGAGACCTGGATGGAGTTCCTGGATGCGGGATGTGGCCTGGTCTATCCCTGGGCACTGGGAAAGTACACCAGTGGATGGAAGCTCGCTTGAGTATTTTTGTACTTGCTCATGCTCCCTCTTTCAATGCCTCAAATAAATATTTAAAAATAATAAAACTAGCTGATGCTTTATTTCATTGACATGTTGAGAAATGGGTACCATAAAATAAATGACTGGTGGTAAGATGGACTACACAATCTGAATGGCAGGTGCTAGCTTTATGATTTTATCCCTTTATCATTGGGGAAATACGATGGCTGTATTTCCTACCAACTGTCTGAAGTGCCAGTCTAAGTGGTCATCAGTGTAATATTTTTACATCTGAATAAGCAATACACATTGCTTGTTAGTAACTTGATATCGCACTCTTCATGAAATTAGATTATCCAAAGAGCTGCTTGAGTAATTCAGGTAAATATTAAAATCCCTTCTGGGTGTTGGGTTTTGTTCTAGGAAAAAATATTAAACACATTTAAAATTTGATAAGAGTTGTGATAATTTGCATCTTTTGTTCTTTTATCTGTCATTTGACTAAAGTTCCATGAAGATTTTTAAAATACGTGTTGACTCACAGATTTGGTATCCTGTGTTTCTGTTCCTCCTAGAATTTGTTTTTATTTTTATTTATTTATTTTTAATTTGAAAGAGATCTTCCAGCTACTGATTGATTCCCCCAATGCCAGTAACAGCCAGGCCCAGGACAGAAACTTAATCCAGGTCTCAGTGTGGGTGGCAGGAATCTAAGCCGTTGAGCCATCATCTTCTGCTGCACAATGTGTGCATTAGCAGGAAGCTGCAATGGGAAGCAGAGCTGAAACTCAAACCCAAGAACTCCGACTTGAGCTGGGGGCGTCCCACCCAGCATCGTAACTACAGACCAAATGCTTTTCCCTGGAGTTGGCTCTGATAACAGCCCAGCTGATCCCTTCCTAACCTGTTGCTAGTGGATCTGTTGCATCTCAGGTTACTTAGATTATTAAAAGCCCAGACAGTTACATTATTCGACTTTGCTAATTTTCTACAAATGAGGACTTGCTTTCCTTATTTTAATTTTTCCTAAATCAATCAGATGAAAACTTAACATGCTTCCCATTCAAGGCTGATACATAAACCTTACTTGTAGTGGTGGTTTTAAACCACTTCTTTGCTTTTCTCAAGGTAACCTTGGTGATATTGTTACATGCGTTCATTATCATTTTTTCTGCGACAACTATCTCTATTGATTTGTCTCTGGCCTTTGATTCACGGAATCGCAGCGTATTGCTATTGCAGTCCCTCAATTTGGCAAAGTTTAACTGCAGTGGAATGCTTCTCAGGCTACATTAGTGGATCAACCCCGGTCATTTTGTTTAATGGTGTTGAGTCTGAGGTGAAAATGTTACGTTCAAAGTTACCTTAGGAGCTAATTACGGGCCTTTTTGCCTTTGCGGTTTTTATTAATGACCTGCCGGCATCGTACAGTTCATGAAATGCTCCGAACGTGTGCGTGCTGATGATACGACCTCAGACCCAGCAAGAGCTCAGGCAGATAGGAAGGCATTGTGTGTTTAAATTAGAGATTTATTGAGTGTTGCATACAACACAGATGGGGATTTCATCCCAAAGTTACAGGCTCCTAATTTGTTTAACCAAACAGAGCTGTGCCGGGGAATTTTATATTCACCTCCTATATAAATGGAAGAGCACAGCTAGCTGACATAGATAATGAGCTGCCCACCTAGGCCTGGAGCTACCAGCCGAATCTCACGTCAAGTGCAGTGTCGAGTCAGGCATTTGATGTAGTGCTTAAGAAGCAACTTTGGCTGCCCGCATCCCATATCAGAGGACTTGGGTTTGAGCCCAAACTCCACGTCTGATCCCAGCTTTGTGCCAGTGCACACCGTGGGGAGCAGGACGTGGTAGCTCTTGTAGTTGAGTTCCTGACACCCTCTTTTGAGATGTGGAATGAATTCCGGCTTCAGGCTTTGACCTAGCCCAGCCCCTGCTGTTATGGGCATTTGGGGAAGTGAACTGGTGGATGGAAGTGCTCTCTACATTTCTCCATCTTGGTCTCTGATTCTCTGTTTCGGTGTGTTGCTGTGTCTATCTTCCAGATGAACGATAAAATCAATAACAAATTAGTAAATGCAATGTAAGTACAGTTGAGAAAAACTACCATTTATTTTCCTCTAACAAAATTTTTTTTAAAAAATATTGTTTCTTTATATTCATCTGCCTGAATGTTTGAATATGAATAGGGAGGTACACATTCTCCAGAATTTTTTTCCTTCATTTGATAAATTATCAAGTAGAAAAGTATTTTTCACAATAATGAGGGCTTCTTTGAGACTAGCATGTCAATTAAAATTTTGTGTTCATCCACATGATAAAGCATATGTGAAGCCTGATCAAGTGCATAGCTTTTTATTTATTTATTTATTTGATTGATAAGGTTGGGCAGTGAGAGAGAGAGACAGAGAGAAAGGTCTTCCTTCCATTGGTTCACCCCCCCAAATGACCACCACGGCCAGTGCTGCGCCAATATGAAGCCAGGAGCCAGGTGCTTCTTCCTGGTCTCTCATGCGGGTGCAGGTGCCCAACCACTTGGGCCATCCTCCACTGCCTTCCCAGGCCACAGCAGAGAGCTGGACTGGAAGAGGAGCAACTAGGACTAGAACCTGGCGCCCACATGGGATGCCAGCGCCGCAGGCGGAGGATTAACCTAGTGAGCCACGGCGCCGGCCCCAAGTGCATAGCTTTTGACATAAGTTGTCACTCACAGAAGTCTCCCCTCACTGCCTCCCTTGTGGTGGAGACAGGGAACCGGGCCACTGTCAGTGCATACAACTCTCTGCACTTCCTTTGGTTCCAAGCAGAGGAACTGAGTTTGCAGATGGGACAAGAACAAACTGAGCTTGGGATGGATGACTTGTGTGCCTGGGTTTTTAGCATGTTAAAGTTGTAGCCCAGACCAGATTCTAGGAGTCTTTTCAGAGGCTCATCAGAAATCTTCCTTGTCTGTAGAAAGGGTGACTGTATGAATAACCAAGAGAGAAGGATTTAGTTTCTTTACTCAAGGAAATTTTATTCCAATGGGCTATATTGTAGCTAAGAAAATGGGTTCTGAGTGGGGCAACCTGGTTTCAAATCCTGGTCCTGCCATTGCCTGGCAGAGAGACATGGGGCAAGTTGCTTATCCTCTTTGGTTTCCTCATCGCTAATAGAGCAGTTGTGATCACACCTCCCTCATGGGGTTTCTGAGGACTAAATTAGATCCTGCATGTAAGGGGCTGACACAGGGAGAGCGCTCAAAACATGCTTGTTGATGATCATCATTACATAAGGCAAGTGCAGCAGAAGTATGCACAGAGAAGGGGAGCCGGTTCTGGCCTAGGGAAGAGGAGATTGTATGAGAGAACCTCAGGCATGGTTACTACATCACAGGCATGGTAACTACATCACAGGCATGGTACAGAGTACCTTAAAGGCTTGATCTCATGTAATGCTCAAAACAGTGCCTTGTAAAATGGCCTTCATTGCACACTCATTATTCACTGAATTTACAAAAGCTGTGGGAGCAGAGCTGGACAGCAACTAGATGCAGTGCTAGACTGATCCCTGGGGAGTAAGCACCCTGGAACCGATGCTTTCAACTACTGTGTGATCATTCCTTTCCCTTTGAGCTCATCTTTGAAGCATGCGTGCTTTGCTGACTGAAAGAGGAGGCTAAGAGAGAAGAAAAATTCTAGGCAGCATGGCAAATGCATGCAAAAGTGCAGAGGTGTGGCATGACATGGAAACAGTTTGGTGACTGCTTGGTACAGGGCTATTTGGACCGTGCTAAATAGTCCAAATTTGGTTTTGTGAGTACTGAAGAGTTACTGAAATGTTTCAGAGCTCCTGGGAGCAGTCCCATACTCAGATTTGCCAACAAGAGAAGAAAGAACAATGGATGATGGTTCTGGGTGGATTAGAAGGCTGTGCTAGTAAGGATGGGAAAGTTTTGGGAATAACCCCTTTCCACTCTTGCAGGCAGGATGTGGCGAGAGCAACAAATTAAAGAGAGACAGAAGGACCAGTGGGAATAGTGCCCTGGGGAGGCTTTTCAGAAACTGAGTGAACAAGGCTGGATAGCTGGTGGTGAGTGAGGGAGAGGGAGGCTGAGGCCACCCAGGGTTCTAGCTCTGTGGCTGGTTGAGATGCCTGGAGTTGGTGAACAGAGTTGACTGAATTCCCATTTCAGGGTGTGTTGGGGAAAGCCAGCGTTAAGAAATAGTAGAAGTTGCAAAGGAGATGTTGAGGCTCGGAGGGCATTCTTAGAGAAGATTGAAGCTTGACGATGCAAACTTCTATTGTCTGCAAGGAGACTGAGAGAAACTAAAGGTACCAGCACCTTGGAAATGTTCCAGTTGCTATTACAGGCTCTTAGAGGGTCAGTGGAAATGGCAAGTATGCACAACTTTCAATTACAGTAAAAGCTCACTGATTTGGATTAATTGGGGTAAAGGGCAACCTGACTAAATAAAAGTCTGATTTATAGAAAAAAATTTAAATAAACTCAATTTGATTGCATTTAACTATTTTAAGCTAAATTAACTCTATTTTCTATTAAAAGTAATAAATTGCTAAGAGTGATTTGTAAATCATATGAAGACCCGATCTGAAGGGCAATTATATTTACTCATTTTGTTACTATTTAGTGCCCACCATATGCCAGGAAATATTGAACATAAAAAATGCTTCTAAGTGTCCTGTCACTTGATGCTTTAAAAACAGCCCTATCCTTTTTTTCCTTACAAGTCCACATCTTTAAAAGGCTTAGATATCTAAAAATTTGGTCACGAGTTGAGTGGCTTTGAAAGCCTTCGCTTTATTTGGAAGCTGAAAGCCCTCTGTTTCAGTGATCACGATTAGTAAAGTAGGCGCTAGAGGCTCTCCTGTTGGTCTGTGTGCTTCTATTCCTAGACCTCTTCCGTACACCTTTCTCCCTGCCACAAATATCGTCTCTAAAACGTAAATCTGCTGTTCGAGTTTTCCTCTCCTGAGTATCACCACCAGGATAAAAGCCAAGCAAATGGCTTGAAATGGAATTCCAGGCTGTGGTCACGTCTCAATACTTGTCCGTGTGTAACTGACTCCAATACACTGCTAGCTTCTTTCACACAACCTCTGCTCCCTGTCTCTCTTTCCTCATAGGCTGCCCCATCTTCCTAGATGTTCATTCACATTTTGTCCCTGAACTTCTACCCATCCTTCAAAACCCTGTCCAAGAGCCACTTCCTCTTCTCATTTCCACCTAGACAGAATGGCTCCTTTCTGCTCTGCTCTTGCTTCTGCGATTCTGGTGTTTTTGTGTGTGTCACATAGGGATTTGTTGTGATATTTCTCTTTCCACTACACTTACACCTTCCTCGAGGTCAGGGACTGGATACATTGATTTTTGTTCTGTGGTACCAAGCACAGCACCATACCCAGTCTAGATACTGAACTGAATTGAATAGAACACTGTTAACCAGTGTGGACATTATCAGATCCTCTTGTTTTTCCTTTTTATCCAGCCCACTCCACATTCAGTTTACTCATAGTTACCAAAATACTAGTCATCATGGGAGGTGGCAGGGTTGACTATTTGTGATGGTTCTTTTTAGGTGTCAACTTGACTAGGATACGCGATGCCCAGAGAGCTGATAGAAGATTGTTTCTGGGTCTATCTGTGAGGCTTTTAATGGAAGAGATCAGTATTGGAATTAGTAGACTCAGTAAAGAAGATCCACTCTGAGCAATGTGGCAGGCATGATTCAACCTCTTAAGGACCCAGACTGAATAAAATGGAGGAGGATGGGTGAATTTATTCTTTTTCCTTCAAATGAGACATCCGTCTTCTCCTGCAGTCAGACATCAGAACTCCAGGTTCTCAGACGTCAGACTCTGGGAGTGACACCGGCCGTGCATAAACTCAATTGTGCATTTAGCCTCAGACGGAGAATGACACCGTCAGCCCCCCTGGTTCTCAGGCCTTCGAACTCAGAACGAATCTCACACTACTTCTGGTTCTCCAGGTTGCAGGGAGTAGATCGTGGGGCTTTTCAGCTTGCATAATCACACGAGCTGATTCCTATAGCACAATGCCAATATCCCATTGATTTATCTTCTCTGGAGACCTTTTAATAATACACTAACAAAATTTAAAAAATTGGGTGATGTTTCTTATTCTAAATTTGGATTGAGTGAATGCTTTGCTGTAGTTCCCGTGTGTTTTCTTATCTTTAGAATTATCTGTATATATGCCTTTTCCACTTGCTTAGCCACTTTCACCCCATCTTCGCTCCATCACCATCTGGGTATGCTTAAAGTTAGCTGTTAATTAGATCAGAACTTTGTTAAGTCTTGATGAAGTGATGTGTCATTAGGAGCTCCAAATATTTCACATCTTGGGGTCCAACACATACAAGCGCTGCAGTTTGCCTCCATAAATCCATGCTACATTTGATCCTCTGACTATTAGCTTTCTCTGCTGTCCAACCCTCCCAGCGATTCTATCTTAGGGCACCTAACATTAAATGATCACTATGACAGGAGGAGAAGTAATGAATCAGACTGATGTTCCCAGAGTCTCTCTCAAGTTGTCAATAGCCATATTTATATCATCATGTGGCAATTTTGGCAGAATTATTTGCTTTTTATGAAAATCTGATGAAGCAATTTTCAGAGTCTCTAACATCAATCAAAAATTTGAAAAATACATAGATATGTAACCATATTGGTATTAACTTTTCTCCATTTTAAGTGATTTTTATCCTTTGGTGTTTGAGTTAGGAAGGAAGATTAACCAAATAGAGGAAGAATGGGATTTCAAACAGGCTTTCCAGTCCAAATCTGAAAAGTCAAGTCATTCGGATATAACTTTATTAAAACAGTTGGGTAATAGAGGCTATTTAAATGTTTTAGGATTTTGCTTAAAGAAATCAAAATACAAAGAAAATGGTAAAATATTTTTCTTAATATCTCTAAGGAGGCAATTTAGTAACCTGAGATTCATCCAAAGTTCTACTGAATATGGTATATTTAAGGCTTCCATATATAAATATGAGGGTACTTCAAAAAGTTTGTAGTAAATGGAATTAAAAAATTTGTTAATTTTGGTGCAAAATGTTTTCAAAATACGTAAGTGGCTTTTTCATCATATTTTTTCCACAAACATTTTGAAGATCCTTGTATAAATAGACACAGACACACTCACAAAGTACTACGAGAGAATAAGCACAAAATTGTTTCTAAAAACTAACCAAAGAGTTAAAGTAGTGAAGCTCTGAGTAGGTGATTCCTTTGATATTATCCAATCAGCATATAATCAGTATTGTGTTTCTATTCACCCAAATGTGCCAGAAGCTGATGTTGAGGATGCTGCAACTCAGAGTCTAGCTGGCTATGGCGTCCTGGTAATGTTTTGCCTTGGGTGAGTTCACTTTGTAACCCGCAGGAGTTGGCAGAAAACAACAAGACAAAATGATAAGTGTTGATCAGCAAATACTGCTATCTGGTCAGAAAAATTGATCATTTTACTTGAAGTCTGTATGTTCAAACTTAATGTCCCTGAAAACACAGAATGCTAGTGGAGAACTTCCGTGGATCTTTGACTGCCGCGGGGAACCATGTTCATCGATTAAGAAAGCTGATCACGAAGGATCCTGAGCGCCACAACTGGTGACAGCAGGATGATAGTTGTCCTTCCTGTTTGTATTGCCACTCGTTAGGGCTCGATGATTACCAACCCCACAGGACAGCAGAAGGGGAGAGCCCCTCACCAGCCTTTGTTTAAAGAGCATCCGTCGGAGGAGTCCCTTAATGATAGTCCGTGAAATCCGAATCAATGCACAGTTTCACTTCTACATTTCAATTATCTTGATAACACAGTATGTTAGCCTTTGGAAAATGCAAAAATGCATGAAATAAATCAGACTGATAGCTAGGCAGAGCCACTCTGTGTGGCCTGGTAAGCATCCATTTAAGAACAGGCAGCGAGTTTGGCTTCTGTTGGCTTCTGTTCCTAGAACTAGGGCATCTTGATACTATTTGAGGATACTTTTAGGTTTAGTGCTTTGATGAAGGCAAACCTAAAGGGAGCTTTTGAGTAGCTTCCTGAGGTATCAGCTCTGAATTTAAGCCACAATCCCAATGCAGTTGCACATGAATTCATTAAATATCAAGAAACTGTACTTGCTTGAGAAAGATGATGGGAGAGGAAGACAATTTGCAATAAATCCCAGCAGGTCATCTAAAATAAATGAAGTGAACACTTCTTACTCCATTATGGCCTATAATGCACTTCAATAAGCATTATTAAATTCCTTTTATATGACAGACCTGGGGATCAAAAGTTAAGTTTATGAAATAAATGGTCATTAAAAACCATAATAATGAGAGTTCAAGATCCAAGAGTTCTTTGCTTTTAATTGCCCATGTGGATTTGCCTTTTTCCCAGTGTCTATTCATGCTAGGACTTGAGTGACTGGCATTCAGGCAAAATTTTATTTTAGGTTCTCCTTCATTCATTCAGTCACTCAGCACATTTGTTGGACATAGAGTGTGTATGGGTACTGTACTAGTTGCTGAGATTGGATGTAAGGATTAGGAACAAATTAATATGTTGTTCCTATACAACATATAACCTTGTGATAATAAAGTAGTATGTTCACTTGATCAACAAATATAATTCTAATTCTTAATCTATCAGCATCTAGACACCCACAAATGAAAAGGCAAAAATTAAAAGAGCTACCTCATGTTACCTGTTTTCTTGGGTTGTTTCCTCTGCTAACTGCCTTTCCTAAATGATCGTTTTTTCTGGCTTGCACCACAAGTTTTGCTATAAGTCCTTCTCCATGGATCCCGGCTGGGTTTAGTTAGTTAGTTCACTCTGTCTGGTCTTCTGGTTGTGGCTCCTGCCTTCAGCTCTGGGCTGGGGGAGTCTTAACCTGCTGTCTTACTGATCTTTGCCCCAGGACCTAGCCGTGGGTTCCTGGGCCTCTCTCTGATTGGAATAAGGCTGTTGCTACTGAGAGTTCACTGTATTCATGGCCAATTCTGGGATATATGGTAGCGTGAGTGTGCTTCTCCAAAAAGCTCCGGGTTAGCAGACTCCCTCAACAAATGAGTGAGTGTACAAACACGTATCAAAAATTTCACAGAAAATACAATAAAATGCTATGTTTATATTAATGTAAAGTATTTTGATATCCATGTAGAGTTTTTTTTTTTTTTTGCAGAATACCCATTTCCGTGAACTTTGTCAAGACCCATTTCTTGCATGAATCCTAAAATTTTTTGAAGCAAGTCAACTTACCATCTAATTCCACTTTCTATTGATTTAATTTTAAAAGGACTCTTGTATTTGCTATCTAATACTACAGAATGCAATGTGACAACCAACCGTAACCACTCAGTCCAGCATTTACTTAACTTATGAGTCTGTGAGTAGAAGAGAAAGTTAGGTTCTTGGCTGG